>NC_044246.1:25969709-26612401 GCF_003957555.1 Calypte anna
TTACAAGTTTATGCATTCATGCCACATATGTTTGCAGATGTTCTACAGCCTGAATTATTTATGAATATCTTAAGGGACATCCATTGTAGACTTTAGAACAGGGCCCCCTTGAGAGAGCTGCTGATGCATCAGCTCATGAAATTTAAACAAGTTGTGCCTGCAGCATTCTCATCAGTCATTATTCTTGGTGGATGTTTCTACTTTCAGTTTTAAACCTGAAGCTGTCTGCCGAAGGATGACTCAGAGAAAGGATGGGTGACTTGGTCTGGAGGAAATTAGAAGTCCAGTCATAGACAACCCAGACTTTTGACCCTGAGACTGAGTCGCATTCATTGAGTGTGCTGTAACCCCCACACACAAAAATATACAATATATCAAGAAAATTAAAAAGAGAAAGAAAGTTGCCTGAGATACCCTGGAGGGCTTGTGAGAATTACACTGGAAATTCTGTCTTTCAGGGTGTGCGGGGATCTTGCCAGCTAACCCATCAGCTAGTCGAAGGATTACTGAACTCTTTTCTTGGAAATATTCCTCCTCACCCCTCCCTGAACATGTACATGCACTCACCACCTCCTTTTCACATAATCTTTTTCAAAAGATTAGAGAGGAAGTCAGGGTCCTTTAGAGGCTCTCAGGACCCATCTTTGATGAGAGGCAGGCTTCCTTCTCCAGACCTTCCTCACCAGTGCTGCACTTTGTAACTCCCAGTAAGTGACATTAAAGACAGGTCTGAGGAACAGAGGTCAGACCCCAGGATGGAAGAGGTAAGGGGAGGTGCCCCTGACTCTTAAGAAGATAATGTATCCATTGCTTCTCAGACTTTCATTTGGTTTTTTTTCCTTTTTTTTTTTTAATTATAGCTTACAGCAGCACTATTTTACTCAGATCCTCCCTTGCAGTAACACCAATGAGGAAAGATGTCCTCTGTTACTGTTAAGAACTAAATCATGAGCACCACAGTCATTAAAGTTATTATATAGCTGGTCCTGCTGGAAACAGCACCTGTTGCCAGCCCATATCCAACAATATCTGGGTCAGTCTAAGCCAATAGTCCTACTGCATGGTCCCAAAATTCTTTTTGTCTTTACTGCAGTTACAGCAGTTGCAGAGTACTTCACAGGATCACACACCAGTACTGCCCTCAGTTCTCCTGACAAGGCAGACAGCAAGTCCCTTAAATCTGTAAGGAGGTAGTATTTTTAGCAAGAAAAGGAAGGATCCAAGAAAGGCCCAAGAAATGTCCCTGCCACTCCTGAAATCTGGATTCTTCTACAATCAAAAAGGCATTTTTATATTGTCATATCAAACCTAAGAAAAAAGCCCTATTGTCTGCTACACTTTTGTGGGAGTAAAATAGAAAAGGACCAGAAAGACAGAAAAGTCATGAGGCTACCCTCTCTGTGCACTCTAAACCTAACAGTTCAGCCTTCACTCATTGTGACAGTGGGTCTCCTTCTCTTCAAAAATTGTTTCCATCAGTGGAACTCTGAATTTTCTTTTCTGTTATGATAAATTTGAGACCTGGCCTGAGATTAATCTGTTCCATACACAGTCATTTACTTAATTACACGAGCTCTGCTTCTTTGGATGAATTTCTGGGAATAGCACAGCATGGATTTGGAGGAAATTCTATTTCTAAGAAGCACAAATCCTTAGGGATCAAATATTCATGAGACTGCAACCATACACATTAAACAAAAGGAACATCTTTTGTCCCCAGTGAAATGTGATGATGGCTCACTCTCACTAAATGAGCTACTTGACCGCTGGTTCAAAGGGAACCCCTTCTACAGCACTCTAAAACATTTTTAGTAGTTTTCTACATCTATAAATAAGTGGCTTTTAGTACATAAGACCATTTTCTGGAAGTGAAAGTCTGGTAAACACTTTTGTGGCTGTTTGCAGTCATCCCAAAAACACTGAATTCTTTCCTCCCATTTATTAACATTCCAGTCAGCAAAACTGCATACTAGTCATACCCCACAAGTCAGACTACCTGTACACAAAGCAAATAGTTCATGACAAACTTCCAAATCCAAAATTAAGTGACTCACAATAACTGAACAAACTGAATAGCTGGCTATTCTTAAGTGACTTACAAAGAGAACAAAGATTAACCTTTGGAAGTCATTTAGTACTCATAGTTGGAAGTGATCTCTTTTTTCCTTGCCTTTTAAAATATAAAGAGTAGTCAAAAAAGCAAGCCTTGAAAGACAAGCAGCCTAATCTCAAGGAGATGACTCGTTAGATCATGCATGAAACACAATTGCTGGGCCAGCACAGAAATTGCTTTGTGTGGTTCTAAAAGACATGAGAGCTGTGAGTCAAAAGTGGGAAAAAAGACCAGAACCACCATCAAGTTGCCACAACCAGTTAAAAATGTGAAGAGGCTGCTTTAACTAGGTATTTCCAAATCTACAGTCTGCAGTTACTTCAGCTTTCTTACTCTTATTCTGCCTAGCTCCATGTGGGTCTTTATGGCATATTCAGCTGAGCATCCAAGCATGTTTTTCTATTAGTGCAATAACCAAACTGTCTAATATCTCTCACTTGTAATATTTTATTTCATCTACCCTTTTCCCTCCAAAAACAGTATATGAATTGAACATCTGAGACACTCTTGAGCATGATTCATTTGATCTGAGTGATATTAATCTCTCTCCTCACCCCCACATGCCTTTTCTGATGTTTTGCTACAACTGCAGCCTTTCTTTTCTGATTTGAACCTAGCCTGTGATTCTGAAGAATTGTTGGTGAACAATGGTGTTACAATTTTCAACTCTTTATAGGGAGCTTAGCTTTTCATATTAGAACTATATTACAAAGGTAAAAAACTTGTGAAACATACAATAGTATACCTAAACAGCACGAGTGCTCATCCCTGCCCAAGGATGTCCTGCACTCACCTGGTGGTGTGGAAGAAGACACCACTAAAGATCTAGACTGTTGTGGGGCTGAAAGTCCACTGAAGGTTTTATTAGGGTCACCCACTTATTACTGCAGATATATCCACAATCAGTGAAGCAGATGGTTCTGTCTGTCAGTTATTACCCCGGAGCTAGAAAAATAAGCACATCCAAAACAATGGCATCTGATGATCCTTTTCCTTGTGTCTTAAAAGCCTATGTCTTCTGAACTGGTTTTAGAACAACATATTGAATGGATTTTATCTGTATATTTCCTTCTGCTTCTGCCACAGGATAAATCATTAAAGAGAACTTAATGGGCATGATATATGCACAATTTTAGCAAGGCTTAGCTTTACTTTTGTCTGCTTTCATATGTAGAATCATGGAAATCTTGCTCCTGTCACATCCGGTGTGATTGAGCCCAGGTGGTGCCATTGTATATACCTATTAAAAATTAAAATGTTTTTGTATGTAATAGAGGGAATATATCCACAGATTAACTTGCCCGAAACAAGACTGCACTCTGCAGTGACAACCAAAGGATTCCTCATTTATGTGTCTAGTAATAGTTCCACAGACCCTTCCATAAATTCTTGGCTGATACACTGAGTTGTGCTATGTCAGTGCACAGTGCACAGATTGAATTCTGACAGACCAAGCAATCTCAGTACTTTAACATAAGGAACACCTAGCTTTATCAGACAGACACATTGCATAAAATAAAACAATAAACCTTTCATAACTCTGCCGTTCACACCTCTGAGAACCAAGCAGTGAAGTGCAGCATGGGTACTGTTTAGATAGAGAGGTGCCTATAAGGAACAGAGCAGAAGATTTCCATTCACACCAATTAGCACATTGAACCTTGTCCTAACTAGCAGCCAGATAGCAAGGTACAAGTTTACCCAATGCCATAGGAGATCCCACAATGTGGGAAGTGGAGAAGGGGAATTAAAAACTTCCCTTAATTGCTCTGCATGTCTTTATTGAACATTAGAGCCTAGCAGAATTTTGGCAACACATACTGCTGGAGTATTATTGTAAACTTTGCTTCCTAAATCAAATAGCCTACTGTGTCAAAGGAATTTTGTTCCCTGTCCTAAGGATTAGCTCAAGAATTAATAAACAGGGCCGTGGAGGGCTCTGACAGAGACAGTGTGTGGGCAGTGCTTTTGCTAATTTGACCTCTTTTCACAGAAATGAGAGGAAACTGTGATCTGAAGCTGACATTTCCTTAGAACATCGCCCAGCTTTCCTAACACTGGGACCACAATTCACTGATAACAAGGCTTTGAAGTGGCTGAAGCAGAGCCAGGAAACATTGGAAGTATTCTTCAGAGAATATCTGTTTCAGATTACCCCAATTTATAGTAAGACACACATGCTAACTTTAGCATTTCTTCTTTCTTTAAAGCTTTTTGTCTTCTGGCTGATTGATCTTGAGCCTTTTCCTTTGGCTCAGCACAGGAACATTTCTTGTCCAAACACTTCATTCTTACTTTGCATCCAATTTCTTTCCCCCCACCCTCCCATGCATCACTAGGTTCACTTATCTTTCTTATCCTCTGACCCACGTTAACTTTGGCAAATATATGATTTTGCTGTAACTGAATCAGAACCTGTAGCAAAGTTACACTGAATGAGGCTAAGGAAATGCATGATGTAGTTTCTGTATTTTGTTCATTCACACCCACAGTACTAGGTCTTCCAGTTCTACTCTTCCCCTCCTGACCAACAGAGGCCATGTAAGGGTAACTCATAGGCAGGATTTGGGTTTTTCTAATCCATATGAATTCAACTGGAGCTGTGCACCCAGCTTCCATAGCAGTTAAGGCAAATCAGTAGGGGCAGCTTCATAAGGCAAACCACATCCATAGTCCATACACCTCAGAGCAAAGAGTTTCCTAATAATAAGTCTTATCTGATCCCGGGTACTAAGAGTTCATTTGCAGGTTTTGCATGCACATCTTCCAATTTGGTTTCACGCTATCCTTCTTCACAATTTGGTTGCCATCAACTTACTTTTCTTAATTTTAACATTTGACCTGCACCTGAAAAGTTGTAAGTAATGACAATCAGAGATCATGATTGGTTGTCAGTCAATCTTTGGCATGAAGACACACTTTGGGTACTTCTTCTCTGAATTGCCTAAATGAAGGCAAAGTAGTGCTAGAGAAGAAATAAAGCTCCAGGGAAGAGGTACACGTGTCTGCTAAATCCTGGTGGTCTGCACATTTACTGTGTTGTGTGGAATTTGATACATTTCAGTACATTACAGTCAATGAAATGTAACCCAAACATAAAACCTTGAATTAAACTAACTTCTAATTTGCAAAAGCACATTACTAATGATGACAAGCTTCACGGGTAGCACTTCAACCACTCTTGTCAGACGCTACCATGCAGCACATGAGTATATCATAAACTCCCTAAATAATATGATGTCAAGTCAGAGAGAGGAGTGGTTTAATTGAGGTCACACAAAGGTTGCACAGGGAAGGTGAAAACTGAGTTTAGTTCTCCTGTGCCCTAGCAGAGAGCTTTGACAGCAGATCATCGTCTCTCACTGATGTCAGCTTCTGTAATAAATTATGTCTCCTTGGAAGGGATCTGCCCAATTTTACATCATTAGGAGATCTGGAATTGCTAAAAGGTTTAGGGCTTCAGCATGTTTTGTTTTTAATTGAGCATGAAGCTGTCTTGGCAATAATACCAAAAAAAAAGCCTTACACCCAAATAAAATCTGTTTGGATTGGCTGGTCTTCATGAAGTGATTCATAACAACAAAGCTGCACCTTCTTTCTTCATGTCAGCACAGTTGTGGGCTGCACGTCTTTGAATGAGATTGATTACACAACATTTGCAAAAGTGCAAAACATTTCAAATGCATCTTGTGTGGGGAAAAAAAAAAACAAATGGATCAGCCCTTTGAATCCTTTTGGACTGTTGCAGGAACAGATAAACTGCTGAGTAGAAAACAAATAAGTAGGGTCATTCTTGCAGGAAAGTGTTTGTGTCATGTTCACCCTGGGTAAAACTAATATATCCTCATACGGCTTTGAAAAGATTTCTTCTTGGTTCCTAAAGACAAAGAGTTGACAGTCCATGAGAGTAATCTTTAAAAACACATTAAACCCTGAACTTAAAATTATCTATAATAGCATAATGTTTCCAGTGATCCTTTTTCTTGCTAGAGCATGCCACTTAGAATAATACATGCCTTAAAAGATCAGAATACATATTGGTCTTTAACTGCTCGCTTGAGCAAGAGCAAGGGCCCAGTTTGCAACTCTTCATGTAATGGAGCATTTTCACAGATGTCTCAAGCTATCTGTGAGGTGCCTGTGAAAGGAGTGCCTTGCCTTTATCCCATATGCATTCCTGTTGCCTCCCCTGTCCAAATTTCCAGCAGTAGTGTAGCCCTGCAATCAGTCAGATCTATCTGTTGAGCCAGTAGGACAGGAGCTCTGACAAAAAACCAAAAGTAGTGAACATTTTTAGCCAGATCAGCTTACTGCATGATCATTAGTATTAAAGCAAACACCGGGTTAGATGGAGTACTGAGAGTGAGGATCCACTCCTATTACAGCTTCAAGTCAGCTCAGGCTTAGAGGGCCATCAACAAGAAACAGATCTTTCAAATGCATTGAGCCATTCTCTTTGCTGATAACTTAAACTTAGATCATCACTGCAGAGGGCTGGACTTGAACCAGCTAACAATTGTCCTATTATAGCCAGTCTCCCCCTGAAGCTAAATATATTAAGTAGTTCTCCAATAAAAGTGAAATATATCCTCACCACCAGCCACTCCTGTTCCCATAAAGGGCAAAGCACAAAGATACATTCTTAATCACATGCCTGACTCTGCAGAAGACATAGTGCTTATCTGTTCCTCAGCCCACAGCCAAGATTCAACTGCAATTATGACTCTTCCTCTGAAATAGAAATTTCAGCTATTATTATTATTGCTTTTTTTTTTTTTTTAATGCCAAATAGCATCTACCTATGTGGAATGTAGGAGAACTGTTTTCCTTTTAATGTTAAAAAGTTCTCTTGCAAAGTAAACATTGGGTGCTGGTATACTGTTTAGGAATGCAGCCTTGCACAAAGCCAGAGGTTTTTCAGAGTGTTAAAAGAAACCTCAGGCATTGGAGTCATCCCCAGAAAGCAGATGAAAATGATGTGTACATATGTCAAAATGCCAACTTCATGAATGTGTCAACATTATTTGAGCTGGGAGGAAGGCAAGGGTGGTATGCAACAATAACACTTTTTAAAAGGTTCTTTTCTGAGATGGACTAACTGCATTTAAAAACAAACAAACAAGTGAAAAACTTTAAAAGATAACAAAAATAAAATAAAAAGGAAAGCTGAAGTAGCAGTTGAGTCCCTATTGCTATTTAAAACGAGGTTAGTCATTACAGATTTTTTTTCTGTACTTATGTCTGAGGCTTTGTCCATTTGTAATTGACTTTAGTGCTATTTTCTCTAAATTCTGTGGGGTTTTTTTACTAGTTGGAAAGTTTCATTGGCTGTCCCAGGCTGGTCTTAGAGTAGAATTTGTGGAGAAGTGAGCACTGCTATTAGGACACAATCACTACACTATATAAAAGCTCCAGATCTAATCAATGTTTCTTTTATGTCACAACATAGTTGGTCTCACCAGCATCATGGGAGTCTATTCTTGCTTTTGTCATACCATGGAGCACTGGTGAAACAAAGCACTGTCCTGGCAGGTGCCTGCACTGACCTGTTGTGGTGCTCAGAGACCCTGCATGCCTGTGCACTGGCAGACTCAGCCCTGCTATTTAGAAGCTGCAAAGGGAACAGAGATGCTGGAGGGGAAGAGTAGCCAACAGCATTGCTATAGCCCCACATCTTTTTGTGACAGCTCACCTAGAAAACCCAACAGATATGAAGAGCTGGGAATAAAAACTCCTTATTCTTCAAGGACAACATGCTAGGTCTCCAGAGTGGTAAAATCAGAAGTAGAGATGGGAAAAGAAAGCCACAGAAGACACCTTGCTGGTAAATTCATTAGTACAAAACCTAAAATATTCTGATTCTGAGGTACTGTTCCAGCCCCTAAAAGACCACATAGTTATAGCTGTTCACACTCCTCCAAGACATCATTTAAGACAGATTTTCCCTTGCCATGATGTACCTTGGTGTCCGCTTCTCACAGACAAGTTAGGGAGTCACAGTGCATTCTCATCAGCCCTTGTCTTGATGAGATATCCCAGAGATAACCCAACCACTACAGCAGTTTACAACAGCTCAAAGGAGGCTGATGTAAGGTTTTGAGAATCTGCAGTGTAATATGTTTTTTGTCTTGATTTCTGTTTTCCATTTGCAACCAGAAATTCAGCATTTTCTCATATATATGAACAAAAACATATTTCTCCCTAATATTTCTAGTAAGACTGAGAGTTGGGATGATTCAAAATTAAAATTCATGGTCTAGCTGGAGACTGGGAACTCTGACTGATAAAAGCAACATGTACAAGATGTGTTTGATGAGCCTTTCAGGCTGGTAAGGGAAGGATAGGCAACATTTCTGAGCCTCTCCTTTGCATGGTGCTATAATGGAAGCCTAGGATTTCACTGTTTAAGTGAATGGTCAGATGCAAGATACAATGTATAACCTTGACAAAAAAAAGCAGAAGAAAATCTGTCTGTACAAATACAGTAATGAAACGGCTCAGTAGTCAATTAAAAAAAAAAAATAAAAATTTGTGGCTAGGAAATCAGATGGGAAAATTAGGCATGAACAATCCTGTCTCCAGAAGTGAGCTGGCATAGCAGGTAAAATTAGTTAAGTTGCTTAACAGAGAAGCAAACCAAAAACCAAACAGAAATAACACTTGTTTTAACAAAATACTTGGAAAGCTTACTAGAGCAATAGGAAAAATAATTATTTTCTGATTCTTTTCATCAAGTAATGAAAAATCATTTTAAATGAAAAGAAATAGACTTGTCCACCACAGCCTCTTCTAGGATGATGAGGCTAACAACACAGGCCAATATAGGCTTGTCCACTCCAGACAATAGTTACAGACTACTTGAAGTAACAGAGCCCATTGGAAGCAGAACTATATGTCAAGTCACATGAAAAATACCTGTTTCACTAGCATAACATGCAATCATCATGAGTTTCTTATTCTCACTGAAATTAGATAACAGTAGAAGAAAAGTAGCAATGCCAGAAAAGACAGGCTGCCACAGTGAGAAGAGGATGAAGGATTTTGTCAAATTCAGTCCACCAAAGGATTTTAGAGCCGAAAAGTCTTCACTGAGCAGCAGTGAAGAAATTCTGGCTTCTTGTTGTTTGATCCTCACCAAGAAAAATCACTGGAAGTTACCAGAGCTAATCAGAGCTCAGGGAAGAGACCCTGAGAATCAGTATAGGATGGAATTACCCAAAGCCAAGGTAAGGACATTTTGTTATACTTTTTCCTACTCACTTGCCAATCTTTGTGACTCTAGCAGTCAGTATCCACAATGTTAAAGGAAATAAATCAAACATTAGATTTGTGTCAGCCTCTATAAAAAGTCATGAACATGTACCCACTTTAATTCTCATTCTTAATAAAAAGCTTCTTGGTAATATGTATAAGACGAATCTGAAATACCTTATGTAATGTGAAAGTAACACATATAGATGGCATAGATACCTTTACAATCACAAAATTAGCCACATTCTGCAGTCTCACTTCAGCAGGATAGAGGGAATTGTACCAAGTATGAAAAAAAAAGACAAAGTCCACACTGCTTCTGAGGCAAAATTTCAAACAAGAAAAAAAATATATTCAGGTCCACTAAAATGCCTTGCCTTGAGAGGCAAAATATTTCACTTAATTTTATTTTTTACTGTATTTTAATATCCATATATATACATCAGCTTTCAGATGGAAAGATTAATTATTGTAATTGCAACAAGTTCAATAGATAAATAAAATTTGCCACCAAAAATGCCAAAACATAAATGTATGTCAATAAAAGGAAATGTTGTCTTTCGACCCTATCAAGTCACAGCATTTTATTATTATTATTTTTAATGAGAGTTCACTGAAATAAGTTTTTTTAAACTGCTGGATATTTTGTAACACTCTGCCTAGTCAAATAGCCACAATCCCATCTCAGAAAAGTAACCTTAACTTTACTTCAGAGCATTTTTAGGTGTCAAGGAAGCTGGGATTATCTCTAAGAGCAGCCTCCTGCCTGTCAGAGTCTCTTTAGCACTGGTTGGCACAGAGGCACATTGTGGCCCTTTTTCATCTAGCAGCTATTTGATGCAGTATATTTGTTATTCTTCACTGCCAAGGAGACAATCTGTTTCTCATTTCCTCTGAAGAAGAGCATAATACTATGAGTAAAACATCAGCTATAATTAGGCAAAAATGGTTGAGTGCCTGACTGAGCAGAGAAATTGAATTGTCCTGAAAAATAGCCACACGCCTGAGAAAGAAAAGAAAGAAAGGAGATAAGCTCTGCCCTCCCAACTGGAACATGCAGAGGATGTCACAAGTTATTCTTTCCTTGTGCAAGTGAGATAATCCCTAGGGATTGTGCAAACTAATTTAATGTCCTGTCATAACATCTGGAAAATGAGGAAAAAAGCCACAAATCCTGCTGTTTTCCTACATAATGAAATAAACGGTACCTTCAGAAGGAAAACCTGATTCACACATATTTATAGATCTGTACACATCCCACTCACAGTGCTCCACTTCTTTTTGCCAATTATGTGCCTGCGACTGAAAAATGTCTCTTAACTAATATAATGAGGAGTTTGTCAAAAATCTTTCGCTGCTGACAACAAGTATCAATTGATTCATTACTGTTCACAAGAAGTGAACAATTTGGCATAGGAATACCTGAATTCTCTTACATCTCTGAGCCAAAACAGTGAGTACACAACCTCATGTCTCATAACCCATGAGGTTATGGAGGGTTGCAGAATTCTCCAGCAAATGCAAGGATCCTTCAGAAGAAAGAAGAAGGATCAGCTATCAGGTAGCTGAAGCTTCTGCCTCATCAAATATGGGAAAATACCACACAAGGTTCAATTAATGGTACCACCAGTCAACCCATACTCCTCTCCATCAAAACTCAGTAAATACAGTATTGCTGTGCCTAGTAAGACTGTAGGTTTCATACTAACTCTGAAAGCCTTGTCCAGACTTGTCTCAGCCAGCCTGGAGCTTTCTTTCAAGTTCCATTCCCTTGTAAAAGTAATTTATTTTTGTTAGTGACCAGGTGGCAGTAAAGTTTTATTTTACATATCTTTAATTATGTTGTACAACCATCATTTTTTTAGAGGCAGGAGTAACAAGTAGCTCCTCTGTACTAATAAATGAAAAGGAATGAAATATTTTCTAGAATAACAATATAGTTTAGGTTAATAAAGACAAGGAAGGTGTGGCAGCACAAGCCTTGAAAGTGAGAAAGCAGTGTAGATGAGTAAAGGCATGGGATGACTGGAAAGGGGGCACAAGACAGCACTGTAGGCCCCAGGCTTTTAAACTTCACCAGTTAAATAACTGCAGGCTTAAGAAGTGTATAAAGCTGGTATAAGGGGAAAATAAAGTGATCAAAACCCAAGCATCTAATAGATGTAAGACACTCAAAACAGCAAATGTCGCTGCAACATGGAGGTGCTGACTAATGGGAAAAAACCCACAATCGTTAATGTCAGGAAAGAAAAAATCTAAAAATAATCCCAAGAGTATTCTAGAGTAAGAGGAAAAAGCTTTCAACACCACCACATAGCCTTCCATGCCAGGAGGACTCCATGACTTAGGACACTTACGAGACACTAACTCCTTTTCCAGGTTGAGGCCAGCAACTTCAGGACCCAATGGGCAGTGGAAAGGTTCATGTAGCAGCAGAGAAAGGGCAGGTACAAGGTAGCATCCCTATAACAATTTTAACTGCATCATTTTTGGGATATTTTCTTATATTCTGTTTTCCTTTCCTCTAATATTTAAATCTGGACTAATAAAAATTCCTTAATTATGCCGATAGAAGCTCAGCTACAGAAATAATACCTGACGTTACATACAAGGTATGTTTTCTTTCTGTAGAACAAGATTTTGAATCCTGCGTTTCACTCATAGATAGTTTCATGCCAGCTCCTAATATGAAATCATGGTTAGCCTAGCAGTGAACACCAGCCCTGCTGAGAGCCAGGTTTAGACTGCCCCAGCTTCAGACTGACCCAGGTTCAGCTCTTCCCTAACACAGCAGCAGCTCTCTCAGTTTACCACTAGCTGCTTCAGAGCAGAGGCTTCTTTCTGCCTGCAGTTCTACTCAGAGACATGGTTGATGATTCAGTCCAGAAGCCCAAAACTTTTTTTCTTTTTTTTTTTTTTCAAGTTTTTGGATGTGGCTCCTCTCCAGGAAGGCACCTGAATATTTAGTTAGCAAGAAACACTGCCTTCAACTTCACTAGTGGCTTAGGCAGTGATAACGAGAGAAAGAAACATTATGGAGGATCTTCTGTGACAAGAAAACCTTGTTGGAGATAGCAAGCAGCACACCTCAGCCCACTACAACTCAGTAAAACCTGGACTTGCTGGAAATGTGTGTTTGCAGCCCAGATAGCCAACTTACTGGACTTCATTAAGAAGTGCGGCTAGCAGGTCAAGTGAGGTGATTCTCCTCCCCGACTACAATCTTATGAGACCCCACCTAGAGAATTGTGCCCAGATCTGGAGTGCTGAACATAAGGATATGGAGCCACTGGAGTGAGAACAGGAGGAGGCATGAAGATGATCACAGGGCTGTAGCACCTCTCCTATGGAGACTGAGCTGGGGTTGTTCAGCCTAGAGAACACTCTAGGGAAACCTTATAGCAGCCTTCCAGGGATTTTTTACAAGGGGATGTAGTGACAGGAAAAGTGATGATGGCTTTAAATTCAAAAGTACATTTAGATTAGACATAAGGAAGAAATTCTTTCCTGTGAGGGTCGTGAGACACTAGAACGGGTTGCCCAGGGAGGTTGTGGATGGCTCATCCCTAGATGTGTTCAAGGCCAGGTTGGCTGGGGCACTGAGAAACCTGGTCTAGTGGCAGGTGTCCCAGTCCATGCAGAGGGATTGGAACTGGATGATCTTTAAGGTCCCTTCCAACCAAAACCACTCTATGATTCCTCTCTCCATCACCAATGTCCCCATGCAGGACAATGCCTACCAAAAGGCAGTGACTTGGGA
Source organism: Calypte anna (assembly GCF_003957555.1). Lineage (NCBI taxonomy): Eukaryota > Metazoa > Chordata > Aves > Apodiformes > Trochilidae > Calypte > Calypte anna. The sequence goes on from NC_044246.1 coordinate 25,982,834, forward strand.
ACATTTTTAGCTGTTGCCAGAGTGGGAGGTGTGGCTCAGCAAAGCAAAGCAAACTGATTCAGTCTGATAAATATTAGAGCTGAGAGTGTCAGGAGGAGGTTTACAACAGTTCTGCAGTCTGGCTGCAGTCTTAAGAGTTAGGGTGGGAACTGTAAAGAATTGGCAGCTGATAACAGAAATGGAATGCAATCAAAATATCTATCCTTTGTTTAGTCATCATCTTGAAAAATTTGTAATGGTCCTGAAAACCCTCCACCCACCCTGTACTGAAGCTTTTAAATGTTTGTTCAAATTCAAGACTGGCAGCATCTTGATTCCATCTTCGGATTAACCCAAACACTTCTCCTTATGCCATTAACATATACATCAACAGAATAAGACCAGAACCTTAGCTAGCCTCAGCTTTGTACTTTTTGCCTAAACCCAAACCAATAGTAGATGTTACAAGACTGAAATGATTCCTAATAGCCTAGGAAACAGCATCCTGGGTATAATAATTCCAGGCTTGACTCCTGCCAATAGGCCTCTGTTCTCAATGTAAAAAATGCAATCTATAAATAAATAAGATCTCTAAAAAAAATAATCTATAAATAAATACAGCTTATAAGTAAATATAATCCATGAATAAATATAGGGCCAACTGCCCTTAATATGACAATCTATACCACAGTACATGCTTAAATGTATTTCAAGTCCCCCTCTGACTTAACTTTAACATTTGTCTCAGGTCTCCAGTTATTTTCTGTGAAAAGAATTGTACGCCTAGCATCCATATTGAAATCACAAATGTCCATAATGCTCCTAGAATTCACATCTGCAGTTTTCTTTGTTCTCTTTAAAGAAATGCCTGGCAGTAAGGAAGATTACACGTTGCCTTGAATTTTCCCAGATTACGTATGCTTGGATCCAGCATTATGGTTTGGCCTTTTGTATACATGGAGAGGGCAGCTGGAACATTTCAGAGACAGATGTGAACCTTCCTGGAGTTAATTATTCACATTGTTTGCATCTTTCATTTGACTTACACAGCTTGTAGTAAAGTCCTACAAACTATGGACTTGCTATGGTGAGCCAATACCTTCTGAGAACTACTGGCTGCAATCACTGCTTCATATGGACATTCCCAGGCACTTTTTGGTTTGTGTTATTGGTGATAAGATCGTGAAGACATACATGGCAAAACTCTTCAACTGGAATAGCAATTTAAACAACTAGCAGCACAGAGGAGACTAAGAATAGCTCTTCTAAGACACTTCAGCTGCATTCCTTACTCTCCACCATCCCCATGTGTGCCCTCCTTTTGATGATTCAAAATTCTGAAGCCTGCAACTAGTTGTCCTTGTGCACTGTTTTTGCTGGAACTGCAAGACAGTTTACCAAAAGGTTTCTGAATGATGACATTTTCCCGTAGACCTGAATGATCAGATAGCTCAGTTCCCTCCCACGGCCTCCACACACTTGCTACAGAAAAGCTGTGAGGTGTTTATGACTATCTATTTCAGACTTTTTCAACACTGGATGCTCTGGCCTCATGGTCTGAAAACTGATTGATGTCTTCTTTTGATGGCTGAGAATGACTGACCTTTACATCTTGGATTCCCATTTCTCTCTCTTGGCCAAGTCTTGTAGGAAAGACAGAGTACAAAGAAAGCTCAAAGAATGATGTATGAATGTGAAAGAAAAGAGGAAGAAGGCAGCTTTGAAAATCATTCAGCATGACTGTGCACAACTAAATATACACGTGTCTTTATCATGTGAGGGTTCTTCCTCCCATCTCTGTGCTAGCCCTGCATGTTGATAAGAGTCTTGCTTTAAATAGGTTTTCCCTAGACATGTTTGAACTCTTTTAAACAAATTATCTGCTGGGATCAGTTTCCAAACAAAACCCATCACACTCAGGGCACAGATTTCCAACTTCACAAGCCATAAGTTAAGCTGGAAGAACAAATAGCAGCAACTACTGTGGGTTTCCCTAAGGTCTTCAGTTATATGATCTTGTCAGTGCATCAGAGGCCATGACTGCTGGAATGGCTGAAAAGAAGATTCCATCATTTAAGATGTGGGAAAGTCACTCATGCTCCCTGCAGAAATTCTAGGATTCCCTTCAGTTTGATGAGGTGCTTTTCATCCACCACTCACTATCAAGGCACAGTTTCTCAGTAAAACATCACAAAACATTTGGTAGCTTATAGATCTGCACTACCTGACTCATACGCGTATCACGTTTCACCCGTAACTATGTATAAATCAAACCCTGAGCTTCCAGAAAGGTTGATTAAAAAAAAAACCCCACACACACAAAAAAAAAAACCAAAAACCAAAAAACAAAAAACCATAAAGCTACATAAATGTCTTGATCAAAACCTGCTCTTGCAAAATATTCAGTCCAATTTCCATGAGAGAAGTGATTAAAGTTATTCAGACCTAAACTTTTCAGGCTGGACAATTGCTTCTGATATGTTTGTTTTATGCCTGGTCATTAAATATTTTCCATGGAAAGTAACTTGTCAGAATCCCTCAGTGCTGAGGATCCCCAAAGCACTGTACAACTGGTGGAGTGTTAAAAATTCAAACAGGTAGACACTTCTTTAATCCATGTTTGTATCTTTCACCAAACTTCTTTGCATGTGTTTCCACTGGGTTCATCCTGTACTTGTTTTATTTCTATTGAGTGGAAGTAAATTGCCAATTCTATAGCTTAGGACCTGTCACAACAAGAGAGACCAAGGAAAGGTCTGGGAAAGCTTTGGGATAGTCATTTCTGTGAAGGCTGCTCAGGAAGCTGTCAATGCATCAAACATGCAAAAGAGATGGGCAGATGCAACAAAACTGCTTCCCCAGACATTAAAAAAGATGCTCATCATACTCTTCCTGATGAAACCCATGTAACCATGTTGCTTACAAGTTGAAGCCTGAATCTAGTACCAGTTACCTGCAGCCTGAATCCAGTACCATGCTTGTTACTATGATGCCCAAACCTAACACTCAGAGGTCAAGTAATTTATTTTAAGGTATGTTCACTCTCTGCTGACCACAGCCAACAAGCAACCTGTCTTGGCCATAAAGACCTTTGTGGTACTAAGAAGAAGAATAATAAAAAGTGAAACACCCTGTGTTATTCCCACAACCTATACTGGGTTCATTTGTAGGGTGCTCAGACTTCTGTTACAGATTAATAAATTCTGAGACCTGCCAAAATAACTCATTCATCCAAAGCTCTGCTGAACTTGCTACTGCTTTCAAGCAAACTGGAAGGTTTTCAGATGCTAAGGAAAAACTTTACAGGCTGAGTTTAAAAATGTTAAACCTATGGTGTGGGCCTGAAAACTAGGAAGATTCAGCATTTTCAGATTACTTGAAATTTATATGTAGGTGGATAATCTACTGCTGAACTTTATCATCTATAAAAACACAAGTATTCTTTTTTCTCATATGATTTCAGGTAGAAATTAGACTGATTAACTTCAGATTTAAGCTTTCACCAAGTTTAAGGGTATTAGCTAGAGATATCATGGCAAAGCTACAGATCTGAACTACCCAAAAGTCTTCACTCAGATGTAAATTTAAAAGAAGTAAATAAATAAATAAATAAATTTTAAAAAATATTAAGTCCAGCTCTATTTCAGCTGTCAGAGCACCAAACTCAACATCACAGGCATTTCTTTTAGCTCCAGTCAGCATTAGCTACCAAAGTGAATGGTAAAGATTTAATCCAGCACATTTTCTGTCTTCCATAAATCTTTTTGAAATAAGAGATGAAAATTAGTTGAGTATAGAATTTATGGGAAAAGAGTGTAAGCAATATCACTGAACAAACAATAAGCACTGTAACATCAGCAAAATGCCAATGGTGGAGAGGAAAAAATAGGAAAAGGTTTGCTTTAAATCCTGACATGTTGGCTGCTTCCATACGAAAGATCCACATTTGCTATTTTTTTGTTTGCAACAACACTTTAAACGTAGACACTGCTGCATCTGCCTGGCCTAGGAAGTGAGCTAATGCTGACTTCAGTAGGACTGAAAACCCAATCAGTCTCAAGAGGGGTAGCAAACAGCCCCAAGGACTTGATCAGATGGGATTAAAGACTGGTAAATGGGTATGGTCCACAAAGGAAGGGGAAAGAAACATTACTCATTGGTAAAGGATCCAGGTATATCTGGTGAAGAGAGGGCACTTTTCTCCAACATCAAAGGCAGTGATGCAGCATCTAATTCAAATGGCTGAAAAGTCTAATGACTGAAAATTAATATAAGCTGTCAGGCTGCTAATTTTTTTTTTAATTCAAAATAAATCAAGACTAACAATTTGCAGATGTTTGGAAAGAAAATGTTTAAGTTACTCACTTTCAAAACCTTAGGCCTCCCTACCTTCAGTATTACACTTGCATTTTAATGGTTGTGGTGGCTTCCTGCAGCTGCCTGCTCCCTCCTCAATCATAGCACAAGTCTCATGAGTTGGCAGGTCTTCCACTCACCCTTAACTTTGGAATCACATCCCTTTTATTATTTTCAGATTTAAGCAGTGGAGGTAGGGAGAGGAAACCCAGGAGATCATTATCCCTTAACAGAAAGAATTTATCGAGACATATCATAAAATACAAATTTGTATGTATAAGTTAAAAAAATGCTTATTTGGAAAATACCTTTTTGGTGAAATTGTGGGAATCTGAAGTATATAATTAGATCCTTACAGAAAGGAGTAGAGGACACAGATATTTTGGGACTTAGGCTAACACTTCCTAAAAGCACATGTATGAAGCCAACCTGTATTTCCAAGTCAGAAAAGGAGTCTCAAACAATTTGAGTTCCTCAAACAGTTCTACTTCTGAGTGTGGCAGGGGTGGGAGATAAAGTCTCAACAATTAATTAACAGCATCTAATATATTTTTAAGTAGATGAGAATATAAAACCAAGAAAAATTCAAGTTTTTCCCCTGAGCATTTTGCTCTCTAATTAAGAATAATGTGCATTATCATCCTTACATGGATGATGTTCTAGTGAATATTTGTCTTCCCCTGGTTATATGACCTGGGTGAAGACCAAAAAGGGAGGAAGGGTAATGATAAAAACTAGGGATACAAATGCAGCTCCTCGTACCAAAGTACTGAAAGAAGAATCCTGAGATGACCAAGGCTCAGTGCACTGGCTTGTCCCCAGAGAATATATCAGCATGGATCTTTCTTCAAAAATGAACTTTGGAGCCCAAATCATTCTTGAAACACATTTAAAGTTACTCTAGATGTATTTTCAACATAGAATCATAGAATTGCCAGGGTTAGAAGGGACCTTAAAAGATTATTTATGTCCAGCCCCCTGCCATAAGCAGGGACACCCTCCACTAGTTCAGGTTGCTGAGAGCCCCATCCAGTCTGACCTTAAAAATCTTCCAGGGTTGGGGTTTCCACCACCTCTCCGAGCAACCTATTCCAATGTCTCATCACCCTCATTGAAGAATTTCTTCCTAACATCTAATATGAATCCACCTACCTCTAGTTTGAATCCATTCCCCCTAAAAATGCAGAGAAAAATTTTCCAAATCAATCTCTTATGCAGTTGTGCCATCTAGTGAACAAACACAAGCTGAAATGTTTTTATGAGAGGGAAAACAAACCTTGGCCTCTGCAGAAATGCTTGCAGCCTGCCTCACAGGAGTAACAAGGTTACTGCTTTTGTCTGTAACCAGTGGATTGCCGGTTTCACACCCTGGAAGAAAAATGTGATCTGGTAATCCAGAGCCACCCAAAGTTTTTTGTGTCACAGGAATAATATTAAAAATAAAATGAAACAAAAAACATGCCACAAATAGCTAGGTCTTACTCTCCTCCTGTCATGACCCCTTAAGTGATATTAGCAGTAAGCATGTTCAGAGTCATTCTGTATTTAGGTATGTAGGGTGTAACACCTAGATTTAGACAGCTAGTGCCTGCTGTTCTGCACGGAACATCTTAATATTGTTCAAATTAATATCTAATTAGACTGTCAAAAAGACACTGGTACGATCCTGGGACACTGTTTGCTATATAGATCATTGCTACTTTAAGACCACAGTACATTATAAAGAGGTAGCATTATTCACAGTAATGGCAGTCATGAGGCCCCAGAAAAAAAAATTAAAAAATTTTTAAAATGTTAAAAATCTCAGCGTATCTTCAATTTACAGCCTAATCCAATAAGAGGGAAAATAAAGAGAAATTCAGCAGAAAATAAATTCAGTGAAGTTATGAAGTCAGGGTTTGTTTACACTGTATATTTTAGGTCAAATCCAGGTCCCAGTGTTGACAGTGTGTTAGTGTCCAAGGGTATACAGGGTATACATGCATGTCTATAGGGCTTCCTTGTCTCTAGTGTCATGCTCTTTCACAGCTTCCAGGGCTGCCCAGGCCCAGGGCTAAGGAAGGTTGTGAGAGTTCAGAGTTTGTATAAACCTCCAAAAACTTTTGCTGATTTTTGTGCAGTTGGTGTGATTTAAAGCTTCAGCTGTGGACTTTGTTTCTGGATTGCAGAATGAAATCCTTAACGAAGTGTTGCTTCAGTATTTTGTTTTGGGCAATATTTGCTTTGTCTGTTAAAAAACAATCATATCCTGTGTGAGATGTTGATTTGTTTACTGGTATTGCACATGTAACAGGTTTGGGGCTTTGAACTACCTGGTCTAGTGGGAGGCATCCCTGCCCATGCAGAGGGGCTAGAACAAGATAATCTCTAAGATGTCCAAGTTCTTTCATCAAATGCTTGTGCAGATAAAACTTTTTCCATACAAATGAGAACAAATTCCAAGCCACCCCTCAAATTAGGCATGTATTTATTACAGCAGTATCAGTTTCACAGGCTGTACACTGAATTTTCCTAAGGAAAGGTAAAAGCGATCAAAATAAAATTAGTAGTGAGCTTCAAGTAATGAGACTTGTTATGATTGCTCATTAAAACCTTCTGATAAGGCTCTTAGAAGAGCTAATCATCTAAATTCACAAACCACTGTTTTGCTCACGATAGCAATGTTTGCAATTGATGCAAAAGTTTAAAGAGGCAGCTTATAACACAGAAGGCTCTAAAAATAAAAACTGCCAGAGCAGCACCAGGTGGTTCTCATCACACCTGTGAGCACACTCATGCTTCAGAGAAGCCAGAGGAGCATTTGCCCAAATTCTCCACATCTCTGCCATGCTAATACACACTTGGTGCTATGTCAGGCAAAGGAGATGGTCTGCTCCAAAAGCTTAACCTGCAGATTTTGCTCCACTGCAAAATGAATCCACTCTTTAGGTTGGACAATAGCCAAGTTCCTGCTCATGGTATGATACACTGCAGTGTGTGCCAGTCACCAGAAAGGGAGGTTCAACATCACCCCATGACAGAATAGCCATTCTGCCTTAGTGCTCATGGGAAGCCTTCTGCATCTCCTTGCTCCTGGATGTTCCAGCAAATCTTTCAGATCATAGAATCATAGAATCAGCTGGGTTGGAAAGGACCTCTGAGATCATCAAGTCCAACCCTTGATCCACTACCGCTGCGGTTACCACACCACGGCACTGAGTGCCACATCCAGTTTATTTTTAAATATCTCCAGGGATGGAGAATCCACTACTTCCCTGGGCAGCCCATTCCACTGTCTGATCACCCTCTCAGTAAAGAAATTCTTTCTAATATCCAACCTAAACCTCCCCCGGCAAAACTTGAGACCGTGCCCTCTTGTCTTATTGAGAGTTGCTGGGGAAAAGAGACCAACCCCCACCTGGCTACACCCTCCTTTCAGGGAGTTGTAGAGAGTGATGAGGTCTCCCCTGAGCCTCCTCTTCTCCAGGCTGAACAGCCCCAGCTTCCTCAGCCTCTCCTCATAGGGTCTGTGCTCAAGTCCCTTCACCAGCCTGGTTGCCCTCCTTTGGACCCACGCCAGGACCTCAATATCCTTCCTGAACTGAGGGGCCCAGAACTCATTGGTTGCCAGTGTAATCTGAAAGCTGCCGGGTGCCCCACAAGGAAGTACAAACCTGTCCAAAGTTTGTCCTTGCAACTCTCTGTTAAAATCTGCATTATTTTTGCTCCCAAATACACATTTGGAAAAAAAATATAAGCCACGGTCGTCTGAACTTCTCACACAGGTGCAGAGATTTTAGCACTCTTGATTTCAGCAATTCTCACACAGTGTTTTGTTCTTGTCAGAGGCATTACTACGCTAGAAATGTACAGGCTATAACAGTGATACTTCAATAAGCAGATGTCTTTCCCTGATCCTGCAGTCATTCAGCTTATCCACGTCAGCAGGAAGGAACCTGGTGCCACTGGGGGTCCTTGCCACCACACTGGGTGGACAGTCTGGACTGATTGTCCTGATTCAAGAGGGTCAGGGGCTATTTCAGCTAGAGAAGAAATGTCAGCTCAGGTGTCTTGGATTAAGTCCAGGTACATAATAGCATTCTTCCTGTCTACACTTCCCTTTTGGTTTCAGTTGGATAAACTATTCCTCATGCTTCAGCCTAAATGGAGTTTTGTTGCTCTGCATGCTAAAAAAGCTGCCATATTCCACCCCACACTTGGCTGTATTTATAGGATGGATTAACTGTTCTTTATGTATGCAGTTTGGAACTAGAGTGCATCATCTATCATGTGGTTTAACATCATTGTTATTTAAAATAGCAGTTTACTATTGGTATCTTCATCTTAAGCCTTGAAACAGGTATTAAAAAAAAAAAAAAGCCACTGCAGAGAGTGGGTTAATAGCCACAAGCCAAAATCAGTGTTTGGTTAGTCTGAGTGCTGCAATGCTTTCCTAGAGGGGGCTGGGAGGGAAATGGCCTCTTCAGAATTAAGGAAAAAATAATCCACTTACATCATAGAAAGCTGGAATCACATCAAAGGCTGTGAAAGCTCAGAAATTGGCACTAAGAAATCCACCAAGAATTGAAACAAATTTATACCTTTTTTAATAAAGCTAGAATAATGATCCAAACAACTTAATCCCTTAGAAATTTCACAACCTTTTGTTACTTCTGAGAAATCCCTCTCTTGTCCCGGTGTCTCAAATCCCCCATTTAAATCTTTTGCATATATAAGACCAAATTCTGCTCTCTTAAGCATTTGATCCTGTTGAGTTCAATAGAGTTACAGATGTGGTTGGGAGAGCTGCAGATCTTGGCCTTTAGCCTGGACATGGAGGGGACACTGAGACAGGGCAGCACAGCCTGGGGACAGCACAGTGACTCCCTTCTCCACATTGCTATGATCTGCTGTAGCCCTCAGGAGAAAGTCAATCAGCACTCATTTTATAAATGGCAGTAACACCAACCTGCTTCCCAGGAGAGCTGAAAAGTTAAAGCACATCCACATGGCAGAGCCTATTCAGTATGAATTTGCTGCAACAGTCTCAGTGGCCTTTTTGAACCAAATGATTATATACACGATTTCTTCAGACTCAAATTTTCAGCACAGCACTATGCAGGGCAACTTACAAGATGCAGTATCTGAGTGTAAGGCAAAGCCTCTTTATTGCCAGAATAGGCACTTCTGCCTGGACCTATGATTCCTGTTCCATGAAAATAACACTTTTGCACAAGAGCTGCTTCCTCTGCAGAAGTGCCGGGAGTACTGGGAAGGAAAAGTGCTGAAGAAGTTACCAAGAGCACCCCAAAAAGCTCATGGAATAGAAGCATAGCTTTGGTAGTGCTTTTTGACTGCTCTACCCTCCTTCCTTAAGTTTTGTAATCTTTTACTTGTTCTTGTCTGTAAAAGAAAATCATGTGTTCCTCACGTGTGGCAGCAAGTATATAGCTCTGGTAAAGTCAGTGTATACCCAAGGGACTCCACCACTTTGGGAATCAAGAAAAAGGGTGTAGAACACCCCAGGCAGCTCTTCTGGAGACAGGTGAGAAAGAGATTTCCCATAGCTTCTGATTTAGACCATTCCCAAGAGCCAACATGTCCAATTCCACACGCGGATCATCATGACAGTACATTGAGGCAGGTCAGCATCTGTATGAGGCCATGATCTCCAGAAACCTCATCTTCTCCCGATGAGCACCTTGGATGATGGTGAAATTTAAAAAAAAAAAAAAAAAAAAAAATCTATCATGAATAGAACTAGTTTTAATATTTAGAACCTGGTTCTCCCAGATGTTTGCCACAGGGGAGCATTGGTCCCTAGACTGAAGATTCTCTCCCCGGAAGCACCTAAGGAAAAGTTCATGCATAAAATTTTGGTTCCTTTCTGCAAACACAAAAATGGTAGCACGTGTTAGTGAATGAGGGCTTAGCATCTTGCAGTTTTAGATTCAAGTTCTTGGTCTGGTTAACACAGCCACATTCTGCTGATGGTGCCTTGCCCAATAGCAATGTCAAGTGAAGGTGCCTTACAGGCACGACAATTACAGCAGTTAATTATTTGCACAGTGTCATAGGTGTGCACAGCAACACATTGTTTAGACAAGTCCCTGCCCCAAGGCCCTTACAATCTAATCTGGATGGACACAGTATAGTTAATTAAAGAATGACCCATGGAAGTAAGAGCAGGAGCAAGCTGAATTTGGGTCCATCTACTATTATGGCTGTGGGACATGTTTACCCCTCTGACTACCTGATGTCATTGCCAGATTCCCTTTCCATGGCGAGCGAGGAGCAGCTTTGGTAGCCCCTGACCCTCACCCTGGAAGCTGCACCACATCTCCATCCCTGAGGTTCTGGTGCCCTCCTGCGGCCACTCGCCTTCATCTATATGGCCGTGACAATTGTACAGATCGCGCTCCTGTTGATGGATTTTATTTGGTGCTGCTGATTATGTGGCATCCTGCAATTCCCAGAATCCTTCCTCTCTCAGCTGAGGGAGCCCTTACCTTTTGTGTATCTCGGACAATGGAATATATCCCTTCCAGAAAGTACAATTTACTGCTGTTTCCTTTAGGTGATCATGAAGAAAAGGAGTAGAGAAATTCAAGCCTTGTAGATACTGTGTGGTCAGCAATACATATCTACACAGAGACCAACCAAAACCACAGCAGAACTATGAACTGCTGGAGCTGGTAGCTATGTTACAATGCAGGCTTAAATCAACCACTTAAAAACAAAATAAAAAGCATTCCCAGGCCATAGTTGGAGGGTTAGCTGTTAGGAAACCAAGTAGCAAATTCTTCACTAACTAGCAATTTTCCAATACCTAAACCAATATTTTTTGGTAGGAATAATATTCACTCTTTTTTATTATTTATTTACATTTCCAGGCTTCCTAATATTTTCAGTTGGAGGGACTTGAAACAGAACTACCATCCTGCAGAGGAGAAAAGTGACTCCTGATGCTTTATGCAGCCTGGACCCAGGTAAGGTGAAAGAGAAACCTCTACAGCTTTTGTGTATCCAATTCAAAAGCTCTTCTGAATCCACACATCACCTCCTGTGCAAGCTGGACAAAGACAGCCTCATCCATCTGTTGGAATATATCCTTTTATTATGTACTTGGGTACAAATGTCCACAACATCCTCTACATTTCAGAGTTCACTCAGAAGAGCAGAAAAGCCATGTGAATGAAGCCTCACTCAGCAAATGAGTTTAAAAAGACTTTGAAGGACTTGGAAAAGTTGATTTTAGGAAATATGAAATAGCAGCAAGAAAAGCCACAGAATTAGTATTTTAAGTCTTCCCTGTTTCTGACAAAAGTTTTATGGGACTACAAATAATTTTTGCTTCTATTTCCACAAAACTAAAAAAAAAAAATCTACAGCAACCAAGCAGGTCCACAGTGCATATGCCCAGCAAATAACAATTTAGAAACATTACCCGGGATAACCAAGTCACACAGCTGAAAGGAATAGCAGAGCAGGGATGTCTTAGCCAGCTGAACAGCAAATGTTTATTGCATAAGAAAAATTGTAGTGGTGTAAATATTGTTCAGTTGCCAAGGAAATTATGAAAAGAGCTCACACCCTCCATAAATGTATATACATCCTTGGACAAAGAAGTCTCTATGGTTTTGGGACAGAATGTGAGAGACGTGCTGAGCCTTAAAATATGCTTGAAAATATGCAGTATGATATTGGAAAATCCAGAGTATCTATTAACCTTTTCTAGATATATGTACACACGTAGTCATTTGTGCAAAAAAACGGCCACCTGAATAAGAAAATGAAATACCTACACTTTATGTGGATTTGTATTCATACCTATGCTTTAAAAATACTTTCAAAAAAATTTAACTGATGGACACTTTAAATACACCACATTTCATAAATGAACAGCAAATGCATTTCATAAAAATTGGGAATATAAAAATGAAAATTTGAGGAAGATACAAATTGTTCCAAACCCATCACAATTGTATAAAAATGTTTCAGGTTGTCTACATAGGAAAGTTCTTATTTCTGTAACAACTCTGTCCATTTCTATTTCACTTTTATTTACTTCTACTTCCTCCCCTCAGGACTGTGAAGAAATATTTATATTCACACATAAACACTTACCACATTCCTGATTTCCCTAAACATTATGTTTTAAATCCTTTTTTTTCTTTGCACTATAGAATGCTTAATGTTCAAAATTTATTCCCTATTGCTCAAATCAAAATTGTACCCTATTTATAATGGGGACAAGAGAAATTGGGACAATTGCTCTTCAGTACAAGAGCAGACTGGGTTATGCATCACTCAACATACACTGCCAAGAAATAGAATCATAGAATTGTTTTGATTGGAAGAGACCTTTCAGATCAAGTCTATTCACAACTGCCAAGCCCACCACTAAACCATGACCCCAAACACCACATCTCTATCTGTTGTAAACACCTCAGGGCATGGTTACTCCACCACCTACCTGGGCGTCCTGCTCCCATGTCTGACAGCCCTTTCAGTAAAGACATTACTCCCAATACCCAATCTAAATGTCTCCTGGCACAATATGAGGCCTCTTGTTCTCACTTCTTACTTGACAAAGACACCCACCTCACCACAAACTCCTTTCAGGTGTCTGTAGAGAGCAATAAAGTCACATGCAACTTGCCACACAAGCTGCAAGAAGGCTGAATCTTTAACAACTGCACCCAACTCTTTTATAAAAATACACAAAACATCTCAGTTTCCTCAACAGTACCCCATCTGGTCCTATTTGTAGGAAAGCTCTGTTCACACTTCAGCTGGCAATTAACCTTTTTCCCCCACTAAAATATCACCACCTGTTTCTTGGGATGCATTCACCTCATGTTCTGTGGGATGCAGAGTGACACCATGCTACAGACATATGCACTGACAGTGAACTGGGCATCCAGGTTACCTTGCCTAGTAACAAAAGAGCAGTGTGATCAGACTTGGCAAATCAATATGGTCATATGTATCATTCTTTTTCTTGATATATTTAAGATCTGAACTACATAGTTTAACAGAAAACAGCAGAAACCCATCTTAGGAACACATGATTTATAATATACCTTTGCCAGCCCTTCTATGCTTACAGCCAGCTCAGACTCATTGGAAAATACTTAACATTGAAGACAACACAATTAAGATATAGAATAAAAATTCAACTATCTTCTTTACAGACAAAAAATATTATAAGAAGTAAAGTAATTGGCCTTTTTCTCCTTTCTCACCCAATATCCTCAGACAACCACAGGGAACAGCTACCTGAGGTGGGTTCCCAAACCACTGCCAGAAGGAAACATAAGGTCAAGTATGGTCCTAGAAGAAATCGGCTTGCTTCTTTCCAGGGTGAAAATGGAAATACCAAGTGAGTATTCCCAGTTAAAACTAACAGACATCTGGAAGACCCAAGACTGTTCTCCAAGTTTTCTGATAAACCCATGGTGGGGAACATTGTGATGCATCTCAACACCAGTGAAGATTGTGAGATATCACCCCAGCTATACAGTTACCTGCTCTGCTTATGTCAATCTCATTGCTATCATTACAGACCAAACTCAGAAGTTCTCTAAATAGTCATCAAAATCTTAAAATGTTTTACCATACCTATATCTCATAACTCATATCTCATATATCTTTATATCTCATAAAAAAACATAATCACAGAGAAAGATAATCAGAGGTATAACTTTCAAACCACTTTCCTACCTCAAAATTATTTTCATCTTCTCACATTCTTCCAGCTGAGAAATCAGGGTAACTTGGCAACAACTAACCAAATAAATAACAGCCAGTTCACTGAAGTCCATTAGGACAAAAATCTGTTTTTTCATTTCCTAAAACCAGTAAAAAGACTAACACATAATCACTTTAGCACCATAAGCACCAAAATACCCATTGCCTTACAGAGTTATATATATTCTACTGAAATGTTTCCTAAACAACCCAGGAATGCTTTCCACTTACCTCTTCTGTCAGTGTGTGAATGCAGGATAACAGTATCCATGGGCAATAGGTGAAGAGTTAATATACTGCAGTTGTGAATAGACTTGAAAGGAGAATATGTGTATTTTCATACAAAGACTAAAAACAAGCCCTGGGATTAAGAAGGAATTGCAACTTTTTGCTTCTTCTTCCACTGAGTTACCACCTTCTGTTTGGCATCTGCTAATGATACAAAAGCTCACTATTACCTTTTTTTTAAAATTAAAAAAAAAAAAAAAAAAAAAAAAGAGTTCCTAAAAAAAGTCATAGAATGGCTTTGGTTGGAAAGGACCTTTAAAGATGACCTATACCAGCCCCCCTGCAGTGAGCAGGGTCATCTTCAACTATATTAGGTTGCTCAGAGACCCATCCAACCTTTCCAGGGAGGAGAATTCCATCACCTCTCTGGCAACCTCTTCCACTGTTTCAGCACCCTCATTGTAAAAAATTCCTTCCTAATTTAATCTGAATCTATTCTTTTTTAGTTTAAAACCATTAATCCTTGTCATATTGCTACAGGCCCTACTAAAAATTCTGTCCCCAGGTAAATTAATACAATTTCAACCTTAATAGTGTGCTAAGACAAACTTGAAAAGTGAACAGTCATCCTCTGTTTCATGCCTAGCTCCAAAACACAAAACCTCGGGGGGAGGGAAGAGAGAAAGAAAAAGGAGTGCTACACAGTTTTAACAGTGCCATGTAACCCCATGGCATGAATGCTACCTGTTCTCCACCTCAAGAACTACCACTTTCCTAAACATCCTCCACTGTGCAATTATAAATCATGCCAGCTCTTCCCTCTGCTGCACACCCCAGTACATACTTCCAGCTTTCCCATCTAAATTACTTAGAGCTTCCACAAGTGTAATTCAATCTATGCTAATTTGCCAATTAATTCTGTATTCTGCTCTCCAACATTGTTACCCCAGTTGACATGAAAAGCAGGCACCTAGTTTTACACAGAGATGGAAGAACAGCTGAATGCTTAATGACCTAAGTAGTTCAATTCAGTGATGATTAAATCCTAGCAAGGTTTCCAAAGTGAATTGCATACAGTTTCCCACCACACAAGCTGAGTGTGAGACAGTGAGCTTTAGTTTAGAACTAGTGAAAAACTTGCAAGTGTTTGATTTCCTTCAAGGGAAAGAGATGTTTTCAACAGACATTTCAAAATGCTTTGTTAAAAATCCTATTAGTCATGCCCTACTCAGCTAATACTTAGCCTAAATTGAATCTGTTCCCTTGAGTTCTTCCAGCTACCTACATGGCTGCTCTTACAAACTGCCCTGTCTTAAGCCTGCTATTTTCAAATTTGGTTCTTCCAATACCTGTCACTTGAGTGCTGTGAACCCCTCAAAGACTGGATTGTCACCTGTGCCCAGAAATGCTGTACAACTCTTCATCCTCAACCTTACAAATAAGCACTCTTGTTCAATGAGAACATTTGCCAGGACTTCTAAGAGAAAATAATGTTGAACTAATCTGCTATTTCTACTTAAACCCAAAATCTGACCAGTGCTTCAAAATCCCCACATCAGGTTCACTTTATGACAACCTCGGGAGCATTTGATGTTTACATTGGTGACATAATTTTAAAAGGCAGGACACAGGGTTTTGTGATTGCCAATTACAAGGTTGAGTTGCACTCCTAGTTCACTGCAAGGTTACAACCTATTATTAAAAAAAAAAAAATTAAACAAAAACTCTCAGCAGCAAGAAATTCCTCTGGGGGATGTATTTTGCTATGTTCTATGGATTCTTTGGGTTACTGGAGTCAACCACCTGCCTAGGAGTACATTTGAGGAATGTAACAGCATTCCCCCAAACCCCATAGTCTGTCATGTTTGATTGCTTACAGTATCTACATAATTGCATAAATTGCTTTCACTCCCTGTACACTATATACAACTCAAATGTTGAAAAAACAAAGATAGGGCATCATTAGCCCATACACCCTATTCCTTAGTGCAAACATGTCATTACATTAATTCGCATACTAATGTTGATTGCACAGTACAGTAGGACAATTAATAATGTTGCAGAAGTTTGCAAAAAATAGGTTGTGTAGAAGTCAGATTTTGAAAGTCTTAGGATAAGCACACAATGCATGGTAGACTTCACTGATACTCCTTTTGCCTGTCTAACATATTAGGATTTAATTTCCCTGAATTTGAATATCAAATACAAATTTCTGCACCTGAAATTCACTTCTAAGTAAAATAGCAAATCTTACCCACTGACAGCTTCAAGTCTGACAGAACCTGATGCAATTCCTTCTAGTGAAAACTAAAAGCTTGCTACTAAACTTGCACATTTGTTAATAGAACAACCACATACAAAATATCTCTCCATCCACAGCAAAGGAACCCCTGAAAAAAACAATGATCTGCTCCACCTTCAAGCCACATTCTACTTGGAAACATCACTGCAAGATGCTCCTGAATGGACATGGGAAAAAGCAGTCAGCTGTGACCCTGCCCAACTGTAAGGCTCACTGCTGCCTGAACTCACATTGTTTTGCTCCCCATGACATGGAGTATCCTTTTATAGGATTTCTATAAGCAGAAGAATTCAGTGCAATCTCTGGAAAAATGGTTCCCATGAAGTACAGTCAAAACAGTCATGAAACGTTCTTTATTTCCACCTTTGGGAAACATTCACAGACGAGGAGAGAAGAAATGTCAACATTTTTCAAAAAAGCATCCATTCTACAAGGAGAATTAAGTAGGGAACTCTATCAGCACCACCCACTGAAACTGCTCTGATGGGTCTTACTGGTGTTTTGAAACCAAAGCTTCATGGAATATTTTAACTGTTCTTCACAAAACAAGTCATTTTCCACAGACACTTTCATATGTTGCAAGATTAATGCAAATAAGCAATCAAACATTTCTTTTGCAAGGAATACCCAGAATGATCTAATGCCACCCATTTCAGTTGTTTCATGCTTTTGTCAAGCAAACCATGAACATAACTAACTCCTTAGTTCAAGAACATTTAAACCCAGACTCCAATGCCACAAGATAATAACTTAGTGTGTGATACCAAGGAAAGTTACAAGCCTTATTAAAGCTTCAAACAGCTCTGTTCTGAAGCATTTAACATACAATATGTAACAGTGGAATTCTCTCATGTCTGAGAAGGGTAGAACAAGATCACTTTGAATTAAAAACATGTTACTCCCCTCCCTTTCCAAAACTGCTTTTTAACTCTAGGGAACATGAGCCTAGAGTGACACCAAGTTATCCTACAGCCTCAAGATCATGCAAAGGCACTGGATTTGTTAGCCCCCCTGCTTCTGCCCCCCAAAAAGCACACATCTTTATTTATGTCTTACAGTTGGGGAATATAAAAGAAAAAAAATGTTTCTATATTAGCCTCCAAATTAGAAAAATTCCTATCACAAGGTAAAGAGGAAACCTTCCAATGACAAAGCAAAAGGACATATTTGGTGAAAAAAAAAATATCTGTGAAGCATACATGGAATCTGTGATATACACCTAGGGATGGTTCTCCTCTACCAGAGCTACATGGAGCAGCAGCATGGACAAGTGTGATTCCCAGGTAGCAGAGCTTATCAGCACAGACCTGCAGAGCCACAGAAAAGAGAACAAAATCGCTACCATCCACCTGATGGGTAAGTGTGCATCTCCTTTTGGGGCCTTGACTTTTCTTCTCAAGTGTTTACTTGAAAATAGAAACAGATGTAACTCTTCCCTTGAAAAGAGCTCTTATTAAAGTGTCTGTGTGGCTTGGGGAGCAGCTCCAAGGTGTCCACCTTTGTCCAAGCACCCAGCTGGGCTGAAGGAGCAGCTTCCATCGGACCAGGAACAGGGTCAGTTCTCCTGGCTCACCTGGTGGAGCAGGATCCACTGCTTCCCATCAGCACCTCAGGGAGTGGGAGGCACAGCTGTGGGACTGAAGACCTGAGGAAAGGAAGCACGGGAGTCAGACATAGGAGATGAAAGGAGTCAGAGCACAAACCCATAAGGAACCAGATTTCAGTAGCATTAACTCCTTTCTATGGGCTGCTCCTTCCACCACTTAGCTGAGCAAGGGGCTGGTGACAGGAACTCTGCTCTGGTGATGGCCAAGGGTCACCTGGAGGTTCACCCAAAAGTTGCCAGCTTTCTGCTGGCACAATGAACTCTTCTCACAACACAGGATGATGCTGTTGAATCTACAGAAAATTGTGCAGTGATACATTGTTGGGTCACACAGCAAGAAGCTTGCTACAGGCTGCTCTGCCAAGATTTATCACAGTAATAACAATTGGAAAACATTAATTAGAAATCATTGCTTCGTAGCAACTAAAGACACCACACACTCACACTAGACACCATCTAGGTATTTTGCACATTTCCATGCCTAAGCAAAACACACTGTGCCTTCAAAAACCTTTAATGCTTTTCTCTTCCCAAGATGTGCTAACAATGAGTAATGATAGTCATGAAAGGCACATGATGTCTCCACTCCAAAAGCAGGTGATGCCCATAATGCTTGTCAGAGCACAAAGCCTGACTTCATTTTTTTGGCTCTGAATTGTTTCTATTTATTTAACAGCAAAAGACTGAAAATTTGAAAAATAATTTTATTTTATTTCAGTAAAAGGTTTATACCTTTTTCTTGTGGGAGAAATTACTACTTTTTTTTTTTTTTGTGAACAATGAGAAGCTCTTTTTCAGAAAAATTCAGGTTTTTTCTCTCCAAAGGAGGTAATAAACATGATAATACATAAAACAGTGTCATTTCAACAACAAAATATAAACAAAAGTGCTTTAAAGAGTTCTGCAATTCACTAAATGAGCATTTTGGTGATGTTTATTACTTCTTATAACAATCACCTTGAAATCTTTTTTTCAGATGTAAATTTTATGAAAATGTGCCCATGTCTTTTTGCGGTTGTGTCTATTTTATTGCGTTTATTCCCCAGTCCTGGGCATTCTTTCATTGTGCTTCCTGCATTGCCAGCCTGCAACACTGCTTAATTTTTCGATTGCCCACAAGAGGGCTCATTTCCATAGGGCTACAGCTGCACAGAAGGCACACGCCTTTCATCAGCATCCAAATCCCTGTCAGTCAGACCATGCAGCTTCAAACACCCAAATGTCCTCGTACTGTTAATGATGCAGCAACAGCTCAGCTGCCCGATGTATATTTATTGCTTGATTTACGAGAGGGTATTATTCATCTCAGTTCTTCAAACTACTTCATATCTGCGATTACAATTATCCTCAGGGGAAAAATAAATAAAAATAAAAATAAAAGGATCTTCTCCCTTCCCTTGCTGGTGCCAAGAGGCAATAGTCCTTCTATATGTGTTATATGTCCTGTGCATCTCTACCCTCCCTGCAGCCCACCCTGAGAAGCTCCAAGCAGAGGAGGAGCTGAGAGCCCTTGCCGCCAGCAGTGTGGTTCCTGCAGGTGGGGTCTTCAGCAGAACATGAACTCACTGGGTACCAGTTTCCTCAGTCATCCATGGGGCAGAAACCATGTCTTTCTCCTTCTCTCCATCTGCTCTCTTTCTAGCACAAGGTCTTTAGGACCTTCAAGTCCTAAAACCACGCTCACAAGATACTTGAGCAGAGAACACTCCACACCACTAGCAAAGAAGCACAAATCATTACAGAAACAAAAAAAGAAAAAAACAAAACAAAAAAAACCCCAGCCAAACAAACAAACAAAAAAATTTTAGAAAATTATGAATGAGGCAAATGAAAAATTAAGATATTAATGGAAAAGATTCAAAAATATAAATCCAAGGCAAATAAAAATTCCAAAAGAATGGGTTTTCTCTAAGAGGTATGAAACGTCAGACACTCCAAAAAATCTGCTAGCAGCTCTTCTGTTGTCACTGATTTTTCAGGAATTATGCTGAGAAGCTTTGGGGGAAACCAGCTGTAAAACAAGACATATAGACCAGATATGAGAACTAAGAATGACCCTTGAGCAAATAACTTCTTGTTTTTCCACACAGTGAGAGGCTGATGTCATTCAGGGTGCTGGGAAATGACACAAACTGGAGGTAGGACTGGGCTGAGTGGATGTTGTTGGCATCCCAGAAATGGTGTCTGTCCTACAAAGCTGGATAGAGCCTGTGGATGCAGATAGCCCAGAGCCTGGTGCCCTCACTCAAGGTGAGCACTAAATAGGCCTAGTTTACAAAAGCAGCGTGTGTGCCAAGGACATACAAGTATTTATAGCATCCAGAGATTAAGAGAGTTCAGGGTATACAACTCATCTTTACATAAAAAGCGCAAACTCTTAAACAGTTGTTAGCTACCTCCTACGTGAACTCAAACCATAAGGTGAACCTAGTGGCTACCTGGAAAAGTCTGATAGCAGAGAGGCAAACTCACTGTCGCCAGTCTTCTCTGATAACTTGCTCGAATGGGCTCCAGGAGCTGTGTCATCTGAATGTGAAAACTGCTGTGTTGGCAGAGGTTTTGCCGTGGCATCTTGCTATTTGCTAGAAAGCATCTCATTCTTCTTCTGTTTTATTGCTAGTTTTCAGCAAACAGTAATTTTTAAATTTTTTTTTTTTTTTAAGGATGACTGCAACATTGACTTCTAGCAGCAGATTCTTACAACATATCCTCTGGCTATGGTGAAATAATTCTCCATCCTTTCCCGTCATTTATCAAGTCAAGTAATGAAGTTTTTCACTTCCACGTGAAACTGACCCTGGTACTACAGAAGAGAAGTTTAACTTTGAAAAGTTGTCCTGCAGCAGCAGAAAGAGGAGCTAAGGGATTGACCTCCCAGGCTCCATGGAATATTTAGCAGCCTTGGCTCATCCTGCAATCAGAAGATGCACTTAACCTGCATCCAGGACATGCCACTCCTTGCAGGGAATTGAGGCCCTGTCTATGTCTTGCCAGCAATTCTTCAACCATCTCCAAAGAAAAGCAGAGATCTCCATTGTAGAGAAGAAAGTTATGAGACCTGCTGGGCTCAAACTGCATTAATTACCCCAGGTGATCTCTTTTCTTGCCATATATCTTGCTTTTATTCCTCAAACATCATCAAAAATGCAGGTGGATGCCAATATCACAGGCATTGCTACCCTTGTGCCAGATGTTGGTAACACAACTAGTCTACTATTTTGTTAGTTTACAGAAACAAAGACTGTCATGCACATTGAAAAAGAAGTGGTTAAAAATTCATTCTAACAGGCTGTAAGAAAAGATTTGAAGTACCTTTAATTAGAAGGACTGGGCTTGGGGTAGTGGATTGGTCTGGTTTATTTTTAACCTCCTAATTGTGTTGGGCCTTTTGAAACAGCCAAGTTTTCTCCTGGCTCAGAGATATACAGACCAAAAGATAAATGTTTGGAAAAATTATTTTCAAGAAAGTTTTTTGAGGAAAGTTTTCAGATGAAAGGAAATAGGATAGCATTTAACTAATTTTTTAATACATTTTTTTTTAGGCAGTGCCCAGATTTTAAAATAAATTTTAATTTTACTCTGTCCTGCTTTCTAATATTTATTCCTATGCTTGGAATGTTACATCACTTTTACTGTAGAAGAACTCAAATTTCCTCTGGAACCCCCTTCTTAAAGTCCAGTCTTCTCTGCACATTGGTCTCACTCCCATTATCACAAAATACATTCCATCAGACATATTTAATCCTTTGCTAAACATTTCACCTTGGGAAGACTGTTAGCAGCCCAGGGTTCAGACTGGATAAAAATCTCCCCTTTTCTCAGAAACTAGAATAAGGAAAACACGAACTGTAAAGAAGTCTACATCTATCAACAGGAAGCATTACTTTGCTGCAATCAAATGTAAAAAAGCCTTCCTAGGACTGTTTACATATCCCAAACTTACTTTTAAGTCCACACCTCAGTAGAGTTCAGTGGAAATACCTGAAAGCAACCTATCTTGTAAGGGAGAGAGAAAATGTATTCCCTCAGGCTGTCTCTCAGAGACAAAGATGGCAAGGGACCTCGAGGATCATCTGCTCCAACCTTTCTAGGTAGGAACACAGTTTAGATGAGAAGGCCTGCAGCACTTTTAATCAAGAGATGAAAATGAAGAGCAAGGAGGAAATACTCTGAGGCCATGCCCCTCCTGTAGATGGACAGCAGCTCGCGTGGTCCCAGGTACCTCACAACCTGTGCCATGCTGCAGCTCCTGAGCAGCCCAGGTCATCAACCACGTGAGGCTACAACTCTCACTCTGTGTGAGGTTAATGCATAAGGATATAGAAGCAGGAGTGTATGTTTAGAACTGGAAACAAGGAGAGGAAATGCTGAATTAAACAGAAGCAGGATGCTTTTGTTCACGAAACATCAGTAGTTAAAAATGTAGACTTCCCTGAAGCAATTCTCACAGCTGCTTTTCTGACAATCCTGAGAGAGGAAAGAGCCAAGGTTCAGGGAGACATGGATCAGCAGCAAAATGGAGCTTTGCTGGCAGCAGGATTCATCTCACCTTTGACCACCACTTTCTGCCTCTTTGATGAATCATTACTAATTATTAGTGACCCAAGAACCAACCCCCTGTTGATACCAAAAGTACACAAGTCATCATAAACTTTAACTTTGACCAGTCCTAGTAAGCTCACTAGGATTTTAAAATTATTGCACTTCAGATTAGAGATCTTACTGAGGATTAGTCCCATTTGCAAGATCAATATGAAGCTAGTGTAAGTGAAAGATTTAACTCAGTGCAACATTTATCAGATTTGCATCTCCAGCATATGTCAAGGCAAAGAGAGCAACACCTAGAGCCAGGCTGTTACATCACAGCTCTGGAGCTTATGCTGATCTTCAATTCTAAAGGTGAAGAAGACTGACTCAGCTCTCACTCTTCCCACCAATTAGTATGACCTCCCACTGGATTTGTCTATTTTACTGACATCTCACTTTCCTCTGGGGGATTTTGTACATAGGTGTGGGATGGGGAGGAGGGGTGTCAGTCACCTTCCTTTCCCCAGAAATAAATCCAAAGTCTAAGCAGGCTGCTTTAAATGTCTTAAAGCAAGCACCAAAGTGGACCCTAACCAGAGGGAAGCAGACCATATGGTGAAATTGATTCCTTCCTTATTTAGCAGAAGTGTATTTATCACCATTCTATAAAGAGCAACCAAGGTTGCTGGGAAATGAATGGTGCACGACAAGTACTGCTGCTCAGCATGGGAGGCTGGAGCTGTGAGATTTCCACTTAAAAACACAGCTTGTTCCTTGAGTTTATTTGTAAATCTAAAAACATGTATATATTGCTCACACTGACCAAGGCTTTCAGTGTCAGGTTTGGGAATCCAACACTTAGAAGACTGTGACCAGATGAACTTAGAAGAGAGAAGGTGAAAGGAGAAAAACTGAGAATGGGATAAGGAAATTGCAGAGGATTCTCCAGGAAACTGCAGCTGGTTGGAGACATTTAAAAAAAAAAAAAAAAAAAAAAGAAGAATGAAGACTAGCTCTTGATGCAGGCATATTCATGGCCTCACCACCAAATAACTTCATAGTACTGAAGTGCTGGCACACATGGAGAGCCTCTGCTTGAGTCTCGCTGCTGTGCTCCTATATGTGTCTCCAGAAACACGAGGGCAGGCAGTGCCATTTTGGTTTGTGGTGTGAAGAAATGTGGCTTTCCAGAGAGCAGACTGTCCTTGTGTTGGTCAAGCCCACACCAGATGAGTCCCACTGACTGCTTACTGCCACAGGACTCCCTGTACTCGTTCTTTCTGTACTGAAGAGGAGTAGCAAAGATTTATATTGTTTAGAAACCCTGCAGTCTTCACAAAAACACCCTCCTAGTGTTACTCTGGCACAGAAGGACTAAGTTGCCACCTGTTTTAACAGGCTTGCCTTCAACAAATGACATTAAAGCAGAGAAACAAGTCATCAGACAGTTGTCATGTTTGTCATTTTAAGGTTTTTTCTTTCATCTCACCTTGGCAGAAGCTCTCCATTTTTGGTATAACTGCATGACTTGCTGATGCTCTTTGCTGTCCTGCTGAAACCCATTATATGACTAGAGAGCTCAAGACCCATTAGAACTTTCCACCAGCAGCACTGGCATTCTCAGCCCTGGGTGTGAAATACCAAACCTGGAGCTAGACCCATAAGGTCTAGCAGTGTAAAAGAAGAGGTGAGTACTCCAAACAGGCAGGTTATGTAGCTCCTGCCTAGCTCATTAAGCAACCCATAGTGTTTAACAGAAATGCTTACATTGTTCTGTGTACAGCATGCAAAGCAAATTTCTGGCTACACAGTGTGGTAAGTAGATAAGGCAAAAGGGAACCGGTTCAGGCAGATAAAATTCCTGATAGTATAGCACCTATATCCCAGACAACTCCAATTCAATGTGCTTTCCATAAAAGTGAAGGCTGCTTGTGATTGCTTTTCACCCAGGAATTAATGAAATACTTCTTGAAAAGCATTAATTGAATTATATTGACAACCCAAAGTCTACCTAAGGGTATATCATCTCTTGACTGCCACAGGCCTGCATCCAGGACCCAAATAATTTCCTTTTTGAATCTACAGGTGAAACACAAAACTACTAGGAATAGAAGTCAGCCTGTCCACTCCTGTTAGAGCTGAAGAATGAACTCATTAACTTCTTTGTCTCTGTATTAAGACTAGGCTACCTATAGAACAGCTGAAAACAATTAGTTCATTGATCAAAATACATCTACGTCCATAAATCCCGGTGTACCAACTCATAACTGAGCTCAGCACCACTAGATCTGAAGTCAAGAAAAAGCAACCAAAAGCAGAAGTTACACATGCTCTTGATGGCTTTTGCACCATAGCTAAATTGTATCCTTACACCAAACCCTGCAAAAATCAAAACTTTCATCAAAATAATCTCCAAATTAGCGGGAAGTTTGAGAACTTGGTCTACATTTTAAACTCTTCAGTCTTAGAAATGCCATTCATTTTATGTTTCTAGTACGTGTGATAAAACAGGCCTCTGACCTTCACTTATTCTCAGGTAATCTCCTAATAAAGGAAGAATTAGTCATATTAAGACCAATAAACTTTAGGGCATTTCTATTTTTAAATATTTACTCCTTGCTATTTAGTCAAACAAGACTTCAGAGGCTTTCTTTACAATGCTCAGCTGGGCAAAGAAAACTCAGTCTTACTAACACAGTCTTATGTTAGTAAGCCTGGAGGGAGGGAAATAAACTTTAAAAATAATAATTAAAAAAAAAATACAAGTGGACTGAGGCATTGGTTCAGCCAGGCAAACCAAGCAGCAATTATGAGTGTCACAGAGGAGGTTCATGAGGTTCATAAGGTTCAGTCCAACAGCTCTTGTCATGCACATGGTCTCAGTGAAGGGAGGATCACCAGTCTTTCAAATCAACTAAACTTCATTATAAATTGATGAGATTAAAAGGTTATGTGCCTAGAATCTCTGCTCAGGATCTGTTAGATTTCTTCCCTTAAAAGTGTAACAGCAATCAAATTAGTCAGAATTGTTTAATCATTCATACAAGAAAAGTTGCCTATCTCAAGAGAAGTACCCTTGTAATCACTTTTGTAAATACAGTTGTATTAATCCAGTACAGGGATAACAGGTTCAAAGTTGTAAACCCTGGAAATCTTTTACCACATGAAGGCATTAACCCATAATGTCTGCTTGTTACTACAGCAGCAGCAGTTCCCTAGGGGTCAGGAGGTTTACACTAAAGCACACAGTGCTGAGTAAAGAGCACATATAAATCTCTATTGTAATTGAACCCAAAACACCCTATTTCCTTCCCCCCCTTAAAAATAAATTGAGAGCAAGACACTCATGCAGGCACATCTTTCTTGATTTTGTATTCAACCCAAGCTCTCTAAAATGTTTTTAATGTCTTGAGAAAAAACCAAGCATCAGAAGGGTGCTCTGGCTTCTCTGAGCACTGCTGCTGGAGGCAGTGGATCAAGGTGGCAAATACAGAAAGGAACAGACAGTGCACAGGTCAGCCTCACAGAAGCCCTGTCCTGCTACAGTCTAGCCACACCTGGTCTCAAGTAGGGAGAAAAAACAAGTTTAAAAGGTGGTTTGTCAGTGCTGGGATGAGCAGAACCGCAAAAATGGTATTGAAGATATTTGTGGACTTTGCTAACCACTCAGCAACTGGAGAGAGCTTTGTCTTAAGAGTCACTAAGTGACCCTGAAGGAGTCTGTACAAAATGGTCTAGACAAATTCTTTCCGTACCACTGAATTTACACAGTGTCCCACAAAAGCTTTGAGGGTTCATAAATATTTCCTTAAGTATTAATTCTGCAGGTTAACTTTGTATTGATCCCCTTCTCTAAATTGCCTGAAATTAGTCACCAGTCTTTCCCTTTCACATCGTTAGTAGTAGTAGTAGTATTTAAAAACCTCTTCTACTTAGCCACAGCAACTGAATTTTCTTGTCTTCAAGCTTTCTGATCACTAACACACCACTTGACAGTTTTAATAAAAAAGATAAAATGGCCATTTTCAGACTCCATGTCTAAATTTAAAATTGTGCAACAGTTCTGTAAAGAGCAAGTTGGTTTTTGAGCTGGCTGCCCTTGCAGGCCATGGAACTGGCTGTTCTGAGAATCTCCCTTTTCCATTTTTTCCAGGACTTAGCTAAAAAGGACTCCAGGCAGAAAGATAGCATGGCCCAGGTGGCCAGCAGAATGCTGGTGAGGGAGAGATTGGCAGTCTTGGATGGATGGAAAAGGAAGAAAGAAGATTTGAGAGGCACTGAATGACAAGTGATAAAGCATCTAGGAAGACCAAGTGGAAGAAAAATAATCAAAGGGGTTAGAAGAGCCAAAATTTGGAGCACCCAGATAGAGTGAGGGTGGAGCAGGTACCAGCACACTTGAGGAGTCATGATAAGAGCTGGTCAGATCATGACTTGTCAGCCAAAAAACATGCTGCACTAAACAAAGCAGCAAGAGGACTTTCCCCAGAGGAACGGCTGTATTTGACCACCCTCTTCTTTTCTCCTTGTGCATGTCTAGCTAAGCTTTGAAGTCCAATTTTGCCCTCTTCTCTGCTCAAATAAGCCACAGCAGGGAAAATCAGTGTGAATATTACAACAAGGAATGTCCATTTGCTATGCCTCTGCCTTTTACACAACTTCAGTACCTAACAGAATTTTATACAGTTGGGATCCACACTGCAGGGGTCATTAATAGTGCAGAAAATATACCAAATACACACAAAACCCTGCCACTGGATCCTGGTAGTTTCTCCCAGGCAGATGCACAAGTATTTAAAGGGCAACTATGAAATCCTGACACACTGAATTGGGCCAAATTCAAAGTAATAAGCAGGAAGGATACACCAGACAGAAGGTATTTGGGATACTCAGGAAGCTGCATTTGTATGGCACTGTGACTAAAGCAAAATCTCTCATTTGCTGATGGTAATAGATATGGTCATATGTAGCCAGTGTCACACACTCATGTATGTCAGTATATGTGACATATATGGAAAAATAATGTGACATATGTGGAAAAATAAATACATGCATATATGTGTATGTGCATGTGTGTGTATTAAATAATATTATATATGTGTATATATACATATATAAATATAAGACATTTCTCCATTTCATCAGACCCCCTCTGCTGACCACTCTTCAGGCAGCAGAGCTGCTGCTGGAATTTGTTGTGGAAACAACCTCCATCCTATGAGAGACATGTTCCAACCCTCTCTTCCTTACAGCTCTGTGTCCTGAGGCCACATTTGCCCAGACTGCTCTTGCTTTGTGTGTGTGTTTGCGTGTATGTGTGTCCCATACAAAGAAGGTTACCCTTACCCATGCAGTGGTGGGCAGGGGGCTGTATGAGAGATGCTGGATTCAAAGAAGGCACAGGCAAGCTGCCCAACTCCTTGGCCAAGTGAACAACTTCTTTGAAAGGGCTCTGTGAGCCAGGCCTTTGTTCTCTTCAGTCTCCCATTGCTGCTGCCTCACATGATTACTCTTTGGCCAGGACACAGAGTGCTTAAGAGAGACAGTATTTGTCTTTCAGAAGGAAACGTAACATCAGTGTTGGGGATTTCAAATAAAACATTAATTAGCATAAAACTTTGACTTTTGCCAGAAATAATATATATATGCATACAGGAACAAGCACCACTGTCAGCAGGAGGGAGGATCACTGCCTTACTGATCCATGGCTCCTGGAGATCCCCACTGTAGCCAGAAAACTGAATTTTCCTCCCCTTGAGGAGACTGCTAAGTTGCTGTGTAACACCTCCTTGCTGTGCCAGCAGCCTGGTTCCTTGCCACATGGAGAAGAATAGAGCACAGGGCCAAATAAGGGCTCGAGCAGAGCACAAGGCTGGTGAAAATAGACAAAACGTCTTCCTAAGCAACACACTTTTGCTCTCTTCCACCAGCACATGATTTGCTCCCATGTTCCTGCATCAGGAGCTGAATTTCTTCCCTTTTGGATTGGAAAAGCTGAAAGAACTGCATGGCCAGTGATGCTCAGTCTGCCAAAGGCTCAACTACTAACCCCAAATGATCAGCTGACTTCTTGGATTAACAGTATCCTGCCTTACAACCAAGAGGAAGTCTAATCCATTTTCTCATTTATACTTCATAGCACTTATAAGGATTATACCTTGGGATCTCCACCTTTACTTTTTTTTCCTTTCTTTTCAGACATGAAAGAAGAGCCACTATTACTGTCAGGGGTAGATGGGCTGACTGTGGCTGTGAATGTAAGGAGCTGTGATGGTGACAAAGCACAGGAACAGGCTGTCCAGAGAGGTTGTGGGGTCTCCTTCTCTGGATATACTAAAAGACTTCCAGGATGCAATCCTGTGTAAAATGTTCAAGGCAATCCTTTAGCAGGGGGGCTGGACTAGATTATCTCTAGAGGCCCCTTCCAACCCCAATAATTATGTGATTCTGAGTTTGTCGGTTAAGATCAGATTTCATATTTCACATACTAAAGAGCAGCAGAGGCAAATTAGTTGCTGCAAAAAGATGAAAAAAAACATCTGGAGTTGATGAGAACTAAGGGAAATTGCAAAAGAGCCTCAACACACTTCTGAGTCAGGGCCTTCCCTTTGTGTAAAAAGCACCCATGGACAGGAAGGCAGAAAGATGACCATAAACACCACTGCCCACTTTTGGATGGCCTCAGAAACTGCACTTGAGACTGCAGCTGCTCTTCAGACAATGGAGTTTCAGGTGCCACCAAGGGAGATGCACAGGTTCCTGCTCTTCCTTCCCTCTTTGAAAGGCTCAGCAAATCCTCCCCTGCAGCTGCTGAAGTTCATTCTGGGAGATGCATGAAGTACAATCAGTGCAACACAGCTGGGCTGGGTTGTGCCATTTCAGTGCCATTTCAGTGACTTGTATAATGTCTTTATGGGTTCATTTTTCCATATGAACCCCAAAGCCTCTTGACATAGTTCTGTTTCCATCTCCCCACAACAGGGTGGTGGTGTTTAAACAGACATGGAACTGTATTAAACATGGGTGAGAGCTTGAAAAAAATAATAAATAAATGTACTAGGACTGGGGGAGGTAAAGTAAAGGGCAATGCCATATCGAACGTGCCACTTGCCTGGTGCCTTTTGTTTCCAGAGCCATGCAAGCAGCCGCAGTGATAGCCTTATCTACTGACTGCACTGCTGACCCAGGCAGCCTTTTCCCTCCCAGTCCGCCCTGCACTCTGACACAGCACAGCATGGATGTGGAAAGAGATGAAACCTTTCAACCCCAGGCCCCAGGAAACCATTACTACCAGCTCCATCTCCTTTTCTGTCTGCAGGTACCTCGCAAAACAGCACAGAGGCTCGGGGGCTTATCAGTACAAGCAAATTAAACAGTGCCTGGGGATGAACGATCATTTTTATTAAGTATCTGTTCAAGCATTTCACAGCTTGCTGTAATTACTGCTTCCTCAAGCCATTCCCTGGCACAGGCCAGAGTCAAGGACCTAATCTCAATTAGCCACCAGCATGGAGCCATCCCTTTTTGAAGTGGACCATATTTTACTCAAGTACATGCAAGCTCCTCTATGCCAATTGTTCTCTGTGCCCTAGAATATCCTCAAGTATATTTAATTTACTAATACAGAAGTAGCTAATAATGTTTCACAGCTATTCAAAAGCTTGATATCTCTATTGGATGAGATACGTGCATCAGGCAAGCACAATAGCTCCCCCAATAAAAGAAGAAAAATAAACCCATCACAGCAGGACACCACACTTTAACTGTGTTAATTTTTGACCACACTTCAGCAGAGACAAGCTCGACCACAAAGCTACAGCACTGCCCTAGTGCCTTCTCTAGAGAGCCAATGGTAAGTGCTACAGGTATAACCTATCACTGGCTGTAAATGGAAACCATCACAGCAATGCTGCTCAAGTGATCTTGGGGCTTCTTTTCAAAGAGCCAAGGTTTGGACTTCTAACTGTTAAAAACCACCACTTTAGGACAAGAAAAAGATTTGTTGTATGCAGTTTTAATCCTGTCATTAGCACACTCACAGGTTAAGCACAAATTTCATTCATACAAATGTCTTAAAACTCTCCAAACTGACACAAGCTCCCTGTTGTTAATATACACCAAGCTCAGGACAAAAGTTTTATTTAAAAATACATTTTATTTACAGGACATTCAAACTTCATTTTGAAAAAAAAAATTTGCCTGTACATAAAACTTTAAGTAATTTTTCACTAAGAGTTAATAAAACCCCAGTGACATTTTCCATTCATTGATTCAGCAATCATGGAAACTACATTTTGGCCCATTTATTAAATCACATAATGAAGAGCAAAACTGGAGGAAATTTTAAGCAACACAACTCCATAAATGTAACAACATTTCACAATGACATCCTCATACTTTGACATCACTGTTCAAATAGAAGTATTTAACATAGAAAGTGCTTCAACTGTACAGCAGAGTCAGGAGTAAACCTATAGAAATCTTCATTGTGTTGGGATTATCTTTTCAGAAATGTCACTTTTATCTGCTTTGCAATTAATGATCCAAGCTTTCCTCTAAAGTGTTAGCAAACACCTTAGTTAAGTCATTATACCTTCTGAGGCTTAGAAACCAACATGCTTGAAAAAGTTGTTTCAGGTGGTATGTTGATAAATAATTTAAATATATGTATTTGTAGCTGAGGATGACTACTTAGACAACACATTGACACAGATCACAGGATAGGGAATAGTCCTTGCAGTAGCTCATATCAAGCCATCTACAGACCTTGGGTGATGAACTTCACTTTGGAAAAATACATATGCTGGCATATTCACCTTAAAATTCAAAATAAAACGGAGCATTCAGGACAGTAAGTCTCATAATAGGGAAGGGGGAAAGAATAGGAACAACTAAACAAGGTCAAAAAGTGGTTTGCCATGGCAAAGTGTATCACATAGCAAGACCAGAAATGTGAACTTGAATAAAATGGAGTTCAAAAATTAAACCAGTGCATAAAAGAGGTATTTCTAAACTATACTATAGGTGCAACACCATGACCAGAAGGCTGACAAAACCATACTGCATTTATTGAAGAGATGAAGAATAAGAAAAACATTGAAAGGAGAAAAAACACAGTTGCACTCCAAGTGAAAATTAAATCTCAAAGAGTGCAACGAAAAGGAAGCAAACTGACAACTTGGTAGAGCAAAGGTAATATTCCCAAAAATAGCATCAATTATTTTTCTTCACATAGAAGAGTAAAGGCATTTAGAGAGTTACAGGAGAAGGAAAAATTAACTATCAATTTGACAAGTTTGGTTAAAGAGTGACATACAAAAAGGTGGCAAAAATTGAATTTACTTTAAGGAAAGGCCCATGACTGAATAAAGCCAGTAAACTGCTTTTGCATTCAATCCCACGCTGATTTATTCCAGATTTCACTTTTGCTCCATAGCTATCTCACAAGGCTAGCAAATGTTTCATTGTCATAAAACTAAGTCCCACACATGACTAGTTCTCTACCAGAGGGCCATATAAGGTGGACAAATTGAAAATCACCTTTGTTCTAAGCAGATTTCCTTTACTCCAGGCAGTGATGGACCAGCAGGGGAAACAGCAAGAGAAACTGATTGCTATAAGGGTGCAATAAGAACAGAGCATCTGAACAGGACAGGGTAGCAAATGTTGTTTGCTACCACCAGAAATTTCTCATTGCTGAAATGGAGGGGGAAAAAAACAATTAAGATTAAGAGGCCAGAGAAGAGATTTTTTTTAAGGACAGTGCAATACACTAGAAAACTGAATTCAGAACAAGTGCCTTTCGATTATGGCAAATACTGAACTATCCTGTATTTCAAACCAAGGTGAGCATACTTCAACTGAATTAGAAGAGATATGCCAAGACCTAAAGAGAAATAAGCCAATACAACAGTTGGAATGAAGTCCTCTACAGAAGTAAAGAGGAGCCAGCCAGTGGAGCTCAATTGCAACACACTTAAAACAGAAGAGAAAAATATGTTGCTACAGGACTTAAAGAAAGGCAAGGATACCAGGTCAGAAAGCAAAGCCAAATACTCTGAAAATCCCTAAACAGAAAATGTAAAGTTTACCTCATAAATAATACAGGTTTGTTTTGCTTGCTTATGTAATAAATGAAATCTTAAATTTCCCTGTTCTCTTACAGATTCTATAAAATCTAGAAGATTTCTATAATTCTGGGTATTTTCCTATTTATTCACAGGAAAAAAGTCAGTACATTCAACCAAGAAAAAAAAGTTGAAGAATATTACTTCATTGTCTTTTCAGGTTACAACACTTTTAAAAACTTTAAAATAGATAATCACAGTTTTAACAAGCACTGGAAGGAAAACGAAAAGAAGGGTTCATTTTGTCAAATGCTCCAGCATTACACATACTAGTTTTGTCCAATTCCAGAGTAAACAATACTGCCATTACATCTTTCAATCATACAATAGAATCCATATATAAAATTATTACCTGATTTAAGACACAAATACATAATTATGAAAGGGTGTTTGTTTTAGAAGGTATCTGGGAAGTAAACTCTCCCATAGACTTCACTGTTATTTTGGGAGCCTTCTATTCCAGTTCTCAAAAAGCCTATAAATATTTTGGTTATTTACATCTAAACCCTGACATTTAAACATCATCATAGATGAAAATAAGGACAAAATGAATGGAAGAAGGGGGTGTCTCACTTTACGTCACATGCTTTTAAAAGACAGAGAAATTCTTAAAATGTTTCCTGATTTACACTAATTTGTGCAATAACTGCCAAGCAAGATCCTTTCAGCTCTGCTGCTGCCAACAGAATCAGAGTGGAGGACCAAGCCTTCAATTATACTAACACCGTTTAATTTATATAGTACAAACCTATGACAGAAGGCTATAAAATATATTAATTCTCCCAAGAATCTGTTCAAAAGGTGTAACTACAAATCTAGAAATGTGCTATGTAGACTGCAATCACTGCTTCAGTAAGTACCATTTTATAAGCAGCAAAATAGCCTGCTGCATGGTTTAATATTCATTGACTTAAGGTAATTGTCCTTATTAATAAGGACTTGGCAGCTTTCAAGCCAGCCTTACAAGGAGGTCCTGGTATTTTCCCAGCCTGGGCAGGAAATCAATTTTCCCTTTCCGTTAAGGTGTCACTGAGGTAAAGACAGCATTATTTTACAGAGGTGTCACCAGAAATAAATGAATAAAATTCAGGACATGCAAGCAATTGAAAGGTTACTTTTGACATAAAAAAATGTATTTGAAAGCCTCTGGATATAGTCTGCATAGCCAGTGAGGCTAAGCACTACAATCAGTGTGAATCAGACATTGGGTTTCTTCTTCCAAAAATCTGGGGAACAGACCTGACCTAAATCCAGCACTGGTGACAAGGTATGTCATCTTGTTTTCCATGGAGCACCCTTCCACGCCACAAAAACAAATAAAAAATGGTGAGCAGCAAAAAGATAAAGGAACTGCTTCACTCAATACACTTTGAAATACACCTTTGGGCTGGGCAAGGAGGGGGAGTGCAGAGGGGAGGACTGTTTTAATTTTTAAAGCTTCCTCTAAGTGATAACACTCCATACAAATTTTAAAGGGACTTTCTAAATTAATAAAATATTAAATTGACTTAGAATACAACTGCAGAATTTTAACTGTTCATAATAAACACATTAGCTTATTTATTCAGCATGAATAATGACAGACACTTGGTATTAAAAGATATTGCAATCATCCCACAAAATGATGAATTCAGACCATGGCTAATATGATTTCTGTTGTCAGGAGACACAAATAAAAATAAAAAAGACTGAGTTGTACAATCACAATAGCAAACAAGGTAAAAGTTAACTGGATTACTGCCTGCATTTCCATTTGCTAGAATCAGTACAGACCATGTTAGTATTTCTTCACATTCAGGACAGGAACTTTACAATACTTATCTGTAATAAGGTTAATACTCCAGTATCACTAGTAGAGACACAAGACCAGCTTCTGCTTTGACCCTAAATACAGGAGCCAATCCAGAAAAAAATGCAAGTTAAAATTCCTGAGTGCTTCCTCTCTCCCTTAGATGCTCTCAATTTCATTCATAAACCCCACTGGCCAGAAGCACAAGTGTTACTCTTAAACATGAACTGTTTGTGCAAAAATGAGGTTTAAGGATCAGAAAAGCATCTCTACTGAAGTCCTTTAGAAATACACAGTACTTCAGCCCAGTACAAACTGGCCACAGGGTTTTTACAAAACAGCTCACCTGAGCAGAAATGGGCAGAGTTTCATTTCCAGTGCCACTGGCCATTAACTGCAAGCATCAGTGCAGACAGCAAGACACACCATCCACTCTAACAACAGGAATTCACACGTAGTTTGTAAGGAACTGGGTTAGGCTGTAGCAAAAAATTCTTAGACAAATGCAACACACCTCGTGGAAACATTAGTCCTTATTTCAGGTACAAGGGGTTTTAGGTGTATTTTGGTTTACAGCTAAAGCACGGAAATTGTTTTCCCACACCAACTTCAGCTACAACCACCGATGGCCCCCTTCCCAGCCAGGATATGTTTGTTCTGTGAAAACATTACACGAAGTAGAGGGAAATGCCTACAGTCGTGTACTTCCCAACTGTGATTTGTCAGCAGCCTCACCACAATTTTTCAGGTTTTTAATGCTATCCTCTGCCAGTGGGGATTCAATAGGGATTTCAACATCATTTTTACTTGAACCATTGTCTTTATGCAGTGCAGAATGGCAGCTATCATTTTTCTCAGCATAGCCATTAGTTTTAGCCAGGGGTGGCTTCCTCTGACTGCAGCACAGCTGAGAGTCACAAGCTTTTGAGATGCAGGGTGAGCTGCACAGGAGCTGGGAGGTCTTGTGGTCAATGTATTCAGGCTGGATGGTCACAGAGTGGATCCCTGCATCGTGGAAAACCTTCCGTATTTTATAAGCAGCATCTTGGTAATCAGTAGGAGTTTGGCACTTGATATGAAGTGTAGCAATATTCTTCCCACCTGCCAGCTCCCAAACATGCACCTCATGAAGGCTACTAACCCCTGGTACACGAGCTAGTCTGTCAGCTGGAAGACATAAGAGCAAGGTATTAGAGGTTTTGGTGTACTGGCTAATTAACAGCTTTGCCATCAAGGGCTCTACATGAAAGCAGAGGTTTCGAAACTACCATTTAAAAAGAGCTGTACTTAGGAAAACATATCTACTCCCAGCTGCCCGCTTCAGCCTCAAGATGACCACACAAAGAGGCCACCCTTCGTTTTGGGTTCACCCCATCCCTCAGACCCCCCAATGGCAATTTAACAGCCACTGATAGAAGCAGGGTTAGAGCAACACTTTCTTGGCCAAGAGCCTGCATCCTCTGGTTTCTTTCGCCCTGAGCATGGTGTAATTACAGAAATAACTAGTGCTATCCCACAGTTAGTCAGTGTGAGCAATGCCAGAGAGCTACAAAGTTAACCAGCCTGAATGGAAATTTCTAATCTGTTTTGGAAGCCTTTTGGAAAAAGCTGTTGCAAGGCTGGGAAATATTGTAATTCACTGTTTTTTCTTTCACAAACACCCCACACAAAGCATTAACAGCTCAAGACCTGGTATTTTTGATGTATTGTTGGAGTACCACATTCTCAAAATACATACTTTAACTAATCCAGAGAGATTTGAGTCATGTTGCTAGGACACAGGCATGTGACTATTTATCACAGTTCTTGAGAATTTAGAGCCATTATGAATAAATAATCCAAACAAGTCATTCCAGAAATAACATTTGCATTGAGATAGATCATTGAACTTAATAGCATTTCACAAAAAATGTAACTTACTCAATAATTGCATATTAACACCTTTAGGAACCATTTGCAACAAAATAGTTGAGGTCTCCTTGATAAGTGGGAAAGCAGAAGACATGATAATGAACACCATAATTATTGTGAGGCTTGGATCAATGTAGCACTGCCAATTACATGGAGCATCATCCAGAGGAAGTACATGGAAGATTGTAGCAGCAACTACCACAACCACAGATCCAAGTGCATCTCCCATAACATGCAAAAGAACACCTGAAACAAACGACACAATTTCCATTAGTAGGGTAGCATTTGGAGGGGGGAGGAGGACAGTGAAGCTGCATTTTTCAAGTCTGTTCTGAAAAATGCAATATTCCAAGCACTAACATCATAACTGAATTTTTTAGTAACAGCTTTCAGAACAAAACAGCAAGGGAAATACTGACTCTGAACCACAGCTGCTTAAGTGGGGTGCATTATTAAAGATGTAGGGTATGCTGACAACTGTGGTCCAACTGCAATGCCATGGCAACGTAAAATGTGTTTGCTTAAATGCCTGCAGATTAAAGAGATCCTGGTACATTAAATCTCAATTCTCAATTAAAAATTCATGACTAAAACTATCTGTTCTAGCCTGAAAGATAAGAAAGCCACAGACCACTCCCAGTAAGCTATTCTCCTCTATCAGCTTCTATGACACTGTTGAAATCTGAAAAATTACGTAAGTGAAACTTACACCCATTCCTATAGCTCCAAATGCCTTCATACTCCAATTTTTTGATCAAGGTTGACTGCTGATCATATTAAACCTTATCCCTCAACACTACTAGCCCTTAGACCCCAGAAAAATCAGAATCTGGTTTGGAAGTTAGTCACATGGACACCGTGTTCTAGTAAGTGCCTAGACTACTCTGAATTGAGAGGAATGCTGGGTACCTGGGTACCACTTTTTACATCTACAGGTTAAGTTTTTGCACAAAAGGTAAAGACACAAAGCAGGATCTTGCAGTAAGATATTTTTAGCTGCCCTTTCAACTACAGTGATCAAAATAGTCTTTTTGCTATAAAGTTACAGTAATCTAAGAACTCCTTTTTTCTTCCCTTTTATATTTTTTTTCAACTACTTTACCTGATCTTCCCTCTTCCTATCATTGCTCATATGCACTCCAGTTTTCTCAGCCTTCACTGTTTAGACTCAGGCATCGGTTGGAATGAAATCTAATTCATAACATCTCCAGATATATGAAACTAATTTCTTTGTCAATACTTATAATGAAGTGCCTGTCAGGGAACAAAATGGACCACCTCCTTGTAACATCCCTTTTAACAAGCACTTTCACTCCAACTTAATCACTTCCTCTGGACTGGAAAAGGCTCCCTCTGAAACTCACTAACAACACAGCAAAGTGTTTTGACTCTTTGATGATGGTAGACACGTAGACACTGGATTAGACCTAGAACTGTGTTACTGTTTCTTGCCAGTTCTTTGCATGAACATTGATCTTCAGCATGAGAAATGAAGGCAATAACCACTGGAGTTTCTTCAAATCACTTGGGTCAGATAAGAAAGTACAAACTTGCAGTGACTGCAGCTCTTTCTGCTGGACCCAGGCATGTTCTGCCCCATTTGGCAGATTCCCACTGGGCTTTACTCCTAACAGAGCTGCAGTGTTTCCTTTTCATTTACAAATAATCATGATTCAGTATGGGCTATCAGCTACTGCATGAAAAAGAGGGACAAGGAGGATGCAATTGTCAAGGCAACTAAATAGAGAGCACAGGAAAATGTTTCAGACAGTCTTTTTTTTTCCTTAATTAAAATTAAGCATGTCAGAATTATGATAAATTATGAATTGAGAATATGGAATTTGGAAAACACTTATTTTACACTAGTAACATAGTTAGTATGTACATCTTGGTTACCCTTCACACAGTGAGGACCAAGACAGAAATTAACCCATTTTGCTACTGATTCACAAAATCTATAAAACAGAACAAGAAATGTAAATAAAGTCAGTATGGTAAGACCATAGGTAACACATAGTTTCCGAAGTCTGCACAGTTTTATATGTGTAAGTAAAAAGGAATAAATTTGCACTACAATAATTAACCCAGTCAGGCAGAATATCTACATTCCTGTTCCTACCACTTTTAAAAATCAAGAAACCAATTTCTCTGCTGATCCACTTTGTCCAGCCATGTTTTTCAGGTAGGTTCCAATTCTACAATGTATAGACTTTTTTGCCAAGTGATTAGGAATTATAGCTATTTAACTAACAGCAGCAAAGAAAATACAGATTTTGAATGAGAATTTTAAAGACACAAATCTGTAGCTCTTACTAAAAAAGCAAGAAATATTCAAGGACAATAAAAATTGATTTTGCAAAGATGACATACTGACATACTAAACAGCACTTAGAGGAAATAACCTTTTAAAAATCAAAGACAGGGTCTCAAAAGTACCCAAGATAAGACTCCTTATATTTCAGACATTTTTGACAGCTTTCAGAATCATTATGCCTAAGCACTGTCATGCAGGTAAGCAAAGCCTTCTCTAAAATACATACTCAGCAATTTCTTATACTCTCTCCTCCATTCCTGAGGGTGATAGTTGGCTTTTCCTGCTCCAATAATCTTACTACTATAATGCTCTAACATCCAGAGACACCAGTTTCTAGACACTCAAGAAACTGTTGTGGCTCTAGAACATGCTTTGATTTTTGAAGTGTCTTCCCTCACAGACACATCTGTGTAACCCAGAAAACACTTTTGAAAGACACACACCAAAAAAACCCCCGAGTGCCTGACTGTCATGTTGACCTCATCAAACTGAATTCATGTGATGCCAACTTTCACAACTCTGGAGAAGTACCAGATGTTGACATGCAACCATAAAAAGCCAGAAATTACCATCTTCTTTCAGATTTCTGACAGCCCTTTCCTCAAGGAACAAATTCAACATTTAATATATGCAAAGGAATCTGGTTTAGGCTCTGCTCAAAACAAGTATGTAAATGTGCGTGCATACAAACTACCTGTACAGAGAGGAAGCAAGACACTTGGCTAATCTGTTCCTAGAAGCAGCTCTTCAGTTTCACTCTGCAGATACCCAGAGACCTGCCCAATGGCAGGGTAAGAAGGGCTGATCCTGTGACAGCCTCTGTCAGGGACAGGCTCACAGTTCAAGGACCCGGAAAAACACTGCTGAAGCACCAGTTTCAGAACCTTTTCCTTGTGCTGACTATAAAATATCATTAGCCTCTGGATTATAAAAAATTCTGTTTTCTGGCCTCAAGCACTTTCAAGGTTAAAAATGCTCAACTACTACACTAATGACATTCAAAAAACTTCACTGATACCTGGCTTTACCTTCTTATAAGACCTCTAGTGATGTGAGTTTAATCCAAGAACCTTTGTCTCCTTTCCAAAAAGTTCAGCTGCACTCTTTTAAAGACTTTTATACAATGTGAACACACACAGAGCCAAATCAGCATCAAACTATTTTGGTATTATCTATACTATTTAATGCAACCAAAACCTTTCTGCTAGAGATAACTGGGTTATTGCACACACAAGAGTCCTGGGATTTTGCTCCATTTCTTATATGATATACAGGGAAAAAAATCTAAAAAGGAAACCAGAAAGTGCTTAAGTATTAATATAACATTAGCAGCGTTCTCCCATACCTCTGATGTTCAAGGCTTCAGATTTTCTCTCTGTTTTTCTCTCAGGCCCCTCTTCAGGGCTTTTTTGGTCATTTGGTGAATCACCTGCATTCAAAGAAGAAACGCTGTGTTGTGTATAAGTTCTACAAACAGAAAAGACATCATCCTTCTCAAAACCATTTTACTTCAAAGATGATGAGAAGTTAAAAAAAAAAAAAAAAAAAAAAAGAAAAGAGCAAGCCACAACACCTCCCTCCCCATCCCGAGGGGATTCTTAGCAGCCCAGTGTAAAGTACAAGGTGAAAGAGGCAATGGGTATCTGAGTAAGCTTAGTGAAATTCCTCTGGGCCCACGAGTGGGGTTAGGGCTCCAAAAGGGCCCCGAGGATGAGCCTGGCAGCTTGGCAGGTCCCAAGAGTCAAGAAGCAGGAGCGCAGGAAAGGGGAGGGACGGGTAAAGGTGCGAGGGGTGAGGAGAGGTGAGAGACACGAGGGGAAGACCGGAAAGCGAGGCAAGGCGAGGATGCAGCCGAAAGGCACCTGCTTCATCCACCGGCCCGACCGGGGCCCCTCCGGGCACGGCCGACAGCGTGGAGGCAGTGGGTGGTGGGGCGGGTGGGCGACTGCGAAAGCAGGAGCCCCAGTCCTGGAATACAAGGAGCCCCACGAGGTTGACGGCGAGGCCGAGGCTGCCGACGATGAGCACCAGCTGAGCGTCGTCGATGGGCTCGGGGCGGGCGAGGCGGAGGATGGCCTCCACGAAGATGGTGAAACAGAGGGCGGTGAGGAAGACGGCGTTGCTGAGGGCCCCCACCGCCTCAGCCCGGCTGTAGCCGTAGGTGGCGCGGGGACCCCGGCGGCTGCGGCGGGCGATGCGCCCCGTGGAAAGGCCCACGCAGAGGGAGATGAGGTCCGAGAGCATGTTGAAAGAGTCGGACACCAGCGCGATGGAGTTGCCCAGGTAGCCCGACACCAGCTCGGCCACGAAGAAGCCGACGGTGAGCACCAGCATGAAGATGAGGCGGCACGTCTTCCCCGAGTACCGCCCCATAGCGATGGAGGCCGCCGGTCCCCACGGGCGCCCTTCTTCGCGCTACCGCCGGGGCATGCCCCGCAGCCACCGCCACGCAACAAGTGCCGCCTCCACAAAACCCTTCACCCCTCCGCCCGCCGCCCCGGGCCCCGCCTGCCGCCCTGCCCCAAGGGGAGGCCGCACCCCGCCCTCCCTCCGCACGGCACCGCCCCGCCGGCAGCGCCGATAACCCGTTACCGCCGACAACCAGAACCCGCCGGTACCACCGCCGAACGGTGGTGTCACGAGTGCCGCCACTGACGCCCTGCCGCGTGCCCGCGTCCCTGGGCGGGGTGCTGCCGGGTACCCCCGCTCCTCCCCGCCGCCGCGCAGCCCTCCCCGCGATGTCGTCGGGAACGACCGTGGGTTGTAGGAAATAAATCAAAGATGAAATAAATACAAAATAAAGTCGCCGTGGGACGGCGGCTGGGAAAGGGCCCGCTGGGTCAGAGAATCATCCTGGTGTCTCCGGGACCCCGCTTAAAACCACCACAGCATACTAATACGGCGAAGTTTCAGTGACGGATGCAAGAAACACACTCCTTTGGTGCTTTCTTGGTGGCTTCAGTGCCAAACCAAAGGAGAGAGTGCCATCTACTGAACCAGGAAATTTCCCGATGCAGGCCTTTAGCAAGGGACATCATGAATCCAGCATCAGCCCAAGAGAAAAATAGTTTAATGCATACTTTTTACTCTTCAGAATAATCTATAAAAGCCGTAATAAATGAGTAAACCTCGATCTTGTTTTTTGTAGATTTCTTTGGGGTTTTTTGTTCTTACGATCGTTCTTGGAAAAGTGGTGCCTCTGCATGCAAATAGAAAAGGGCAGAGCCTGTCTACTGAGAGCATTTCAAGATGATGGAAAGCACTGGATAATCAAAAGGGTTTAAGCCATTCTCTACTATGAGGCTGTCAAAAACAACTGCTAGTATCACTAGATTTTAAGTGACACCAAGGTGGACTTGAGATCACACAATCAAAGTATCATCAGAGTTGGAAGGGACCTTAGAGATCATCTAATCCAACTCCAGTCAGTCATCATATAGTTCATTTTCATGTCTGACATCAGAAGTAGTTCAAAAAAAAAAATCTGACATAGACCCAGGAGTAATAAAATTAAATGAAAGAGATAAGATCTAAAAAAAAAAAAAATAATGTCCTTAAAATTGTATCCCACGAGAATCTGGAGTGTTTCAATTTGCAAGTGGCACACCAGTGCAAGAGGTGCTGCTTCAGCAACAGTTTATGCTGAAGTGCTACATCAAATGTTTCACCACTCTTGAGAAAGCACATGTCACCATGCAATAATTACTGCATGGCCACAGAACACTATCATGTCCCTCCTGCCAAAAGTAGTGTTTTCTACAACCGGAAATTCACTAAAAGCCTCAGAAATTTTTGCTTTATTTTAACTCTGAAGCAATTGTGTGGTTACCACTGTTAGAGTTTGATCCCTTGCTTGAAAACACTTCTAAAATGCAGCATTTCAAGTCCACCTAAATTCTGTGTACACAACCAAACTCGTGGTTGCATATAACCCAAGATGCATTTTAACTTCTGGAGTG
Source organism: Calypte anna (assembly GCF_003957555.1). Classification (NCBI taxonomy): domain Eukaryota; kingdom Metazoa; phylum Chordata; class Aves; order Apodiformes; family Trochilidae; genus Calypte; species Calypte anna. The sequence continues at coordinate 26,025,664 of NC_044246.1, forward strand.
GACTTAAGTAGCCCTTCAAGGGACAATTCCCCCTGTATCTGCAAGGATTAACACACACACCTCCCAGTTAACTGGAGACTCTTGTGCTTGTTCCTCACTCATTCAATGCCCAAGCAATGAAAGGACCCTGCAATATTCAAGTAAACAAATGGAAAAAATAAATGTATTGAAAACAACCTTACCGTAAAGGTAAACATAATAATGGGAGCAGAGAACATAATGTTCATCAACACACATGTTCAGCTCTATAATTACATCTACCAACATAAGACATTTTAAACAATGCCAAATAAAAAGCAGTGTGACATAAGCAGAACAAAAAGAAGAATGTAGAAGAATTATAGGAAGTTAAATTACCTATTAGAAATAAACTTGAAAGTGACAAACTACAAGTTTTTACTACAATTAATGACAGAAAATACTGCTTCTGGCACATCATTTACAATCAAAAAATAAACTGAACCCAGCTCATGGCACCTGCATAGAAACGAAGGGAATTCCCAGCAGTAGCTGGAACATCACTGATCCTCTGGTGTAAAATATATATTAATTCTCTTTGAAAAAAAAAAAGCCCTGAACTCGCTTCAAAACTAAAAGCATAACAGTTATTTTGAAGAAACAGTGATAAAAACACTATTTTCAGCAAATAAGCCTGTCACTGAGTCCTCTGACATGAAGCACAATTAGAGATGACCCTCTGGAGAAATCAGAAGTGTTTATTGTGTTCATTCCACAACTCTGATACTGAGTCTGCTGATCCACTGATTCTTTCTTCTGCCTGTCAAGCTCACACATCTCAATCTACTGCTCATGATACAGTGTTGGTCTGAAAGCCACAAACTGACACAGGAGCAGCACAATGTCTGTGCTGGGTTATACCAGAGGTCCATCTCTGAACCACTTCCAGTTCCCAACTACGTATCTGGAGGTGAGGGAACCAAATCTGCACCATCTCCAAAACACAGATCAAGTTCAGATGTCAGCCAGAGATTCACACAGAGGCACAGCAAAGGTCCCCACTCTCTTCTTTACTGCTTTTCAAGAACTGCCTCACATGTGCTTCACTTTTGTCTTCTGAACATTTAGCAAACATTTTTGGGGAAATGGTCACTCTCCTGCTTTCTGTTTGTCATTTTATGACCAGTTATTTTTCTAGGCAAGGGACTTCCCCTTCATGCCTAGCTGCTCAGAAAGCCTCTTGGAAATCCAAGTTTTTGCTCAGCCCAGTATACACACAAGCTTTCCTGGATCTCTTCATCTGAGTACCACTATTACTTCAAGACAACAACTCCTAAAACTGTCATCTGAACAAAGCAATACAAACCATTCTTGTTCACTATGTCATCACTTTCAATAACAATAATAGTAATTTTAGTTCAGTCTTCAGAACAAACTGTGTTTTGTCCCCATAGCTCTTTCACACCTTGATCTTTCACATAGTCCAGAAGAAAGCCTTGATCCTGCATGGAGAAGACACTGACCCCCTTGCCAGGGTTTCTACTCAGGCTCCTCCACCCTTGTGAGCAGGACCATTCTGCTTCCACTGATCCACTTGCAGTATCAGAACTTTAGATCTAAAATCCTTTTAGGAAGGAACAGTGTTTTGCAGCATCCTTTTGAGTTTTACCTCCTGCTGCAGGCGTTCATCAATGTAATGTTACAGTTCCACTCCTTCATCCAGTACTATTAAACAAAACAAGGTAAATATGCCCATCTCTCCCTTTCACACTATGCTGAACTGAACAAATCTCTCTTTAGGAGGTTCAGAAGAGGTTGTCCCAGCACCTTAGTTTTCTGAATTATTTGCTAGCTTTACTTTCAGCTATAATACTACTCAAAAAGCTGTTCTTGCCATTTCCTCATCCTAATCAGGAACAGAAATTGGTAAAAATCATATGAACTGGTAAAATATTACAAAAAAGACAATTTTCCCTCTGAACCTCAAAGATGCAAAGCACTCCTGTAAACTTCAAGATTTCTGTGAATCAAGTTTTTCAAGTTCTTGGCACATCAATTTTTAACACATGGCTGTGGCAGTCAGAACTTTTAGCCAACAGGCTATCACCATCCGTGGGCATAAGGGGATGTTTAGGTAACAATAGGAGCAGAGTAAGTATATAGGATACCTTTCCATAACACTCTTCCATCCCTCAACTGTTTTCAGCTCAGGAGAGTTTCTGAGCTAGATACCTGTATTTAGTAGCCCTCAATAGATTTCTTTGCCAATACCAGTCCAACCTTTTGCTCACTGATGTAGACTTGGCAGCAAGCTCCACACATCTACTTATGGTGGGGAGAATCACCTTTTCCTCTTTGTTTTGAACCTGGATCCTGCTAATTTCATTGATGTATCATTGGTCTTGTATCAGAGAACAGAACACTCAATGACTACTGACTTTCCCTGTGCCACTCTCAGTTTTGCAGACTTCTGTCTCACTTTCCTTAAACATGGTATATCTGTATTATTATGAAATATGACAACAGTAACAGCAGTAATAATGGTAATTTTCTTCAACTACTGAATGAAGAATGAAAATAAGATCACTCACAGCCTTGTGTTGCTATAGAATTTGGATAGTAAAAAAATAATGAAAATAAAGAATTAATTATTATCACTCTTCAGCCTGTTTATTGAAGTCCTGACAGAGATTACTTTTTAACCCATCATAAATATTATTTACTAAATATATTTCAGGAAAAAAAAAGAGACTGAAAGAAACAAACACCCACACATACATAAAAGGAGTCATGCTTCTTCTAAGACACTGGGGAGAAAAATACTGTATTTGCATAAAAAGCTGAGGCTGACCCTTGGCATATTACATTTCAAGGCATCATTCCTGGCTGTAAGAACCTAAAATGCTGAGCGGGTTGTGGTGAAGAGAGTGGCTCTTTAAGCTTCATTGCAATAAGTCTTGGTGACAGCCCTGAAGGCTCTTGTGAAGCCTGTGAAGATTCTTTCTTTGCATTAGGAATGCTGGGCCAAATTCATAGCAGATCTAATCTGAACCAATGTAGTTGGCTTCTGCTGCAGATAAATTTGACTACAAAATGAATCACAATATAAACATCAAACAACTAAACTTGTTGTAGACAACAAGTTGTAAACTTCTTACACTTGGCTAGTATAAGAATATTCTGTTTGCAGATGTTTTTTTTCTTATTATTTGTTTATTTTTGTTGTCTCTCCCTCTCATTCTGCTCAGAACTATACTTGTGAGAGGAAGATGGAATCTCTTGGCAGACACTGAAGGATGGAAGAGCTGGGAAATCAGTTTATGAGATCAGCCTCAGTCCAGGGAGAAGCAGCCTAAAAGTTAGACCCGCAGCACAAGTTCAGCAATCTGCATGAAAGTTTTAGCAGTGTTCTTGATGGAGTGCAGAGGTGAAGTTCCTGGCTTTTTTAATCACAGCTGTGACTCTTCAGGACAGTCCTGAAACTGTCCCAGTGAGAGACCACATGCTGGCTAGATGCAGAGAACACTGCAACAATTTCATTCTCTATCCCAGCAGCTGGTCTGAAACTGATACCAAATCTGTGCCTGTAGCAAACTCCCTGCAGAACAGCAGGTCCAAATAAAATATTTGCAGTTAATGTACATAATGTATCAGCCTTAAAACTTCGCATTGTATTGAAACAGTTTATGACTTTGAACTCAGTTATCTACAGTCCTTTTATTTCCTTACAGCTCACCACAGATACTGTGATGTAACTCATACAGTCTGTCTATGCCTTGACCATGAAATTGGTTCAAGGTCATGAGCAAATGCAGTTACCCAGAGTTCAGTGGTTCTTGTATTGTTGGAATTTCAGTTCAGAAGTTTTGATCTTACCTTAACGCTACTGCATAAACCATTCAGGGATTATTTGCTTGCTTTATTTTCATTCCACACTTTCCATTTTTCCATTTTCCAAAAAGTAATCCCACTTACTTGTTTTGATGAAGTATTTTCTCATTGAAACCACTGGGGAAAGTAAAATATTCCTCCCTTCGATTATTTTTTGAGATTTCTTTTAAGAGAATGAAGCATTCAAAATAGATCTGGAGAAAATCTAGTGAAGCATGTTGCTAAATAAACTTTCAGTCTCTTCTCATCTGCTTTTTCTTTCTTAAAGACTGGACTACAGCCTCAGCTAATACGTAAATGCAGATCTAACTACCTTTGGGATAGTTGCTCAAAAAAGCTTTGGAAAGATTTAGTGAGGATTATTTGGCATACTAATTGAGAGGACGTTCAGAAAAATATATCTGAAGTCCTAGCTACCTGATAAACACTTAAAATTACTTTGAGAGTTTCTCTTGGCTTTCTTATTCTGTTTGAGCAGACTACACCCAGTAATGCTGTAGAAATCAAAGGCAGAAAATCTAAGTATTTGCTTAGAGCAGGCTTCAGTTACCTGCATGCCAACACATTAAAACCTCTGGGATTTATGGAAATGAATGTATACAGCTTATGTCCCTTCATTTATATGCTGGCAAGGAGCTGGATGTCACAGTGCATTACACAGGCAGCATAAACCCATGAGGATGAGGATGCACTGTGTAAATGAAGCAACTGTTGGTAAAGTCTGGTGCTGCAGACACAGACAAGTATCTGTCTCCGAATGCAGCCAGATGATGAACTGGCATGAAATTTTTACTGAAGAGTTGGTGCATTTGAGGAAAAACAGCATCAACCTGGTGAGGAAATACTCAAAGGAGAGGTAAAATGGAGGTGGTAAAGTGGATCTTGAGGAAAAGCATTCAGGCTTTTCAGGTGTGAAAAGCACAGTAAGCTAGAGGTTTGTTTTAACAGGTGCTACACCCAGGGTTTCTTCCCATTCCTTAAAAAGGTCTCCAAGCCATTGAACTGGCAGAGCCTGGCACCCTTTTAGAAGGAGATTTTCAAGAGAGACCTGTCCAGACCAGGGAATTAAGTGATCATTAAATTCTTCATGCTGACAACCTTGGAAACTGAAATCCTCTGTTTTATATTTCTAACCCCAGAGCACTTCCCTCTCCTGCAGTATAGATTGTTGGATCTGTTGAAGCTGAGAGTGCTAAAAATAAAATTGCTTTTCACTGCCTGCACACTTCTCACCTTGGAAGGTTTAGTGTATTAAGATACAGGTCAAGCAGCCACTTTCCCACTTATTTTGGCCTACAAATTCTCACTTCTCCCAGCATCAGTCTGTTTCCAACAACAGACACAAAAACTGAGTTCAGAATATCATAGCAACAAAACCTTCCCAAGTCACTTGGCCAGCAAAGCTGATCCCTCTCCTCATCTGATTTCCTTCACACACATATGCCCCCAACCCTTTCCTACTTACAAAAGCCTAGAAAAAGACATGTGCCTCCCAGCAAGCCTCAGAATGAACAAACTCTTTATGAGGTCCAGGAGGAGAAAGAAGGTGTATTTTCCACTGATAGGTTACATGCCACCTATTATCTGAGTGGCAGCTGCTGGTGCAGAGTGAGATAGGAGAATCAAGACCCAACAGTGCTGTCACATAAAAAGCTCCTATACGTACTTGCTAAATTGCACCTACCAGAATAAAAAAGCAAGCCATTTGGCTGCTAACACAGAAGGTGTTTTTCAAAATGAGTTGTGAACTGTGTGAATACTGTGTGGTCTCCCATGAGAAGCTCAGAGCTGTTTCTCAGAGCCCCAGTCATTTTCTGGATGACTCTGTATCAGATGGGAGGCACACTTCTCATTTCCTACTGCCCACCCCACTTCCCTGTACAGATCACAAGACGACAGGACAAATGTTTTCTCCATGTTATTCTTTATTAATTTTCTCAAGATAAACAGCAGAATTCCTATAATCAGACTAACGTGGGGTTTTTTTAAACTGTGGTCCCCCTAACAGTCTAAAGCTGCATATAAATGGTATAGGAGACAAAATGCTGAACTACACAAGCAAGAGTAAGCTGAGCTCTGTGTGCAGTAAAGTGGGCTTTCTGTATTTTTATGACTGACTTCAAAGGATATGGCCAGTATTAAAGGTGCCTGGTATTTATTATGAGAGCCTGACTTTTTTTTCTTATTTTTTAAGCTGCATATATTACTTTTCCATATTCTTAATTTTTCTGCCAAAACTTTCTGCATGAGGTACCAGACTTCAAAATTTTCAGAAAACTCTGGCTAAAGCTGCTCTGTTATTTCCAACAGCAACAGTAAAAAAAAAGTATTTTATGAATGTTAACTTCTGGCAAAAGTTTCTTGAGGAAGCTTTAATATTTCCATATTTTAAGAAGTATATCCTGGATTTTAAGAAAAAGTAATTACAAGTCTGTGCTCCCCTCCACACTGCTATGGATAGCCCAAGTACACAGCATTTCCTTTCAGGAGGGCAGAAGCATTTTATACCTGTAGAAGCTGTTCTGGGCCAGCAACAAAACAAAGAATGGTGGCATATCCTCCCCATATTCTCACTGATCTCTCCTCTTTGTGCTAACAGTGTGTGGAACTAGACTGCCTGAATCAAGAGCAAAGCTGGACCCAGAGTCCAGAGAGACTTTAATCTAACCTGGTAGGAGGAAATGGGTGCTCACAGCTGGCAGAAAGGAATTTGAACAAGCTAGAAAGAGGCACAGAGGGAAGCCAGTAGATGAAGACTTAGGAGGTCAGGCAGAGAGCAAAGGGTAGAAAGGACCAGACAAAAAAGAAGGAGGAAGGAACAAAAGCATAAGAGGTCGGAGGCAAAACAAATTCATCGGGTAGGAGAAGGAAGAAAATTGGGTCTGCCTGGTTAAGCAGGGATGGCAGCTCAGAAGAACATTTGTACTCAACATTTGAGCTCAACAAGAATATTTGTACTAAGATGAGAACCAGAGGCATAGAGGTTGCAGTGAGCTAAATGAGGACAGAAGACGAATGAGAGAAAAAGATGGAGAGGTGGGTTGGCACCTGTCAGCACCACCCTCTGTGTCCACTGGGTCTCAGACAAGGTTAGCAATGCTTGGTGTAGGCATGGCTCACTCTGCCCCTGCTGTCAGCAGTATCCAGGAACCCCACCAGCTAATTTTTCCATCCCTGATGGCAGAGCATGCAAGGGAGGAATGACACATACTATTGCCTGTTGCAGTTCATCATGGCACTAATACATGTGGAACAATCAGCTTCAGTGTACTTAGATCCTCAGCACCCACAATACAGAAATGGACAACTGAACCTCTCATTTTTTTGCTTTGCATTTTCAAAGCAATGCAAACAATGACATATAAGAGAGGGCTGTTTAAAACCATTCACTATTTGGGGAAAATAGATTTGAAGGCAGCCCTCCCACTTCTCTGAAAAGCATAGAGGCAGAGTGCTGCTCTGCAAACCTTTACCCTCCAGCAAACCTATACTGATGTCAGGAGATTGCTCAGGTTTCACTGAGGGTATTGCCTGTGGACAGCTGGATTGCACCAGCAGGATTCAGAGACCATGTCCATCCACTTGAATTTCTGCTAATGGTGCTGATGCACTAGAAAATTGCCTTGATTCCCATCTCCCACCTCCAGGAAAGAGAATCTTTTCCTCACACATAGAATGGCAAGAGACAGAGATTGAATTCCTCTCTTTTCATGTTTTTTAATATAAACATAAAGTATATAAGTATACTTTGCAGAGTACAGATATAAAGAAATGTAATAAAAAACCCATTCCAGTTAAAGATGGAAAGAATTAAAGAAAATAAATGTGAAATTTTACTCAAGTGGGGATTATGAAATCAAGAGCAGAAGAAAAGAGCATTCCCTCTACAGTATAAAAAGGTATTGTCTTGCCTGTAGGCATTATGTCAAGCAGAGAAGATTCACCATACTAGAAAGATAGAAGCAAAAAGACTGAAAATTCTACAGTCTTTATGGGACTGTAGAAAATTAATCCCTTGTATATGCAACTGAAATTCAGTTGAAAGCAAAGTGGAGCTGACAATATTTGGACACGAGTCTACCAGAGGGAGAGGGATGGCAGTATTGTCCCAGAGAGCTGTTAGGAGCAGGATCCTGGAAATCCAGTGATAATAGCCTTTACCTACAGAGTTGCCATTAATTTCAGTTAATTCTGAAATTGCCTGGAAACTCTCCACCTTTGGTTTTAACTGCTGATCTGTTCTTCTTTTCTCTCTTCACCAAGAGGCACTAGTTTGGAAGGTGTCTTCCAAGAAGTGATCATAAACAAAGACTGTCATCAAAGGAACTGTCATCAATTCCTGACAAAGCCCATTAAATACCTCTGCTAATTACACACCACCACAATTTTAATCTAAGAGCAGCTCAAATTTTAAACAGTTGGGTATCTAAAGAAAAAGGCACCAAAATAAGCTGTGCTTTTGGTTTTAGTGTTACACAGAAGCTTTAACATCATCAGGAGGTACCTTTTAATAAGGAGTAGAAATCTTACTCACTCAAAGTCCTACAGAAGAAACATTCAACACTGAAATGTAAACTAACAAACTTAATTTCTAGATCCAAAGCCTTGTTCTGTCTGAAAGCCAAATATAAGACTTACCTGACCTCACCAAGAGCAGTACATAACAGCAGCTGCTTTATTAGGTGGGTTCTCTCAGCTTTCACCCCAGGCTGTCCAGTAAGTGCTTTGCAAATCTCTGGTTCCTATCCCAACTGAAATATTTCCCTTATGTGTGCACATATGTACAGAGAGAGGGAGAGAACATGGATGTATCTTATGTCAAATAAAGTGAGATATTTTCTGCAGGAATAAATAAACAGCTCCCACAACTCCTCCCAAGTGTAGGAATTTGGAAATGTCATGCTAAAAGGAAAAAAAAAAAAGAAAGGGAAACCGAGAAGCTAAAGCTCTGTGCACTCAACAGAACCTCCGGCAAAAGATCTCTGAAGATCTCTGTAGAGAATCACTGTTTCTCCCCTGCCCTTCGCCCTTCTCTGTATCCACAGGTTTTTTGGTTAGCATTCAAATATTCTCAAAACATTTGTCTTTTACCTCCAAATCAAGTAAGGTTGAGACTTTCCTGTTCTTTTTTCTTGTACAAACTGTGAACACTTTTCAAAAATTATGTATTAGACAAAAATTACAACAGAATTACTAAAGCATTGAGAGTGGAGTTTATGGATGATTGGTAGTTCAGGATTAGGTACCTCCTAGTAAGTTTCTCCTTAGGATGGTAGCACACCTTGTCCCATGTTTGCTAGCCAGTGGATTAGGAAGAAAATTTTACTCGTAGATCACTGTAATCCTTACGAAGTCAACATGTACACTACTTGAATATTTCCAGGCAACTCTCAAAAAGACAAGAGGGCATGGTCTTAAATTGTGCCGGGGGAAGTTCAGATTGGCTATTAGAAAGAATTTTTTCACGGAAAGGGTGATCAGACATTGGAACGGGCTGCCTGGGGAGGTGGTGGACTCTTCGTCCCTGGAGACATTTAAAAAGCGACTCGATATGGCACTCAGTGCCATGGTCTAGTGACTGTGGCGGTAGCTGATCAAGGGTTGGACTCGATGATCTCTGAGGTCCCTTCCAACCCAGCCTATTCTATGATTCTATGATTATTTACTAAAAAGCACATGTGGTGATAGCTGGAAACATGGGTGAGTTCAGACATAGTCCATTACCCCAGCTAACGAAAGAATGAAGAAAACTATGATGCTTTACTCGCCAATCTCAGAGAAGCAGTTAATAGACTCTAGAAAAGTCATTAAGCAGCATTGTAGAGGGCTGGGAACGTTGAGCAACAGCATTATTTACCTGTTTCGGTGTCTCCATGGGGTGCATGACAATAACAGCAGTCCATGAAGATAATATAGTTGAACACGTTGAAGAACAGACCTCCAACCCCAACAATGAGGACCAGCAGTGGTTTCTCAGTCTTCTGAGGATTGATGAATCTCTTGATCGCCTCAATGAAGATGCTGAACATCAGAGCAGTGGCAAAAACGGTGTTGCCAAAAGCCCCCAGCACATCTGCCCGGCTGAAGCCAAAGGTGTTGGCCTTGTGCCATCTGACACGGCTGAACCGAACGCCGAACAGACCGATGATCATGGAGATCAAGTGAGAGAGAACAGCGAAGGCGTCTGAAGCCAAGGAAAGGGAATTGCCAGCGTAGGCTACTGAGATCTCAACAGCAAACAGCACAAGGCTCACCGCACACATGAGGATGAGCCTGCTGCTCCTCCCTGTGTAGCGACCCATTTCTCTCCCTGTCCTTCCCTCACTCTCAAGTTCTGCAAGGCAAAGCTGTGCAAGGAGTAACTCGCTGCCTCTGCTTCTGCCCTTCACCTGTCAGCACTGCCCGCGTGTGCGAGCTGCTTTTATAGGAAGCAGTAAAGCAATAAATCAGTTTAAAGGGCAGTTTAGCAAGATTTGTTATGTGAAGGCAGCTTCAAGGCTCCAGTTCTGTTGGGGTTCCACCCTGAGGAAGCTTTTTTTCCCTACAAAAATAAACCACAGGAGACTACAGGGAGCACCAGCACTTGCTATTCTACCCAGTGCCACTGTCCTAAAAACTGAGTAAGGCCCAGACAGAGTATCACAGGAAGGTGGCTCAGAATTTTAAGCATTTAAGAGAAGGCATTCCTTTTGCATAAAACTCTCCTCTGGTGTCTGTTTCAGCCATTGCTGTGGATGGTAACCATAGTACTGATAAAATACTATTACATGCCTGGGGAGGAAGACATTTGAGATCCATGTTGGGTGGAGATAATTTTTTAACACTCTAAACATGAGCTGCCTATGAGGGTCATTGAACATATCCATAGAGCAAATTTCAAAAACTGAATTACACCTTCCATTTTAGCAACCCAGAGTTCTCAACTGCTTGTACTGCTAGAACATTTTAACATTGCCCATGGAAATGGAAAAAAGTTCCTTAAATATGCAGCCACTAGACACAGAAGCTGTCTTAACAATAAACCCGAAGTACAATGTTTATATCCCACTTATAAAACTCTGCCTGTCTCAAAATGCAAAAGTAATCCTCATACATTTGCAAGGAAGGGTCAGATTTGGGGAGAGCACAACCAGAAGGGGGAAATAAGAGCTGCAGAAGTCCTAGCCTGTACTTGGTGTCATTTCTGGAACCTGAAGTGGTAACTTTTTTTGTCACTCATTGTCATATCTGTTGAGCTCTTGAGTGTACATAGTTTATGTACTCACAAACTGCTGAAGAAAATCTAGAAACAGAGATGATAAGACCAGGTGCCTTCCTTGAAAAGTTTACGATCTGTTTTTTGTTTGAAATACCCATCTGTGTACATACATCCACCCAGTTAGTTACAAGACAAAACGGAAGGAAAATAGACACAGTACGGGCATAGAAAGATAAGATAGTAATACTGATAACCTGAGCTGACCAACTGTCCCTGCTGGCCTTAGACTTCCTAGGGTGAATTAACTTTAGGTTAAAAACTCAAACACTCATCCCTAATTTTCATTTATTTTTTTTTGCTCACAGGGTTTCAACAGCCAAACTATTTATGTTTAAAGTCCATTTTGTTAGCAGCCCTGCCTGGAAACAGATGTAATTTTTAACATGGTCACTTGCCTACCTACACACTGCTGCTGCAGCTCTTGAGGGTATCATCCCCCTTTGACCATGTTAAGAACACCACTAACCCTACTAGGATGAATTAGAGCTGATTACAACATTGAAACTGGTACTTGCTCTTCTTCATCATCTCCCACCTGTGTCACCACTTCTATTTCAGCTATTTTTACGGTGTTTTTTTCCTTCTTGTAATAATGTTCAGTGACATAATTATTTTATTATCTGAACTACAGAGCATTTTTTGTTACTCTCCTTTCAGTGGGAACAGACCAAGGTCAAAATTCAGACCTGCCAAAAGTTCTGCGTTGCACAAGGTTTCAATTACAAAAACATTTAGCTTAAGCTAAATTAATCATTCCTTTGCAGATCTAAAACGCTCAAGAGAGCAGTACTTTGTCAATAAGGAGCAGCACCATGTTAAGCCAGTTCTCCTACATCCCACCTTACTACACTGTTTAACTCAAATTTATCAGCATACCAACTAAGAACTAAGGAACAGTAAGAGAACTGCTTTTCTCTTATGAACACAAATATCATTAATTATTCGAGTGTATTATTTTCCTTCATATACTTAGTTTCTAACAGACACAATCTACTAAGAGCCTGAATGTTTTTATACAAGTATAAGTTAGAGTGTGGATGTTTTTATATTGCTTCAGAGATAGCCCAGATGATAGCTCCTGGTGAAAGGATGCTTGACATGGACAAGTATCTCCCAGACAGCCATGAGCTTTTCTGTGGACGATCACTGGAGAGATCTGCAGGTGAGTCATACACATTCCAGACACTTCAAGCCCGACTACGATCAGGAAGAAACATGCTGAGGAAAAGGGAGGAAGCCAGTTGGGAAAGGGCTGGCCTTCTGTGAAATCTCTGGTTTCAAACAAACCCATATGTAGGTTGAGAGCAACTAATTTCTAAGAAGTGTGTCGTCAACATGTTTACTCATGAATTTGATCCAGTCAACTGGTTGAAGGTTGGATGTTTGAACAAACTGATAAGCTTGCAGCAGAGACTGCATTTAGTTTTGCCTTTCCTTTGTTCTGTGCTATTAACAGCTTCCACATCTCATTTTTAAAATATCAGTGTTGCTGAGTGTTACAATAGGAGCTGAAAATGTGCATCTATTCTTAATAATTTGTTTTTCTCGGCCAGAAAATTTTGGCATACACCAGTCTCTTACAACACCAAAGCTGCTGGTTACTGCCTCACCCCTTCCCCCACCATGAGTGCTGCAGTAGGCAATACCTCTGAAGTTACCCAGTGTTTGTGGCTGGGAAAACATCATTCTGGTATTAGTAGTCAGAGTGGCTCCACTCTTTCTCAAAGTATAATTCCAGTGTTAGAGACAGTGCACCAGGATAGAAAAACCTTAGGGCCACACTTCTAGTACCCCCACTGAAAACAGAAGATGAATGCATGCACTGACATATCATTCTCCAAATCCTTTGCTCATAATTTCACCTGAGATTTTGTCTATTTTAGTGATACAGGTTAGAAGCAAGTCTGTACTGAAAACTGAAAAATCTGAAGGGAAAATTAAAAGCAGATGTTATGTCCACACGCTAAACTACAGGATAGTATATTTATGACATTTCCTCCAATCTTTCAGACATTTTCTCCATGTAAAAGAAAAGGAGAAAAGACACAAGCAAAGGATAACTATCTTTTCCACTGAGCAACACAGGAAAAAAAAAAAAAAGAAGAAAAAGCATATTACAGCTCACAATAGATGTTTATTATTAGGGATGTTTACAGAAAAGTCCGTGAATTCCTGCTAGCCTAAGACTGATAACTGGGGAGATTTATGTTTTATGGCTTTGTTTTCTGAGTCTTTTAAAAAGTCACAAAACTGATTAGATCTGGGGGCTATTTCAGTCTTACTAAAAAAGTTTAATTCATAGATAAAGGAGAAGGAGCTTTCACTAGTAATTTAGTAACTACGACCAAATAGGGTGTAAAACTTGGCAGGATTTTTGCCACAGACACATCTTGTCCCACTCTGTAGTTCACGCAGAGGCTGGAAAGGTATGCAGAGACTTTTTGCTCCCATGGAAGGGGCACCAGGCTCCAGATCTTGATCCCTGAAAACAAAGGCATACTTGTAAATACTTTTATTTAAAAATAAAGGTGCAATAAACTATATTATACATAAAATCTCACAAGCACATTGATTAGTCTAGAAGTTTCAGAACTAAGGGAGCAAATACATTGAATTACGCAAGACATCAAGAGTCAGGGCAAGGACTGTGTATCAGATGCCTAGAGGCATAATACATTCCTGGTTTATATTCAAACCATTTTTATTTTGGTAGATACTCTCCAATTCTGTTATATATTACCTGGCAGTGGTCTTCTTGATCCAATCCTCACACTCAATTTCCCCACAAAAAGGAATTTGTACAATCTGAAGGGATAGAAGGGAGGGAGAGAAAAGAAAAAGTTATGCATCTAAAAAAACTGATCATCCTCATCTCTGGAGATTGCTAAATTTTAAGATCTCCTGTACACTTATAGTGGGAAAAGATCAGACTGCTACAATTCAATTTTAATAGCTCTTTCTCATCAGAGAAATAGATAAGCACATTCATCCCTCTGTAATGCAATATGGTAAAACCTACACAACCCCCAGGCAGTATTTAAATCAATTCAGGATGCAGAATTTATTTTTTTTTAACCAAATTTCTGCTTTCATGGAAAGTATAAATACAGCTTTCACCTGAAATATTCATTTTTCAGGAAAATTTAAAAACTCAGACTGCAGAACAACTAACTGTCTGCTCACATCCTGTAAGACAGTGCTTTCCTACTGAAGCTTCTGTTTTAATTCCACTACTATGAATTTTCATATTTTCTGAACAAGGCAAGGAAATACATATTTTAAGAAAACAGAATCACCAACACTGTATTTTTCTTGGGAGCAGGAATTTCAGTTAGTTCAACTAGAGTTAAAATAATAATTTCCTACACTCATCTCAGTACTACTCTCAGCTACTGTAGCATCTGTTTTCCCAAGTTTTATATTCCATTTTACTGTTGGTTTAGTACCTATTTTTAAAAATTTTTTATGGCCTTTCACAGTGAAAACTGTTTACTACTAGGAAGTAGGATTACTGTTCAAAATGCACCCCCTACACACATTTGAACACTCAGAGTGCTAATAGCTGAGGACAACAGCAGCTACTAAATTAAGCCTTCATAGTGATTTTAATCCTACTGAAACTGTGAACAAGGTTTGTTCATCTGTGGCCTTCCTTCACCAAATTTACATTCCTAGTGCAAAATTCTAAATTTGTCTTGAACTGGAACACACCTTCAGCAGACTTCATTTTATAGCTTCACTTGCAACAGAAAAAAGGAACTATTACAAGTCTACTATAATGTTCTTGCATTAATCTTTTATTAGTTGAATTAAGCTTTGTTTAAATATTTGTGCAGCTACTTTTAGAATTTCACTCAAACTTCACATGCTACTTAGAGGATCCAGAAGCAGTGTCTTTCTGAAGAGCTAATAGTCTACACTGCTACTATAATAAGAGGAAAACAGCAGGAAAAATTAACTGGGAGTACTTCAGCTTACAAATTTGCATCTTAAACAGTACTCTGTACTAACAGTGTAAATTCAAGAAATTACAGAATAACTATGTTTTGAAATTTTGTCTGTAAAACGTATATAGGTAAACAATCAAATAGTCATAAAATTATGTATGCAATCTCTTTTAATTTAGACATGCTGATTATAATAAATTTATATAACCTAACTGCCAAAATGGTATAAGTATGTAATGTAATGTAAAAATATTTGTTCGTATTTCCAAGTTTAACTACATTATAAACTAGATTATATTAGCACTTCTAAAGATTAATACAAATAGTTTAATGCTCTTGGCCCCCTCTAGAATCTAGCTGTACACAACAGTGAGTGCTGGACATTGAAGACCAGGCATTTTACCCTCTCCACAGGCAGAGGGTGCCATCTGGAACATCTGTGCTAGAAGAGAAGAAACGGGGTTCTATAATAATTCATAAAAATTGAAGGATTATAATTTATGTGAACGTACAAATACAAAATTAGCTTCACATTCTACTCCTGGTCTTGGAATAACCATGACTCTTCACTTCAGTTTATTTTTACATACTAGTTTACTGTATCTTTTAAAATTTTTTTCAAGAGCTTATGTCTTCCTCAGCTGTTTCTTTGCCTTGAAGATAGTCAAGCATAGTTTGAGAGTTAAACACAGAATTGAAAGATGCATGATGACACATCTTGAAATCACCATACATGAGAGTAATAGTACTAGCTGAACATCTCTGCAGAACACAACTACTTGTTAAGCAAAGATATCCTTGTAGATAAGTTGACCAAGTATGGGTTTGGTGATCAGGTAGTGAGGTGGATCAGGAACTGGTTGAAAGGAAGGAGTCAGAGAGTTGTAGTCAATGGGGCAGAATCTGTTTGGAGGTGTGTGACTAGTGGAGTCCCTCAGGGGTCGGTACTGGGACTGGTGTTGTTCAATATCTTCATCAACGACTTGGATGAGGGTATAGAGTGTACCCTCAGCAAGTTTGCTGATGACACTAAGCTGGGAGGAGTGGCTGACACACCGGAAGGCCGTGCTGCCATTCAGAGAGACTTAGACAGGCTGGAGAGTTGGGCAGAGAGAAACATGATGAAGTTCAACAAGGGGAAGTGTAGAGTTTTGCATTTGGGGAAGAACAACACAATGTCCCAGTATAGGTTGGGGGCTGACCTGCTGGAGAGCAGTGTAGGTGAAAGAGACCTGGGGGTCCTGGTAGACAAGAGGATGACCATGAGCCAGCAATGTGCCCTTGTGGCCAAGAAGGCCAATGGCATCCTGGGGTGCATTAGAAAGGGTGTGGTTAGTAGGTCAAGAGAGGTTCTCCTCCCCCTCTATTCTGCATTGGTGAGGCCGCACCTGGAGTATTGTGTCCAGTTCTGGGCCCCTCAGTTCAAGAAGGACAGGGAAGTGCTTGAAAGAGTCCAGCGCAGAGCTACTAAGATGATTAAGGGAGTGGAACATCTCCCTTATGAGGAAAGGCTGAGGGAGCTGGGTCTCTTTAGTTTGGAGAAAAGGAGACTGAGGGGTGACCTCATCAATGTTTTCAAATATGTAAGGAGTGAGTGTCAGGGAGATGGAGTTAGGCTTTTCTCAGTGATGACCAGTGATAGGACAAGGGGTAATGGGTGTAAATTGGAGCACAGGAGGTTCAAGTTGAATATTCGAAAAAATTTTTTTACTGTAAGGGTGACAGAGCCCTGGAACAGGCTGCCCAGGGGGGTCGTGGAGTCTCCTTCACTGGAGACATTCAAAACCCGCTTGGACACGTTCCTGCACGATGTACTCTAGGTGGCCCTGCTCTGGCAGGGGGGGTTGGACTAGATGATCTTTCGAGGTCCCTTCTAACCCCCAGGATTCTATGATTCTATGATTTTTGGGTTTGAAATCTACAACCAGAATCAGACACTTTAGAGAAACTTGCACCATGATTCTTTGCAGTCAGTAGGAACAGCCCAGAGCTGTTTGGAAACAGAGTATTTCACAATTGTATTTACGTTTGTAGAGCAAAATAAGACAGAACTATTACATCACCAATGCACAGGTGCTCAATCTTCCACATTATGTGTTATTCTTACTGTCAATCCAAGGAAGTTTCTGACTTGCAGCAATTTTCAATGAACCCAATGGCTTCTGCTCAGGTCATAAAGGCAAAACTTCCTTGACGTAAATAGCTTGCACTTTAAACTCTTACTTAGAACCTATTGTGAGATTTGACGTGGTTTTCGTTGTTTGCCTTAGAATGACAGTAAGTTTGTCTTAATCTGAATAAATAGTTTTTAACATGAAACTCTCTGAAAACTACTTTCTAATAAAAATGTAACACTCCAAATGAAAATTACCAAACTGCAGCATTGTTAAGTCACTTCAAGACACCTTGTCATCTCTGGCAGAGAATGAAATTTTGAACAGTGGTAGCTTGAAACACCATATTTAGTCAATGCCCAATCATAGGACAAGGGGCAACGGGTCCAAGTTGGACCGTCGGAGGTTCAGCATAAAGATAAAGAAAAGCTTTTTCACTGTGAGGGTGACAGAACACTGGAACAGGCTGCCCAGTGAGGTTGTGCCTTCCCTGGAGACATTCAAAACCTGCCTGGATGCATTCCTCTGTGACCTACACTAGGTGATCCTACTCTGGCAGGGTGATTGGACTTGATGATTTTTGAGGTCTCTTCCAACCACTATCATTCTGTGATTCTGTGAAATTTCAAGTTCCTGATTATTTGTAAGGGACAGAAAGTGTGGGAAGCCACCAGGATCGAATGCAGTAAATTTCCTTACCTTTCCTGAATCAAGCTCTTTTTGAAAGTCCTCCATATTATTAGCCACCACCATATGACTTTTTAGGTCCTCAGAAGCTCTAAGAAAAGGAAAAAAAAATTGCTCAGGGCAGATTTATATGTGTAACCTCACAGGATGAATGAACTTGAGTTTTCAGAGTCAGTCAAAACAAAAAGTTACAAGAAGTGGTATACCTTCATTCAAATCTTCCTAATCAGTTTTGTCTTTGTACCACTTATACCCTCAGAGATAAAATTTTGATTAATTGCCAATGGGCTGCTGAACATATCACCATTTTAATTCACACATGTGCATGTCAGTTCAACATTGACCTGCTGTAGATAGAAAGGATAAGTACTATAGATCTAGACAGAAACAGCTATACTAGAGATGTGGATAGAAACATCTAAACACTGTATAGACTTCCCTTTAAAATCATGTTCTAAATAGGAAAATGCTTTTTAACTAAAAAAGCTTGTAAGCAATACTGACTGTCACAGAAGTAATTAGATAAACTCATCTACCACGGTGCTGGATATGTACCCTGTTCTTTCCCAGTGTACTTAACAAACAACAATTTGCAATGGCAGCCATGAGAGGGATTTTGGCATATGCAGTAACTTCAAATAACAGTTCCAAAAGCATTTGATTGCTTATAAGAAAACAATCCTATGAAAGTGCTTAGATATAGGGTTTTAAAATATACTTCTGAAAACAGAGCCTCAACTACTGAAGTTTCTTGGACAAATTTGTATCTTTCAGAATTCCCTACCAGAAGCATCTTTCAGGAATGAATCCTGTGCATTATGATCCCATGGACTATTTATGATCTCTCTCTTTATTGATACTTCACACGGATTCACAGAAGTATTTTTCAACTTCACATTCGGTTTTCATGAGAACAATAGGAAATTTGTACCACTATATGGGAGAAGGTTTCAGAGGCAGAAAAATGGAATATTACAAATAGAAAGATGGGCCTAACCTGCCTCTCTGCACAGACAAGCTCTTCAGAGAGGTAAAGTGCATTGGTAATTAGCACAGCCATTTACTGCACCTCTGAATTTACCTGCTGTAAAGGTTAGCCTGGATCTCCTCCAAAATCTGCTTGAGTCTACTTTCTGCTTCATGTTCAGAAAAGGTCACCTTCTGTCCTGTGTCTCTTCTAACAGCTACAAACTGTTGGCTCTTCATGTCTCGTGGTCCCACTTCTACCCTGACTGGAACACCCTTCATTAAAATAAATTAGAAGTTATAAAGTTAGAAATCATTCTTGGAAGAGTTCATTTTATCTCTCTGATTTTTAATTTTTGTGCGTATGTGTTGTAAAGCCCATATTTCATGTAGATTAATTTTACATTTCAGTTTCCCTGAAAAAAGTCTAGCACATGTGCTACTGCTCTTACACATTTCTGACTTTCCCATCCACACTTTCTTAGCTTGTGTACTATGCTTACTCTAGCCTTGCCTCACTAGCTTGGAGACTGTATCTGTGCCAACATGCAAGTAATATGTGTAGTTAGAGAACAATTCAAAACTACACTAAGGTGGCTATTCCAGATAGTGCAAATTAGAATTTAAATTTAAAGTTTAAATTATACAGACCTCTATAGTAGTTTTAATATTCTAGTTCATCCAATAATAGAAAACTTTCAACAGCATGAAGAGCGAATAATAAAAGTTACGTTAAATGCAGCCCTAATATTGACATTAATTGCATAGAATATTTGACTACTGATAGTTGCTTTATTTACGTAAAGCTTAATGTTTCATAAACTTTCTGGTAAGAACCATGCAATTTCTCATTTTTCACATACCATCAGGTAAAAAGAGCTTCAATTTTACTTGTCAATTAAGACTCTAGTGAGTCTAACTTATCTTCTCTATACCCTGCTCACATGTATGCCAGGCTGTACACATTCTTTCATGAGAAATGAAGGGAGAAAGTGTGAATGCATTTTGGTGAGTAGTTTAGGGTTGTTTTTCTGCCCTTTCTAAGGGAAGACTAAAAATATTCTACAGTGTTCAACAGGTGAATAGGAGAACAAGACATTTACCCAAGCTTTCTATGCATTTTGGAATCTCTTCCAAGTCCACTGCTTCCAAAGGATTTCCTATACCTCCTCTCCCCTTATTTATGCTTAAAAGGCAAGTAATGTAGTAAACTCTGTTTGAAGGGTGGAATGTTTACACGCACTGCACAGCTACACAAAAAGCTATGCAGAATTTTACTGTCAAGCAATTCAAACTGAACATTCTAGTTTCTGACATGGAAAAAAGCTGTCTCCACAGTTAAAACTCAGTGGAAGGTACCTAGTATTTCTAATTGTACTACCACTTTCAGTGAAAGAAATATTCTGTATCCCTAATGGACACACAGGAAGACTTCCTAAGAATGAGCAATAGAACTAATACCTGACATTATAAAACAAGTACCAATAACTTGGATCTTTTTGGAGGTAACATCAGAAATCAGATACATAGAAAATTACATAAGGCAAAATATTTTCCAGTTCATTCTTGTACTTCTTAATCCAGTACCCTTGTGCTTTTTACCCCATGGAATTCTTTATCAGTACTCAATAAAATTAGTGTCTTCTCCATGCAGTGAGCCTGTAGATACAGTTAACATATTATATTGGCCACATTAGCAGATTTTATTAAAAAAATCTTCAAATCTGACCCATGCTATGCCTCCCTGGTAGTTATGATTTTATTTTAAAAAGTGTCACAACATGAATTCATGGTATTAAATCTCCATCTAAATACAATCCAACATTACACAAAGGGAAGAAAACTTGGACAGACTGGGAACTTACAATAACTCTAAGACTTATTCAGTCTATCATGTTAGACTGAAAATTAACATACTGAAACAAATTTCAAATTCAGAACTAAAATATTAATCCATAGCATCACTCAATATATCATTTGTTTCATTCTGCTTGCTATTTTTGTTTTACAGAAGCCTCTTAGATTTGATGAAGCAAGAATGGTTCCTGTCAACTACTATATGAGGGGAACATGGCAACATTGGAACAAAAAAAATCCTTTCTTTGATGATGCTGTACAGGTTTATCTTCTGTGCACACAGTGGAATAGAAGACACTGCTGTGACATTGGGGCCACTTAAGTATTTGTACTTTAAATCTTTAAGCACGAAAGTAATTTGTACTATTATTTTAATTTTCAAGGTACGGGAAGTGGAGACTTTCAAGTTCAAAAATTGCTAATTACATGCAAATCCTAGCAAACAAAGCACACATCAGAATGCTTTTCTTCACTGATTAATGGAAGTGGTCACTGACTCTAAGGCATCAGTTCTTCATAATGGAGAAAATACTTGCCTTGAGAACACAAGGCACTCATAACATGCCTCATACATGCCCTACAAACTTCAAAACATCTCCTAGAAAGAAATGTACCTTAAGTTCCCAGTGGTTGAACTTCCAACCAGGTGAATAGTTGTCTCTTAAATCAGCCCGTACACGGATATTAACACTAAGTAGCCTTTTATGATATTCATTACATTTCTTCAACAAAGCATCTTTGTCCTCTTCAGAAAGCGTATTTGTGATACCACAGGGAATAATTACAACCTGCAATATAAAATTACATGTACTTCACATTATGAAAATATTAGCTCCCAGTTAACCCAGCTAACCTTAACAATACTGTGGCTCTATATCCCAGTTTCAAGTTCTCAGAAGTAAAGGATGCATCTCCCTTTTCATCCAATGATAAATCATGTGAAATGGATGGACTACTAAGTATATTTAACTATATATATATTTGTCCACCACAAATACCTTAACGATTTATATATGTAACTTTATACAGCATATTCTGTAATTAGACAGTGCTTACCCTATCTTCCAGATGACCAAACTACTCATGAATTCCAAGAGAGAAAAGAAAACAAAATGGTAGTTTAAGGCATTCTTACAAACCTGAACACAGGCTACTCGAGGTGGGAGCACCAGTCCCATGTTATCTCCATGAATCATTGTCATTACACCAATAGTTCGAGTTGTAAGGCCCCAGGAATTCTGATAAGCAAACTGTTTTTCTCCTGGTTTCTTTGGATCTTCAAATACAATTTCAAACATCTTTGAGAAATTCTGCCCTAGATGATGTGACGTTGCTCCCTGAAATAGTCGCACACAGAAAATTCGACTCAATGGAAGGTCTATCAATTGTCAATTTAAGGCTTTCATCTTGCTGTATTTACTGAAAAAAAAAATCTTATAATACAGAAATACCTGGATAGCTCTTCCACTGGCAGATATAAATGCCTCTACAGTGGTTGTATAATCACCTCCAGCAAATTTCTCCTTCTCTGTCTTCCTTCCTTTCACAACAGGTATTGCTAGGAGATCTTCGTACACTCGTGCATACAGATCAAGTATCTGAAGCACCTATGGTGAACAGTCTAGTTTAAGAACTACTCAGTATTTTGCATTTGCTAAATCCTTAAATATTTTTATTTGCCCTAGTCCAAAATCTAAAAAAGTAACACTTTCTCATGGCTTTTAATTAAAAAACAAGATTTCTTCAACTGTTTTACACTTTGGCTGTTATTTTCTATGAATCAAATATCCAGTACTATAAACCTTGACAGAAATCAAGAAGTTACTGCAGAAATACCAGCCTAGTTATATTGACTTATAGTTTCCACCTAAAAAGTCTCAATATGTGCTAAGTAAATACAGATATGGCATAATACTCCATGAAACATCCATCTTTTGGACAAAGAAAGTGTTAAAATTTCTAGCAGTTAACATGTGAACACATTATTTAGATTGTTACAGAAATTAGATTTTTAAGGAAAGCATTCTTTATATATTACATTCTTCAAACTGCCCATACTGTTTGATGAGATTAAAGCCTCAGACTTAGGCCAAATCTTGAGAAAAAAATGTGTTCTACTAAACTTGGTATTTTTCATGAGGGCTCCCAAAGAAAAGGAGACAAATTTCTACAAGCTCCTAGTGAAGATTTGTTTGTGTTGCTAGGGAGTAAGGGAACTTTCTGAAAGCAAAAGCACCAGGCACATTTGATTTTTACCTCCTCTGCTGCTTCTTCATACGTTGCAAATGCTGTGTGACCCTCTTGCCAGAGGAACTCACGAGTGCGGAGGAAAGGCTGGGGATGCTTGAACTCCCAGCGCTAGAGGGAGGGGATGAAATAAAAAAACTGAACACCGTGACTTACACTGGAGTGTTGAAATTATTGTTAAACAATGTTATTTATAAATAAGTACTAGAAGATAAATCATCCACTATTCACAGATTTCTACTCACACAATATAATCAATAATATATATTGATAAACTGCTTTATTCAAACAGTAAGAAAAACAAATCACTATTACTATGAAACACGTGCTGTGATGAGTATCATCATGCCATATCTATATAAGCTAATTGTTCTACACTGCACTTATGATACAACACTCAGAAATTGTGTACAGACATACCACAACATTGCACCACTGATTAAGCTTGATAGGAAGATCTCTGTGTGACTGCACCCACTTCGCATAGGTAGGATACATAACTGTAAAAAGAAAGCAGCTTTGGGTCTCTGCACAATACTGTCAGTTTATGCTAAACATTTCTTTTTGCTCCATATAAGCTTAATATTCTCTGCTGTGAGAACTATGTTTTCATGTTCGATTTGCTTCAAAACCCATTTTTTGTATCAACACAATATTTTCACGGAAAGGAGTACTTTCACTATGTCCCATGTCTCTGCAAAACAGCTTGTTTGTTGCTGGTCAAAGTACAATCCAAAGCTCAATACCTAATGACACTATGAGTCACTGGCTTGGAATATGTAAATACATCTAGGGTCACAAATAGAAATTCACCAGCCTCAAGGTTTCTGGATGCTATGCCCTATCTGGTTCAATTAAGAACTCATCCAGCCTTAGGTCTTACACTGTTTCAGTTACTCAGAAGAAATTTTAGTAGAAGCTAGCTTCACAGCTACAGTCAAAGTACATGCAAAACTAAAGTGAATTATAAGATGCAGAAATTTTCTTACAAATAATACAAAACAAGCAACGAAACGTGTTTTCCAGCCAAAGCAAGTCAGTCATCAGGATATTAATTAAAAAATTCCTAGAGTGTGGATTTCTGAGAAAAGTCCATTTGAGGGAATATATAGTGTTTTGCTGTAGCAAATTTAGGAAAATATTCATAAGGAGTTACAAAAAACATTCTAAAAAATGGGTTTCCACTATTCAAAAGGGACTCTTGTCTGTCAGCTACACTATACCTGTAATTAATTTCTTTACATTCATACAGCATTAAAAGAGGTTTACCTGTTTCACTGGTGGGACGAACAGCAATTGGTTCAGCCAGGTCCGTTTTCCCAGACCTTGTGACCCAAGCAACCTAAAGGAAGAGAAAATACAAGTAACAACAAAAAAATATAAACCAAAAACAATTTGAAAAAAAAATTTACTTTTCTGCTCAGATGCAGACTGAAGGGTTGGGTTTTCTTGTACTCAGACTACAACAAAATTTTGAAGTGTACCTCAGGTGCAAAGTCATTAATATGAGTCTTCTCTTTCTCTAGGGCAGCTTGGGACACAAACATGGGGAAGTAACAATTTTCCACTCCAAGTTTCTTGATCTCTGCATCAAAGAAGTTCTTGATAGCTTCCCAAATAGCATAAGCCCAAGGACGAAGAATGTAACAGCCACTCACATCATAGTATTCAATCATCTCTGATTTTGTGATCACCTTTCAAAAAATTATTTAGAAACTGAAGTTTCAATTTCACACACAAATAATGTTCAGTAAAAGATAGCAAAGATATACTTTGAGAATACTTTAGTTACCAATGAGAAGGTTAAGCAGGAAGATTAAGTTAAATAATAGATCTGAATAATGTAAACACTTAACTAAAACTGAATTTCATGAATCCAAGTAAGAGACAGGAAGCTGATTTCCAGGAAGCAACAAACTGCAGTTCTGTAAGAAACTCTCTAGTTTATGTCAGAAAATATATTTATTCCTTCTGATACAGGCAAAAATTAGACTAATGAGAGGCAAAGCACACAACTGATATTTATTTCCCATATTCTTTCATAAGTAGGCTAATCTAATCAACTCTTCTCTAGTTGCTTTGAATCTCATGAGCCAGAAAACTATCATTGATTTAGCACTGACAGATGCGTAATTTTCTTATACATTATCTTGAAGTAAAATGAAACTCCCAAGCTTGTGAAATTCCAATCAATTCATTAAGAAGTTCTACCCTTTTAATGAAAGAGGAATTGATATATAAATCACAGAAATTATCTATATATATACAGAGGAAGGGTTGAATAAGTTGATGTTTGTCCTTTCTACAGCTTCCTGAATTTATTGAGCTCTTCAATCTATAGACACTTCTATTTAAGACCATGATAGAAATGTCAGACAAGCAAGTACTTGACTTTGCATTTAAAAAACAAACAACAGAAATATAAAGATAAAAATCCAAATCAGATTTTGATTTATAACAGAAGAATAGAATTTTTTAATTCAAACTGAACTGCTGGCACTTACCTGAGAGAACCAATCTGCAAGATTTTCTTCTTTTTTAGCTTCCAGACCCAGCCTATGGTATTAGAAAACAACCAGATTTTTGCTGTACATCATTTAGCAGTGAAATTTATCCTAAACCTTTTTCCTTTTTCTTTGGGGTCAGGGGCAAAGAGGGAAGGAAGGCAGAAAAAGGGCAATGTGGAACAGAGTATTTTATTTCATAAAGCTAACTTTTGCCAAATTTCAGTACATATTGGCTAGTAGAAATTGCTATCATTTCCTTAATAGTGAATATTTCATAAAAATACATCTATTTCTTTTCTACTGTTTGAACCCTTCAAATTCCCACCAAAGTTGCATCAAAAAACCAAAGCACTTGCAGGAAGAACCTAAGATTAATGAGATTTGTGTGTAAGCTCTTTTACTCTTTCTTTGAAAAAATTTCTTACCTAGCAAGTGTCTACAATTTCCAGAAAGATATCAACTTGAATTCATGTGAATGCCAGTCACATTATTCAAGACAGAAAACTGACCCTACCATTAAAGTAAAGATAACCATAAGCTTCTCAAGAAGGCTAAATTCACCAGACTCAAATGACAGTAGACAAAAGGGAAGTTTTTTTTATCACTACAGAGACATTTAAGAGCGAATAATGTGTTTTTCTGGCATAATTTCATCACAAAACAACCACATCTCTGACATGATTTATATAACTGGAACAGGTAATAAATAGTGCTGCATAATACATGCTATGTAGAGGTTTCTAAACTTTCAGGGCAGGAACAGAAGAGGGGATGCACTGCAATCATCACTGGAGACTTTGACCATCCTGAGTGCCTTGCTCTAGGTTGGGCTATGTACATCTCATGTCCCCCAGTAAATATTTTGGAAATCCTAATACAATGGAATAAGCATAGGGTTGGGGTTTTTTCCTCCAGGGTTTATCCTGAGTAAGATGCAGCAGCACATTTGCAGAAGCAAATAAGGAAGCACAAGTTATCAATGACAGAAACAGTACCCACAGTAACAGTGTGAACACTGCTTAATGCTTTCTACAGGCCAGGTAGAATTCTGCTCAGTGGGATGCTGAGGTATAACTGACACTGAACAAACTTTGGTAACTTGCTGTAGGCTCAGTCCTAGATATCAAAACAAACACAGTTAATTTGGGAAACATTCACACTTTCAAGTGAAATGGGAAACCTCTAAAACCCTAAATCTGAACAGCAGTAAACAGTTAAGGTTCCTAGCAAATAGATGAAAGATTGTATCTCTACCTGGTTTGTTTCTTAGGGCCTTGACCCTCTCCTGATCCGTTCGAGGAGAACTCATTACCACTCTGTCCTTGCACATATTCTTTTTTGGGGCCATCGTTTTGCTTCTGTTGCTTACTCTGTTTTTCAGACTTGTTATCTTTCTCTTTCTTCTTCTTGTCTTTGTCATCAGTGCCACTAGCAGAAACTGGTTTATAGTCAACTCCTGCAACAGACTTATACTGGGCCTTCAACTGAAGAAGCTCCTTAACAGCTGCATCTATCTTTTCCTTGAAAAAGATAAATTCATACTGAAATCACAGGAACAAAATTATTCTATCAAAAAACCAAAAAACCCCACCCCAACTGAACTATGTACAACATTGTAGACATCCACACAATGTTGGGGGAAAAATCTGCAAAAGCCAATACTTAAATGCATAAATATTTTAAGGACTCTGAGAGGCATAATTTCAAAAGTATGTTTCAGATCTCAGAATCCAAATGCTGCTTATTCTGAATGTACATTTCTAATTCCTGTAATCATACTGATTTTTTAAAATATTTTTAGATTTAAAAAAATATATTACGTTTTTATATTACAGTATTTTTTACCTTTTCTGCTTTTTCTGCTTTCAATTTCCTAACTTCATCTCCTTGAAGAGCCACTTTGCTAAACAGGGCTTTAGCTTCGGGCGTGTCTGGACCACTTTGTACTGTGGTCAATGCCTGAGGCAAAGCACCTTGAGCTACTGGTGGATGTCCAGGCTTGTAGTCCTGCCCAGTCTTTTGCTTGTAGTCAGCTTTCAGAGAAAGGAGGAGTTTTACTGCTTCATCTATTTCATCCTATATGGAGGACAAATAACAAGATGTACCGGTGAGAATTAAAGAGAAAATTTACAAGAAGCACTAATTTTCAGGCTAAGAAAATAAAATTTCCATCTAGCTGTAAACAATGTTTCATAATTAGAGAAAGACTCAAGTAACAGCTCTTCCCCAAGCAACTTGAGCAGGTCTGAGAGCTGTAACATTGTACAAGAACATCTGTTAATATTCCCAACTCTACACTTTCTACCCTGAAAAATGCTATAAGCTGTTCTAGAAAAGGCCTTTAAATAAACAAAACAAAACAAACCATGCACAAAAAAACCAACCAATCAAAACCCCCTAAAAACCCACAAACAATACCAAAACAAATTCTGCAGAAAAAGAACAGCAGCTCCTGAAAACATGCATGAATATACTGTGTTCTTTTCCACAGCTTTCACTGAATTTGTTAATGTTTTAAGTCTCAGCTATCCCTGAATTTGTTAAATGTTTTAAGTCTTGCTAATTCTGCAAGAACATTAGATACTTTCATCTTCACTTGTCCCAAAGGTAGCAAGAAGTAAAATAATTAAAAAGGGTGGACATCTGCCATGCTTGTGCCTATTCATATGGATACAAAAAGTTAAGTGTGACTTTCTATGCCAGATGAATTTAGAATTTATATGACAGAGTCAAGAAAGTCTCCAGCATCAAAGCAGCTTTGTGTAGCTTTATCAGACCATGCAAGCTTATGTCTAAGCTATGACCTGAACATAAGGGAGCTTGATCATTATGTGGTGAAAGATTTCCCCCAAGTGGCAAAACATAGTAAGAACTACAGTTGTTTACTCTCTATTTACTATTATACCTTGGAAGCTTTCTCTGCTTTGAGTCTGCGTACCACTTCCCCTTGTTCAGCTACATTATCATAAAGTACTTTGCCATCCACTAAGCTATGGGGTGCCAAGTTACTGCAGCATACAGAAGATGGAAGTGTTGTAGAAAGTATACAAGGAGAAGATGAAGGTGGATTTCCAGGCTTGTACTCTTGACCTGTCTTTTGTTTATATTCAGCTTTGAGATTTAAAAGAATTTTCACAGCCTCATCTATTTGTTCCTGAAGCAAGGAAAGGAAAAACAGCAGTTGCAGATAAAGATAGGAATAACAGAGATACAACACAATAGCTAAGATAACATAACCTTTACTAGAATTGCACTAACATAGTCCTAGGCATTCTATTGCAACCACTAACTTGTTAGTCTAAGTTGTCATCATTGAGTTCTGAGGTAAAACTTTGTAGCCAGAATACCTAAGAGTTGCACATAAAAAACCTGAATCAGGTAGTATATGTAAAGGCTGATTTTTGTGCAATGATAGCTCCCCTTTTAGGCAGCATAATTACTTTGCACGCTGGAGAATGGCAGCAAAAACTCAGAGTCTGAATAAAGGATGGTTCTCTGGCCAATAGCAAATTACTACCAGATTTATTATTGCCATTCCAGCTTTTAAGTTATATCCTTTTTTCCAAGTTACTGCCTATGCACAATAGTGCATAACTTCGCTTGTATCACTACATAAGGAACTTGTTTATTTTCCAGGATTTCTTGGAACTTAAGTCAGTCATATCAGTTTAAGAGAATCTGTGAAAGCACTTCATAGATTTTCAAAGTACATCCTTATATTTTGCTCCTCATAAAACCTGTAATGAGGTTTTAGTCTAAACTAAAAATATTGTTCCACTCAGCAGTATTCACAGCTAATACACCTTTGAAACTTTCTCCGATTTAAGTTTGCGGACCACTTCGCCCTGTTCAGCTACTTTGTTGTACAGAGATCTGCTGTCTACTGAACATGAGGATGGAAGAGTAGAAACAGGAGATGACTGAGGAGAGACAAAGGCCACAGGTGGGCTCCCTGGTTTGTAGTCTTGGCCTGTCTGTTGTTTATATTCTGCCTTTAGGGATAAAAGGACTTCCACTGCAGCACCTATCTCCTCCTGAAAGAGAAAGGAAAGGGCAGAAAAAGGAAGGAAACAAAGAGAGACACGTAAGACTTTCAAGTGCTCCTCAAACACTTTCATTAAAAGACCTGAAGTTTATGGGCACCTACGCCATTTTCTTAACTGTTAGCAGAGTTGTTCAGGGAAGTTTTCTCTACTGCTTTCCAGTTTTAACAAAGTATCTCCTGTCAAGGCATATACAACCCTACTAGTCTTAATAAAAGTCTAATAATAAAAGTAATAAATTAGTTTAAACTTTCCCACTTAATTTTATGGTGCCAAGACACTACTGTGAACTGTATTTAGCACTAGGCAAAGTGTGTTACTTGCCATGCTTTCTTCCTCTGCATTATAAAGAACAGAAAAACAGCTTCTAGTAGTTACGTTTTATATCCTCAGCTCTAGAAAGCAAAAGGATTCAAACATTTCTGTTGTATTTGGATCTTTACTTTTTTTTCCTTTCTGCTTTTTGCTTTTGGTTTTTTGTTTTAAAGTCTAAATAACAAGAAGTTGATCCTATGAAGTCACATAATTTGAAAATATTTAAATAAATAAATACAACAGGACATTTCAATCCCATGTATCAGATTTGGATACTTTTCAAATGCAGAGTGAATCCTGTCCATGTTTCAGAATAGCAGTCTAAGAAATGCAGGAGTTTACTTGCATCTTTATGAATACTACCACAAATTTTGTCACACTGATCTAGCTAAGTATGGAAAACAAAAGTGTTGACAGAATAGAGACCAGTCCATATGATGATATGTGAAAATATATGAAAACATGGGTGCATCAGCACCCATCCACCTCCATGGACAGAGGACAATGGGGTATGCAAACCCAAACAAACAGTTTCATCAGACACCTTGGGTGCTTTCTCAGCTTTCAGTTTTCGGACCACTTCTCCTTGCTCTGCTACTTTATCATACAGAGCTTTACTGTCCAAGGTGCCAGAGGTCTCAAGCTTTGAAGGTTGCTGAGTCACAGATACTGGTGGATTTCCAGGCTTATACTCCTGGCCTGTCTTCTCTTTGTATTCTGCTTTCAAGGCCAGCAACTGTTTCACAGCTTTATCAATATCTTCCTTTGCTGCCTTCTTAGCTTTCAAGTCACGAACTACATCACCCTGTGCAGAGACTCTGTTGTAAATGACCAGGTGATCTTCAGATCCAGAACAGGTTGGAGTGGAGTTATCAACAGGTGGAGCGGATTTTCCTTTTACAGCTGTACTAGCCTTAAACAAAATAAATTAAAAAAATTTTAAAAGTTAAGTATTCATCATGGTAACCTGTGCAGTAATACATTTTATAGTAGTTTTATAAAACACAGGTTTACCTCTTTCTTTGCAGTTTCAGCTTTTGTCTTCTCTTTTGACCCAGATGTTGGCATTTCTTTAGTGTGTCCATCAGGGATGTAAATCAAAATGCACGGGGCATCTTTACAGCTGTAAGGACTACAAAAGGATTTCCAGAAAACACAAGGGAAAAACAAAATACATATGGAATGATTATTAAAAGAAATGTCCTCCTTCTTTAATAAGCTCTGGCACCACTGCAAATTTAGCTTTGTACACAAATGTAATTGCCCAGATTTACACAACTGTTATACTGATTCCTGTTATACACAAGTTTTCTTTTTGTTATAACATTGTGCTGAAATGAAGTGTAACTTAGATGTTTAATGGCTTGCTAAAGAATTGTTACAATCAAATAGTACATGCACACTCAAATTGGGCAAGCACCTGTTTTATTTCTTAACACTTCCTTAATATATCTACTTAGAATCATAAGGAAACCATGAAGTCATTATGTGCTGTGCTGCACCAGAAGAGCTTGGCTTAGAGGTAGGAATGTACCACCTAAAAGCCACAGCAGTCCACAGAAGAGTATTCCACAGAAAACGTCATGGGGAGGGAGAAAATATTACTAGGCAATATTACTATTGCCAGTCCATCAGAAAACTTGAAAACACAGCAAACTAATGAAAATTCTGTGAGGTCTGCTTAAGGCCATTCTCAGGTAGCTTACCTCACTGGCTCATAGGGTTCATCACAAATAAAGAATCCTCTCCTCTGAAGTTGTATGATGTCCCCTTTTTTTAACTCCTTAAGGCAAGGATCACCTAACATCAGTTCTTCTTGCTGCAAGTTTTAAAAGAAATCAGTCCAAATCTAACTGAGCACAAGAAATAGTAAGAAATACAGAACAGTGGTTGAAGGATAATGGTGATTTTCTGATTTTGAAAGTGCTTTAATCTTAGTTAAATTCAGGGACAGCAGAACAAGTACTAGGAAGACACTGTATCGAAAAAATGTATCAAGACAAAACCTCAAACTGTTGGCCTCAGGCGTGTAAAAGCCAGCTAAAAAAATGAGGATAAACATGAGTCAAAATTTAATTTTGAAACTCTAAGTTAAACAGAAACATGGAAACTCAATATATTGGCACATTACTTAGTTGTTTGACAAATTAAATTTTTAAACTAAAAAAGACTAACTAGAAACAATGATGGAAAAAAACAAAAATAAAAAAACCCACAACCCCCCTAAATATTAGGGTTTGAGGATTAAAGAGCAAAAAAAGATAACTTACCTTGCTATTTCGGTTGATGTATTGCTTGAAATCTTCATCTTTACCTAGAACAGGCTTAGTGATCAGATGCTCATAATTAACACAAACAGTTGGGACGAGGGGTGCACGTGGAGTTTCTGCTAACCAAGTGATTTTAGTTGTTTTTTTGAAGTCCTTATTCTCTAAATTCAACTTGGCATCAATGGACACAATTTTTCCACTTGGGTTTCTACAGAAAAACAGAAATTGTAAGTGTAAAGCCTGAGTGCTTAGTTCCTACTTGACACTACAAACCACCAGTAAATTAGATGAAAAACAAGTTCTGAATTAATTTTTAAGTGTGAGGGAGCTAAGAAAATAAGAGTGTATTGACTCCTGTCGAAGTGCTTCTTTAATTTCAATTTCTGAAATATCATAACACCATAAAGAAAGTGGGGGAAAAATCTCTGCATATTTATGTCCTCTATCCCAGCTCACCCTATTCTGCCACTGCCTCAAGACAACATTCAAAGATACTATGATGACATTAATGGTCTTGTTCCCCACCTCAACAGTTCTGCAACTGAAACTGTCATAGGTTTAAGGTTTTAGTATGTAAAAGCAGTATTTGTTACAGGGTAAAAGTTGTTGAAATTCCAGGGGGATTTTTTTCTCTGTAAAAGCTGTTTCACAGTGGAAATATTACCAGAGAAAGAGCACACTGGATGAGTGGGAGGTGTACTAAAAAGACTGACTTATAATTTCAGACCTAAATCTACAATAAAATATGCTCTATGCTAAACAACAATTTTGTGGCATATTTCAAAGTAGATACCTATATACAGAATCATAGAATGGGCATATATGGACAACCATGATTATTTTACTATTCCAAGGTACCTACTAAAAAAAATAAATCAACTAAAAGCTGAAAAAGCAAAAAAAAATTAATCTCCAATTAAACAAATTACCTGTTTAATTTGGTGATGATAATATTTCCCCAATTTATGAATGTAACCACTTCTCCCTCTGTCAGGGTCTCTGCATCTGCACCCTCGATCAGGACTCTGGAGCTATACCACACAGGTTTGAGCCCAACATCAGCATTCTGTGAATAATGATTTTAATTTCAAAGGAGAGACTGTTATTACATAAGCTGAAGAGAGCTAACACCATGACAAAACATTGCTTTACTTATTATAGAAGACAGAAGATGGACAACATCAGTAATGCAAAGCTAAAATACTCTTCCACAACTCTCTTGGGTTTCTCGTTCATGAAATGTGTTCCTCTGACAGTACACTCAAAAAATCCTCCCTCGTATCAAATACTGTCTTCAACATAACAGATACCATATCTTGTTTACTTAAGGTCCATGCATCTTTAAGATCTTACAGCTAAAAACTAAATTACATCTTTCTCAAGTTTCCATTTTGCTACACAAATTCCCTTAAAAATAATTCAACTCTTAATTCTGCTTTTTAAGATAGTTAACATAGAAACCAGTATGGTGCTTTTTTCAGCTGCACAGATTTTTAAAGACAGAAATTGGAAAAATGTCACTTTTAACACTGAAAATACTCAGCTTTAAAGCACCTTAACAACGGAAATTATTTTTTTTAAAGGCAGACAACTGGGCATTCAGACTTTTTCAGCTGATCAGGAGTTTGAAATTCGTTTCTTACTTGTTTGATTACATACTGGATGCAACACTTTTAATATCAATGTTTTAATATGCTGGCTCTCAACTGACTGCACTTGAGACTTTTTGACCCTTAGTCACAATTCTCCTTTGCATCTGCTCAAAACCTCTTTCCTTGCTTATCTGCCTTGGGGAAAAGGGTAAACTAGATCTTCACATTTCAGTTGCAAGAAATGGCTACAGGAGCACTCAGACCAACAAAATGAAAGCAAATAAATGAAGAAAAAACTCAACAATATTTGCTTATTTCTCAGTATAAGTGTAATACCTCTGGGATGCTTTCAGTGAAGCTTAAGTACAGTTTGAGATGTCACAGTCAATGGAAAGCATCTTTCCTAACTGTGGTGACAAAATATAATTCTATCAGTAACACACTCCCCTTCCTAAGGGATATTATTCTGTTTACTAAATACTCAGAGTACTGAATTACTAAGGTCTAAACTTTTGATGATAATTATTTCCTCTATGAATCTAAAAGTCATATTAAGAGATCTACAGACTGGTTGAATTAATGGGTTAATATATCAATTCTCTACATAAGTCTAATTTTATAAACTATTTTAAGATTTCTTGTGCTCTCTGTCTTATGGATGAGCAGTATCTACTATACTACACCCATGAAGCTTGAATAAAATTTTATATTTAAAGTTCCCTGTGAAAGCTACTATCAAACAATAATAAAATCAGTCTGAGCATCACCCCATACTTAAAACATCCCACCAACTCAAAAAACTCCCAAAGAGGGCTCTCAAGGAACTTTCTAAATGCAACCTACACATTACAGAAACAGTTCACTACATCATCTTAACAGAACAAACACTTTCAGAAGTTGCTCAGTTTTTTACAATTCTGTGAAAAAAAAAGTACACCTTGGCTATATCTCATGCTGCCTGGGCAAGCCAAAAGCAGAACTTTCCCTCCTGACTGCTCTGAGCCAAGGTACTTCCAACCTTACTGATCAGCAATACAAGAATATTGAGAGAGTAAAGCAAGAACCTTTGGATGTTTAGCAACTTCTTTCCTGTCCTCTTGAGCTTCTGGAATATTTACTGGGACCACTGCATCTTTCAGTAAAGCAGTGTACCGAGGTGCTACTGGATCTATAACCTACAGAAAACAAATGAGGTAGACCATGAATACATGACACTGACAAAGAAATAATATGTTATATAAAACAACAACCACCAGAAAGGAATATTAAGTGGTAGTCTTTATGTTACTGCATTTTTTAAGTTTGGTTTAAAATTACTTTAATCCAAAACTATAGAATACTTGATTATTTCCCATCTCTACCGACAGACTTTCAGTAAAAAATATGGACTGGGTACAAATGACACTGCAAGTAACCAAACCATGTGCTAATGACTCATAGGGAAGAGAGCAAAATGTACTTTGATATAGTTTTACTATGTACATAGGTTACTACACCTGAATTACTTTCCTTCTGGGTAGTAGAATTTAAAGCAATAATTTATCAGTGCAGTTAGTTTTTTGTCTAGGAGCACAAGACTGGACCCCATACTTGTTTTCCAAGTCAGTGTTCCAGCAGAACCAGGGAAAGAACTGTCTACAGAGGAAGCACCAATCAAGTCTGCAATTTTAATGCAGACACATTAGATACTATAATAAGGCAATACCATAATACTGACTTCATCGGGATTTCTACAACCTGACTTTGGCAAGGAAAAGCCACCACTACTATGTGACCCTACACTTTTAATGTCCATTTTCAAAGTCAACTAAGATAGATTTTCACAGCACTTTTGATACTCAAAATACTGATTTGGCGAACTATTCAAAGGCACTTAAAAACATAATTCAAGTAAAACAGCTGTCTAGGTCCAGAAAGAGTATCAGAGACACCCCAGTTTAACTGAAAAGTGACATAAAATACCTGTTTTTATTAATATATAGTGATTTTTTCCTCCTTAGTTTATTCCCCCACAAGTGACAAACTAGACATTAATTTTAGAAAAAAATATTTTGCATGAAATTGACATCAGCAAGTAAGGTGATATAACCTTTAGTTTTTAGTCTAAGTGACTTAAATAAGAACTTAAGTTCTTAGTCACTGACATGAGACTCCTAAATGTCAGACACACTTTAAAAAAAAACTTGTGCATTTATCTCAAAATATAGATTTCTTATGTCATTTAATATCATCATTTTGATAAGTAAATGACCAACTTTTAAATGTTCTTTAGCCAGGCTTTTTATTTTATTCATTAAAACTCACAATCCTTCCTCAGATGACATGTAATAAAGTGTGAATAGCACAATTAGAGGATAACATAGAAAATGAGTTCTCACACTGATGAAGATTTAAAGCTCAGAACTACCTGCAAGCAACTGATTGTTTTTGCTTATGTTGCATATTACCAACCATCTGCACAGATATATGTAAATAAAATTGGCTAATAAATATGGTGCTGTCTAAGGAGTTGAGTGAATCATCCGAGAAACTCAGTTTAAAATCCAAATAATGAGTCCCTACGGTCCCACAGTGAACCTTCCCCAAAATCCAATTCTTCATCATAAATATATTTATGCAGCAACAGAAAGAACCAATTCATAAACCTTTGTGTATGTAGCAGACCAAATGCAAAATACATGAAGAAATGCAAGACACGTGCCAGACAAGCAAAAACTACTTAAATGAACAGATCTGGGTACTACCTATGCAAAACCAAGCAGGAATCCCAATGCAAAATAACAGGTGTTTCCACAATCACACAAAATATGCAATAGTAACAATTCGCCTTATTATAGTGTCCAAGCATCTGCTGCCAAAGAGCAACTAACCATGTCAAGATGCAATATTCCATGTATGACATTCAGTCAGAAATCTCTGCAGTGCTGGCCTTATCTCTATAGGTGGTATACCCAGCACATTACTCCCTTTGCCACAGAAAGGAGAAGTGGCCAACATGAATCAGATTGGATCAGATTTGTGGTGATGTTAACAAATAAGCCAAACCAGAAACAGGCAGCCTTTTAAAACTAGGAATAATGCATTTTCAGTGGGTTTGTAGAGCTCCTGTTATATAAGCAAATGTGACTGTGCTATGAAGCTGCAAAATGATAGCTTATGCTGTGTATGCTTACAGTACTGTAAGCTATATGCTAAGGTAAAAAGCATTAAGTAATACCTTCTTACAGATAGCTCGCAGCTTGAAAGCAGAAAAATGAAATGCAGTTTTCAGATCACATTTTACAGCATATATCATTATCTTTCCCCATACTGCTAAGTAAGGCAAGTAAGTATTGGTATAGGAGAATCAATAGGATTAGTGCTAGTTTGTGTTAGAAAGGGGGGGACATTCCATTTTCCTGAAACTGTGCCAAATGATGCAACGTATTGTAACTGCTACTTGTTATGATAAGCACTCCAATGAACACATTTTCTCTACATATCCCAGAAAGAGGAACTCAGGAGTAGTGTCCAGTTCAAGTAAGCACATACCTTTTTGTTAAAGGACCAAATTTTATCCCACTCCATATTTACAACAGATCGAGAGGAGCCCTGGGAGGGAAAAAAGTACATGAATGTCAGTTTCTAGCTCTTAGACTCATTTAAGACAGAGCCCTTTAGAGACTACAAACTCTCTCCTGTCAAATTCATCAAAACAGTGTAGAAAGGCATCCCAAGCTTGCAAAATAGAACACTTTTTGAAGGAACCTGCTACTCCATTTTGCCAGGACTTACTCACAGGTGTTAATTTTGTTGAATCGGTACATATGAAAGCAGCAAATCTTAAAAAGAAAAAACCTCCCAGTGGCAAGTACTTTAACTGCAACTTGACAAAATGTTTTCCTTACTGAGTGAGATTTAAAGAATTTGAGAGAAGAAAACACCCACCTGAGCAGCAATGAACTGTTTAAGCCCTTCAACTGTCATGCCTCTTCTTAAGACACCACGTACAGTGGGAAATCTTGGGTCATCCCTAGTGTGAAAAGATGTTTCATCAGTATCACACACTACGTTCTACCTATTAGTCAGACTGATCAAAATGCTTACTAATACTGCATATATAAAAAGCCCAGCTTCAGTGCATTTTGCTTGTGAGAATTAGGAGTTAGATAAGACCTAACTGAAAACACTAAGCTCTTATCCATATGAACACATGGTGCAGATTTTGTACTTCACTCCATAGAGAGAAGCCATCTCTTGGTGAAGTAGCTCTTCACTCTTCTAGCTCTTCACTCACATCTATGCAATCATAAGTCCCTCAAAAACTGGCAAAGCAATAGTTTTGTCCCTGTCACATTAATTCCATTTCAATTGCACCTGAATACAGGAAGCTGAAACTACAGGGCTTCATACTTTCATGCTCAAGAGAAACCAGGAAGACTTAACTGACAATGACAGTGTTATCTCTCAATATATCACATTCTATCACATAAGTAATATAATTCTATTATTTTCTTCTCTTATGCAAGAAATTAAAAAGCCTAATCTGAAACGAAAAACATGGAAACATGGGAGTACAAATCAAACCTTGCTGAGTACCTAACAGGAAGGGTCTAGGGAAAGAGAGGTCATCAAAAGACCAGCTACAGCTCTACCAAAAAAAAAAAAAAAAAAAAAAAAAAAGGTAATTTTGGCTCTAACAGAGTGGCTCCATGCATAAGCTAGGAATCTAGGCTTTCAACACAATTGAGAAACAGAAGAAAAAAAATATGCACACTTGGCACACCTAAAAAAGACAATCAGGCAGCCTACAAGCTAGCCCACTGTGGGAACAAAGAGTGAGCTTCTCTAGGCTCTGAACTGCTTGCAGAAGCAAAAAGGTACAGCTTACTCTTTCTAGGAAAATACTTAAGCTAGTAGGCTACCAAGCACTGTCTGTAGAAATCCAGCTAACATGAAAAAAAGAAGATAAAGAAAAGAAACAGGGTAGGCAGGAGGGAAGTAGGACAGATTTAACCAGATGGATAGGACCAGAAGCTTTTCAGTTCAGGCCCCTTCCTGGCAGTGCTCTGGAATGTATCCGATGACTCAGAGTGGAAAATGTGTGAGTAGCACCCGTGGCAAGAGACGGAGTCCAAAAATAAGGTGCCTCATGTTTATTACAGGCTATGAATATGTACATATAACCACTACTATACAGTACTATACAGACATATTGCACATGCAGAAACCACTGGAATTAATCTATGTTCTTAAATATTGTTTAAATATTCTTTCATGCTGCTTTGATGTATAAACACTGTACAAACAGGGAATGCATGCATTAGTCAGGAGTAGCTTAAAAGAACAATGCTGAACTACAACCATGTAACATACCATCCATCCACAAGCCCTTCGTTGACAAACCACGTAAGCTTTCTCTTAGAGAGCACAGTGTTGTTGAGGTTTAGCCTGCTGTACTCCCATATGTATGGTTTCCTTATGCCCAGAGCCTCAATGATCCAGTAGAACTGTTCATCTCTGTCATGGTATTCAGTTGTTCTCAGTGCATGGGTGACACCTTCAATACTGTCAACAATGGGGCAGGCAAAGTCGTATGTGGGATAAACTCTGAGAATAAAGACATTCAGTTAAGCAGGGTGGAAGAAAAAAGCACTTTTTTCACTTGTAAACATTTAAAGTAAGCATAGTTTCTACTTACATATTATAAATACTTATAAAATCTATGATCCTGAAAAGTTTCAGATTGAGACTAAAACAGCACATGCACAACAGAGGACAATACATGTCTAAAACAAAGTCTTCAAGAAATTAAATAATCATAGCCTTAATAATCAAGACTTTAAAAAAAAAAAAAGCCCTACACCACTACTGTTTTTTTCAAAACCATAAAATGTTGGCTTATAGGGGTTTTTTTCTTAAAACAGAAAAAACATTTAAAAATCTTCACTTGACTGAATAATAAGTAAAGCTTTAATGTTTGAAACCAAACCCCTACCCACAGAAATAGGTTTACTACACACACATTAAATCAATGTTTTCAAAAAGGGAGTTGTATGGCTGGGCACACTGGATTCAAATAAACATTAAACCACAGCCTGGAGCAACTGGCTAGGCTTACTCCGATGCACAAAGTAGGAACTTTTCATTCTGCAAAAAGACAGGAGTTGTGAAAACTGAAGCAGCCACTCAGGTAAGTAGATCAATCATGCTTTGCAGCAATGAAAAATTGTAGTAATGTAAAATTGCCATGGTTCTATTTAAGCTATTGCTGTTCAAGATACAGCTATTAAGTCTTAATTCATGTTATGACTTAAAGCTCTTCAGTGACATAACAATGGACCAAAACCAAAAAAATATTTATGGTCGACTGCAATGGCCAGCTCACAGGATTTTAAAGTAATTTGCCAAAGATTCAGAAAGTCAAAGAACTCATATATTCTGACTGAAAAATGCTAGCAGGTTCAAAGTATTAAAAGAAGTTTACTAGGGAATGGTGAATGCCATGAAGAGACAACATCACAGGCCACACAAGACAGAAGTGGACGTACTTGTAGGTATTTCCAGTACGTGGGTGAGGCTGGTTTTTACATCGATAAAGAGTTGGATCCCTCATACATCCATTGTTACTGCTCATATCTATTTTTGCTCGTAGACAACAAGTTTGTCCATATTCTGTTCCCTTTTTCATTTCTTCCCACATTTGTAAATTCTTATTAATACCTGAGAACAATAAAAGTAATTCTTATTCTACGGCATTATAAAGTTGATACAGAAACACATTTTATTACTGCAGTACTAAAAAGCAACATCATCTTTAGACACAGGAATTAATTCTCACACACTTTACATTTTTAATTTTTAAGAGTCATAAAGAATGTTGATAAATTCCTACATACAAAGGCTTACTGTACCAGTCTATATGTACAGTTATTCCAGCCTTGCAGAACAAAGCACAAAACACTTCCTAACTTCTATAACGATCTTATAGGCATGCAATTAGTAATTTCATCCATCTTCTTCAATAAAAGTCAAGTTTTGATACCAAATAAGAAAATACGTAAGCAAGATGCAAGCTTAAAATATCTTACAGTTATTTCTGTGTTTAGATTCTATTCTTTGCTCACGCTCTGCTTTCATTTGTTCTGCAGGTGTGTCATCCACATACGCCTTCCCTTCTTGAATAAGCTTCTCAGCATATTTCATTATTGTTTCAAAGTGATCTGAGGTATATGTAAATTGATCTGGTTTGATATGCAGCATTGCAACATCTTCAAGAATAACCTGCAAAACACAAAATTGTATACTCTTATTTAGGAAAGGTAGTTGTCTTAAATCCCTACCCTCTTTATCCCAGATGTGTCCAGGAAGGATAAACCATAAGAATAATCTGACATGCATAAACAAAAAGAGAGGCAGGAATTTATCATTCATTCATTCACAGCCTAAAATCATGAGATCCGACTTAAAGACATTCAAGAGGTAGGACAAGAAAAGGAGGTGAAAACTGAAACAAATCACTTGTTACTAAGTATTTATATAATGAAAAACAATTGTATTGGAAAAGTTGCATATCTACATCCTGTAAAATAAACACTGGAGAAGGGGAAGAAATGAGCTACCAGTAAATGGGTTTAATGCTTTTTAAGGTAAAGATGATGGAAATTTCCTGCAACCAAAAGACTTGTGTCGTATTGGTACTGTAAAAATTTAGTACAAAAGAAGTCTGAAAGTCAGTACAGTAAATACAAACTTCCCTGCTTTCATATCATACCTTTTCAAAGTCTTCTTTCTCTTTTTCAGGATTTGTGTCATCAAATCTCATAATAAGTTTTCCTTTAAAGTTTACTTGGTAGTGCTGATTTAGCAGGGCAGCTTTGGCATGACCAATATGCAGATATCTAAAAAAGAAATTAAAAACAAATATATACAACAGCACTACTTCAGCTAGACCATTTTTTTTTTTTTGTGAGAAAATAGAAAGCAACACATAAGTCTAATAAAACCAACCAAACAAAACCAAAAAACCCTCAGGATATTTATGGAAATACTATACATTTATTAAAGTAGATTATGTTTTTTCTACCATAAGTTTAGTAGTTAACTGTTAAAAATACCTAAATATGTAAGTGAGAGTGTCACTATGGATATAAAAATAGGACTACAATTATCTCCATTTTTACAGACTAACTTAAAGCAACTGTTTATGATACTCAGTAGTAGCAACCAGATAATCTGAGCATACCACATTCAGAAGAATGCAATTTCCCGAAATGGTGGTTGCTGTGTATTTTTAAAATACGATTAAAAGCAACTGTGAATTTGAACTACATATAAACCCCAGATTCACAAATTAAAATCTCTTCCAAAATCAATTAAAAATATACATGTCCCTAAAGAATAGCATTTTAAGTAAAACATCAGACTTTAGACACTGTAAGCTACTGAAGTAACATGAGAACACTATTAGTACACATATATACATACATGCACATAATATAATACTCAGGATATTTAAGCAAAAGTTTATACTTATTAGAATAAGAAACACTAGTACAGAAGACACATGATGCTGAATATCCAGTTTAATGAAGAAAGGCAATCATGGAAATTTTACAGCAATTGGGCAATGCTAAAAATAAACAGAAAACTAAAAGCTGGCTGGAAATTGTATTTATTCAATTTACTCATCACATTTCCACTCTATGGCCTTTAAAGAGTGTGTATTTTGGGATCACAAAAGTCTAGAAACATAGGCCAAAGACTGTGATGACACATCCAGTGTCAAGCTTCCCAATGGGAGGCTTACCCCTTACAGCTTTCCTTTCTCAAGGCTAAGCTTCTTTGAGAAGCACTATGAGTCCTTCCACCCAACTCATAAAGAATGTATTTACACATCAGAATTCCCGTCAGTGCTTATGCCTCTATTATCCATGTAAATGCAGTCCTTCTGCTTCTTGCCACCCCAGTGCTGAGAAGCAACACGTCACATGCTGGCAACACAACTTCCTATTCCAAGTTCAGGCAGCAGCACAATGAAGTACAGAGAGGTAAAGAAACAGCTCTAATTTAAATGTGGACAAAGCTGCAAATACTCTTGTAGCTTAAAAGCCTTGTCTGATAAGCTGAATAATGTCCTTACCAAAGTGCACTTTCCCTTTTTTTTCTTTAGAAACACAAACAGAAGCTTCTCAAAGCAGTTATGTTTCTTACCCACTTGCTTCAGGAGGAAACCTCACAATGACCTTTCCCATCTCTGCACCAGGAAGTTCAACAAACTTCCCAACATCCGCTTTCTTTTCTGTTGCCTTAAATATTAACAGAGATATAATTACAGATTACATTAGCTGTATAATCCAATATAAAGCTCTAGGTATTAGCTTCTTCTCCAAGGTCTTCACTCAAGGCAGACAACAAAAAGCTTCCACAATGGAATCTAAATTCACCTCTTAACAGTTTTCACGTACTCATAGTACATCAAAACAAGATTAATGCTGGACTTCTAAGTTATTCTATCTTCAAATTTGATCCAGGACTGAAAAGTACCACCAAGTTGTGGGACTAAGTTTCCACAGAACAAAACAGTTGCTAGCCAAGTTCTTTATATCTTACTGTTCTAACATGGTTGTGATTAACAAGTTCAGTCAACCAAGGACTGAAATCTTTCCAGTTCTACCAGGATAGCCAAATCCACTTCAGAAAAAGCAAACAGTCTACCTACAGAGTGGTGCTGACTAAGTGGTGTCATTTTTACATTATTCCATTTAGGCAGTGGAATAAATCACCCTTGTCTCTCTAAATATGATACTGACACATTTTATTTTTAACCAAGAGTTTACATAAATTTTGTTTACTGTACAACCAATTCCTTTTCATTCACTAATTTGGAAAAAAAGTAATTTAAAATTGTCTTATAGTGCATTCACATTAATAAAGCTACTCTCCAGGGGATCTGAGTAAATCTTACCATTTTAACCTTTGGTGCACCAGAAGCCCACTTGGCACCTACAGACTGAAAAGCTGGCTGTACTTCAAGAAAGCCATACCACCTCTTTGTATGGACAGGAGCTTTGTTTTGCTCTAATTGCTCTTGCCATTTGTTGTTATCTGTGAAGAGAACAAATTATTTTTCAACCTATTGCTAACAGTGATTTTTAAGACAAAAAATACACCACGATTTTAAAAAAATCTTCTTATGCTAGGGTGATGGTGAAACAGAAGCTTAACATGAGCCATCAATGTCCACTTGCAGGCCAGAAAGCCAACCATGGCCTGGGCTGCATCAAAAGAAGCAGAGACAGCTGGTCAAGGGAGGAGATTCTCTCCCTCTCCTCTGCTCTTATGAAACCCCACATGGAGTGCTGTGTCCAGTTCTGGAGTGCCCAACATATGAAGGGCACAGAGCTCCTGGAACATGTCCAGAGAAAAACTACAAAAATGATCAGAGGGCTGGGGCACCTCCCCTATGCAGACAAGCTGAGAAAGTTGGGGTTGTTCAGCCTGGAGTAGAGGAGGCTCCAAGGTGACCCTACAGCAACCTTCCAATACCTGAAGGGGGCCCACAAGAAAAATGGGGAGGTACTTTTCCCATGTAGCAAGAGGACAAGGGGAAATGATCTAAAACTTGAAAAGGGGAGACTTAGGTTAGACATTAGGAAAAAATCCTTTCCTTCGAGATTGGTGAGACAGTGGAACAGGTTGACCAGCACCAAGGAAGCTGTGGATGTCCCCCCTTGAAGTGTCCAAGGCAAGGTTGGATGGGGCCTTGAGCAACCTGATCTAGTGGGAGGTGTCCCTGCCCATGGCAGAGAGATTGGAAGTCGATGATCTTTAAGGTCCATTCTAACCCTAGCCATTTTGTGATGCTATGTAAGTCTTTAATTTTGCATAGGTATTTTACTTGTATGATGAATTTGGTCACACTGAATGGTAGATTGACACCTATCAACTTTAGGCATACATCTAAGAGAACATAAAAAAACCCAACACATAAAAACAGTACAGCAGAGGCTTCTAAGCTACAAAGGGTATTTCACAGGGTTCAACATATCTCTTTTAACTATTCGAACTAAACAACAAACAAATTTCCTGTAGTAAGATAATGGCATTGAAAAGCCTGTGCATAAAATTTTACTCTCTATTATAAAATAATTAAAGTATTTAATCCAAAATTTTGGGCAACAGCAAATTTTCTTATTTAGGAAACAAATAATGAAAAGACAAACTTACAATTAACAGAAAAAATGTTTAAAAATTCCCCTCTATTTTTACATCC
This sequence comes from Calypte anna, assembly GCF_003957555.1. Classification (NCBI taxonomy): domain Eukaryota; kingdom Metazoa; phylum Chordata; class Aves; order Apodiformes; family Trochilidae; genus Calypte; species Calypte anna. Next base: position 26,070,570 of record NC_044246.1, read on the forward strand.
TATAAATTTCCAAGTATAACAACGTTGAAAAACTGCAGGGTTTCCTAAGCTATACTATTCCCACCACCAGCAATGCGCAGGCCAAGGCAGTACGCACAGACACATAGTCTGACATACAGTTAAAAGTGGCTACCAGCATCCACAAAGAAGGAGATTAGGTACATCCTGGTATACACTGATGGCAAAGTAATGAAGGCCAGAACGTACACTGATACCTTTTAGCACAGCCCAGACGCACAAGTCTGCGAGGCTCAGAGAGTTTCCAACCAAGTAGGTTCTCAGAGACAGACAGTGATTGAGCTCTTTGACTGCTGAAACAAAGTGGCTGGCAGTAGATAACTTTGTGACACTAAACTCCAGCCAATGGTCAACCTGGTTTTAAGAGAGAAAAGATAGGCAGTTAATAAAAGAATTAAAGAAATTTGTAAAAAATCTGTAGTGTACTACCCATTTAATAGCTGAACAGATAATAAATTAACTGGAACATTAAATATATTGGACAATAAATGACAATATATGCTCAAAGAACATTTAAAATACACTGAAATATTCACCCAGAACTATATTATATTTAACTGCTTGCTTTAGGACATATTAACACTGCTGAAAATATTGACTTTAGTGAAGCTATTCTCATTGATAAAAATAATTAGCCATTTTTATATACTTATTTATCACACACAGTATACAGTAATCTTTACCCTTTCACTATTTAGGTAACACATTTGTGACTATTTGATATTCCTGGAACAGCTACTGGACAAAGTATACTATTTTCATCTCCATCCTCATCTTCTCTGCCTTATGTCCTTTTAGATTTGAAGAAATAAAATGCCCTTCCCATCTCATTTCCTACCCCTCTCTCCTGCAAAACAGACTCCACCTGTAAAAGGAAATATATCTCAGTATTAAAAAAAAAAAAAAAAAAAGGAATCAGGCCCTTGGTTAATAATATAGCCCTGTCTACAAATTGAATCCCTCAATCCTGCAAGATAGTCTTTTCTAGTCCTCTGTTCCTATGCCATGTGCAAGTGTTCCATAAACTGCACAAGGAATCCTTCCAGTATTCAAGCCCATGTGGCAGGCACAGATGTAATAACACCACCACAGAATTCAGTTTAGTCATTTGCAGCTACACCAATATATTTGCAACACAAATTCAGCTGTCACTGTACTTCTCAACAGTACAACTTTATATTTTGAAAACAAAGCAGTGAAAAGTATTTTGTCAGAAATACTAAACTTGAAAGTGTGTTTGCAGAGGTCTCACAGTTTTACTTTAAAACTAGGTATTTGTACAGAAAGTTTAAATAGCTGCAAGATATCCTACAACTTTTTAATGCCTTACAAGCAATATACTAAGACAACACTTCAACACTTTCCCTGAGTCCAGCTATAAGGGATGAATATGATTACTACTAGCTGCAAGTAGCTTTAGAAAAAAGTTGAACTGAGTCCTTCACTTCCCTCCTCAAATTTCAGAGGAATTAAATTTCAATATATCCATTAGTTTCAGCAATCCAATTAAAATTCAGCATATGATTATTCTGAGCTTGACTCAAGAGGAATTCCTTCTCATTTCATATCACATTCACCGTTCCTAATAACTTTTTATTATCTGTAGGAGGAAGGAAGGCAAAAAAAGTTCTTTGGCACAAAAATTCTGGTGCCCTCACGGAAGCACTAGGGAAGAATTACAGAATACAAGACTTTGCATGAGGCAGCAGTCCTTCCATGCAATGATGCCATGCCACAGAGAATGAAATCAGCCATCTTTTTGTCCATAATCCAGAGTAAAAAAAAATTCTTCATTTCAATGTCATACACTGTTCATTGGTGTTATAGTAAAGTGCTACAAGTTAGCAACTATGGCAAAAGTGTTAAGGAAAGTTCAGAGGGAAAATTGCACATAACACCTTCCAACTTGAATTAGATTAACAAATTACATTAATAAACTTTCAGATTAGGAGTTTTTCTTACAGAGGTGGGAAAGGGCAACCCCTTCAAGGCTTGGATTTATGACTCTTCTTTGTATGAAGGAGCGACACTAACAAAATAAAACCCCCAGCATGCCACATAGTTGAAACCTCAATCTAACAATAAAATGAAGAACAGATATAAATAAGAATTATAGAATTTTCAGGATTGGAAGGCACCTTTAAGATCATCTAGTTCCAACCCCCCTGCTATGGGCTGGGACACCTCTCACTAGATCAGGTTGCTCAGAACTCTGTTCAGCCTGGCCTTAAAAACTTCCAGGGATGGGGCTTCTACCACCTCTCAGGGGAACCTGTTCCAGTGTCTCACCATCCTCATGGTGAAGATCGTCTTCCTAACTTCCAATCCAAATCTACCCTCCTCTAGTTTGAATTGCAAAACCAAAGATTTTATCAGAGGCCAGAAATAAGAAAAAAGGAAAGGATAAATAAAAAACAATTAAAAAAAAAAACACACCACAAAAAACCTTAATAAATAAATAAAAGGCATGATTTCTTCTCACCTCAGTGTGTTCCAACAGATTTGAACCATACAACCCAGAAGAACCAGCAGCTCTTGCCATATAACGAGCTATTGAATTCACATCGGTAAAGGAAACATGCCTAAGAAACAGAAATAGACAAGATAAGGGTATATTAAGTAATTACTACCTCCAGTTCAGTTTTAATTCTACACACATAGTCAAAACATATAAAGCAAATGCAAAAAAACTTCTGGATGAACCAATGGGTAGGCATCAGGTCACCAGAATAAAAAAAAATATATAGCAGAAGAATATATTAGTCCCTGCTTTTCTACCACCAGATGGAATAACAAACTTTTTAACATGAAACAATTTGTTTATGTGAACACAAATTAACAAAAATAAAATTGATTATTCTTTCAAAGAATACAACCCTCTCTCCACATCCCACAGAATGAATAGGCATAACCTGAACTACATATTTTCCAGAATATAAGGATACAGATAAATATTTGCTTTGTTTTCTTTTCATATAAGAAGGATGACTTTTAAGAGGCTTCTTAGAAAATCTACAGAGGAATCAACAGGTCTCCACTGTGGTTTGAAGGGGAAGAAAAAAACGTGTTCTCTTGTTACTGACTTTAGTCAATGCACACTTCATAAAGACTGTATGTTGAACACACTTGGTTGCCTTTGTCTCTGTTTTTCACTCAGTCTTCTCCAGATAAAAGACAAATTTGAGTTTGTTTTTCCCACTCTACTGTTGAAAATGCTCAGTATATCTGGGTACAAAAAGTTCTCCAAAGAGCATATACCTTTCTGTGGCTTAATTTAAATTACAAGTGATAAAACAAGGAGAAATGGCATCAAATAGAACCAGGGGAGGTTCAGATTGGGTATTAGGAATAATGACTTTACTGAAAGGGCTGCCAGGCACTGGAACAGGTTGCACAGCAAAGTGGAGGAGTTACCCTGCTGAAGATATCTACTAGATATGTAGATGGGCTGCTGAGGGTTTAGTGGTGGGTTTAGCAGCATGCTAAGTTAACAGCTGGTCTTGAAGATCTTCAAGGTCTTCCAACCAAAATAGTTCTATGATTTTAAGAAGTCGCCTCAGTGCAAGAGGATCTGGTGGGCTCAAGTGGCAGAGGATGAGAGCAGAGAACACTGAAACTGAGTGTGAAACAGGACTCAGATACACAGGCCCAGATAGGGAGCATTTTCAGGTGCTAAGGGAGTTGGCAGGTGGTCTTGTGAGAATGCTCGGTAAGGGAGACGTTCCTGAGGACTGAAAGAAAGCATCATAACATGGGCTGAGAAGGACTGCAGTGGAAGGGAGGGGGCAGGTGGTGGTGGTCAGCAGAACTGCTATCCTGGATTTCCAGAGGGCAGATTTTGGCCTGTTTGTTTAGGAGACTGGTTCACAAGAGTCCCTTGGGAGGCAGTCCTAATAGGCTAGAAAGTAAAGGAAGGTTGGATGATCTTTAAGAAAGAAATCTTAAAAGGTGCAGACAAGCCAGTAGTGAATAAAACCAGCTGGGCTGAACAGAGTTTGGTTGGAACTCAAGAAAAAAAGGAGAGTGTATGGCCTGTGAAAGAAGGGGCAGGTAGATTAGAGGGGACTACAAAGGGAGAAAATCACAGGGAGAAAATCACAAATGCAGGGAGAGAATCACAAGCTTCAAAGCCCTACTAGAACTGAATCTGTCTGCTGCTATAAAAGACAATAAAAAATGTTTCCAGAAATAACAGTAGCAGCAACAGGAAGGCTAAGAATGTCCATCTTTTATCAGGTGTGGGGGGAAATACAGAACAAAAGTATGAGGAAAAGGATGAAGTATTTAATGCCTTCTCTGCCTTAATCTTCAGTACCAAGACCAGTTTTTCTCAGGGTACTCAGCCCCCTGAGCTGGCAGACAGGGACAAGGAGCAGAACAGAGCCCCAAAATCCATGGGGAAATGATTAGTGACCTGCTACACCAGTTAGACACACACAAGTCTACAAGGCCAGATGGGATCCACCCAAGGGTTCCACACTTCCACAGAAGTGCTCATCAGGTCACTTTCCATCATCTACCAGCAGCCCTGGCTAACTGGGGAGGTCCCAGTTCAGTGGAGGATAGCAGATGTGACACTCATCTACATGACTGGTTGGAAAAGCTGGCCAACTACAGGCCTGTCAGTCTGACCTCTGTACCAGAGAAGGTTATGGAGCATATCACCTTGAGTCCCATCACACAGCATATGCAGGACAATAACACCATCAAGCCCAGGCAGCATGGGCTCATGAAAGACAGGTTCTGCTTGACTAACCTGATGTCCTTCTAAAGAGGGGGGAAAGGCTGTGGATGTCATCTCCCTTGACTGTAGTAAAGCCCCTGACACCATTTCCCATGGCTTTCTCCGAGAGAAACTGTCTTCTCATGGCTTGGTCACATGCACACTTTGCTAAAGTGAAAAACTGGCTGGAAGACCAGGCCCAAAGGATTGTGGTGGATGGAGTTCAATCCAGTGTGGGGACAGTCACAAGTGGTGTTCCCCAGGCTTTGTATTAAGGCCACTTCTCTTTCATACCTTGATCTGGACAAGGGGATCCTGTACACCCTCAGTAAGTTGGCAGATGACACCAAGTTAGGCTGGAGTGTTGGTCTGCCTGAGGGTAGGAAGGCTCTGCAGGGGATTCTGTACAGGTTGGATCAATGGGCCGAGTCCAGCTGTATGAAATTCTACAAGGCTCAGTGCTGGGTTCTGCTTCATGTCCCAAAAACCCCCATGTGATGCTACAGGCTTTGAGGAGAGTGGCTGGAAAGCTGCCTGGTAGAAAAATACTTGGCTGAATAGGATCTGGCAGTGTCCACACTGCCTGGAAGGCAGGCAGCAGCACCCTGGCTTGTCTCAGGAACAGTGTGGCCAGCAGGACCAGGGAAGTGATGGTCTCCCTGTACTGGGCACTTGTGAGACTGCACCTTGAACATTGTGTTCAGTTCTGGCCCCTCACTACAATGACACTGAGGTGCTGGACCATGTCCAAAGAAGGGCAAAGTGGCTGGTGAAAGGTCTGGAGCATAAGTCCTGTGAGGAACAGCTGAGGGAACCAGGGGTGTTTAGTCTGAAGAAAAGGAGGCTGAGGGGAAATGTTATTGCTAATGAACTGGAACTACCTGAAAAGAGGCTGCTGTGAGCTGGGTGTCAGAGAATCATTCTGATTGGAAAAGACTTTTAAGATGATCACATCCAACCACTAATCTAACTCTACCATGTCTATGGCTAAAACATTACTGAGCACTACATCTACCTGTCTTTTAAACACCTCCAGGGATGGTGATTCCATCACCTTCCTGGGCAGCCTGTTCCAGTGTTTAATAACCCTTTCAGTGAAGAAGTTTCTTCTAATAGCCAATCTAAACCTGCCCTGGTGCAACTTGAGACCATTTCCTCTTGTCCTGACCCACCTGTCAGTGTCTTCTACCAAGTAACAAGGAATGGAACAAAAGGAAATGTCTTCATGTTGTTCCAGGGGACATTAGATTGGATATGAAGGAAAATGTCCTTACTGAAAGGGTTGTCAAGCCCTGGAACAGGCTCCCCCAGGAACTGACGGAGTCACCATGCCTGGAGGTATTTACAAGATGTTTAGATGGCTTAGTGGTGGACTGGGCAGTGATAGGTTTAACAGATGGACTTGATGATCTTTTCCAACCAAAATGATTCTGTAAGTCTACCTTCCTTTTCTACCTTTCATTCAGGATTTCAAAGACCAAAATACTGTCACAAATCTAGCTTCAAATTCACCTAAGATAAATGTGAACTTTTTCATTACTACTTAAAAAGAGATCTGGAAGAAAGATGCATCACACCATCAATTCTCCAGATAATACTCATCTCCACCATCCCACATAGAGGTGAATTACACAATCAGAGCTTCAATAGCTTCTAAGAAAGCACTGACATCAATAGAGTTCCTGTAAGTGTTCTGTTCAATTTAATCAACTAAATTGAGTCAATTTAATGGACTGAATGCTACACTTCAATGTATTTAAACAAGATTTCACTTCTGTTCTGCTATTGTTCTGTGCATCGTTATACCTAGTGTGTCCTTTATAAAATTAAAGGAATTTTTGATAGCATTCAAAAAGCCTTGCAGAAATCTATAAAAGTTCTGAAAAAGATACAGAGGGCTTCTTGATATATTGATTTGATATATTATCTTGATTGGGATATAATGAGTCCCATTTTTAGTACAATTTGATCACCCAGTATCACTAGGTTAGCTACACTAACACCTAAGCAACATAGGGCATTTGTAGTTTTTCTGCATCTAGCCTTTCAAGCTTCTAGTATCCAATATACAGAATATCCACAAAATATACCTAAAACAAAAGCCACAGCAGAGAGTTTAACATACACAGAGTATGTCCTGTTGCAATTTGACACTGCTATCAGAGTGTAATGATACTATTTCAAACTAAGAGAACCAGAATATTTCCAATATATTTGCATCTACAGAAAATCTGTGAAATGTATTTTTATTGTTTTCACTAGTTCACACTAAAACTAATATCTTTGATTAATGGAGCAAATCTGAATAAACTTATGAAATGTAACAAGTTACTCTGAGTAAAATCTTACTTGAGCTTAAAAAGCAGTTAATTTTTTGTGTGAAAAGGATTTACTTCCACCCAAGCATAGTACTAATTGGCCTCCTTTCTTTTACAAAGTTACAAAACTGCTAGGGCGCTCTTTGCAGCTCCTGCCTGTTAATTCCAGGGGCAAGTAAGGAAGAATAACCGAAAACACAATGTTACAGGTAAAGAGCATCTCTTTAAAGTGACATAAAATGCCACTTAATTCAAAACAAGGACAAATATTCATGAAGCAGAACACAAGATGGATGAAGAAAAGAAAACAGAGAATCTCCAGTTGTAATAAATTATTATTTGAATATTATCTGTAAAAAGCATTACAGAATGGTTCTCTGTAGAGGTTAGATACATCTGCCTGAAAGTAATACTACTCTGAAGCATGAGTGTGCTCACAGCAAAAAACAGAAAAGCTGCACTGCAGTTTGCTCTCTGGTAAGATGCAGGTATACTAAAACATTTCACAAAGCCAGAAGCATTTAACAGAGTGGTTTGTTTAGGAGCTACTATGATACAAAGTTCTGAAGCTAAGGCTTCAAAAATAAACCTTTAAAGTAAATTATCAGCACTTCGAATTAGTGACAAAATTTTCAACTAACCTAGCTGATAGCTAAGCTACAGCTAGTTAGCTGAAAAGTTTATCACCAGATTTTAACTGCATTTCCAAAACATAACTTAGTGAAATAGCAAATAAAACATTCTTTTTCAAGTCATGAGAACAAATGGTTTTCTGAAAAAAAAAAATTTTAAAAATCAAACCTTGAAATATCCCAAATGAATTTTCAAGTCATGCCAAAACAAGACAGCTTCAGCAGAACTGCTGCCATGGAAGCCATTTAGCAAAGGCATTAGTTGAGATACGAGCTCAGCTGATGCTTCTTAAGTTACAGATACACTTCTAACAGATTTTGAAATAGAGAATTACTGTACGACCAAGCATGAGAAAATTAATACAATATTGAGGTTTGCAATGAATTCTTACACATAATCCAATGTAAGAGATGAGATGACACGAACACACAAAAATTCCCTCTCATGGAACCACAATTCTAGATGCTATCCATATGTGGCTGAAGAGCAGAAAAGCTGTGGCTTTGTATTTCTGACATTTTTATTTACAGCTAAAATTAGTGTTTTTGCAATGTAGTGGAAAGGAGGCATGGTAATACACAAATAAAACATTATTCAACACCAAGTTTATACATTTATGTTATTCAAAGACCATCACAACGTGTCACAGGCTTGGATGCCTGCATGTGTATCTTTCAGTACATAAATACACACATGCTGCATAAACTGAGAAATAAAACTGAAACCAAAATCTGACTAGGATTACTTATGGGAAAAGCTCATGCAACTACAAATATCCAAATCACTCTCTGTTACATACGCTGTATCCCACATGCACGTAACACAGGCTGAAAATTACTAGTGATTTACTAAATAAGCCCCAATGGAACTTGCCACATTTCTCTTGCTTCAATTCGAAATGACGAATTCAGGATCAAGTCAAGATGTCCACAAAACAACATAAAAATATTATGTTATTCTTAGAAGCCAACACAAGCTTACTTTCAGTTAGGACTGCCATGTTTATGGGTCAAAATACATGCCTTACTTTAGACAGGAGACATCAGAGATTTCCCCTGATATGTCAATTATCCTTAAGATATTAAGGTATCTTCTTTTGACATCCAGGTATATTACATGATAAGGAATCTAAGATGACAGTGCAGCTTCCCAAAACTAACAGCATTAATCCTGCATTTCTGATATATAAACATATATATATATATACACACAATCCTACTCCAATCATGAAAGCCACCTTTATGCCACAAACTTGGGAATATTTATTCCACTGGCAGTGCATTTTTAGAATGACAGACAACAGATATCAACAAAAATTTCAACGATGCTTTCTACAGGATGCAGATGGATACACTGGAGAGCATGGCATAGTTAATTAGCATCTTTGTGAGGTAACATCTTGCCTTCACTTACATGCACCAGTGAGCCCAGAAGAATGCCATAAGAATTTTTAAATTCATTCTAACACATGTGCAAGTCCAGGAAACCTTGTATACCAATCTTGCCTAATATATCAAATGGCCTTGTTTTTGATAATTCATGGCACAAAACAATGAAGTGATTGCTACAGTATGAATGGTAAGACGTGTGCATACGAATAATACCAGAGCCCTTTCCATAAAGACCAAGTCTAGAATATATTGTAAATGTTCTGTCTGAGCTACAAAGAGATATCAGCAATGCAGTGATGAATTAAACGGTATTCTTCTCCTCCTACCTGAAAAGGTTACTGTCAGTGTTACAACCATGTGATTTCCAAAACTGCTGACCCACAGTTAAAAGGAGAGATGCAAAGTCACTTACTCAGACACACGGAGGATGGTTTCTTTGCCTTCATCCACTGCAATTTTAACATCATCCTTCAGATGCTCCACTGTCAGCAGAGCTCCTTCAAAAAACAAGACATAAAAAGATACTGAACTTTCTTTTAGGAAAGGTGTCCTTCATAGTAGCAACAAAGCAATTACATTTCTTTAAAAACACTATCAGGTGACTGAACTCGCTCCTTCAAGTAATAGTGCCCAGGGAAGAAATAAATGTACAAGCTGATATATTGAAGAGGCTTTTTATTCTTGGCAATCCTTAGAGCCTCAAATCAATAACGTCCAGTATACAGCAACCTGCAGTGAGCTCTGCAAGTGTCAGCAGCAATACATCTTGACTCCTAAGAGTACTGTAAAAATTACTCCTGTCCTCAATATACAGAGAGAACATTATCAAATTGCTTTTGATTATTGAACAGTAAAGTAATATCCTCCATATCTCAGCCCTGACATATGCATAAAAGGAGATCAACTACTGAATATACCAGTAGTTTCTGAACAAGGATAGGACAGTAAACCTGATTGAATGTTTACAATAAGACTAGCTATTCACAACCAAGCAACTCTATTCATGATGAAGTGCAGCAAACTTGTACAGGGTTTTCAGGGTAAGCTCACCAGTGACAATAAAGCACGGCCTCTAGAGCTGTTGAAGTTCTTAGTCTACCTCATCCACTGGACTACAGCTCTGCCAAGATCTAAAGTGGCTTGATGCAAACCTGCTCTGATCTCGATGCACTATAGCATGACACAGTAGCTCAAAACACTGAGCTAACTTGGCTGTATTTCTGCCTTGGCTCTGCTCCACATTCAGCCTGCTGAGCATAAGTGGAGGAGCTTGTGTTCTTTTGTTTTGTTCAGAAGCACATACAAAGACAGCAAACTTTTGCATAGGCAAATATTACTTAAATGAAACTACCCAAAGGACTACAATCTAGATTTTGAAAGGCATCTTATCTGTGGCAGTCTTCATAGCATGCTATGGACCTTATTTTCCCAAGAACAACGCAGAGACTACCCAGGGCAGATGATGTTGTAAGCTATTAATACACCGGCCTATATACAAAGCACTGAAGCTAGGAATTCCCTGGTTCTCACTTCTGCTCCAGTGTAAACCCTTCTTGTAGCATTATGCTTTCATCAACAGCAAGTCAAGCTGCTTCTTCCCATCCCTCAGCTATCCATCTGTGAAAGTCAAGATTACATCCCTTGTGCAATATGCTTACAAGACATGCAAGTACTTTAATAATATGCATGGAAATGCCTTGAAAATGACCAGTATTATGCACAACGAGCTATGTAATTAATGTTAGTGATATTACAGGCTACTATACTTTTCCCAGTGCACAGTCATGATGAATAGTATGAAGCAGGAATGAGTAGAATGAGTGTGCTACAAATGTTTACCATAGTGCTTCGCCTGTAATATGCACTATTTCTGACATAATTATGCAATCTCGATTAAAGCTCTACTGCCACTTACTACCTATAAAAAGAAAGAAATCCTCCAAAGCCCCAAAACCCATGCTAATCATAGCTCATACTGTAATATCCCCTTTCTTGAAAATAAGTATAAACAACTATCACGAAAAATGTTATTTGAAGCATATATGTTTTTACATGTTTTGTCAGTAGTCCTACAAGTTGCACTCTAAATGCATTTCAGAGTTGGATAACAGCATTAAAAAGAAATTTAATAAACTAAGATTAAGAAGAGAAGAAGATGTATTTTTAACAGCTGTGACAAAATGGAGTAATGACACGGAACACATATATTGTTTTGAGATGGTAGAAAGTATTCACCTTATCTAAAGCCAAAATAACATCACAGGACAGTAAGCAATTCGGAAAGCAAGATTTTGCAGCGCTACTTTTAGACAGTTCCCCGGACGAGCCGAATTTTCGCAGGAGGTCAGAACTGACAAGGCAAGATATCAGCAATCCGGCAGAGCTCACGAACACGCAATCTGAATTGGGGCTGCCTTGAAAACTTCTCAGCCTAAGTCACCCGCGGGGGTCAGCCTACGGCTCCGCTCCTTCAGCGCCAACCATGTCAGGTGCAGGCAGCTGTCACCGCTGCCCGAACAGTCCCCGGGGAGCAACCCACTGGCGACCGCCCCTGTCCCGGGCCCAGCTCCCGCCCCGATGCCTCCTCAGCACGTCAAGAGTTAGGGGGACCCCGCGGGGTCCCGGCCCTGGCGGAGACGCGGACACCCCTCCGTCCCCCCACGCCGGCCTGCCTGCCCCGCCGCCACCTCGGCGAGAGAGAGGGAGCTCGCCCCAGGGAGCGACAGAGGGGCCGGGCCGGAGAGGGAAGGACGGACCCGGGCCTCCTCCTCGCGTCTCGCTCGGCCCCGCGCGCGGGGAGAACCGGGTCGCCGCGCCGCATGATGCAACACGCCGGCCACGCGCCCGTCGCGCAGGTCCCGGCGGGCGAGCGGGCGGGGAGGAGAGAGAGCGGCCCGCCGGGCCCCCCCGGAGGCAATGGGGAGGAAGGGGAGGCTCGGCCCGCACTTACCGAGCGGGGGGTTCCCCGCCTGGACGGTGAGACTCAGCGCCGCCATGCCGCCCGTACCGCCGGCACGCCGCGGAACCAGAGAGGCTGACACGAGACGGGGTGGGGCGCGGCGCGGCGCCCGCCGGTGCCAGCTCGGCAAGGCCCGGTTCGGCACGCCCCGTCGGTCTCGTCACTTCCGGCGGGACGGGGGGCACGTGTGGCGGCTGCGTCCTCCGTGTCGGTGCCGGAGGGGCTGCCTGGGATGTGAGGTGTGAGGCAAGACCGGAGGAGGAGTGGGCTCTCCCGGCGGAACAGCGGAAAAGCGGCTCGGTACGGGCTGGGGAGAGGCGGGCGGCTGTGTCAGGGTGCCCGCCCCGTTAGCCTCGGGGTCTGGGTGCCGGTGTGGTTTCACTGAGGTCTGTGCAGACAAGTCTCCCCGAGAACCCCGCTGTTAGGGAGGTACCTGCAGGAGCTCCCGAGCTGGGTGCCTGGCAGCAATCGAACAGGTAGCTTCTTGAGTCCCTTCTGTGTATGTAACGCGACAAGCAGATCAAGCAGCGCCAAGTACACAGAGACACTTGGATACAGGGGTTTAACCCATCTGGTTTTGTACAATGTTGCTTCTTACAATCCCTCACAAACGCGCAGATTTTGCAGTGGGCCGAACTAATCTTGCAATAAATGATGAAAGTTCTGTGTCAGCACATTTTCGCAGTAGAGGGAGTCAAGTTCACATTGATGCAAAGACAATGCGGTGTCACTGTGGGTTTTGTCTTTTTTTTTAACTCCCAAGTCTGTTTTATAGATGGTACTATAGCACCTGATGTGCTAGCAGAGCAAGTCTCAAATGCTTGATTGGTGGAGTGGTACCAACGGTACAGCCAGAGCGTGACTGTACCTTGCCTGCTGGCTTTTAGCCTTCATTGCTGCTGCTGGATTTTATCTCAACTTTCCTGAATATTTTCTTGGATTAGCAGTTCTAGAGTTTCTGTAAGCAGGGGAATATGCTCCATACATACTGTAGGCATCAAGTAGAAGCCAGCATACACTGTGTGTGTTCTGCTGCCATGGAGGTAACTATAAATGAACAGAGACAGAAATTACAGCAGAATTAGGCATTTATGCTGAGGAAATTTTCAAAACATGAACCACGTTTCAGATTACTGTAAGGATATAGAGACATAAGATTACTGACAGTGGGTTCTGTACTTTGTATTTTAATGATTACCTGAGAAGACTTACTAAGGCAGGCCTTGTGTTAAGATGTTCTACAGTTTATCTTAATGTGTATTGCAAATTCACATGCAGATTTTGCTGTGAGTGCTAAAGCCTGCGTATCCAAGAATCCCACAGAAGGTAAAGGTGAGAATTATGTACAACTGATGCGGTGAAATTAGATTCACTTGTACTTGCTACGTGGTTCAAATCACTCACACTTAATATGTGGCATCATTAAATTCATAAGGGGTCTAAATGTGAAGAAGGCTCTGATGAAAGCAGCCTGAATCACTTGCATGCCTTGCTAGTCAGGTGCTTGAGGAAGAGGAAAGATATGCTGTAGATGAAAGGATTAGAAATGTATGTTGTTGTCTATATGCATCTTTAATCCAGTGCCATGATAGCATTATGGACTGGCTCATGATGATAGAATGAGGTAAGTGATATCTTGCTAATATATCTTTCAAGGTTATGAAAGAGTTTACTTAGATCCTTTCCCATGTGTGCACATGGAGACTGGGAGCACTTTAGCAAGGTTCGACTTGCTTGTTTCTTCTGGTGTCACAATATTCCTGCCTGCTGTAAAAAGAGACAGGTTTGAGCCAATGAAGTCATATTGGTGATACCCTGCTGTGACAGAAGGATCTAATCAAAGGACTCTAAGTAAATTAAGAGTTGTTCAACACCTTGTGTAATGATAAAAGAAATAACTACAACATACTGTTGAAAACTGAACGTTGACATTTTCTTTGAGTGGACCAAGAGTGTTGTTATTCTGAGGACTTAATCTTGTGGACAGTAAAGTAAAAGAGTGAGAGAGAATGGGTGCAGTGCAAGTTGCAGGCTAATTTGCAATTCGTGGTATGAGCAGAGGTTAAGGCCAAAAAATATCTTGCTGGGAGAGCGTAAGCATTCATGCAGCCAAGTTCAGGCACCCTTCCTGAAAACACAAACCTGAGAACCCAATATATGCCACTCTTCTATCCACACAAGGAACAGAATTAAAAGCATAATTATCTGTTGTCCATTGAAACTGGCATGTCTTCATGGCATGCCTTAGCACATCTCACATTGTTAGGGAAAGGGACACCCCAAGACTCCTTAATTTAAGACTGAGAGAGTGGGGTCACAAAATCTGGAGAAAACAAAGTTCATAGGGGTCCTACTGGTTAGATTCTCCAGAATCTTAAGTTCAACTTGAAGAGATTTCATCTGTTTTGGCTAAGGTTGCAAATTTTAGCTAGTCATGTGCAATTTACTACTTCCTCTATGTTCAGGTGGGCTTAACAGCTGAATCCTGCTTTCCTAACCCTATGGAAAAACTGACTGAAAAAAAGCTCTCCAATATTTAAGTTAATTTCGGGTGATCATGTCCCCTGCTCTCACCCCTCCCCTAACATGAAGAGAAGAAAGTTTTGAAATTCCACAGAAGAAAGTTGTAGTGTCAGGCTCCTTAACTATTGGAGCTGTTGGAAAGGCACCTGGACTTTCTCTCAAAATTTGGATGTGAAAAATTTCAAGTTCTGTCATTTCTGTTATCCCCATGTATGACAAAGTGACCTAGGATGCCCAAAGTTTTCCAAGACTGAGGTGGCATAGACCCTGACAGAGACATTTCAGATCATCAGGAAGGTGCTAGGAATTCCTCTCCTTCTTGCACTTTCCTTGGGTTCTCATGAACTGAGGTGTTGTGAACCCTTGCTATATTAATGCTTCACTTATCCTCAATGGATCCAGTGATCCAGAAACCCCTATTAGAGATGTCAGAGGCCCAGGTGGACTGTGTCCTGGCTCCTGCAAAACTCAGACAACCCAACTCACCACAAATAGCAATATCAGCCATGCCAAAACTGAATGCAGATCAAAAAATTGAAATACACAAATATTCACTTCTAAGAATCAAAAAAGTCAATTTTATAATAAATGGTCTAATCCATCCAGGACAAATCTTAGTCCATTTGTATTTAACACAATAAGGTGGTGTTCACAACATACAACAAAAACATTGAGCAAGATCAGCTAAATGACATAACTTGATTTTGTTCCCCAAATACTAAGATGATTTTTGAATGGAAGTATTATGTTTAGCAGTATATTAAGCACAGTCATGGAGAATGAATACTGCCAAAGAATGCAGAAATGCAACTGCTTTGATACTGTCTGCTAAACATAGCAGAACAATCCAATCTAACATAAACCTAGTGATTCTGTATGTAATTTTGAATTATCAAACACCTTGATGTTAGAATTCAGTTCAGATTCTATAAAACCAAGTGAAGGGCAAGTGAAGATGCTTTACTGCTTTAAGGCACAAGAGATTGTTTAACAGTGTTAGGAATACGACTGGCATAATAGTCATAATTTCTCAAAGTGGCAAGGACTCCAGCTGAATTCATGTGTTTCACTTCCTTGTTATACTGGAGTGAATTTCCATGGATATCAGTTATCTTTCCTGCAAAAGAAAAAAAATATTCCAGCAAACAGGAGTTGGAGAGAAATAATCTTTTACTAGTACAAGTGATATTAGACAAGGGGTAAGTGTCTTTGTGTATACATGCCTTTTGATCCCAGTTTAAGTGCAACACTAATTTATTGACTTAAATAACTACTGGTTTTGTTTTCTTTCAGCAATACTTAAAATACCTTGTGTTTCAGGAAAACATCTCTTTCTTACAGATTGATGTAAATGCTTCCAGACTAGTTTTTACACTGGCCATTGAGAAGAAGGAAAGAAAAATCCTCAGTTCAAGTAAAGGCCACAGAAAATCTATGCAACAAACTATAGCATAATATAGAAATACTTCAGGTGGTTTTAAATGAGTTTATAGAAATTACTTAGCAAAAGCAACGTAGATCATTATGTAAGCTAATTTAACTGAGTTACCTACATAACAAGGAGGCTAAAAACAGCACTGTGCTGTCCCAGATTGGTTTTTGTGTCTGAGCTAACCTGTTTAAAATTATCCCAGTTAACAAACTAGATACTGCAGAAGAGTTAAATCATGTGATTCTGAAGCCTATTATCCTTGCTTGACAGAATTTAAAAGACCAAACCCAACAATTTTAGCATCAGATAATATATATCCATCATAATAATAATACTTCTATTTAAATTCCCATCAGTGAGACTACATAACTTTTCTAATCCCTTACCCCTTGAAAGGTGAAGTGGCTTATGTTAGATGAAGAGCACTCATTTTACTGAATGACATGAATTACTCAAATTTTGCACAGTTGAAGAACAACTGTATGTTTTGGCCTATCTTTGTTGTTTTAAAAAAGTGAATATCCACATATTATATAATACATTACTACTAATAAACTGCTATATCCAGTTAGTAGGACAACGTGATTTTACTGTGACATAATAGCCAACAGAAAAAAAGCACCACTTGTTACAAAAATACTAAAATTAATAGGAAGAAATTTTTTACTGTGAAAGGGTCATAAAAACACGAGGGTGAGCTACAGACCTGGGGAAGTGTGGTTAGAGAGCTGTAAGTTGGAAAGGGACCTGGGGGTATTGGTTGACACTCGACTCAATATGAGTCAGCAGTGTGTGCAGGTGGCCAAGGAGGCCAGTGGCATCCTGGCTTCTGTTAGGAACACTGTGGCCAGCAGGAACAGGTAGGTGATCACCCCTCTGTACTCAGCTCTGGTGAGGCCACACCTTGAGTACTGTGTTCAGTCCTGGGCCCCTCACTGCAAGAGGGACACCGAAGTGCTGGAGAGTGTCCAGAGAAGGGCAACAAAGCTCATGAAGGGCCTGGAGCACAAGTCCTGTGAGGAGCAGCTGAGGGAGCTGGGGGTGTTCAGTCTGGAGATGGGGATGTGAGAGGAGACCTTAGAGCTCTGCAACTGCCTCAAGGGAAGTTGGAGAGGAGGGAAACAGCCTCTGCTCCTTAGTGGGTTGTGATAGGACCAGAGGGAATGGGTGGAAGCTGTGCCAGGGGAGGTTTGAGATGGATGTTAGGAAACATTTTTCCCCTGAGAGGGATGTCAGGCCTGCCTGGGGCAGAGGTGGAGTCACCATCCCTGGAGGTATTTAAAAGGTGTTTGGACCTGGTCCCTAAGGACATGGTTTATTGGTTGGCTTATGGTGTGGGTCAAAGGTTGGTCTGGATGATCTTGGAGATCTCTTCCAACCTAAAACATTCTGTGATTCACTGTGAAGTGGTGAGGCACTAGAATAGGTTGCCTAGGGAAGCTGTGGATGCCCCATCCCTTGAAGTGTTCAGAGCCAGCTTGGATGGGGCTTTGAGAAATCTGGTCTAGTGGGAAGTGGCCCTGCCCCTGTCAAGGGGCTTGGAACTAGATGATCTTTAAGGTTCCTTGCAACCCAAGTCATTCTATGATTCTATGATACTCTTACAAAAATTTTGGAATTTGGCTGTTTTGATGATTTGACAGTTACTGACTATTTTAGTCTAGAGCAAAACAGGTCATACCATGATTTCCAGATAACAATTTGCTACCGCCTTGGAGTTACTGTTTGTTTCAAAGGGCTCAAAGCTCTTAGTGAATTATGACAATTTAAAAAGACAAACATATTGTCATTTTTTTTCCAAAGACATGTCTTGAAATTTTTTCTGTGCAAAGTATAAATAACTTCAAATTCATACATTATCATTGATCTTGTAGCTTTGAATGCTATTAACTTACCTCCCACAGCATGTAGGATAGCTTCAGGTGCACAGGTATCCCATTTCTTGCACCCAGGACTGGCAAATACATAAGCAGATGCCTTGCCTTCTATAAGTTGAATGATCTGTTATGAACAGAGAGTAGCAATCATTTCAAAGCACCTAGGCATTGAGAAAAGGGTAAAAATAACACCAGGAAACAGGAATCAGATCAGTTTATTCTATGTGCTTATGGTAAGAAAAGGAGAACCAGTTATTTCCTTTACATTATTACAATAAATTATGTTAAGATTTACAAAGCTATATAGCATTACTATTCTGTATGATCTTGTGATCTACTTGTGATTGTTATAACTACAGCCTACAGGATGCTTTTAGTTTCAGAAATAAAAATTCCCATCTTATGCAAATACAGAAAAAATAAAGTGGAAACTATTTCCATGTTGTCTTGGTACCATTTTGGGACTTTCACATGCCAGAGAAAAGGGACTGGAGGGTCTGTTTTTGACAACTATGGCAAAACTCAGCTTTCAAAACTGCAGCAAATTAATCTTCCCTGTATACAGAGGAGGTTTGCAAATACCCCTATGCGCTTCACCTATTTTTACTCCTTGGTATGTGCTGCTAGATAGTTGAGACAAAATCCATATTAACAGGAGGAAATTACTAATAACTAGAATTAAATTGTATTCATGTTTAGCCATTCTAGTCTTACAATTTTTTTATTTTCTCCCCTAGAAATGGAATATTGGAGAAGAGGGACCTCAGACATGACCAGACACTCTTACAAATACACCTCTATCATTATTCTGACTCTGCCTCATAGCAGTCTGAATACTCGGAAGTGAAGAAGAGGGAAGAAGTCCCATGTATATTCATGCAAATAAGCAAATTATTTCTTTAAAAAATATTTTTCTTTTTCTAAAGGTAATAAAGTTTCTTGGTCCAAACAAAACAAAACGATTTGGAGTTTTCATACCTTGTTTCCTGCCCCTCCAACTCTGATGACACTGTCAGGGTTCAGGGCACTGATGCAGTCATTTACCAGGGTGCTGCTGTGAGAACGGGTGGTAATGATGATGTGTTTCCCACCAGGTACTTCTCTCAGTTGAAATCCAAAGGCACCTAAGCCCAGGACTCCCCATATTGTCCTGCCCAACACAGCACCAGCTCCTGCCTACAAAAAAAAATACACAGGTCCAGGTGATGGTCAGTCATAATGATCAGCATTTAAAGCACAAATGAAGAGCAGTACCTAGAGAAATCTTTGCTTACTAGGGAGTATAATATTGATACTGGGATATCCATTTAAAAGTGACACTTAAAAAGAACTACTCTAGAGACCCTAATGTCTCTCTTCCCTTCTAGGTCAATTAAATAATTTCCTGTTTGCTTATCTGTGACATTATGGTGATGCATTATATCCAGGCTCTAACAACTGACCAATTAATACTCGTATATTTCTCTACTCAAGGCACAATCTTAAAATACATCCATGGTAACTGTATATGCTTTGTCATAGATGTAGCATATACAGCTTACAAAAACAATTGACAATATGCATTACATTAGATCAAGAACTTTTTCTTTAGATTGTAGTAAGGTTAATTAATCAGACTGCATCCCGAGCTTTTTGATACCTCACAGATAATACTGAAATAATCTCCAAACATTTATGAATGCCTGTAGATTGGCTATGCTGGACTTCAACCTCAAACCTGGCCTGATAGATAGACTCTTCCCTAGCTGTCAGTGACAGGCACACTTGGCTTTTAGGGCTGCAGATTTATGGCAGCTACCACACATCATCTGCATCTATGGCATAGATTTACTATAGAATTTCTAGCAAAGACACCAATCTACACTTGTTTTACAACATGTACTTTATACGTACTGTAGTGATACAGACAGTACATAAGTAACTTACACTGAATGAGTGTATTATGCAAACCTCAGGATTCAGCATGGCTGTTAGTAGGTCCCTGAAAGTCAGTTCCAGGAAACTAATGTTCAAAATTGTATATATTTTTTAAAAATTATAATATAAAATATGCAATATTTTAATATAATATTAACATGTTGTATATTTGATAAATATATAAAAATATAAACATGGCCGACCTTGTATTACAACATCAACTCCATTACACACTGCTTTTCAGTTGAAAGTGTGCTAACTAAAAATTAATCTGAAGTGACAGTTAGAAATCACCTAATGCTTTGAAACAAGTTAATGCATTTAATACCTCATAGTTGTAATATGGCTGGTTAATAACTCCTGCTATTGCTTTTCCTTCATAAGCAATTCCAATAAGAACCGTTACGTGGTCAAGCAGACCTGTACATAAATAATATGAATATAGTTAAGCTTGAGAAAGTATATATATTAAAAAATTAAACTTAAATAAAACACAAATTCATATGTAGGGTGGTATCTTAAAAATGTAAATACTAATCAGGATTTTCAGGTGCCATAGGTTGGCTTACATGATGTTTTAGATACCTTGCCTTGAGGTCTGCAGAAAAAGTGCCCCAGAATTCTCATAATAGAACTACAATATGATTAACACATGAGAAAGAAGTTTAAAGATACAATAAATATCAGTATGTGATGACATTCTTCTATAACTGTCATGTAAATTCTGGCCTAAAGATTTTGCATTAAAAAGCAGCAGAAGGCTAAAGTGAGGTTTCAGCATATTGTTTTTGGGGAGTTTTCTTTTTTGCTTAAATTTTAGAGTCTACATCTATGGACACAAGTTAGGCTTTGCTGAAACAGTTTTATATAATCATAGAAGATTTTGAGTTGGAAGGGACCTTAAAGGTCATTTAGTTCCAGCTCCCCTTGCATGAGCAGGGACAGCTCCTACTAGACCAGGTTGATGAAAGCCCCATCCAGCCTGGTCTTTAAAACTTCCAGGGATAAATCATCCACAGTTTCCCTGGGCAAACTCCTAGTGTCTCAGCACTCTCACAGTAAAGAATGTCTTCCTAATGTCTAGCCTAAATCTGCTCTCTTACATTTTAAAGCCATTATCCCTTGTCCTATCAGTAGATGCCCTTGCAAAAGTCCCTCCCCAGCTTTTGTGTAGGCCCCCTCCTGGTACTGGAAGGTGCTATAAGGTCTGCCCAGAGCCCTCTCATCTCCAGGCTGAACAACCCCAACTCTCTCAGCCTTCCATTACCCGAAGGGGGGTATAAGAAAGCTGGAGAGAGACTTTTTACAAGGGCATTTAGCAACAGGATGAGGGGCTTCCTCCCATAACTGAAAAAATCAGTGGAAGATGCTGTTTCATTTTGAAATACAACAGTGGCATTTGGTTTATTTGAAGAGGAGGATGTGAATATATTTGTGCATATTCCTGGTGCAAATAGATTATTTAGTTCCTTAAATCAAAGTATTTATGAAATCATAAGTTTGACTGAAAACTTAAGATAACCTGCCAGCAATCAAAGGCACCTGTTTGTTCCCTCAAAAGTTAAAAACTGGTAGGCACTCAGTAGCCCATCAGGAATATTCAGTATTAGTTAGAATGAAATGGAATGATTAAAAAAACACCATAGAACTCAAAAGGTAAAGAGACGGCATCAGCTTTATGAAGCAATATTGTATGTAACTTTTGTCATTAAACTATCTACCTGTACATGCTAATTCATTACACTGCTATAATTTTTTTTTTAATTGGCAGAATTAAAGAGACACCAACCTTCAGTGTACTCCTTGGTTCCATCCAAGGGATCAACCCATATTACAAGCTTTAGAAAAAAAAAAACAACAAAAACAAATCAAGTAAATTACCATGCAAATTATGTATTTTAATTTAGTGCCTCTATTTCATTATTGCAGTAAGGAAAAAAGGTATTAAATTTTTTTACATTATGATATGACTAAAACCTACAATAGTATTTTACTAAAAAAAAGGTTAAGAACTGACTGGAATGTCTCTGCAAATATCTTAAAAGAAAAATGACATTACTTTCTTATGTCCAAAGTAGACTCCTTCTAAATAAATCTGAATCACAAGTTGCAAGAAACAGATTTCCACTTCCCATTATTGCATATAGGGGTATGCAGCATTTCCAGCTCAGGAAGTGTGATTCTCATTCCTATGTTTTGGTTCTCAAACCAAGAAGAAAATTTGGCAACACTGAAGTAATCTTTTTTTCTTACTACATTCTTAGCTAAAATCAAAATGTAACATAGATCCACTATAAAATATGAAGACATATCATATTACCTCTTCCTCTTTAATTCCTGTGTACTGAGAAGGACAAGTTTTCTTCAGTATTTCTTCACAGTGACCATCTTCAATTAATTCCTCAGTTACCTCATCAGCAGTCACTTCCTAACAAAAAGATTCTCAAAATTATTAGAACAAGATGTAGGACTAACCTGACTTTGCCTGAGAACTGTGCATTTGCACCTTAGTCAACAAAGCTAATGAAAGGGAAAGATGAAATGGGATGGAAATACTTTTTTCTTTTAACACATTACTTCCTAAAACCTGTCAAGGGAAATTCTACTGGAAGTTACAGCAAGTTAAATTGTTAGTATGAAAGAAATCAGTTACTTAAAATGAGTTACTTACTTCTTCTCCTATGATTGTCACCATGGGAAACTTCCGTGCCAGGGAAGCACAAATGCTCATTTGTGCCAGCCGGTCAGCTTTGGTCTGCAAGTCATTGGCTCCAGTCTGAAAGGAATTTGTGTTATTTCAAAACAACAATGACAAACAGGACAATGCTCCATATGTCACCCTGAATATCTGCTTTGTAATAAAAAAAAGACTGATTTGATACAGAATCACAGAATGTTTATCTTGGAAGAGACCTCCAAGATCATCCAGTCCAACCTTTGACCAGCACTGTAAGATAACTACTAAACCATGTCCTTAGGGACCAGGTCCAAACCTTTTAAATACCTCCAGGGATGCTGACTCCACCACTGCCCCAGGCAGGCCATTCCAATGCCTGACAACCCTCTCAGGGAAAAAACGTTTCCTAACATCCATCTTAAACCTCCCCTGGCGCAGCTTCCATCCATTCCCTCTGGTCCTATCACAGTCCACTAAGGACATTAACCTACTAAGAGATAGAACTTCAGAGAAGTAGGCTAAAAACTGGAAGAAGCACTTTTCCTGTAAACCCCTAAGCTGAGACTGGTATGATATGAGAATATTTACATGTTGTGTTCTTCTCATACACTGGTGCAATTGTTCTGTATGTATTTGTGGAAAAAATAGACTATGTACAGAATAAATTAATACAATTATGAACCCGGTTAGAGTATAAGAAGAGGGAAAAGAAAAAAATTAAGATGTTAACAGGAAAAAATCAATATTTTAAGCCTCACTGGAGAGCCACGGCAAATTAGGAAAGAGGAGAAATACAAGGAATGCAGTAATAAAAAGTAACAATGTTCAAATTAATCTAGCTTGTTTTAAAAAAAATAATAAAGGAAACAACTATGATGTATAAATTTCTAAATAGTGAGTGGTGCCTTATTTTAGCAGAGAAAGACCAAAGAGGGCCAGAAGTTAACTGGTGATAGTTAACTGGACAGTCACAACCATACTTTTTCCTGGAAAAATACTGGAGAGGAAACTTCTGGTATCTCAAAATGACACAAAAGCCTTCCCATAAGACACCATGTAGCCAAACATAAATTGCCAGATGGATTTAAATCACAAATATAGTGGAAGTAGGTAATTTATTAATGCTTTCTCTTAATTTAATGCTTAATCTTCATGTATCCATGGATGGAGGAGCCCTTTAGGTCCGTAGACAGAATCCCAGTTAGCACAGGAATGAAGTCAGTCAGTTCATCCAAGGATCTGCATCTTAGTTGAATCAAAGATCTTGTCTGCATGTATCTCATTTGGTGACAACATGAAAATTCTTTTATGGGAATTTATTTCTCTTACATAAACTAGTTATAAGAATAGAATAATCCATTTAGTATCATCTTATGGGTTAATTTTTGCATGCCCAAACCCAAGTCTTTCCCTTACCCAAATGACTGTTTTCATGAAACTTGGTATTTTTTTTTTAATTTCCCCTCTTGTCCCCATAATAAATTTGGTTGAATTTTGGGATTCAGTTTAGACTTGGTAAGATTGAATTATTGCAAAGAATGTCCTTTGTTCCAAGACAATAACCTAACAAACCAATATAAAGTGGTTCTTTATAGTTAGTTCAGTCATCAATAAAGTCAGAATAGCTCAACAAAATGTCTACCTACCAATTAGAAAAAAAAAATGCTACAAAGAGAAGCAATTTAAATGGAGAGAAGTTAGAGCTCACTGGAGGAAAGAAAACTGGGCATCAGGAGAGGAAAGAGAATAGCTAGCTAAAAATCCAACTGTCCTTGAACTATTTTTCCCAATCTAGATAAATGGATGGGAAGTCAATGTTTAGAGGATTGTGGAACACTGTCTTCTAGATTTTCTAAAACTTTAAATTAGGCCAGTTGGACTCTGTCTTCATGTTTGCTGACTGTAGAAAAAGAATGAATTATAAGAATCAGAACTTTGTGTTCCTGTGCATCTCTTTCCTCAGACTGCAAAGCAGAGAAACATACAGGTTCTCTCTTGCTTTCTTCCTCTTTCTTCACCAGGCACCTTTGACTAGAAGCTTGCAGGAATTCTGAGATGAGTCCCTCAAACATGAACCTCTTCTGTTGGTCACTGCTTTCAGTTTAATTTTGTGTCTCTGTAGTATTCATTTAAAAACAAAAAAAAAAGTGTAGCCAGTCTCATATAGAACAAATACCACTTGTTACTTTTGATCATTTTTGTCATACTGTACTTACAATTATTTACTTAATGGGTTACAGAGCTTAAAATATGTTCATTTCCTGCTTTTATTATATTACAAAATGATCAAGCAATGCATTTCTGACTTACTGGGAAACAGTATTAACACACCTGCATTATTTTGAAGTGAAACTGAATCAAACAAATAAAAGCCAACATTTACTTTTAGTTAAAATTACCTTAACCTTGCTGGACTCTTGAAATATGCTTAATGAAACTTGTTTATGCATTTAAAATTAACTGGGTAATCAAAATACATTCAGTGCTTCCTTTGTACCTCTGGATGCAAGTATTTTACAGCTTTCTTGTAGTGAAGCTCCATTAGTTTTTCCACAGGCCGAAAAGCAGGTTATGTGGCAGAGTATATTCTACTCACATGTCTCTGAGAATCCTGCTGTGTACCTAAGTACTTTTGAAAACATTTTTTTTTACTTTTCTTCCCACACACCTGATTTTTAATTGCTTAGAAATAAGGTGAATAAGAAAAACTTGTAAATGTTTTCATAGCAGTGAGTATAACTGACCAAGTGGAGAAAAAAAAATCTTGCATCTTCTCTCTGAACCAACAGTAAAAGTCACATAGGATGAGTCTTTCCTTCACAACTGGCTGAAGGTGCTTGCTATCAGAAATATGTAAATGCCAGCAGTTACTTCAATTTAGTGACCAAAAATAATATAGATACTTCTTCTCCCAAGTGAATAATGATAGGACTAGACTAAAGGGACTGAAGCTGCACCAGGGGAAGTTTAGATATTAGGAAGAATTTCTTTATGGAAAGTGTAGTCAGGCTGAAACAGGATGCCCAGGGAGACAGTGGAGTCACTGTCCCTGAAGATATTAAAAAAAGGTGTAGATGTGGTAGTTCAGGGCATGCTCTAGTGGGCATGGCTTTTTTTTTCAGGGTTGATGGGTAGACTTGGTGATCTTAGAGGTCTTTTCCAACTGTGAGGATTCTGTGATAATACTGTGTCTTCAAAAGTTAATTCTATTCTACTACTGTAGTCAAAACAAAGATCCTGGCTCAGCAGTGCATCTTACTAACTTACAGAAAATTAAGATTTTCATGCAAATAACTGTAATTTCATTTCTGCTTTCTCTTTAGAATTAAATTTGAAGCTCTGATTATTATTTTTTTAAAACTACGAATTACAATAAAATCTGAGTGTCTTTTTTGTTTTAAGAAAGTAAACTGATTCATCCTAAAATTTGTCAAGGCCACTGTACTTTCAGATGTACTGTACAGATGTTAGGACATAAGTATGGAAATTAATGGGAAAAATACATTACTATGAATTCTGAAACACTATCCAAAGCTTTTGTTTTGTGAGAGGAATCAGGATAAAATTATGCTATGTTTCTTTTAAGTGCCTGAGCATTCTTCAGAAAAACTGGTCCAAAGACATTTCTGCAGTGTTCATTTAATCTTTCAGTTAGTAATATTTCTTGTATCAGAGAGCTGAGGACTGCACTTCCTTCCCCAGTTTCTGAGCTTCAAAAATATCACTTTGACCTGTATCTAACTGAGCAGAGAGAAGTTAAATTAAAATTTAAATAAAAATACCTTCTCCACTATCCCCAGGTCTCCTGCAGCCATTACGTTTCTAACAATTGTTGCAGCTTTTTCTGCAGCAGAATAGGCAGCGGCTACCACTCGCATAAGTAGAGCTGGAGAAGCCATACTGGATGCTGAAAAGAAATAAAAAGCAAACTTGTACAATTCTCTCTTCAAAAGAAGCCAAGAGAGTATCATCATCCTGACTGGGTGGTCTGTAACAGACTCCCACCAGGATATCAGCCTTGTTGGCCTTCCCCCTGATTCTGATCCACAGGCACTCAACCTTATTGTTACTGACTTCAACTTCTACAGAGTCAAGAGACTCTCTAACATATGGAGCCACTCTACCTCTCCTACCCTGCCTGTCCCTTCTGAAGAGCCTGTAGCCACCCATGGCAGCACTCCGGTCATGGGAGTCATCCCACCATGTTTCTGTGATAGCGACTACATCATAGCTTTCCTGCTGCACGATGGCTTCCAGCTCCTCCTGTTTGTTGCCCATGCTGCGTGCATTGGTGTACATGCACTTCATGCTGATTTGGCTCTTAACTTGGGCTGTCCACCCTTGGGCTCCTTTCTGGAGAGCCCGGTTTCGACCCCATCCCCCTTCAAACCTAGTTTAAAGCCCTCCTTATCAGCCCTGCCAACTTATAGGCTATAGTCCTTTTGCCTTTGCTAGATAGATGAAGCCCATCTGGTTTGAAGAGACCAGGTTTGATAAAATTTGGCCCACGCTCAAAAAACCCAAAGTTCTGCCGGTGGCACCAATCCCTTAGACACCTATTGATATGATAGGTTTTCCTACTCCTCTCCTCATTCACCTCTGCTATTGCAGGAATTGAGACGAACACCACCTGTGCTCCTGACCCATCAACTAAATGACCCAGTGCCTTGAAGTTCTTTTTAATTGTCTTAGTACTTCTTCTATTAATGTCATCACTACCAGCCTGGACTACCAACAGTGGATAAAAATCAGAGGGCTGAATTAGCTGGGGGACTCTCCTACTAATATCCCTCACCCAGGCTTCAGGAAGGCAGCAGACCTCCCTGCAGGATGGGTCCAGTCGACAAATAGGGCCCTCAGTTCCTCTCAGAAGGGAGTCACCAACTACAACTAATCTTCTTTTCTTCTTTGTAGCTGTACTTGTAACCCATCTGGTAGACGGGGGGCAAACAGGAGACCTTCCAGACATATCTTCCTCTTGTCTGTCCTCTGGCTGATTCTCTGAGTCCAGGGCCTCATATCTGTTCTCTAAGGGAATCTGAGGAGATGGTGGAGGTTGGGAAGGGATTCTTTTGCCTCTCCGATGAGGGACCTCTTTCCCTTCCCTCCCATCCACCTGGTTTGCTCCAACTGCCTGATGGCAGGAGGGGCAGGGCTTAACCGTCTCCTTCTGGACTTCTTTTGGGTTAGAAAGGGTGTGACTCCACCAGTCAATTTCCCTTTCACTGTTCCTAATACTTCTTAGTCTCTCTACCTCCTCCTTGGGCTCTGCCACCAGGCACAGCAAGTCATTCACCTGCTTGCATCGCTCAGACCCAACTCACACTGTCCTCTGGTGCCAACACAAGGCTCAGACACTCTACACAGACAGAGGCCTGAACAGCTACTTCTCTCCTCCTGTCCCTCTTCAGGGCTTCCGTCTGTGTGGAAACACCCTGCATCTTAAAAGCACCAGGTTTTGCTTTTCTGGAAACCACTGCTTCTTCAAGAGACCTAGGAGGTGGCTGAGCCCCTCCGGCTTGCATTGCCTGTGCGAACTGCCTCACTAATTGCCGTGCCACGTTCCTGTTTGCTTGATCCTGTTCGCCACCCTGCAGGTTGCTGGCGCTACGCTAAGCCCTTAAATCCCTCTTAGCCTTGCTGGGTGCCGCCCCCTTATCAGACAATTGGCCTCACCTGAAACCAGCAGCAGAAGGCGGAGCACCTCTCCGCAGCCCTTTACAGCCCTCTCGGTGATGCTGCATGCTGCCCTCTTAATGAGCCGATTAGCCTCACCTGAGACCACCATCAGACGGTAGGGCAGCCCTCCCCAGCCCTCTCAGCACTTCTATGTGCTGCCCCCTTAATGAGCCGATTGGCCACACCTGAGACCACCAGCAGAAGAGGGGGCAGCCCTCCCCAGCCCTTGACAGCCCTCTCGGCGCTTCTGGGTGCCGACCCTTATCAGGGATTGGCCACACCTGAGACCACCAGCAGAAGAAGGGGAAGCTCCCCGCAGCCCTTTACAGCCCTCTTGGCGCTGCTGGGTGCCGTGCTCTTAATGAGCCGATTGGCCACACCCAAGACCACCAGCAGAAAAAGAGGCAGCTCTCCACAGCCCTTTACAGTCCTCTCAGCGCTGCTAGGTGGCGCCCCCTTATCTTTCAGTTGGCCTTACCTGAGAGCACCAGCATAAGGCGATGAAGCTCTCCGCAGCCCTTTACAGTCCTCTCGAAACTGCTGAGTGCTGCCCCCTTATCAGCTGATTGGCCTTACCTGAGACCACCAGCAGAAGAAGAGGCAGCCCTACACAGCCCTTTATAGCCCTCTCGGTGCTGCTGGGTGGCGCACTCTTAATGAGGCAATGGGCCACACCTGAGACCACCAGCAGAAGAGGCAGCTCTCCCCAGCCCTTTACAGCCCTCTTGGCGCTGCTAGGTGGCGTCCCCTTATCTTGCAGTTGGCCTCGCCATAGACCACCAGCAGAAGGCGGGGAAGCTCTCCGCAGCCCTTTATAGTCCTCTCGGTACTGCTAGGCGGCGCCCCCTTAACAGAAGATTGGCCTCACCTGAGATGAACAGCAGGCGGGGAAGCTCTCTGCAGCCCTTTCCAGTCCTCTCGGCACTGCTGACTGCCGCCCCCTTATAAGCTGATTGGCCTCACCTGAGACCACCAGCAGAAGAAGGGGAAGCTCACCGCAGCCCTTTCCAGCCCTCTCGGTGCTGCTCTGTGCTGCCCTCTTAATGAGCTGATTGGCCACACCTGAGACCACCAGCAGAAGAAGGGGAAGCTCTCCACAGCACTTTACAGCCCTCTCGGCGCTGCTGGGTGCCGCCCACTTATCAGCTGATTGGCCTCACCTGAGAACACCAGCAGACAGCAGGGCAGCTCTCCCCAGCCCTTTATAGCCCGCTCGGTGATGCTGGGTGCTCCTCTCTTAATGAGCCAATTGGCCACACCTGAGACCACCAGCAGAAGAAGGGGCAGCCCTCAGCAGCCCTTTATAGCCCTCTCAGTGCTGCTGCATGCTGCCTCCCTATCAGCCGACTGGCCTCACCTCAGACCAACAGCAGACGGTAGGGCAGCCCTCCCCAGCCCTCTCGGCACTTCTATGTGCTGCCCCCTTAATAAGCCGAATGGCCACACCTGAGACCACCAGCAGAAGAAGGAGCAGCCCTCCCCAGCCCTTGACAGCCCTCTCGGTGCTGCTGGGTGCCACCCCCTTATCACTCAATTGGCTTCACCTGAGACCACCAACAGAAGAAGGGGAAGCTCTCCGCAGCCCTTTACAGTCCTCTCGAAACTGCTGAGTGCTGCCCCCTTATCAGCCGATTGGCCTCACCTGAGACCACCAGCAGGCAGCGGGGCAGCTCTCCACAACCCTTTACAGCCCTCTCGGTGCTGCTCTGTGCTGCCCTCTTAATGAGCTGACTGGCCACACCTGAGACCACCAGCAGAAGAAGGGGAAGCTCTCTGCAGCCCTTTATAGCTCTCTTGGCGCTGCTGAGTGCTGCCCCCTTATCAGCTGATTGGCCTCACCTGAGACCACCAGAAGAAGAAGGGGCAGCCCTCCGCAGCATTTTGTAGCCCTCTCAGTGTTGCTGGGTGCCACGCTCTTAATGAGCTAACTGGCCACACCTGAGACGACCAGCAGAAGAAGGGGAAGCTCTCTGCAGCCCTTTATAGCCCTCTTACTGCTGCTGGGTGCCGCTCCCTTATCAACCGATTGGCCCCAACTGAGACCACCAGCAGAAGAAGGGGCAGCCCTCCGCAGCCTTTTGTAGCCCTCTCGGTGTTGCTGGGTGCCATGCTCTTAATGAGGTGATTGGCCTCACCTGAGACCACCAGCAGAAGAAGGGGAAGCTCTCCGCAGCCCTTTATAGACCTCTTGCAGCTGCTGGGTACCGCCCCTTTATCAGACGATTGGTCCCAAATCAGACGACCATCAGAAGAAGGGAAGCTCTCCGCAGCCCTTTATAGTCCTCTCGGTACTGCTAGGCGGCGCCCCCTTAACAGAAGATTGGCCTCACCTGAGATTAACAGCAGGCGGGGAAGCTCTCTGCAGCCCTTTCCAGTCCTCTCGGCACTGCTGAGTGCCGCCCCCTTATAAGCTGATTGGCCTCACCTGAGACCACCAGCAGAAGAAGGGGAAGCTCTCCACAGCCCTTTACAGCCCTCTCGGTGCTGCTCTGTGCTGCCCTCTTAATGAGCTGATTGGCCACACCTGAGACCACCAGCAGAAGAAGGGGAAGCTCTCCGCAGCCCTTTACAGCCCTCTCAGCGCTGCTTCGTGATGCCCTGTTATCAGCCGATTGGCCTCACCTGAGACCACCAGCAGACAGCAGGGCAGCTCTCCCCAGCCCTTTATAGCCCGCTCGGTGATGCTGGGTGCTCCTCTCTTAATGAGCCAATTGGCCACACCTGAGACCACCAGCAGAAGAAGGGGCAGCCCTCAGCAACCCTTTATAGCCCTCTCAGTGCTGCTGCATGCTGCCTCCCTATCAGCCGACTGGCCTCACCTGAGACCACTAGCAGACGGTAGGGCAGCCCTCCCCAGCCCTCTCGGCACTTCTATGTGCTACCCCTTAATGAGCCGAATGGCCACACCTGAGACCACCAGCAGAAGAAGGAGCAGCCCTCCCCAGCCCTTGACAGCCCTCTCGGCACCGCGCTCTTAATGAGCCAATTGGCCAAACCCGAGACCACCAGTGGAAGAAGAGGCAGCTCTCCACAGCCCTTTACAGTCCTCTCAGCGCTGGTAGGTGGCGCCCCCTTATCTTTCAGTTGGCCTCACCTGAGAGCACCAGCAGAAGGCGAGGAAGCTCTCCGCAGCCCTTTACAGTCCTCTCGACACTGCTAAGTGCTGCCCCCTTATCAGCCGATTGGCCTCACCTGAGACCACCAGCAGGAGGCGGGGCAGCTCTCCACAACCCTTTACAGCCCTCTCGGTGCTGCTCTGTGCTGCCCTCTTAATGAGCCGATTGGCCAGACCTGAGACCACCAGCAGAAGAAGGGGAAGCTCTCTGCAGCCCTTTATAGCTCTCTTGGTGCTGCTGAGTGCTGCCCCCTTATCAGCTGACTGGCCTCACCTGAGACCACCAGCAGAAGAAGAGACAGCCCTACACAGCCCTTTATAGCCCTCTCAGTGCTGCTGGGTGGCGCACTCTTAATGAGCCAATGGGCCACACCTGAGACCACCAGCAGAGAAGGCAGCTCTCCCCAGCCCTTTACAGCCCTCTTGGCGCTGCTAGGTGGTGTCCCCTTATCTTGCAGTTGGCCTCGCCATAGACCACCAGCAGAAGGCGGGGAAGCTCTGCGCAGCCCTTTACAGTCCTCTCGGTGCTGCTGAGTGCCGCCCCCTAATCAGTTGATTGGCCTCACCTGAGATCACAAGTAGAAGGCAGTACAGCCCTCCGCAGCCCTTTATAGACCTCTTGCTCCTTCTGCGTGCCACGCTCTTAATGAGCCCACTGGCCTCACCTGAGACCACCAGCAGAAGGCGGGGCAGCTCTCCGCAGCCCTTTATAGCCCTGGCGGTGCTGCTGGGTGCTGCCTTCTTAATGAGCCGATTGGCCACACCTGAGACCGCCAACAAAAGGCAGGGCAGCTCTCTGCAGCGCTTTACAGTCATCTCAGCACTGCTGAGTGCTGCCCCCTTATCAGCTGAATGGCCTCACTTGAGACCACCAGCAGAAGGCAGGGCAGCTCACCGCAGCCCTTTATAGCCCTGTCGCTGCCGCTGGGTGCCGCCCCCTTATCAGCCGATTGGCCTCACCAGAGACTACCACTAGAAGAAGGGGAAGCCCTACCCAGCCGTTGACAGCCCTCTCGGCACTGCTGGGTGCTGATCCCTTACCAGGGAATTGGCCTCACCTGAGACCACCAGCAGAAGAAGGGGAAGCTCTCCAGAGCCCTTTACAGCCCTCTCGGCGCTGCTGGGTGCCACGCTCTTAATGAGCTGATTGCCCACACCTGAGACCACCAGCAGAAGGGGAAGCTCTCTGCAGCCCTTTATAGCCCTCTTGGCGCTGCTGTGTGCCGCTCCCTTATCAGCCAATTGGCCCCAACTGAGACCACCAGCAGAAGAAGGGGCAGCCATCCGCAGCCTTTTGTAGCCCTCTCAGTGTTGCTGGGTGCCATGCTCTTAATGAGGTGATTGGCCTCACCTGAGACCACCAGCAGAAGAAAGGAAAGCTCTCCACAGCCCTTTATATCACTCTCAGTGCTGCTGGGTGACACGCTCTTAATGAGCCGACTGGCCTCACCTGAGACCACCAGCAGAAGGCAGGGCATCCCTCCACAGCCCTTTACAGCCCTCTTGGCGCTGCTGGCTTTTGCCCTGTTATCAGCCAATTGGCAACACCTAAGACCACCAGCAGAAGGCAGGGCAGCCCTTTGCAGTCCTTTATAGCTCTCTCAGCACTGCGGAGTGCCACCCCCTTATCAGCTGATTGGCCTCACGTGAGACCACAAGCAGAAGGTAGGGCAGCCCTCCACAGCCCTTTTTAGCCCTCTCGGCACTGCTGGGTGCCGCCCCCATATCAGCCACTTGGCCTCACTTGAGACCACCAGCAGAAGAAGGGGAAGCTCTACGCAGCCCTTTACAGCCCTCTCGGCGCTGCTGCATGCCGCCCCCTTAATGAGCCAATTGGCCATACCTCAGACCACCAGCAGAAGGCGGGGAAGCTCTCTGCAGCCCTTCACAGCCCTCTCAGCACTGCTAGGTGGCGCCCCCCTATCAGACGATTGGCCTCACCTGAGACGACCAACAGAAGAAGAGGAAGCTCTCCGCAGCCCTTTGCAGCCCTCTCGGTGCTGCTAGGTGGCGCCCCCTTTTCAGAAGATTGGCCTCACCTGAGACCACCAGCAGAAGGGTCAGCCCTCCACTGCGCTTTACAGTCCTCTCGGCACTGCTCAGTGCCACCCCCCTTATCAGCAGATTAGCCTCACTTGAGACTACCAGCATAAGGCGGGGAAGCTCACTGCAGCCCTTTACAGCCCTCTCGGTGCTGCTGTGTCCTGCCCCGTTATCATCAGATTGGCCTCACCTGAGACCACCAGCAGAAGAAGGGGAAGCTCACCGCAGCCCTTTACAGCCCTCTCGGTGCTGCTCTGTGCTGCCCTCTTAATGAGCTGATTGGCCACACCTGAGACCACCAGCAGCAGAAGGGGAAGCTCTCCACAGCACTTTACAGCCCTCTGAGCGCTGCTGGGTGCCGCCCACATATCAGCTGATTGGCCTCACCTGAGACAACCAGCAGACAGCAGGGCAGCTCTCCCCAGCCCTTTATAGCCCGCTCGGTGATGCTGGGTGCTCCTCTCTTAATGAGCCAATTGGCCACACCTGAGACCACCAGCAGAAGAAGGGGCAGCCCTCAGCAGCCCTTTATAGCCCTCTCAGTGCTGCTGCATGCTGCCTCCCTATCAGCCGACTGGCCTCACCTCAGACCAACAGCAGACGGTAGGGCAGCCCTCCCCAGCCCTCTCAGCACTTCTGTGTGCTGCCCCCTTAATGAGCCGATTGGCCACACCTGAGACCACCAGCAGAAGAAGGAGCAGCCCTCCCCAGCCCTTGACAGCCCTCTCGGCACCGCGCTCTTAATGAGCCGATTGGCCACACCCGAGATCACCAGCAGAAGAAGAGGCAGCTCTCCACAGCCCTTTACAGTCCTCTCAGCGCTGGTAGGTGGCGCCCCCTTATCTTGCAGTTGGCTTCGCCATAGACCACCAGCAGAAGGCGGGGAAGCTCTCCGCAGCCCTTTACAGTCCTCTCGACGCTGCTGAGTGCTGCCCCCTTATCAGCCGATCGGCCTCACCTGAGACCACCAGCAGGAGGCGGGGCAGCTCTCCACAACCCTTTACAGCCCTCTCGGTGCTGCTCTGTGCTTATCTCTTAAAGAGCTGATTGGCCACACCTGAGACCACCAGCAGAAGAAGGGGAAGCTCTCCGCAGCCCTTTATAGCTCTCTTGGTGCTGCTGAGTGCTGCCCCCTTATCAGCTGATTGGCCTCACCTGAGACCACCAGCAGAAGAAGAGGCAGCCCTATACAGCCCTTTATAGCCCTCTTGGTGCTGCTGGGTGACGCACTCTTAATGAGGCAATGGGCCACACCTGAGACCACCAGCAGAAGAGGCAGCTCTCCCCAGCCCTTTACAGCCCTCCTGGTGCTGCTAGGTGGCGCCCCCTTATCTTGCAGTTGGCCTCGCCATAGACCACCAGCAGAAGGCGGGGAAGCTCTGCGCAGCCCTTTACAGCCCTCTCAGTGCTGCTGGGTGCTGCCTTCTTAATGAGCTGATTGGCCACACCTGAGACCGGCAACAAAAGGCAGGGCAGCTCTCTGCAGCGCTTTACAGTCATCTCAGCGCTGCTGAGTGCTGCCCCCTTATCAGCTGAATGGCCTCACTTGAGACCACCAGCAGAAGGCAGGGCAGCTCACCGCAGCCCTTTATAGCCCTGAAGGTGCTGCTGGGTGCCGCCCCCTTATCAGCCGATTGGCCTCACCAGAGACTACCACTAGAAGAAGGGGAAGCCCTACCCAGCCGTTGACAGCCCTCTCAGCACTGCTGGGTGCTGATCCCTTACCAGGGAATTGGCCTCACCTGAAACCACCAGCAGAAGAAGAGGAAGCTCTCCACAGCCCTTTACAGCCCTCTCGGCGCTGCTGTGTCCTGCCCCCTTAATGAGCAGATTGGCACACCTGAGACCACCAGCAGAAGAAAGGAAAGCTCTCCACAGCCCTTTATATCACTCTCGGTGCTGCTGGGTGCCACGCTCTTAATGAGCCGACTGGCCTCACCTGAGACCACCAGCAGAAGGCAGGGCATCCCTCCGCAGCCCTTTACAGCCCTCTTGGCGCTGCTGGCTTCCGCCCTGTTATCTGCCGATTGGCCTCACCTGAGATGACCAGCAGGAGGCGGGGCAGCTCTCCACAACCATTTACAGCCCTCTCAGCGCTGCTTCCTGATGCCCCCTCATCAGCCAATTGGCCACACCTGAGACCACCAGCATGAGGCAGGGCAGCCCTTTGCAGTCCTTTATATCTCTCTCAGCACTGCGGAGTGCCACCCCCTTATCAGCTGATTGGCC
Source organism: Calypte anna (assembly GCF_003957555.1). Lineage (NCBI taxonomy): Eukaryota > Metazoa > Chordata > Aves > Apodiformes > Trochilidae > Calypte > Calypte anna. The sequence continues at coordinate 26,106,104 of NC_044246.1, forward strand.
TCACGTGAGACCACAAGCAGAAGGTAGGGCAGCCCTCCACAGCCCTTTTTAGCCCTCTCAGGACTGCTGGGTGCTGCCCCCATATCAGCCACTTGGCCTCACCAGAGACCACCAGCAGAAGAAGGGGAAGCTCTCCGCAGCCCTTTACAGCCCTCTCAGCGCTGCTGCATGCCGCCCTCTTAATGAGCCGATTGGCCATACCTCAGACCACCAGCAGAAGGCAGGGAAGCTCTCCGCAGCCCTTTGCAGCTCTCCCGGTGCTGCTAGGTGGCGCCCCCTTTTCAGAAGATTGGCCTCACCTGAGACCACCAGCAGAAGGTGGGGCAGCCCTCCGCAGCCTTTTGTAGCCCTCTCCGTGTTGCTGTGTGCCATGCTCTTAATGAGCCGGTTGGCCTTACCTGACACCACCAGCAGAAGAAGGGGAAGCTCTCCGCAGCCCTTTATAGACCTCTTGCTGCTGCTGGGTACCGCCCCTTTATCAGACGATTGGTCCCAAATCAGACGACCATCAGAAGAAGGGAAGCTCTCCGCAGCCCTTTATAGTCCTCTCGGTACTGCTAGGCGGCACCCCCTTAACAGAAGATTGGCCTCACCTGAGATGAGCAGCATGCGGGGAAGCTCTCTGCAGCCCTTTCCAGTCCTCTTGGTACTGCTGAGTGCCGCCCCCTTATTAGCCGATTGGCCTCACCTGAGACCACCAGCAGAAGGGGCAGCTCTCCACAGCCCTTTACAGCCCTCTCGATACTGCTGTGTCCTGCCCCCTTAATGAGCAGATTGGCCACACCTGAGACCACCAGCATGAGGCAGGGCAGCCCTTTGCAGTCCTTTATAGCTCTCTCAGCACTGCAGAGTGCCGCCCCCTTATCAGCTGATTGGCCTCATGTGAGACCACAAGAAGAAGGTTGGGCAGCCCTCCACAGCCCTTTTTAGCCCTCTCGGCACTGCTAGGTGCTGCCCCCATATCAGCCACTTGGCCTCACTTGAGACCACAAGCAGAAGAAGGGGAAGCTCTCCCCAGCCCTTTACAGCCCTCTCGGCGCTGCTGCATGCCGCCCCCTTAATGAGCCGATTGGCCATACCTGAGACCACCAGCAGAAGAAGGGGCAGCCCTCAGCAGCCCTTTACAGCCCTCTCAGTGCTGCTGCATGCTGCCTCCCTATCAGCCGACTGGCCTCACCTCAGACCACCAGCAGACGGTAGGGCAGCCCTCCCCAGCCCTCTCGGCACTTCTATGTGCTGCCCCCTTAATGAGCCGATTGGCCACACCTGAGACCACCACCAGCAGAAGGGGCAGCCCTCCCCAGCCCTTGACAGCCCTCTCGGCGCTTCTGGGTGCCGACCCTTATCAGGGAATTGGCCACACCTGAGACCACCAGCAGAAGAAGGGGAAGCTCCCCGCAGCCCTTTATAGCTCTCTTGGCGCTGCTGAGTGCTGCCCCCTTATCAGCTGATTGGCCTCACCTGAGACCACCAGCAGAAGAAGAGGCAGCCCTACACAGCCCTTTACAGCCCTCCTGGCGCTGCTAGGTGGCGCGCCCTTATCTTGCAGTTGGCCTTGCCATAGACCACAAGCAGAAGGCGGGGAAGCTCTGCGCAGCCCTTTACAGTCCTCTCAGTGCTGCTGAGTGCTGCCCCCTAATCAGTTGATTGGCCTCACCTGAGATCACAAGCAGAAGGCAGTACAGCCCTCCGCAGCCCTTTATAGACCTCTTGCTCCTTCTGCATGCCACGCTCTTAATGAGCCCACTGGCCTCAACTGAGACCACCAGCAGAAGGCAGGGCAGCTCACCGCAGCCCTTTATAGCCCTGGCGGTGCTGCTGGGTGCTGCCTTCCTAATGAGCTGATTGGCCTCACCAGAGACTACCACTAGAAGAAGGGGAAGCCCTACCCAGCCGTTGACAGCCCTCTCAGCACTGCTGGGTGCTGATCCCTTACCAGGGAATTGGCCTCACCTGAAACCACCAGCAGAAGAAGGGGAAGCTCTCCACAGCCCTTTACAGCCCTCTCGATGCTGCTGTGTCCTGCCCCCTTAATGAGCAGATTGGCCACACCTGAGACCACCAGCAGAAGAAAGGAAAGCTCTCCACAGCCCTTTATATCACTCTCGGTGCTGCTGGGTGCCACGCTCTTAATGAGCCGACTGGCCTCACCTGAGACCACCAGCAGAAGGCAGGGCAGCCCTTTGCAGTCCTTTATAGCTCTCTCAGCACTGCAGAGTGCCGCCCCCTTATCAGCTGATTGGCATCACATGAGACCACAAGCAGAAGGTAGGGCAGCCCCCCACAGCCCTTTTTAGCCCTCTCGGCACTGCTGGTTGCTGCCCCCATATCAGCCACTTGGCCTCACCAGAGACCACCAGCAGAAGAAGGGGAAGCTCTCTGCAGCCCTTTACAGCCCTCCCGGCGCTGCTAAATGGCGTCCCCTTATCGTGCAGTTGGCCTCACCATAAACCACCAGCAGAAGGCGGGGCAGCCCTCTACAGACCTTTATAGCCCTCTCGGTGCTCCTGGGTGCTGCCCCCTTATCAGATGATTGGCCTCACCTGAGACCACCAGCAGAAGAAGGGGCAGCACGCAGCAGCCCTTTACAACCCTCTCTGTGCTGCTGTGTGCTGCCCTCTTAATGAGCTGATTGGCCACACCTAAGATGACCAACAAGAGGCGGGGCAGCTCTGTGCAGCGCTTTATAGTCCTCTCGGCACTGCTGGGTGCCGCCCCCTATTTAGCCGGCTGGCCTCACCTGAGACCACCAGTAGAAAGCAGGGCAGCCCTTCACAGACCTTTACAGTCCTCTCGGTGCTGCTGAGTGCTGCCCCTTTATCAGCCGATTGGCCTCACCTCAGACCACCAGCAGAAGGCTGGGCAGCTCTCCGCAGCCCTTTACAGCCCTCTCGGTGGTGCTGGGTGCTGCCTTCTTAATGAGCTGATTGGCCACACCTGAGACTGCCAGCAGAAGAAGGGGCAGCCCTCCCCAGTCCTTTACAGCCCTCTTGGCACTGCTGAGTGCTGCCCCCTTATCAGCTGATTGGCCTCAACTGAGACCACCAGCAGAAGAAGGGGAAGCTATCCACAGCCCTTATAGCTCTCTGGGCACTGCTGGGTGCCGCCCCCTTATCAGCCGATTCGCTTCACCTGAGACTATCAGCAGAAGGTGGGGCAGCCCTGCGCAGCCCTTTGTAGCCCTCTGTGCCAATGGTGTTGCCCCCTTATCAGCTGATTTGTCTCACCTGAGATCAGGTTACACAATTTTTTTCATCCAAGGTGGCCTTGAACCCTTCCAAGTAAGGGGCATCAACAACCTCCCTCTGTAACCTATTCTAATGCTCATCTTAAAGATTTTTTTTCCAAATATCTAAATCTACCCTCTTTCATTTTAAAACCATTACTCTTTGTTCTTTTGCTACCCTTTCTTGTGAAAAGCCTCTTCCCAGCTTTCCTGTAGGCCTCCCTCATGGACTGGAATGCTGCTATAAGGTCTCCCCATAACCTTCTCTTCCTCAGGCTGAGTAGCCCCAACTCTCTCAGCCTGTCTTTATAGCAGAGCTGCTCCAGCCCTCTGATCATCTCTGTGGACCTTTTCTGGACCCTCTCCAACAATCTGTATCTTTCTTTGTTTCTTTCCTGTGCTGGGGGCTCCAAAGCTGTGTACAGCATTCCAGGTGCAGTCTCACAAGAGCAGAGCAGAGGGGCAGCATCACCTCCCTCTCCCTGCTTGCTGGACTTCTTTTGATGCAGCTCAGGATGCAGGTGGCTTTCTGGGCTGTGAGCACACACTGGTGGCTCATGTTGAGCTTTTGATCTACTGCCTCCCACAAGTCCTTTTTTCTCAGGAATGCTCTCTGTCCACTATCCCCACAGCCTGGATTTGTGCCTGGGGTTGCACTGACCCAGGTGCAGGACCTTTCACTTGGTCTTGCTGAACTTCATGAGGCTGGCATGGGTCCACCCCTCCAGCCTGTCCAGGTCCCTCTGGATGGCATCGCTTCTCTCTACACAGCTTGGTGTCATCAGCAAACTTGCTGAGGATACACTCTACCCCACTGTTCATGTCTCCAACAAAGATGTTAAACAGCACTGGTCCCAGTACTGACCCCTGAGGAGCACCACTTGTCACTCGCCTCCACCTGGACACTGAACCATTGACTACAACTCTCTGGGAGCAGCCACCTTACAAATTACTTATTCACTGAACAGTCTATCTGTCAAGTCCATGTCTTTTCAGATTGGAGATCAGGATGTCATGGGGAACAGTGCCAAATGCCTTGTACAAACTCAGGTAGATGATGTCAGTTGCTCTGCCACTATCCACCACCTCTGTAGGTTAGGTGTGATGTGCCCTTAGTGAAGCCACGTTGGCTTTCACTGATCACTTCCTTGTATTCATTGTGTCTTGGATAAGCATATGTGCTATTTGGCCATAAATTTCTCTTCTTTTGTAACTTTTTGATCTCAAATTAACTAGTTCATAAGTTAGGGCACTTTCCTTGTGATTAGGGCAATGTATAATGCACATTTCCACAGTACATTCAAGAATATATTACTCTTTCTTTGACTGTTATAAAACTGTACAGTATATAAAGATTGTGCAGTAACCGTCGCTGAATTAAGTTTGTGTATTACTTTCAAAACATACCTTGTCCTCCAAACACCATCAAGACCTTTCTCCTAGACTAGCAACCAAACTGTGGAATGATCTCAACTTGATAAATCTGTTTCTTTTGATACCTAAAATAAAGAAGCTCTCCAGTTCTTGTTACACATTTTAACTTTGAAATATTTAAATATTATTGGATGGCTGCAGTTAGTTACTCAAAATAAGTATGGAGGATTTGTTGCTGTTGCTACCTCTGTGTTTTTTCCAAACATACATTTTTCCAAATTTATAATTTCATATGATGAAAGGAGAAAATGGGGTATCACACATAGCATGCCTTTAAATGTGTGTGACTTCTTCCTCTGAACTCCTCAAGACCAAGATACTAGAGTTCTCTATTTCTTTACAATAAACTTTCACTCACATTTTGTAAAATACACACTTTTCATTCTCCATAACCTAAAGAAACAGCACCCACCCAGCAGAAACATGCTGGTGTTCCAGCCTGTTCCACTCTCTGGGATTCACTGCAGTTCACCTACAGATTTGCAGTAGGAAAGTAGCACCATGGTGCAAATTTTTTCCAAAAAGCCTGTTCCTGATAGCCTTGCCACCAGTGTTCCCAGCAGTACCCTGCCTGCAGTGCAGTTCAGAGCAGCCAGTGTTACTGTGCCCAGCTCTTTCAATGCATTTGGCTGGCCACTGCATAACCTGACATAGGTGGCCATAGATCACAGAATTGTTATGGTTGGAAAAGGCCCTTAGGATCAAATCTAACTATTATCCCAGCACTGCCAAGTGCCACAAAGTCATGTCCCTAAGCATCATATCTACACATCTTGTAAATACCTCCTGGGATGGTGATTCTACCACTTCCCTGGGCAGCCTGTTTCAGCACCTCACAGCCCTTCCAGTACAGACATTTTCTGTATGTCTATGAACAAATATATGGACATACCAAATCTAAACCTCCCGTGGCACAACTTGACACCATTTCCTCTTGTTCTATCGCTTGTCCCTTGGGAGCAGAGGCTGACACCCAGCTCACCACTGCCTCCTTTCCAGTAGATGTACAGAGCAGCAAGGTCTCCCCTCAGCCTCATTTTCTCCAGGCTAAACAACCCCCGCTCCCTCAGCTACTCTTCAGATGACTTATTGCTGCAGACCCTTAATGTAAACACTTTGAAAATATGAAATATGTCTCTCGAGGAACAACAGAGGAAAAAAAAGCGGAGAACAGCACCCAATGGTGGATCCTACACCCCCTCCTCCAGCCAGAGACCAGGGCCGGCGGACAGTGATAAAACTTAATTGCTCTCTTCGTTTCCTTTTTCTTTCCTTTTCTTAACAACTCTCTCCTCAGAGTGACTAATTTAGGTAAAATCTCTCCTCTTGTAAACTTGGTTTTTTCTTTTTAAGGTGGTGTTACTGTCTCCTTTCCCTGAAATAAATCTTTGTCATTTGCTTAAATCATAAAGCCTGTTATTTTTGTAAATTCATGTGATGTCTATGAGCAGTGGCTGATTTTTCCTCTCAATCAAAGTATAAAATCATAGCTCGGATCGTAACATCCTTAATTGGCGTCACGGACAGGATATTTGAGGAAAGATCAGAGCCTGCTCTAAGTCCGGCACCTGAATTGCAAAACGAACTCCAACCCTTCCCCAGCTTCCTTGCCCTTCTCTGGCCATGCTCCAGCACCTGCGTCCTTCTCGCAGCCAAGGGCTCAGAACTGAGGGGAGCTGGCGGGGCGGCCTCCCCACAGCCGGGCTCAGGTGACTCCGCTCCCCCTGGCAAAGCTCACTCACCAGCACCCGCCTGGCTCTCCCCTTGATGTCCCCGCTGTCCCCTCCCCTCCTCCGCTCACCCAGGTTCTCCCTGCCCCTCACCGTTCAGCAGCAACGTGGGAAGCCACCCGACCCGGCCACCAGCCCTTTCTCTCGATCTTCTTGCCCGAAGATGGGGTAACCCCACGTTCCAAGCCACACGTGTCAGCCGCTCCCCACGGGCAGACCCGCCCCTGTGGCCTCTGCGCCGGCCCTTGTAGGAGGAACTCGCCCCGACCGCCTCAGGGCCGCTCCACCGCCTTTACAAAATAAATTCGAAACGCCTCAAATCCTACCCCAGGGCTCTGGGGAAAGCCGAAGGATTCCACACACACACCCCCTCCCTCAACCCCCCCTACTCCCCAGTCTTCTGCCCGGCCTGCCGACCGGGGAGAAAACGCGTTGCTGCGTGTCACGTCCCTTCCCGCGACCCGTCGCCACCGCGCCGCTTTCCGTAGCGAACCCGGAAGTGTCTCCGCAACGCGCCTCAGGGAGCCCGTCAGGATGTTTGGGGTCTGGCGGGCGCCGCCGCTGTCCCGGGCCGGGGCCAGGGCTCGGGTTCGGCTGCAGGCCCGAGCGGGGGCCTCCGCCTGGGGCTGGGTGCGCTCCGCCGCTTCGGAGGCTAATAGCCAGCAGCCCTCGGCAGAGAGGCAGCAGGACTCGCAGTACCGGGACACAGTGCTGCTGCCGCGCAGCCGGTTCCCCGCGCAGCTACCGGGGCGGCTGCAGCCCGAGACAGAACTGGAGACGCAGCAGGTAGCGGCGGGGCCCGGGGCTGGCCGCGGCGGGGCTGGAGGGTGCGCGCCCTGAGAAGGGAGCGGCGAGGCTTGGCCCGGCGACCGAGTCCCCTCCTCGGGCAGAGAGTTGGGGTTTGGTTACGGGCCCGCCTTTTGCCGCCGTCATGAATAGTCTCGAGTTTGTTGTAATTTTGTGATGGAGAAACAGTAACAGCCCTCCCGATAGCGGAGAGCCAGAACTGTAGCCTTAGGCTCAGTAGAATGCCTCTCTCGGGCTTTTTAATACTCTTAAACTACTGATGTCTTGTGTTACAGAGTTAGAATTCTAACTTAACTCTGTATTTATTTATTTGCTTTGATTATTTGTTTTACCATCTAAACAAAATGCAGATTCTTTTGGAAGTGCCAAGGCCTGTGATGATTTAGGTGTTTCCTCCTTGTCTCTACAGAAATGTGGTTTTTCAGAACTGTATTCATGGCAGAGGCAAAGGAAAGCAAAGCAGGAATTCTGTCTGCATGATGGACCACCTTATGCCAATGGAGACCCTCATGTTGGCCATGCATTAAACAAAGTAATTATTTACTCCTTCATACTGTACTGTTTTGAAATGGTAAAGGCTTCCTATAATGTGCCATGTGTTCTCCATTCCCATTTAAGTCAATGTCACTTTAAAATGTTCAGTATTTTCGTAGAGGGGGCTTTTAAAAAGCAAAGACATGGTGACGTGGATACCATATGATGCCACAGATACTATGCCATGACATAAATACCATATGCTGGTATGATGGCTACATGCTAAATGCTGACTTATGTAACATAACTGAATGTTACAGTAAAAAGGAAACTTTTTTTTTTTAAGAGAAAGTCCCTCCCTTGTTTCTAAGCAGTATTAAATGCACAGTTTATTTTGTGTATTGAATGTTCCACACATACACATGTGGATGAGTGTATATTTCTACATGTATAATGTTACTGTAACGCATGGTTGAGCTGTGCCCTTGCTATTCTTTTTTCCTTTGGGTATTTTATAAGTTTGTTGTATTGCAGCTGTTTTTTTTTTTTATCGTAGTGTCTTAGATGGAACAATTACTAAATGTTGATTAAATGCTGATGTTGATTAAATTGTAAATTTAATCTTTGAAATAATACTCCTCAATATGTTTGGCTGTGTTTATATTCAGTCCTGAGAATAACAGCATTACACGTGCTGCAGTGTGAGAAAGACTCAGATGTGACCCACAGCTTAAGCTAAAGCTTGGACTTCTGAAAATGACAAGTTTTGGCAGATGATCACTTATGTCAAAAACCAGTAATAAGCACTAGATAAATGCTGTAGATCCAGCTCAGAGTTTTGAAAATGAGAGTAAGCTTCAAACAAGTAAGCTTGTTTGCTTCAGGTATTGTATTTCAATTTTACATACTGCATTGTTCAATTATACTAAACATGGATTCCTTTGACCAGAGGTCTTTAGAAGTTCTGCCAAAATACAATATGATGGGCAAGAAAAATCACAAATACAGTTTTAAATGTAAATATATCGTGCAGCCTTTTATTTTATGTATTTATTTTTAATATGGGGATCTTAATTAATGAGGCAGGTATTCCAGATGGGGGAGCTAAAGTGACAGATGACCCTTTTGTATTTCCAGATTTTGAAAGACATCACTAATCGTTTCCACATGATGAGAGGTTACAGAGTGCATTATGTTCCAGGGTGGGATTGTCATGGATTACCCATTGAGTTGAAGGCATTGTCAGAAGTCAAAGGAGCTGAAAATCTTTCACCCATAGAAATTAGACAAAGAGGTAAACTACCTGTTGTGGCATCTTTACAGAAAAAGTTGGCTTAGGTATTTGTACATCCTACTCAGCATATTTTGAATTTTATGCTTTACAAATAGCTTTTATACTTTATTGGGTGCTTTTCTACTAGCTGTTCATAACATTTTCTAGAATTACTGTATGTATCTGCCAAGCAGACTGAGTGCAATGGAATCTTATGAAATGGGATAATTAAACACAGGCTTAATTTGATGCTGTAATGAACATGCATAGCATTGGCTGTGGTTTTACAAAATCACAAGGACTGACAATTTGGATTTCTGCTTTGCATAACTGTGCGGTAGCATGAAATCAGTTTTTATCAGATCAGCAGAATTTTGTGTACTGGAGACTGAATGTGCTGAGGAGCTGAAAGAAAGGAGTCCCTACTCGAGCAGGAGGTTGGACCAGGTGACCTCTAGAGGTCCCCTCTAACCTCAGCAAGTCTGTAATTCTATGAAAAAAATATGACTTGAAGTGGGACAGCTTGTGATGTAATGGGGTTGTATTTATTGACTGTTTTTAATAATACTACAAAGCTACAAGGGTGATCCTTTCAAAGAAAGTCTGCATTACCTGAAAACTTTTTTAAAGAAATAATTTCAGGTACCATGTATCTCAAAAAACATGAACATTCAGCTTCAAAACTGCAATGAGCAATTTAAACTGCTTTAGTTGAAACTGCAACAATGAAATGAGTAACTTCTTTGCAGATGCATGTTGCTTTGAAAAGTTTGAATCATCATCATCAGAGCTGGTTAATTTCCACTTTTTTTTTTTTTTTTTTTTTGCATTAAATGAAAATGCATTTTGAGAAATTGTTCTTCATAGCTGAATACACTTCTTTTTTTTCCCTCTTTTTTAAAAAGAAAGTTTATGTTCTATAAACACATGTTGCTTTAGTCCCCATATTAGTAAAAAAGTGCCACTCCTGGATTTTTTTATTCTTTGCAGTTGTTTTATGTAACTATTTCTATGCAGTATGTATTTTTTTAGCCATAATAATCTGTTTAATACATGTCTGTAATTAATGCATGGCTTTAGTATGTTCAGCTCAGGCTTTTCTAAAAAACATCAGTGGCTTATTTTAAATGGTATTATATTGATCTTAATGGCCTAAATCATGTGCTTAATGAAACTCTTCCCTTCAGCCAGAAAATTTGCAGAAAGAGCAATTGAGAAGCAGAAATCTGCCTTCATTCGTTGGGGCATAATGGCAGATTGGGATAACTGCTACTGTACGTTTGATCCAAAATATGAAGCAAACCAGCTGAGAGTCTTTTACAAAATGTATGAAAAGGTATGCTGGATTTATTTTAAAGTGTGTTTTGGTTTGTTATGAGTTGCAATTCACCTTTCTTTTTTCCCTCCTTTTCTTCTTCAGGGTTTCATTTATCAGGACTATAAACCTGTGTTCTGGTCCCCTTCAGCAAAGTAAGTCTCAGCTTACTATTTTGTCTTCAGATTTTTAACAAGGATATCAATAGCTTTTGATGTTGAAGTGTGTTAACTTATGTTTGATATCTGTCCAGAACGGCCTTGGCTGAAGCAGAGCTTGAATACAATGAGCAGCACGTCAGTCGTTCTGTGTATATGAAATTTCCCCTGATAAAGTCACCACCTAAGCTGACTTCTGTGATAAGTATGACTTCTGTATAGATTTTAAAACTGATAGCTTTGGTTTTTTATAATTGAGAGTAAAGTACTTCTGATTTACACCTGTAGATGGATCATCCCCTGCTAGTGTGCTAGTGTGGACCACGCAGCCTTGGACTGTGCCAGCCAATCAAGCAGTTTGTTACATGCCAGACGCAGAGTATGTGTCTTTAACTTGGTTCAGTGATCTGTGTCAGTCATTATCGATATTTATCAGCAAAGTTAAAACGTTCTGGACTACCATTACATTTTACTTAAGGCATTTTTTTTGCTTTGTTGATGAGTGGAAGTGTTGCTTTTTAAGTGACATAATTGTAAGCTTTGTTCTGTATGCCTATTAATCTATTAATTTTTGCTTTAATTTTTTAGATATTTCTTCTTCCTAATGTTACATTATCTTGAAATTCTTTTGAGATGCACAACTGAATTTTGCACTGGAAACTTAAAACATGCTTTGTTGTCTTTAGAGATGGAGAGTTAAAAGAATTTGTAACTTCGTGGTGTTTGTAATTACTCCATATCACAAATATATATTTGCATTGTAGATACTCAGTTGTGAAATGTACAACTACTGGCGAATACTTCATTCTAGCTGCAGATAAAGTGGAATCTACAGCAGCTGTTTTGGACAAGCAGTTTGAGGTTATATCAACGTGTAAAGGTAGGTTTTAATATTATTAATCTGAAGCTGCGTAGAAATCTGCTTAGAGGTGTCCAAAAACTGCTTCAGATTTTATTTGTTATTAAGTTTGTTTATATTTTGACCACATGCTTCACTAGAATCATAGAATCATAGAATTGGCTGGGTTGGAAGGGACCTCAGAGATCATCGAGTCCAACCCTTGAACCACCGTTGCAGTTGCTAAAATAACCTAAAATAACATGAAGAGCAGTAGTTTGTCAGATTTACTATTAGTCTATTTTAACTCAAATTTTCATCCATAAGTTTCAAAGTACTTTTTAAAATCTTGCTTCACACTTGGAAAACTTTAAACACAGAGTGGAAGTCTGTGGCCTGTTCAGTATCGAAACCTTAATTACACTTAACACAGTTTGTCTGTCATCCTCATCCATGGTTGATGAGAAAAAGGGCATAATCACAAATACATATGCTCACTGCCTGATTGCTAAATTCTACTAAAAGTCTTGAAATTATCCAGTGTAAGGAAATATCATTGTCAGCTGTTGTTGTCACGTTATGTTACTTTTCAAGTTTTTCAATGTTAAGAGATGTCTTAAGCCTTCACTATAACCATGAAGACTGCTGAGATACTGTAGATGTTGTCTATTGGGACAAACTCAATTGGTTCAGTTTGCATCCTAACAAACTGCATAGTGATATTTTTAAATAGATTTCTGTTCAGTATCCTGAGCTGGGATTTAATGTGCCATTTGTGAAATTTATTCATGTGCCTTTATCAGTGATTCAGTACTGGAAATGAGCATCTCTAAAGAAGGTCAGAAAAATTTTACATTACTTTTTCTTTTCACGTTGTTTAGATGTCTTTCCTTGCCTTCTTTTTCAGAGGGAAAAAATTACCTGTTTTGCTGCATAATAATCTTGGGTTTGCCTCAGGGTAAAATTACCTGTAGCAGTTCTTCTTGCAGGTTCTACCTTCTTTAATAAATGATTTGCACATAGCATACAGCAGTAGAGTTGGACCTTCTTGAAAAGAAATGTAATTAAGTTTTTCGTTTTTAACTTAAATTTTCAAATTAAATGGTTTTAGTTTAAAGAACCTGTTATTTTTATCTGACCAATATTCAGTAGTTAGTGATATATGTTACCTTTCTGTAGGTGTGTACCTAACTGACAGCAGTTCCTAAACATGTTCCTTCTAGGAAGTGTTACAAAGCACTCCTCAAGCTCTGGATCCTTGACTTTCAGCAAGGCTTTACTACTAATATTTCATCGGTTTTATTAACCTTAATTGTCACTAGTTTCATTTATATTGTACTCTCTTTATTTGTATGTAATGTATTGAATTTATATTAATTGTTCATCAGTACTTAGTGGCAGTACTAGAAACAGGTTCCAAATTCAAGGGGCTTTAGCTTACTGAATCATTATTGAGATGTGTTGCTGAAACATGAAGATAGTGGTGCCCAAGGAGTGGGAATGTATGGAGTTATCTCTAGATGGAATGTCACTACTAAGGAATACTGTTGTCTAAGGCAGAAGAAAAGCTTTTTCCTTAAAGGAAAAAAAAACCTGTGTGCAAGATTAACAACGGAAAGAATTTGATGGCATTTGGATGTGGACACACAAACAAGATAAGGAATTAGTACATATGAATTGTCTCCCATGCATACAATTAATGATCAATTATTCCATTGCTGCTCTTTGATAGAAGAAGCTGAATGCATGAATTATGTTGCTCTATTTTCTCTTCTGTTTCCCTTCACCATCAGGTGTGGATTTGGCAGATGGTTCTTGTGCTCATCCCACAATTCCTGCCAGAGTCTCTCCTCTGTTACCTGCAAATCACGTGACAATGGCAAAAGGAACAGGATTAGTTCATACAGCCCCAGCTCATGGTATGGAAGACTATAATGTAGCTTCTCACCATCAGCTACCCACGGTACTTATTTTCAGCTTACTTTTCACAGATTTTGCTCCTGATCATGTGCCTCTAAAGTGATTCTTGTAATCTGTGTGCATAAAGCTTGAAAATGATGTGAAGCATCCATTTAAGTGTATCACTGATGGCAGGAATGCAGGACTAACCTTAACCTTAAAAAGTGTCTATCATAATAAAAGGATGAAGCTTTTATCCCATCTGCTAATTAAAGGCTATATGGCAGTGGTAGAATAGAATCAGATTTGTCTTCTCTCCTTTTGTGTAAAAGCAGACATCAGTTCTCAGATATTGTCTCTTAGCACTCATAATTGGCTTTTTTTTAAAGCTGTATCTTGCAAACCAGTAAATCACCAAGTCACTGTTATTACTGTTTTCCAGTAAATCTTGTTTTAAACACACACATAAATACAGTTCAGTTATACGTGATCAGTTTGTGTTTGATGGAAATGAAGACGCCTTTTTAAAGAGGTGGTTCTTGAGATGTTCCAAAGCCTGATTATGCTCATATTTCTGGACAGCTTCTTTTGAGATTGGGGTTTTGCTTGTTTGGTGTTTTTTTTTTTTCACAAAAATTGAAATACTAAGCAGTGAGTTGATGTAAGATAGTTTTGCTGTAGCTGCAGATATCGCAGTACTTGTTTCTTCTGATGTGTAAAATTCACTTGCCTGGTAGATTACTAAATTACAGTTCACTGAATCTGAAGTGTACTTTCATATAACATACTTCGGTACATTTTATTGACATGATTAAAATACTTATTTTTAGGATTGTCTCGTGGATGAAGGTGGTTTTTTTACTGAAGCTGCAGGTCCTGAACTTCAAAAGAAGAATGTCCTTGAAGAGGGGAATGAAGCTGGTGAGTATTTGATGTTTAGTCTCATATGAGTTTATCTGTTACATTTCTGCAGGTATATTTTAATGGTTCGTATGAACATTTTGAATATGAATGAGGTGCAGGCACTTATTATGTGTTGATCATGGAAATAAACAAATTGATGTTAAAAGTAGCAATATGTTCATATCAGATTTTAATCTTGTCTGATTTTTTTTTCTCAGTCATTCAGATGCTTAAGGCAGCCAGGAATTTGTTAAAAGAAGAGAAATATGTGCACAGTTACCCATATGACTGGAGGACTAAAAAACCAATGATAATTCGTGCCAGCAAGCAGTGGTTTGTAAACACAGCAGATGTGAAGGCTACAGCACAGGTATATAGTTTTGCTTTGTTACTGGATATTTAAAGACAGCTGATGCCATTTGGGATCAGGAAAACAATCTTGCTATAGCTCATTCCAGTATGTGTTCTTCTCTAGGGCTTACAAACAGTAGTTGAAAAATGGTAATTATTTGTAGAAGTAAGGAATGTTGTCAGTTTTTTGTCATTAGGGAAATAATCTAAGATAAATACACTGACAGACATATTTGTTCAAGACGAACCTCTTTTAGGGTACGGCGCTTCAAGGTCCAACCAGGTGTTCCAGCAGAGACTCACGAACAGTGCTCCGAGCCTATAGCCCACAGGGCTGACTAGCCTGGATTGGTGCTGTTGCTCTGAGAGCGACTGACCTCTCTGCTGGCTAGCTCCGGAGTGAGCCCCACCTGTGTCTCAGGCCTCACCTTTTATTGGCCCCCTGGTCCTGCTCATGCCAGTGGGGGCCCACCCTAATTGGGCACAGGTGGGCTTGACACAAGCTCATGCTCACTCCCTGGCAATTAGTGGCACCTGGTTGCCTCGTTACACTACAGTTCATTCTATAGAAGATGTGTAAGTTTCTTAGAACTACCGAACTTTTATCCCATTTTTATTTTTTTAAATAGAGTGTATTAAGGAAAAAAAAATCAGAAGAGATTATTTTATCCCTATTAAAATTACCTTTGTTGTTATTGTAGCCTTGTATAGCCAGACATCTTTGTTTGCTCCCCTGTTAATTTTGCCACAGTTCTATTTTAAATATTGTTTTACGTTTTAAAAAACATTTTAAAAATCAGACGAGAGTATCTGGGGTAATAATGATTTCATTCTAATTAGGGCATGAGGTATTTATTCCTTAATCATATTTATTTCGAATGAAGGATAACATGATGGTTATTCAGCAGGCTTGGAAGTGAGTGGTAGCCCACACTGTAGTAAAGGCAGTATTTATCAAGGGGCTTCAAAGCAGACATCACAAGACACAATTAAATTTCAGGTAAAGATACTGATGTCATTTCTAACTTAGTTTAGGGTGGGTCTGCTAGGAAACCAGAGCCACCAAAGAAGCCTTGGTTGCCCTGTGTAGGAAATGTACAGGATATATACACCCTTCAGAGTATGTTACTGGAAGAGCAACACGTGGTGAACTAAACAAAGTAAATGTGGCAGTTTCCTGAGAACATGGTATTCAGTAATGGGAGTGGGAGTGTAGACCTGTACCTTTTTTACTGGTAGCATAAACAGTGTTTATCTGAATGCTGAAGCATGTTGAACAATCCACTGTCTACTTTGTAGGACGTGCTGAAAAAAGTGAAAGTTATTCCTACATCTGCAGTGAACAGAATGATTGAAATGCTGGACAGAAGGACCTTTTGGTGTATATCACGGCAAAGATCCTGGGGTGTTCCAATTCCTGTTTTTTATCAGAAGAACACGGGAGAATGCCTAATAAACAGGTATTTTTCAAGCTTTATATACTGAAAAATTAATTAGTACTGTCTGTAGTGCTTCAGTTAACATAAAATTTTTGACTACTTAAGTATAAATACATACTTTTACATGTAAAGAACTAGTTCAGCTGTAAGTTTAAAAAAATCAAAGTCATTGCTGAAAGTGACTTATATGTAAGTAGTAGAAGTCCATTTACTTCTCAAGTTATACAAAAACTCCCCTTGATAGTAATTGCTTTTGTCCTCAGGTGAAGTGGCTGGCAGTAATCACTGGCCTTTACATTTAAGCAAGGAGTAAACAGCAAGTTGTTGTTAGAATAGATTGCAACTGGAATTGTAGCAGTGTGAGTTTAATGATACAGACATTTTGTCAAAATAGCTTTTAGCAGTTGAGTAAGTGACAATGACATACTGGAAGTGGAATAATCGATTTGGTTGCAGAATAAATAACTGCACTTCGTTTCAAAATAAAATAAAATCAAAGTGGTTTTGAGGAGTAACTCAATAAATGTGAGTGATGTTTAGCTGTATGATTTGGTGTGTTAGAAGCTTCAGAAGGTAGCTTTACTATGCCATGTTTTAGTTAATAGTATCCAGATACTGCAAGCACTGCATTTCAGGAATTCCAGGCAATGTAATGCAGAGGAAATTCAAGCTATGCTTTGAAACAAGGAAATTCAGCCAAAAAAGATCCTTGTCTGTGTTTTAAGGACTAACAGAGATCTGCTTTTACCCCTTTGGGAGGCAAAGGTTTTCAGTTTTGAATATCTTTCAAGAGATAATTTTGAAAAGATAGTATTGTGGAATTCCACGTTTGTTGTTTATTTACATAATTGTTTTCTGTCTTGAGATACACCAGTGTGACTGCATTTTATACATCTTTAATCTTACAGCCATTTGTGTAAATTCATTATAGATAATGAGATTGCATAGCTGGAGATGAATTTAGGTAGTGTTGCAGAATTTTTCTTATTCTTCTGTTGAATAAATACACTGCAATGACTCCAACATGCTTTCCAGAGCTTGACTGAGCACAGAAACATGAGTAGTAGGTGAGGCTTAGGGTGTGGAGAGTAGGGAATGGACTTTATGCAGTTAGTCCTTAGCTTCACCCCCTGTGACTGGGTGTGTAGGTGCACAGATATGTACTTTGACTCTCTCCTAGTAGGCAATAACTGTGAGAAAACATCACAATAATCATCGTTGTTTATAGTACCTGAATAATGCTGACACACCTCAGGAAATAAATGGACGAAAGCTCTGTGGGGTGTAAAATCATTTTGCCTGCAAAAATTGTTACTGTATTAAAAAATAAACATATGTTCGTATATGCAAAAACATATTTTCTGATAATACTTACTGGGGTCTATCTGCAAAGTAGGCTTGAATGTGTTACTTGTTTTTGCCTTAGATTGCTAAATACATAGTTTAACAACAAAATAAGTGTGAGATAGAAAGCAGTTTAGCTGATGGCAGTCCAGTGTGAAGAGCACCATGAAGCAATAACTCCTTCAAAACGTGGAGGAGCTGACTCAGCTGATACATAAAAATTTGAAAGGAGGGATGCATATGAGTTCCTATAGGTTTGTAAATAAAACTACCTTGAAAGCTAGTGACCTGTGTTAAAAAGCAAGTCTTTTGTAAGTGCCTGGGTTGTGTGAGATTATTGCTGGAGTTGGGGTATTTTGATGTAATAAACTCTGCTAGGTGTTGGCTTGGCAGTAGTGCATGAAGGTGAATGAACAAAGGGACAGTACAGAATGTTTGGTTAGAACTTACCTAGGGGGAAAAAAGAAGCTTTTAGGAAAATAAGAGACATATCCAATAAGCTTCAAAATTTATTTCGCTTGACTGACATCTTCTGGTGCTAATTTATAGTCAGTGCTCATTGATTCTAACATATCTTACTACATAGCAGAAATTTTAAAAAAATAAATATCAAACATGTAAAACACATTCAATATTTAAGATAGCTTTAGCGGACTTCTGTAACCAGAGTAGAAAAAGTGTGCAGAATATTGGCCTATAGAAATGACAGGCAAAATTAGAAAGCAGTCTGTCAATTCATAGGTCATCTTCCTGGACACCAGTTCTTTTTGCAATAATCAGCTAAGCATAAATATTTTGTTGCATTTCCCTTTTAATACTGACAATTGTATCACAATAGGTGGCTGATACCTTTCTATCGCTTAAGAAGCTTCCTATTCTGTTGTGTGATATCATTAAACCAACAGTAAACAACTTACATTTCAAAACAAAAACTGTTTTCTTTGAGTGCTGGACAAACATGCTTCCAGTAGCAGCTGCTCTGGAGTTTCTGGGTGGCTATCAAAAGTAACAGCATCTCCACTGGAAGTCAGTGTAGTCCACATGGAGTTGCTGTTACATATGAGAGCACCAGTGGTCAATCTTGAGAGATCCTGCTTATGTATCACCTGTAAAAAGACTTAACAAAAAACAAACCAAATCCCTAAAAGAAACTCCTTTGTTTGTCTCTGTGAGAGTTTCCTCTGAATCTGTAATACAAATGGTCTGCAGAAAGCTTCCCTTTGAAAATGCAACTGCTTGTCCCTAACAAGATATTTTTTCCACATTAACAGTCCTGTCTTGTAACTCTAAAGCCAGGATCTGGATTGTAATCTTGTATACAAGTCTGATGCAAGATCTTCTTGAGTTTGCTCATGTTTACTGCTGTGGCCCCCCATAGTACTAAAAGACAATTTGTTGTTTGATGATGTTGTTTATAAATTAATATGCTACTGATTATAAGATTGTGGTATGTAGATGTGGTATGTAGACTATACCACATCATGTTGTGATCAGATTATAGAATTTATAAAATAGCAAAACCCTATATGAGAGAAAAGTGAGAACATTTTTTCATAATTCCCATCTTCAGTAAGAATAAGGAGGTAAAATTCTGTGTGATTCTTGTCCAGGGGTGGAGAAATGACTATAAATAGAATACAAGCACAAATCACTGCTTATACTGTTTGTCAATTTTCAAAATTTAATAGATTTAGAAAACATTCTGATTCTAAAAAATTCTGTGACTCATGGGAAGAGAGAAAATGCTCCAAAAGTAAAATGAGAGATTTGTATTTACAGTAGTAGCGCAGAGCAGGTAATAATTGTGAGATACAGACTTTAATCTGACCTTGTTCAATAACTTCTTGACAAAATCACTGTCAAGATATTGATAATAGAAAGTACTATTACAAAGGTTACTCTAATGCATGACAACTTTTGTCCCCTTTGAGATTTTGATTAACATGTAGCTTACATTTTTTACACAGAAAACCCCAACCTGTTTTTGAAGTAGATCTATCCTTCACCCCAATTTGCTTTTTAAATTATTAAGACATTTCAGTGACTTGTAAGCGATAGTAACTTACCGTACCCTGAATACTTACTGCTGCAGTGCCAACATTCACATAAAAAGATAACTTGTTTTCTTTACCCTTCTTTGCAGAGGGGCTGAGAGAGCATCAGGCACTGTATTCTTCTCCTCCTGACTGTATCTTAATGCTTCCTAATTTCTGTTAACACATTAAATAAGTGTTCAGCTCAATCAATATCAATCTTCAGAGTGATTGGCTGGTGTCGTGGTAGCGTGAATTGCTGTAGGGTTTCAGTGCTAAACCACAGTGAGTGACACGTAATGCAAGTCCTTCTAGATAGGGTATGAATACAGGGCAAAGTTTTACAATGGTGTTTATTGCTAACTTGGTGATTTCCATGCTCACTTAGAAGCCCACAGATTATAAAGTGATGAGTAGTTATTTGAGAAAGGTGGTTTTCACTTGCACCTTACATAAAAAGTACTTTGCAAAATTCTTCCTCCTTACAATAGGGATACCTTAAATATAGTAATTTATTTCTCTCTAATAGTAGTTAATAGTGAAGATCCTTGGAAAAGATTACACAGATGGAGGGGGGGTGTTTGTTTGTCTTGTGCTTTTTTCAAACTGTAGGAAATAGTATTTGCTGAAATGGTATCCTGGAAATATTTGTTCTTAGCTATCTCCTCTTACAAAATACTTGAGTGATAATATTCACTTAAATCCTGTAGGGAAATGGAATATAATGAAAAACCATGCACTCCTAAAATGTTTATTTCCCTGGTTTGAGATCTTGGTGGGATTTTGAGAATATCGGTAAATAATAAGTTGACTTCAGTCACTGAGTCTTTATTTCTTGTAAGTGATTCATAACACAAATCCACCCTTCTTTTAGTAGTCTGAAGACTTTGATCTGTAGCAGAATTGTGCCTGTTAGATACAAAGCTGTTGTGTGACACTGGAAATACTTCTTGTAAATTAAGTCAGTAATTTTACAATTATTTCCCAAGGGAGATTGATAGCAAGATTTTATTTGCTTTTCCTCTCCCTGCCTCTGATGGAAAGGAGAACAGTTCATCCTCATTACAGGTAATAGTTTGCACTAACACAGTGTTTCAGGTTCCCCCCCTAGTAATTTCTCCAAATATTTGTGTGATAGGCCTGAGCTTTATTATTACATCTTCTGTTGACAAGACATGTCATTACAGCTGTCATTTGCAGAACACTGGTGGCACTTCAGGCTGTGTCTTCTTTAGTTAAAAGCTTAGAACATCTGGCAAACTGAGATTTTTTTTCTGCCATCAACCTAAATCCAGACAGGTGCTGGAAAACATTGTTAAGAATATATTCCTACATGTTGTCCAAGGTAGCTGTTGGTTTTGATCTGTAGCTGGATTTATCTTCTTTTTAAAAATTCTAGAACCAATGATGGCATTAAATACCTGATGAATCCTTAAAAAAATTAGAGACTGGAAATTAATTCATCACTAGATATTATGTCCCTTCACTGAAGTGTATCTGTAATATCCAAAATTTATGTAGAAGACAAGCTTAGTTCCTGTTTCAGTTGTTCTGCTTGCTTAATAGGGCATGCTGGTAGCTTTTCTGTGCTAGTTACAGGTACAAGTCTGGATTAGGAAAATGTTCTGGCTGTAGTTTGTTGCCAGAGCCATTAGCTGAGCACTGAATTACTTCTTCCATTAATCAATTAGCATTCAGTAACACTTCATGTGGCCATAATCACATTTTAGGGTAATGCATCCTCCTTTTAGTTTAGCTGCTCTTCTGGTGATTTCGTTGGCCAGTGAAAGGAAGGCATTAAGTCTGTGGAGAGAATGCTTGAAATATTTTTACTCAAAGGCAGCTAGCTATTCATAATGTCTTTAAAGATACACTTCTAGTGTATTTGAGAAGAATCTAAGATGGAGCCTTCAGTTCAAGAGCGATGATAAATAATGTTGTGTATTGCTTTTTCTAAAATGTTCCCAGGTTCTACAGTCTGTCATCATTGAAGGTCTGGGCGTAAAGCCAGCCTCTTCAGTGGAAGGTCCTGACCCTGCAAGTTCAGTGGAATAGTTTAGTCTGGGATGAGACAAACAAATTTCTCCATGGCTTACATGACCTTTTTCCAAAGAGCTTTCCAAATACTATGATTTAGCTTGAAGGAGGCAAGGCATAAGGGATGCTTAGCAGGCATCTACCAGGACTGGAGTTGTTTGCTTTTGTCTTGGAGAAGTAACACTTCACAACTGCAAGGATAGGCAAGTAGGCCTCTAAGCAAATATTTCTGGGAGGAAAAGATATCATGCAGAACCAGAGATCCTGAATATTGTTTTACCAAGATAAAAGTGAGCAGATACATTACAAAGCCGTAAAATGCATCCTGTCATCATTAAATTAGAAGGTGAGCAATAGCCAGTGTAGGCTGAATGGGTAAGAATGGTGATGGTGTGCTAGCACACTAGCTCACTGTTGCTGTGTAAGTGTTTCTAGTTCATGAGTTGTCTCCCCAGAAGGTAAATTGAATAACTGATGATTGATTCACAAAGAAAAAACTTTGGGTTTGGGTTGTTTTTTTTTTTTGGTTGGTCTGTCATTTCAATTTTATTCCCACAATCAAGAGCAAAATTGCATTTTCTTCTTACTGTGCACCTCATGTCATGTAATTAAATAATAATTTGTTTTACATCTTCTTGGAGAATGTGGGATTTCATTCTTAAACTCCATGTGTTAAGAGTCCGCTAATTGCTGTAGTGATGTAGCTCAAGTTTCCTTGATACAGTGCCATGGCCATCTTCAAACTAGTGAGCATTTGTTTTGTGGTGTTGGTGCACTCAGCAGAATTCAAACTGCTGAAGTTTTTAGGCTGAAAAAAAGGAAATGTGTTTTTTTTATTACATAGGCAGGTAAGAAAGGTTCTTCATTTATTATTAAACTTGAAGCATCGGTACAGTATTCTGAAATTGTTGAACTGGAGGGTCTAAAATGCAATAGTAAGACAAAATACTAGATTTTCTAAAACTATGAACCCTACCTGAAGACCAAAAGTAGTTGAGCTTTTTCACTGTTTGATGTTCCTAAAAAGAACATAATTTCAAATATTATCAAATATTTGAAAAGCATTTGAAAGACTATTTTTTTAGTCTTGCCCAAAAAATTTAATGGCAATAGGCAGATATTTATAAGTTTGTGTTACTTTTTGCATCAAAGGGTTACTGATAGAAATAAAGTAGAAAAAAACAAACCCAGTGATTACATTTGGATGTAGTTGGGTTTTGTTTTTCTGTAAACATTGATTACTGTTAGGTCTCTTTCAGGTAGAGTACAACCCTAATGAGAAAGCTGGAGAGGGACTTTTTAGAAGAGTGTGTAGTCATAGGACAAGGGGCGATGACTTTAGAAGAGGGGAGATTTAGCTTAGATGTTGGGAAGAAAGTCTTTACTGTGAGGGTGGTGAGACACTGGCACAGGCTGTCCGTGGAGGCTGTGGCTGCCCTCTTCCTGGAAGAGTTCAAGGCCAGGTTGAATGGGGCTTGGAGCAACCTGGTCTAGCAGGAGGTGTCCCTGCCCATGCAAGGGTGTTGGAACTAGGTGATCTTTAAATCCTTTCCAATCCAAACCATTCTGTGATTCTATGTATGTACATTCATTGAAATGCCATTTCCTAACTCTCCATTTCCACATTAATTCTCAAGGTCTCTTTATCCAATGGAGAAAAGAAGCCTGTCATCAAAAAGCGTAACTGTTTTTTTGGGGAACAATTGTTTAGTATCTGTAAATCCAAGGTCAAGAAATAGCATGTGAAATGAATTTTAGAAGCTTTTAAGCTGATGGCATCTTTTCTGAATGCCCGTTTTTTGCATATTTGCTGAAAAAGCTGTATGCAATACATGCTATTTTATGTATGTCCAGGTTTTACACAACCCTGCACATCTTGGAAGACAAAAAAAGTAAGTCTTTAATACAGGAAGGAAGCTTGTGGAGTAATGTCTGGATTAGAATTAACTCATCAATTCAGGAACCCCTTTTTTTCTTCTAACCTAGTGAAACCATCACAGATGTCATCAAAATAGTGGAGCAACAAGGAACAGATGCGTGGTGGACCCTTCCTATTGAACAGCTTCTATCAAAGCAGGCTGTAGCCAAGGTAATTTTTTTTTTTTTTTTAAACTTCAAATACAGAAGGTGCTTGAGACAGTTCAGTGGTGAGAAATAGAGCAGACCCTTCATATATTTCTGTGATCCTTTACATGAGAAGGTATCCTGTGAAAGGAATATTCAGAAAGTGAGATCTGAGTGTGTAAAAATACACACAATCAGATTTGTGCCATAAATTCAGGACAGAGATCTCCATCCTCCTCATTTTAGTTCAGGAGAAAAGTGATGCCTTAATGAAATTATGACCCCAAATATATATTAAATAATTGTTGTTAAAATACGTCCAAAATTTTATTTAGTGCTTTCTCAATTTACCAGTTGTACTCTTAATCTAGCTCATTTCCAGTTTTATTGGTGATTTTTCCTTGTTCTGTTTTGGATTTTCATAAAAAATTATCTGAAAACGATCATGGAAAATTATGTATGTTATTTTGTGCTCACTCAGAAAGTTGGTAGCAGAGCCTGTAAGAACCTGGTTCAGAAACCAAATCTACATTACTGATTGCTTTGAAAGCATTGATGATACACAGTTTTCTATTAGCATTATTTACTAATTGTTTCTCCAATAGGCTGGTGGTAATGATGTTTTGGATTATGTCAAGGGACAGGATGTCCTAGATATCTGGTTTGACAGTGGAACTTCCTGGGCTCATGTTTTGGAAGGTACTGAATTAATATTTTGATCTTTCTTCTAACATATTTAGAGAACAAAATATAACTGTTTTGCATGATGATACTGGTATCAGTAAAATTGATACTGTGCCAGCAGCAAACTGGCTATGACTTCTTATAAAGTTGCTTTTGCTTGTAAAGATAAAAGTTTAATGTTGGCAAACTCATTTTCAGTGTGGTTGAAGGTGAGATTTTTCGAGTACTCTGTTCTGATTCTGCCATGTGACACACCATGTATCTTCTAATCAGAATGTATTTGTTCTGAGTATAGAGGTTTCATGACACAAATGACCAAGGTACTTTGCTACTACTTGGTAACTCTTAAATTAGTTTCTGCCAACAAATTTCATTTTATTTGTGCATGCTATTTGAAGCAGAACAAAACTGAGATCATATGCTGAACCCAAGTAAGCTGTTTTTTTAAAGTATGGGTGTACTTTTTATCTTAACAGATTACTTTCAGTAACTAAAGGAGTATATTGTGCCTTAGAATATTTATAGTTATTATATGCTATTTATAACTTCTGCTGCCAGTAGTTGCTCCTCACCAGGTAGCACATGTATATTTGTTCTCTGAGCAATCTGATCTATTTGAGGATGTCCCTGCTTACTGCAGAGGGGTTGCACTAGATGACCTTTAGAGAGGTCCCTTCCAACCCAAATTATTCTATGATTCTATGATTCTTTTACATTAAATATACACTATTTGCTTGGAGGATAGTCCAAAGTCAGGAGTCCTTGCTAAAGGAGGAGCTTGGTTCCATACATCAAGTCTCTTGGACTTTAAACCCTCAGTACACAATTGCATGATAACAATCTTGTATTATAAAACACATTAGCACCAGAGGTTTTATTTCTTAGCAACGTGGTCAGGCACAGCATCATCAGCAAACATCCTTTTCTAGAAGACCTTTACATACTTTAAATTTCATACTCTTTAAATCTGGTTTGTTTTTTGTTCTACCTTTGGAAAAGTAGAACAAACTAGTGGTATTTTATGTGGACAGCTACATACTTGATTCTTTAAGGCCTTAACAACTCAGCATGTAAAATCTACCTCTGTATAGAGGAGAGGCATCATGTTTGATGAGGAACAGCTTAGTCAAGTCCCTTGATTCACTGTTGATTTGTGTAAGGCTCCCCTATGGATTCTGTAATGTCTAAAAAAGGTTGAGTCTTTCACAAGATTCAGAAGAGGTTGGCATGATTTTTGGTCAAACTCACAGTATTGAAAATTAAAGATCAGTGATTTGTCTGTTAGTAGCCAGCAGGAATAAACAGCTTTACGGATTTCCTTGCCAATTCCAGTCTTGCAAAAATGAACCATGCTTTTCACCATCTCTCTAGCCTGGGGAAATTAAGCCTGAGTTTTCACTGGACTTGGACTATCTGTGTCTGAGCTTATTAAATGAGATGCAGCAGTTATAAAATTCATCCCTTTAGCCGATGGCTACCCAGAATGTTTTCAAAAAGTACAGTAGGCTGAGGAGGGGCTTGGGAGGAGGGAGAGGAGTCAAGAACAGGTTAAAGGAATTGCTCAGTAACAGCAAGCCCAGTGGCCAAAATCACAGGTTGCATGGATATGTCCTATTTCTAACACTTGTCCTGCTGCGTTTCCTACCAGAAACAGGGCATAGTTCTGATGGAGTTTACTGAAAGCTGTTCTTTTTTGATTGAATGGTGAATTAGCTTTCTTTTTCCAGCCTAGGTGTGTCAAAGATACCACTTGTATCTAAATGACAAATTAACCAAACCGTTCTACTTGGGCATTGTGGCAGGTAGGAAGGTGAAAGTTACAAAGATCAAGGATGTAGCTGTTGTAGTCACAAAACCAGAAATGTACATTTATGACTATTTGTGTGTAAAATAAATACTTACTCCTTCACATCACTTAGAACAGCTTCACAAGTTCACTGTGCTCTGAAAAACCCACTGCTACTGAGTTTTTCTGTGGATGCTGTTTGCTTCATTAATTCTCTGACTGCCTAACACTGTTTTCACTGAACAGTTTATTGTTGTGCTGGCCAATCTGGTTTGTTTCTTGCTACACATGCCTCAAATATAGTTTGAAAGAACTGTTTCCATGTTCTTTAATGCAAGGTTAAAATTCAAGTGCATGCTTCATAAATGAATAAATTCATTTATGCAGTACTGCTGGGGAGTAGAAACATGTTAATAGACTGCTTTCAAAACCAATGTGTGGGGTGAAAGCAAAATCTGGTTCAGAAGCATTTGCTAATTTTGAATGCTCAGTGCTATGATACCTGGTTTGTTTTTTTTCTTTTTTGGTTTGGGTTCAGTCTTTTGATAGTGCTTATTTCACTTGCTGTCTTTGGAATATCCATTTTAGAGAATTCTTTTCTGTCTTAAAATTCTCTTACATTTTCCTCATGGGCACAGTGCCATCTGCAATACAACCTTGAGATTATCAATTTTTTTCAAAATATTTCATATAAAAATGTACACTGCCTTTTGCTGCAATGTGATATGCCATTGAGAAAAGTTCCACAGCTATTTATCCGTAGTTTGTATAGCAATGAGGGTAGTTTTCAACATCATAACTTTTTTCCATATCTTATTGGCTAATATTTAACTGCATGAATGAGATTATTTTACAACTTACCTATCTGAGTGTTTAAACTACTTTTTGTGCTGACTGGAAGATTTGAATTTATCTTATTTGATTTATTCCTGGCATGAAAATACAATATGTTTAATCTAAAAGTCAAAGTCTGTAAGATCAAAGATACGGAATCCTGGAATTCAAACCAGAAGGATCATAAATTGTAATTCTCTTTAATGACCTATGTACTATACCTCAGTGTAAAATAAGCAACTGTAAAGTCTCTCATGGATTGTCAGACATACTCTTCCATTTTTCTAAGAAATGTGTGCACTGAAATGTGAAATGTGTGAGACTAAGTTAGGGGAGCTACTTGTGCACTTAAAAGGCAGGCTTTATATGTGCAAAACCCCTGTTTGCATTTTACAGAGATAAAATGTTCAGGCTTCCAATAACTGTAGAAGCTACATTTGCCAGCCTGCCAGATGGATGAGTTCCTGTCAGAAAAGACCAATGCAGTTCACTGTTTGCAGGCTGTTGTTTGTTTAAATTCTTCTCTAAGCTAACTACTGGCATTTCAATTAAAAGTTTGCTTCTCTAAAACCACCAGTGGCTAGCAAACTTGTTGTAAATAACAATTGTGTTGCTACAGTTTTTCCAGTTATTTTCTTACTAATGACAAATATTCTTTTTTCTTTTTATCTTGACCTCACAGGTACTTTTTTCAGTAGGTTAATAAAAAGGCTGGTCCCTATGTACTCTACTTTTAAAACTCAAAAACCCCTCTCAAAAATCTGTAGATTTTCTTGAAGGAATAAACAAAAAGTGTTAAAAACCATAACATCCACCCACACATTTATCCTGTGCTAACCTGAATGGTATGGCCTCGACCTTTGTAATGTTGAACTTCCTTTTATTGCAGGAAGGATCTAAATACTGAAACTTCCATGAAGTTAAGCAAATAAATCCAGTGTGTCTACAGCAGAAAGAAGCATTGTCTCAGGGGTCTTAGGAAGAGGATAAAAGGAGTTAGTAGATAAAAACTGAGCAGCCAAACTTTTGTATGAATAGCTGGAAAAATTACAACTTTTGGAATCAAAACGAAGTTCCTGCTGAATATATGTATAATTTTACACATTTATAGGCTTTGACTTGCATGTTCTGCTGTGCTCCACATTATTCTGTTCTCACTCTGACTTGTCTGGGAATGTGTAGGACAAGGAGGTCTGACTTGAAACAAGAAGTCTTGCACCTTCTTGTACAGTGAGTGAATTCCACCAGTGAAAGCTGCTAAAACTTTGCTGCCCTCTCTGAACCCCATGGAAAAGCTGGGTTTACTCCTCTGCTTTTAATGTGCAGTTTGTGTGTATTTACAGGGAGTAGTAGTTCTATTCAGCCTTCACCTGAATAAGCTAAATAACCCAGGCTCCTCCAGACCCTTCTCTCCCACAACAGGGCTTCTGTTTCCTAACTTGCCATAATCTTTTCCTGAAATTTTGTATTTTCCTGAACACTAGTGACCAGGAATGTAAATTCCATCGCACATGAGCTGCAATCACTGCCAAATCTTCCTGGTACCCTCTGAAAAAACCTCATGTCTTACAGAGGCCAGTCAGGCACCTTATGTCTGTGACCTAATTAATTCCAAAGTATGTGATGATCTCTTTGGTTCTTCAGTTTGTGTAGGAATACTTGAAAGTATTTGAGAAGTTGTTATGAAGTGTTCTGAGCATGATAGCTTCTGTTTTCATAATTTTTTTTTTTTTGGGGTGGGGGGGTGTATGCAAGTTTATTTGTTAAATTTTGGAGCTCAGCAAGTCTTGGAATTTTGTTTTTTTTAAAATGTGGTAATAAATCACTTGTATCATGTTCAAGTAACCATACACCATTTATAAAAGTAACTTATCTACTGGGTTTAAAGAGCAGAGTGTTTTACAAATCATTTTCAGGGAATTTCTGTTAAGTGTATTAAGTGTTTGGAGATATAGACTGATATTTGGAACAAAATCTTCTGGTTTTAAAGGTTCAGAGCAAAGAGCAGATACATACCTTGAAGGAAAAGACCAGCTGGGAGGTTGGTTTCAATCCTCTCTACTAACCAGTGTGGCAGCAAGGAAAAAAGCACCATACAAGTAAGTGTGTGGATTGAAAGCACATTTCTGGTTATTTATTAAATAGCATGCTTTTGATAGTGCAGGCAGTAGTGTATAAATCAAGCCATTACTGAGTATCTGATTTCTGTCCTTAAGTTTTCAGTATCAAGTTTTTCTTGGATTAGATTGTAATGCATTTATTGTTTAAATATTTTCCATTGTAATTTTAAGGGATGTTTCCTTTCTCAGTCCTATAGGTATATCCAGTAGGTGTATCCTATTACATTCTGAGATACAGGTCTGTTCTTTTACCATCTCTCCCACTCCCATAATCAAAGGGGTTGTTATGGGAGGTGCAGTATGAAAGTCTTCTAAGATCATTGACTTGCTAGGTTGTAAGGAATTCACAGTCATTGCTTGCATGTTTCATACTGGAGCTGTGACAGACTGTACCCTGGAAGCTGAAAAGCATAAGGAAAGGTAATGTGGGTCAGTCACAAGGAGGCTGTGCAATTTGGAGAAACATATTGGTTTAAAGAGTAAATAATACTTTAGTCTTTAGTCTGAAATATATGTATGCTGGATATCTGCAAACAATCTGTTGCTCACATGGCAAAATTAAATGAGGAAAATACAGCTGTAGGCACTACTTGGATGGTAATACAGCATATTCATGGTTGGTTGAACTCAACAGATGGAGCCTCAGGCTTACAAAAATAGAGGGTTTCTGTGTTTTGATTTAGGAATATCCTCCTTGGAAATCTATTCTTAGCCCACTTTTCACTGGGATTTTGTTTCTGCTAAAATCTCTTCAGGACTCTGGTGGTTCATGGATTTACTCTTGGTGAGAAAGGGGAGAAGATGTCTAAATCTATTGGCAACGTGGTTGACCCTGATGTAGTTATCAATGGAGGAGAAGTAAGTTAAACTCCTAAGTTCCTTAGAACTATCAGGAGCTATTTTTCACCACCAGATTCTACTACTGTCTTGTGGCATGTTTCTCTATACAGCCGTCTTGTAGCAGAACTCTGTAAGGCTCTTCTGAAGACTTTGGCTGCTTTGCAACTCCTGCAGTTCCATTTGGCAGGAGTAAAAATCTTGAGTTGCTCTGCTTCAGCTGTAATACCAAAAAAATCCTCACCTCTGTTCTGCTAGGAGAAAATTCATTATACAGAAGATGTAGAATAGTTCCCTTTTATTTGGGAAAGCTGTTGCTGGAGTGATGAGGGGGTAGTGTTTAAAAAAGAAATCAATGAACCTTTGCTTTTAAACTGACTGAAACATATACATGAGCAGTCAGAGTACCAGCTGCACCCAAGCAGCCTGCCTGCTCTCAGTCTAGGATGTTTATTGACTCTGTAAACTTAACTCAATGGTCAGGGAGATTTCACTTCAGGTGATGCTCTATTTTTCCTTCACCTTTTCTGAGACTTCTTGAGCACATTTTGCAACTCTCTAGACAAAAGAATCAGTCCTTACAAATACTTTCTTGTCCAATTCGAATAAATCACACAGTATTTTGTTTTTTCATAATGGAGGGAAGGTATTTTTTGGAGTTGAAAAGAGAGTGAAAAAAATTCTAAAGAGGGGAGAAAGCCCATGGCTTCAGATATTAACATTAAAATAGCAATATCAATCACTCAAAATGATCCAAGGCTTTAAGTTTATCTCACCTGAGTTCTAGCATTGCCTGGACACAGACTGCTGCAAGTACCTACGGTAGCCCTGGCTTAACAGTGAATCTTTCTAAAAGAGGTTGAAGATCTCCAGATAGAGTGGCCTTCTGGGCACAGCTATCAAGATGTGTTCTGACAGCACAGAACTGCAGTGCTGACCCTGCTGCAGGACCCTCAGCAATCTCACTGTGTGCCTCTCTGTCTCTGTTCAGGATCACACCAAGGATCCTCCCTACGGCGCTGATGTTCTCCGCTGGTGGGTGGCAGAATCCAATGTTTTCTCTGAAGTGCTGATTGGACCTGTTGTACTTAATGCTGCAAGAGATGATATCAACAAGGTAAGAGCCAGTTATGGTAATGCCCTTCATTTTAATGAGGTCCTCTTTATATTTGGTTTTGTGTTGATCAAATAGAATCCACTGTAAAGCTTTACAATCTTTAGACTAAAGAAAGCTTTTCAGAGCTCATGTAGGTAGGTACTACTGCTTTATATATCTCTGGATCAAATAGTGAAGTGTATTAAGGAAAAGACTATTTTTTCCAGCAAGCTTTGGTGACAGCCACTCTTTTCTTTACACTTCCATAAGTCCTTTTGGCATATATTCTTCATGATGCTTTTGTAACTATGCAAGCAATCAATGGCCCACTTCAGTGAATTCATTATAGAATATTATAATGTTGTGTTTCATCTAAACTGCAAACCATTTTGTTAAATTTTTCTGGTTTGTCCCTAGCTTCGGAATACACTGCGTTTCATGCTGGGAAACATGGCTGACTTCAATCCAGAAACAGATTCCATCCCTGCTTCAGAGATGTACATAGTAGATCAATACATGCTGCATTTATTGCAAGATTATGGCAACAAGGTAGGGATAAATTTCATCTATATGAATATATGTGTAATGTTTTTACATTGGTTATACCCTCTAGTGAAAATTCTTTCAGTGTGTAAATAAAAAGTGTGTGTCAGGTAGACAGATGATGACCAGAAAGGTTTCTTTGATGCCTGTTCCAGCTTAAGAGGAAGGCTTTGTTGGTAACATCCTTAACTTGTTTGACATGAACCAGTTTTTCCCACTCCCTTTCTGCTCAAGACCTCACACTGGAAATCTTTAGAAATAGTTAGAATGGAGTATGAAAAAACAAAGCAAAACAAAACAAAACAAAAGACTTCTAGAGCTCTGGAAATCTGCTATAGTCCAACATTTAGTCATTTCTGGCACTCAGAACCATTCTGATGAATGAGAAAGTGTGGGCATAATTTCTGGAGTTTCTCTCTCCTCTCCCCTCAAATTTGATTTGCAGGTTTTTTCCCATCAGTAGCCTATGAAAGAAAAGATTCTCCGAGACTTTGTGTCACTAATAACAGTTTCTGCAACTGCAGGTTCATAGGGGTTGTCATTGTATGACATGACAATGTCATCCAGTGCCATGTCATCCGTCTCATGACATGCAAGTCCATAGGAGGGCCACAAAGGTTATCAGAGGGCTGGAGCACCTCTCCTGTAAGGACAGGCTGAGAGAGATGGGTTTGTTCAGCCTGGAGAAGGCTCTGGGGAGACCTTATAGTGGCCTTCCAGTACCTGAAGGCGTTACAGGACAGCTGAGGAGAGACTTTTTCCAAGGGCATATAGTGATAGCACAAGGGGTCGTAGCTTTAAACTGACAGAGGGTAGGTATAGGTTAGACATAAGGACAAAATCCTTTCCTGTGAGGGTAGTGAGACACTGGAACAGGTTGCCCAGGGAGGTTGTGGATGCCTGGATATGTTCAAGGAAAGGCTGGATGGAGCTTTGAGCAACCTGGTCTAGTGGGAGGTGTTCCTTCCCATGCAGGGGGGGTTGGAATCAGATGATCTTTTAAGGATCCTTCCAACACAAACCCTTCTATGGTTCTGTGATTCTATGACATGAAATGAAAATTGATTCACTGTTGTTCTCCCTCCCTGCTTCCTCTCCCAGGTCACAGCAGCATACAAAGAATACGATTACAGCAAAGTGGTTCGATTACTGCAAGCATTCTGTTCCAGAAACTTGTCCAACTTCTATTTCACCCTAATCAAGGACAGGTACATTCATTATTGCTGCATTTAAAACAGAAAAAAAAAGTAACTCAGTTTGAGGTAATAGCATTCCAGGTGAATATTGAGTGAACAAGAGATATCCCAAGAAGATTTCATGGTTACGTATTGTGCTTTGGTGCACTAAAGTTCCCAGGTGAAAGCTTAGCTGTTTTCAGCTGTGTGTTTTTGTCATCAGTCTGTTCCTATGTTCTGTCCACTAGGGGTGCTGAATCATCTTGAAAGGTACTCAAGTGTATTTACTGAAAATAAAGTTTTAAAGGTAGATTCTTGGATCTGTATTTCTACCTAGAAGTGTGTGCATCTGAATTTGGGAAGGTAGAGGGGAAGGGCTTTTAGCACTTACCTGGGTAGCCTAATACCTTTTACTGATGTAAAAAACAGGTAAAGGATCCTAAGTGTGTGACTGATACTTCTGTAAACTATGAAATTGCTGTTTAATGGGGGAATGAGATAGAGGGTTATACTGATACTTAGTTCCCAGAATGGAAGTAAAGGGGAAAAAGGAAAAAACCCTAATGGTAAGTTTTATGGATGAATCAGAACAAAGAGAGAGCTGCAGACCCACCTCCTTGAGAAACTGTTAACTTCTATGCAAATGAAGTAAATTCATATGCCATGTAGAAAATCTTTTCAGACAAAGTTGGGCTGCATGTGCAAATGGTCCTGTACCTAAACCACCTCTCTTTGCCTGGGAAGCACAATTAAGAAAAGCTTTCTTTAGACAGGCAAGCTGGGTCAGACTTCTGTACTTCCATTGGTAGTCTTGAAAGTGTGGATCTTCAGCAAGAAGAGGAACATACAAATACTTTCCAGCTCTCATCTCTGTCTTGCAGGCTGTATTGTGAAGAAGAAAAAGACCCCAAGCGGCGCTCGTGTCAAACTGTGTTAGCTGAGGCTTTAGATGTAGTAGTCCGATCCTTTGCCCCAATTCTTCCTCACTTGGCAGAGGAGGTTTTCCAGCATCTCCCTTACAAGAAAGGTAAAGTACCTAGAGTTTCCAAGGAATTCTTTTAGTGCAGTTTAATTGCACAGTTAAAGGGAAAGTAAATATAGAGATATGCTACTATTTTTTATTCTTTTAATAAACACTTGAATAGAAAGACACTGAACAATTCTTTTGTTTGCTTTGCTCTCAAGACTCAGAGGGTGTGTTTCGTACTGGCTGGATTAATGCAAGCTCAGCATGGAAAAAGCCTGGCATTGAGGAAGCCATAGAAGGTGCATGTGCAATGAGAGACTCTTTCCTTGGGTCCATCTCTGGCAAGAACGCTTTGGAATATGAAGTTGTCATTGTAATTGAGCCTGGACTGCTGTTTGAATTAATGGAGGTAAACATGCTGCTAAGAATGGTGTCTGTGCAAAGAAATACTGATTTCTGTAAACTTTCTTCTACTTTGTACTTGTCCAAAAATCACAGAATCATTGAGGTTGGAAGGGACTGCTTTAAACTGTGCGGCCTGAGCCCCTTGCCCATGCTGGCTCAGCTAGAGCAGGTTGCCTGGGGCTGTGTCCCGTGGGTGGTGAATATTTTTTAGAATGAGACCCCACAACCTCTCTGTGAGACCTCTATCAGTGTTTGACAACCCTTAGCTTAGAAAAAAGTGCTTTTGTTTTCTTGGAATTTACTTTTTCTGTCTGTTGCCCCTTGTCCTGTCACTGGGCACTACTGAAAGTGCCTGGTTCCATCTTCTTGACAACCCTCCAATCAAGTATTTTACATTAATAAGATCCTTCTGTTTTCTGGACTGAGTGGTCCCAATCTGACAGCCTTTCATACAAGAGATGCTCCAGTGTTAAGTTCACATCTCTTTATTACTAGAGAGCTCAGCCTTTTTTGCAACAGTGCAGATGTGCCTCACCAGAGCTGAGGAAGGATCACCTCTTCAACCTGCTGCCAGCACCCTTCCTCCTGCAGCACCCTAGTGCAGGATGCCACTGGCCTTCTCTGTTATAAGACCACATTGCTGGCTCATGGTCAACTGAGTTCACCTTCTTTCTCCTAGGCTAAGCTGCTTTCTAGTCAGTTGGCTTTCAGCATGTACTGGTGCTTGGGGTTATTCCCAACCAGGGGCAGAACTGGGCACTTTTATTTAACTTCATGAAATAGCTGCTAGTCCATTTCTCTGTTCTGTTGAGGTCCCTCCCAACAGTGCAGCCATCTGTGTATCATCCATGCCTCCAAGCACTGTATCAGCAGTAGACTTACTAAGGGTACACTCTGCACCATCATCCAGGTTGTTAATTAATGTTAAACAGTACTGGACCCCACTCTCAACCATGAGCTATACTACTAGTGACTGGCCTCTAGCTCTGGACTCCTGGAGAAGGTCTATTTGAGTCCTACTGGCAGTGCTCTCCTGAAGTATTCTGCTTTCTGCATCTGGGGGTCAAAATTACTTGAGTTTCTGCAGAGGGAACCTTGGATGCTGGAGTTCAGGTCTGTACTTTTACACCTGGCAGGAGTAAGTCAATTGGACTCTTGTTTCAAATCATCCACTCTGATAAGCAACCACTGTCTTAGCATTTGTTGCAAAGAATGGAGCTTGTGGCTCATAGAGCTTGCAGTGGTAGACCTCAGTTTTGATGCTGGATTTAAACATAATTTTATATGTACACAGATTTAGACACACACAAATACCATGTGTGTGTAAACAAACTCGTGCTCTTCACAATAAGGCTACGACAGCTTTTGCAGTCATAAACACAGTTACTCTGTGTTTGCTTTAACATTTTCTAGGAGTAGAATGCTGAGAAACAAAGGTTGCAGGTCTGAAAACTACCTGTCTTCCCTAGGCACTGCAAGCTGAAGAAACTTCTAGTGTTTCACAGCTGAATGAAATAATGATGGCTTCCCAGACAACCCTGCTGAGCGAGCTACCTAAAGAAACACCTGCAGATGCAGACATCATCAGAGGGACCTTTCTAATTAACCTGGAAGGTAAGAGAACTATTCTAGGCAGGCTACTGTGCTACTCCAACACCCTTTGTTGCCTGCTTCATATATAGAGTGGAGTGTGCCAAGTCCACCTTCCTGATCTCAGGCATAATGCTTTCTTTAACAGGTGGTGATATCCGTGAAGAATCTTCATATAAAGTCATAGCCCTGCCCACTGCCAAAGCAAAATGCCCTCGCTGCAGGAGATACACTTCCAGTTCCTCAAACACTCCCTGCCCACGGTGCCTGAAAGTCATAGCTGGAAAAGGGAGCACATGAGGGTGAAATGCCCCTGCACACACGCACTGCTCCAACATTATGGATACTGAGGTACACAAAAGCAGTGGCGCACCAGAAGGGCTGTGTACCCAGTCCTGCAGAACCATATGCTTAAGCCCCAGAATAAGCAGCAATACCAAGGTTG
Organism: Calypte anna; assembly: GCF_003957555.1. Lineage (NCBI taxonomy): Eukaryota > Metazoa > Chordata > Aves > Apodiformes > Trochilidae > Calypte > Calypte anna. The sequence continues at coordinate 26,141,911 of NC_044246.1, forward strand.
TTTTTTTTTGTGGGGAACATTATGTATATATACCTAATTATGTATATCACTTTTCAGCTTAATAAAAAGGGTGGTTGAAAATAGCTGATGTAATTATTTTTTTTTAGCAGTCTGTCTTCTTCAGAAGTTCAATTCCATTTAAGTGAAACTCCACGGTAAAACAGCAATAGTTTAGTTCTTATGCTGTCCGCAGGTAGTTCTGCAGAACCCCAGAGAACCAGTCCTCTCTCCAGAGGAGTGTCTACTTGTCTTGTCTTGTAAAACAGAACAGAAGCAAAAGTGGTGACCATTCTCTTAAAAAGGATGAAAAGGCACAATGGAACCTCAAATTTTATTTAATCAATTTACACAAATCCACAGCAAATTAGACACAAAATAGCACTATGTACAGAGTATTACTTACAATACATTACAGATTTGATTGGTGTAGTGTGTCAGCTCTGACATGGTACTTGGTTACAGTAAAATCCTTTACACAGCTGTACCAGGCTACAGGAATGTAATGCAACTAAGAAACATAACTCTGTCTTCTTTAGGTTGCATGATGAACAGATCTCTAGCATATTCATTTCTGCAGAAGTTTGAAGTGCTGTCAGGCAGGGCTGTAAAGTCACCTGTAGGATCTGTCTTTCTTCATTTTTCCCCTACACCTGGTTTAGTTTCAGTTATGGAAGTCAGTATAGAAATACATAAAACACAGACCAGGACTGGCCACTTCTTACTAGAACTCCTGCTACTCTTTACTTTGTCTGACCTCATACTGCTGCAGGAAGTCAAACATACAGTATGAAAACTTTTCCTGAAGCCTTCATCAACTACATTGAAGTGCAGTGATTAGGAGGCTGTAGAACAACCCCCCTACATGATTTTTTTTTTTTTTAGGGGCAGTCTAACCCTTAGATGACAGCAGCACATACTTCAGAAAGGTAAGACCAGTTTCTGTCCAGCAAGGCAGTATACCACTGATGTTGCTCACAAAGAATGCAAGAGGAGCAGGTTACAAGATGGAGCTAAATAATTTCAGCTGACTTCAAGACAAAAACAGTTTACACCAATTTTTCTTTCCTGTCTTCCTCTAGATAGAAAGTAAAGAGTACTATCTTATGTAAGATAATCATGTTTAATACCACTCCAGTAGTGATGATACTCACTATGTGATTCCCTGTAGGTACTGTAAATAAAAGTGGGATATTCTTTAAGGCTAAAGTACGCAGTACTATAAATCTTCAGTGAAGTTGGCTCAACTATTTAAGCAGTTTTCAACTACAAGTTAACGTGCAGAGATTTATAGCATACTACATCTTCTACAGTGATAAGATGGGGGAACAATCTTACAGTAAGACATTCCTTGACCTACCTGAACTCAGAGCTTAATATTAAGCAGAGCTTTATAATAAAGGAGAGGGACATAAATCCAGTTTTAGCTGAAGCCCATCACCCTAGAGGCAGTACTGGGAGATCTGGACTAAAAGATGAGTCTGTATTTGTGTCTGTAGAATTGGTTTCTCCTTTCCAGGCTGTTTCTGATGTGGGCTGCTCTCCCTTTGTGTAAGGCCCCAGCACATTTCATCCTATGTCTAGTGCAGTCATCATTGTCACGTATAATGCACTTACAAGGCATGAGCCCAGCACCAGGTCTGGCTTCTGAAAAAGCAGTAGTTGCTCTATATGGTGATTTCAGACACTGAAGTTTTTCCCTGCTACAACTCTAGAACTTGTATGATTTGTTTTTCAATACATGGAACATTGAATCAGCAGAAGTTGCTGCCAGCATGAAATAGAGAATTCCACAAGACTTGATTTTGTAAACAGTGTAAAACCGTTGTCAAATATGTCCAGTTTCAGGCTACAGCAAGTCAGAAATAAATAACAAAGCGTTTCAGATACTGACAAGTGTACTAGAAACTAAACATCTTTATACTAGTGCAGAATTTAAAATATACTCCAATTTGAAATGACCTCCGTCAATCCTGGGATGGGTGCACTGCTTTTTTTTGTTGTTTAGCAAGAGTCACACAGAAGTTTCTTTCTGTAGAGTTCAGCCTTGTGTAAAATCGTGCATTATACCACTATATAGCAGAACTGTGCTAACCACAAATGTCATGATGAGATGGCTTCTACAGCCTCTATCAGGTTCAAGGCAAGGTTATACTGCCCATGATTCTCTGGTAAGTGCTCCATGACTTTGTTAATTAGTTTAGCTGTCGTTGACATTGGCACTTCCACATTTTGAAGTTCCTGGGGGTCCTATACAAAAAAATAAACATATCATTAGAGTAATTTTATAGATGATCGTCTGCATATAAACCCTCCTGATATAAAACAGACTACTAAGGTTTATCGAATCAATTAAGCTGATGCCTTTATCTGTGGAACTGCTTGACCCTTAACACAAGAGAACAAGCACCAGGAAAAATGAGAAAAAGGGCCATGAGTAGAAGCTTCCAAAATATCAACCTGTTTCCCTAAACTGAGCTTAGCTTACCATAGCTTTGAGCCAAGTACATAGTGTTGGAGGAAGCCGAGCGAGGAGTTCCGTACCCTCCTTTGTCTGCATGTGAAGTAAAGCAAAGGACAGTCTCTGTCCAGCCAGTATGAGCAGCTGTGATGCAAGAACTTCTTTGTCAGACACCTGGAGAAAGGCCTGAAAATAGAAAAATGTCAGGAACTGGAAGGCATTTCAGCATGGCTCAGCTCAGTCATTTGGATGCTTGAAAGGCTGTATCAAAAGAAGCTTCTCAATACTGGAGGCTGTTTCTTGTGCTGTTACCTCTTGCTGCAATAAAGCACATTATTAAAAGCTGCAGAAGACTTAATAAAGGCAAAGAAATACTCTATATACAGTAATTAGCACGAGCACGAGATCTAGTTTATATTTCAACAACAAGTTCCTATAATCTCACTTGCTTTTCCCCTCAAGGATTTTCTTATCCAAGGCCCAGTAAACTCCTGTAGAAAGATATTAGAGACAAAAAAGCAGATTCCTAAAACTATCAAATATGGTAAGATGAAAGAGACTGTAGTGGTCTAGACCAGCTGTGTAACTCCATTATCATGTTTCCAGTAGCTTCCATTGGGAAGAAGGTAAAATGAGGGTAATATGGTCTTGAAAGAGTACTTCTCCAGTGTCTGAATTTTTCAGCCTAAGCATTTTTTGAAAATGACAGTACTTGCCTAACCCTTCCAGGCATCTTAAACAAAAAAGTATTTTTAGCAGAATATCAGACATAATGCTGTATCAATTTAAAATCTTTAAAAGCTTTTATTACCTCTTCACCAAGATGATCCATCCCATAACTATACAGTTCACAGACATAATGCCTTTTGACCACATCCTCAGGGACTTGAAGATACTGAGCCAGGTCTGCTGCCAAAGTTGGCCAATTCTTCCCCTTTTCAAAAGGAAACAATTCCACTTCTAAGACTTCTTTGGCCTTCTGTGATGAACATAGTCCTTGAACCGCTGCAGTCACAACTTTGATCAAGAACTTGGAAGCAAAAATAGCAGGTTACCTCAGTACTATTTGAAATTTTAGAAGTTTTAGAACTTCCAATACAAAATTTATACCTACCTGTTGTCGTATGGATAACAAGTTTGGATCCATATCTCCAGTAGGTAGCAGCTGAATTGAAGTAAGGTCCTTGAAAAATGCATTTTTGCCCTAAAATTGAGAACCAAAGAGAGGCCTCAGAGACAGAGGGGGATAAAAGTCATCGTGAACCACTATTAAGAAGCCAACTTGCTTTTTACATTTTATTTGTACTCCATCTCCTGTTTCGCTTTGAGAATAAGATTTAATATTTTAAGTTAAGGCCACTAGACAAAAGAAACTTTTGTTCATGCAATTAATGTGTCAAGAATTTGTTTTCAAATTTAAAATCACCTGCCTACTAAATTAGGAAGCTGGAGCTAAAGTTTAAATATATTTCTGAGTCTCTGTCTCTAGGCCAACATAGCAAGCATAATATATAGGAAGAAACACAAACTAGCTGATATAAAATTATATTTTTTCTATTACCTATTGACATAGTTGACACTGGTTAATTTTAAGGTCTCCTGAGCTACAGATTAATCAAATTCAGGTAATCCCCTGAACAATGGCACATTGTAGTGTGGTAAATCTAGGAGAAGGAAAGCCCAACTTGCAGGACCTGCTTTGTGTCATACTGCATTTTAAATGCTATGACTTTGTTTTTTTTAAGTGCTGCAGATGCATTAAATGACAAGCTGCTTATTCTCTTCAAGAGGCTCAGAACTCTGGAATAATCATAATCCAATAATGGATACAACAGTGACAACAGCCTAACATTTCTGACTTTAAATATTTATGTTTTCTCTGATCTGGCACTTTTCAAAAGAAGTAGAAAAACTTGTCATGCCATGTTCTTACCATGCATTATTTTCAGGCCAGCTAATTACTAAGGAGCTGATTTTCATCTATCTGAGATCACTACAATTTTTTATTCATAAGGAAAAGCACCAAGTTTGGGTTCCAGCCTGAATTGTGGCCTGAACCTTATAATTGCAGCACAGCACAGACTAAATGCCTTTCATAAAATGATGCATGAAGTGTTTCAAGAGTGAAGGTCACGTATGTTCTAGATACGAAGAGGAAGGACAGGAGGATTAAGATGCAGGCTTTCAGAAGACATACCTTGCTATCAAACAGTGAAAGTGGCTTCACACTCTTCAGAGAAAACCTCATGATGGCATACAAGATAGTGCATAACACAAACTGGTGCTCAACAAGAGGGTAGTGAATGTGTTTCTGCTCCAGGGCCAGTTCCACGATAGATACTGGGCCTTCTACAGACATCCAAGCATCTTCAGTATCTAAGACAGAAGCCTGCATTTCATCACTACTAACATCAGCCTGCAAAAGCAACAAGGAGAAACAGCCACACACAATGTGTCACCTTTGTTGGCCTTCTGTGCAAAAACACACAGCTTTAATCACAAGTTCTCCGTGGTAAAATTAAAATTTCATATTGTCTGGAAGGTAATTAATATTTTGTCTGAACTAAATGGTGCAGAAATTAGCATAGCTATAGTCTTTAAAATTAAATTTGAATCAGTTTCTTACCTGTATGGGAAAAATAGATATTTACCTCTAGCAATATCTGCAGCAGATCTGAAGAGCAGCCAAGAAAAGCTGTCATTGCTGTGTCACCCATACCTACATCCTGTTAACAAGCAGTAGGAGTTAAATTGCTTCAGTTGGAATTGAAACAGGCTTTTATTAACCCTCTATGTTTGAGAAGACAATCGTTGACATAAACCCTACTGTTAAGTTCAGTTTATTAAAGGGTAAACAAATATTCACTGAAGGACAACAAAGAAACAGAAATAAGGTGGGGAAAAACAGGAATAATGCTAAATGTAGCCATTTACTAGAAGACTGAATTCCTCAAGTAATCACATCCTATAAACTTCATTTTCTGAGCTTATCAGTTATCTTCCAAAGAAGTTTTAATTAATGAATATGCACGAAAAGTAGCACTTTGTTATGATATAGTCTCGAGGCTACCTTATATAATATTCAAACTTACAATACTATTCTAATTTGTCAGATAAAGATTATTTTAAGTTTCTTAAAGTTCATAGCATTTTCTCTAGGTTTGCATTTTGAATTTTTCTGAAACTTTCAAAAATAAATTACAAACTAGTATTTAAATTTAAACTAGTATTTAAATTAAGGCATTTTTATTTGTTTCTTCCCATTTAGACAAAAGTAGTATTACTTGCCCGTCTGCATAATCTGTCCTTTGGAGCTTTTCCAACCTGTGTGAAGAAAATACATAGATTTCAGCAATTAAAAAACTTTTATCATAAGGTATCTTTTACCTCATGTTTTAAACTTTTATTACTATTTTCCTCATATAAAATGAGAAAATAGTTCATTACTGCTATATAAAGCAACAGCTTGCTTTCAGCAAAATCTTTGATACAGATCATACAGCTCAGAAATTAACAGTTTTAGTTCATCCTTCTTAAAAGTCTGAGATTAGAAATAAGGCCCCAAGATCCTTATTGAAATCTCAAATGCAGCTAAAAAATTCTGAGTGATATCCGAAAGAAACTCGGGAGCAATGAAGAGTCAATGTCCAAACACTCACTGAGATGAGTTTCCAACAAGAAAGTTATATATATAATATATATTATATATATATATATATATAAAATATATATAATATATATAATATATATATATATATATATATATATATATATTATATGACCTATCTGAATTCTTCATGAGACACCTCAATCCTATTCCATTTAGGAATGTATTATTATATATATATATATGTTAATATATATGTAATATATAAAATATATATATATATAACTTGTTATTATCTACAAGTTAAATTCCATGCTGAGCATGATGAAGCACACACATAAGTGCAAATTATCTCTTCCATAACACAAAAAAAAAAAAAAAAAAAAGTAATGATTACCACGGCAGGGTCTAAGCAACAGCTTAAGTGAGATTCCAGGGTCCTGAATTACAGGACCAACAAAACACCAACAACAAAACCCAATGGTTTAAAAGTGCTAGTTTCACTTTCCAGCTAATAATAAAAATTCAGCCTTAAAAATACAGTTACAGTACTGTACTGACCTTGTCCATTAGATATGTAGCAGAAGAAAGCCTTTTCACAATGAATGTATTCCACATCATCAGAGCGATACCTGTAACAGTTGCAGACTCGTAAATTCCAAGTGACTAGAAAAGAGTTCTTATAAGTATGGAGTGAAAAGCCATGGGCCAAAGTTTGTTTAAAATTTAAAAGACATGCTAGAAGAAACAAGAAGGAATGATGATTTATCCTCACTGCTTTATACTTGGACTCTGTATTTAAGATTTCTCAGGAGGAGACGACCTTGGTGGTAAAATACAGTCAGAAGTACAACGCCTCATTTGTTAAAATTTTTATATTATGCAGGCTGGGTTTCACATTGTAGATACACATTTGGTGCTAAGAATGAAGGCTTCATGCTAGTGTTTTAGGTATAGAGTGCACCTAATGTGCATAAACAGTCAACAAAAAGACAATTGTCATCACATTGACTAAAACAAGAATATCAAGAAATGCATGAAAAGTTATTGCTAGCAGCATGTGTCACTACTTAAATACAAATAAAGAATATCCTTTCGAAGCAATTTTATTTTAAAAAATTTTTAGTTAAATACATACTCATGGTTCTGATGGGAACTCAGTTTCAACTTAAAAATCAAAAGCTTGAATGTCAGCAAAAAGTTTTGGTAAGATTAATTTTTATTTTTATTTTTTCCCTCAGACAAAATGGCCAAAGCTACTACAAACTGCATGTTCATACTAGTCACAGTCATTTAGTCTATAGCTTTACAATTTCAAAGACCATTTTTAATTACAGCTTCATACTTACCATGCTGAACATGAGCATTAATGATGCATCTCAGATGATCTATAGACCTAATGAGAAAACACGCTTCCTTATGTAAAACAAAAAAGCAAAGAGTAAGTTATTAACATTATTAAAAAGTTGTCTATGTGTAAATTAGACTAATTTAGTCTAACTAAACTAAAATTCATTCAAGGGCCTGGGTAGAGTATTTTAAAGCTACTATTTTTGACAGTTATAAAAATTGTGAGTTACTCTGATACTGCAGTCTTCTCTGCTACTGACTAAAAAACAAGTGGAAAATTATGTTTAAGTAATGGTGAAAGACACTGTGATTCAGAACTATTTTCAGGGCTTTGTTTTAGTATATGTACAGCTAACACACTCTTTGCTGAAATATACCTTGAGTGACTATAGTAATTTTCCAAATACAAAATCCACCTGTGCTAAAAAGATGGATTTTTACTCAATGGAGTAAATTTTTTAAAATCTCAAAGGAAACTTTTATAGCAAGGTGTTATGTTGCACAGATCAAAGGAATCCTAATTCCAATTTTAATATAATACGAATTTACACAAGAGAAGCAGGAAAAAAGATCTTTTTTTTCCTTCTCCTGTAACAATTCCTAGCAGTGGCCAGGGATTTTAAGAATACTCAAGAAATTTCTCTATCCTCTAAGTGAAATGGATTCTGGTCTTAACAGATTCAATATTCTGTAATCTACTTCAGCATATCTAGAACAGAGGAAAGGTTCATCACTTCTTTGAAGTACTGAAACTGTTTTGTACTTGCACAAAATAGAGTCAAACCCCTTTTTTTATCCTGCTTATTTGAATCCAGTTTCCACACTTCCACTTTTGAGAACCTGACAGCTGAGAAACCAACTGTCCTTTCTTTGTGAGGTGCCATTCAGCCTCAGGATCTGGATTAATTTTCTCAATTCAATTTCTGCCTGCCACTTGTCACAGAAAAACTGTAGCTAGGATGTTTTCTAAGTCAGTCATCTTAATGAAAGCTTTTATGAACTCTTACAAAGTTGTGAAAATGCTTGTAATGAGCTGGTCTTAACCATTACTCCTGCAAATTAAATTCTTTTACCTCTGGGTCTTTATTCCACTGCACTACATATTCCCAACAGCAATGTGCATGGAGTACATCCACTTCAAGACTACATGGGAATTGCTGGTATGCTAGCTCCAGCAGCTCTGGAAAAAGAAAATCTCAAGTTACAAAACATAATTCTCCCCACTATAATTTCTAATACTTCACAACAGTAGCAATTGAAATATCTCCACAGACATTTAGAATCAAAAAAATCATGTTATTTTCTTACCTAGGATTCCTTCCACATCTTCATCTGCTTCTGGTTCCTCAGGGAAGATATTAGTGTGCATTTTCATAGATTCTTCAGTAGTATCTGTCCTGGTTTTTTGTTGGGCCAAATTCAGTACAACAGGACTGAAGCCTTGTTTAAAAACCCACTTTGCTACAGTATCGGCAATGCCTCCTATGACATTTAAAAACAAAAAAAAACAAAGATGGGAGGGAAGAAATAGGCGAAGGGAATGGGGGGAAGTAGGAAGGGAGAAAGCATTGGATTCAATGTATCCCAGAAGATTTATGCTTCATAATCAAAAGACAAGAGAAAAGTTTTGAGTTTTAAATAATCACCATAATCATTAATCAGATAAGGATAACTCCTACCAATTTGGATACTTTCTCATCAACAGATTAGGGATTTACAATGCAGTCTTTAAAGTAATACTGTTGCACATTTTTAAGGCACTAACTCTACATTGTTTGAATCGTTTTTTAGATTAAGAAAATAAACAGCAGAATTATTCCCAGTGCAATGTGTATCATAAATCAAAGTAAGGATGGCACAGAAATCAGTTAGGAAAACAGTCTTTCCAAGAGAAAAAATATACCTTTTCCAGATTCAAGCAATTTCTTTACAGAAAGCCTGCCCAAAGGCTCAGTCTGGAGTGATGAAACTTTTTTTGTCCTTTTGCTCACTTTGCTGTGCAGCAGTGTTTGAAGTATCAGACAATCCTCTAGCTGTTTCAGCAAAAGTTTCCAATATTCAGTATCAAGGGAAAGTGCTTCCCAGGATTCTGTGTCTGAACCTACAGTTATATGGGAAAACTAACAGAACATAGGAGCTGGTTTAGGTCTGTTCACTTAAAGCAGCAGTTTTATTTAAAAAAAAACTCACACAGCATTAATAAAGAAAACTGTATTGTAAGAGCCACTGCATTTTGAAGAGTAATTTAATCCAAGATTATGTTAACTGTAGTGCAAACTTCAATTATATCCCATGCTACTAACGAGATGTACAAGATGCACGGGAAAAAAAACATAGGGAAAGAAAACAATCTGTAAGGTCGTCTTATAGCACCATTTTAAAGTCCATATTTACTTGAAATATGGGTTGGAAACCCATCAAAAAGATTTAAGTCTCCACCATATACACATTCCCTACATACATAACTAACCAACCTCCATTTCAATTACCTACCATATTAAAAACATATGTATCATGCACCCAGAAATACTGGATGCACAGTATACTGCAGTTCTGTGCACTTGGTAATTCCTATGTTTATCAGCAAATGCTGTCAGGAAGCCCAAGAATCTTGCTGGTAGTCTGCAGATGTGTTTTTCAACTTTGTGCACCAAGACAGCAAACTCTACAGTTTTCAGAAGCCTGGTCATTATAATTTCTAGGCTTTAAGCTAACAGATGGTAGGAAAAAAAAGGGAGGAAAGATAAATGGCTTTATGGAAAGCAAGTTTTGAGGGAAATAAAGCTTTTGCTTTATTCTGTTAAGAGCAGAAGAAAAGGTGACAAAGGAGATAGCACATGGGTAAAGTGTACCAGCATTCCTATTTGGGCAAGAGTGATAATTTCAATACACAGAATTGCAATAGTTAAGATTAACTCTATTATTCTATGAATGTGCAAAGCTACGATTCATCAGGCAGGCTATTTACAAGACTGAACTTTCCTTAAACCCCATCTAATCTACTAAGATAACTTGTAAAACACATACCCTGGGTGCTATTTAGGAATGGAACAAGTTTTTCCAACTTGAATTGCAATGCAGTGTGCAGCTTCACAGTCTTAATCACAGCTTGGTGAAAACTTATTGCCAAGAGAACCAAATCCCCACCATCTTAAGGTAGCATAGTATGTAAGTGCTAAGAAATTTCACCAGTATTTTTGTAAAAAGAACCAAATCAAAACTATGTTAAAACAATTTTCTCATTTAAAGTTCAGTGAACTTCTCAAATTTCTGTGGGAACTGTGTAGGCTTTAAGTTTGTCAACATTATTTGCTATTCAGAGAAAAACTCCTTGTGCAGTTACCATCACATACTTGAACATGTTTAGTAACAGTTCTGGTACATCAGTACAATATTCTTCAAATTCAAATTTTCAGGCATGCAGAATGGCATCTTTGTTCTCAAGAAGATGCTGAGGATGTTATTCCATTATAAAGACAGCAATTTGCATGGAACTGGTAGAGTAACAAAATAGAAGGGGGAGGTCCAGGATGACTTACCTTTTTCTCTGTCACACTGTCCATTATCTCTGCAGTTACAGAATGTCCAACATGAGCAGACAACAAGGCAGCTGCATTATTTTCAGACTGAACACAAGCTGTACGCATCTGCTGCCACCAGGGGGAAACCGACTGCGTATCCCAGGAGTCGTCTATGGCAACTGAGGAGAAAGGGAGAGCAGCACAACTCCACTTGGGTCATTGTGTGTTAAAACTAGTAAAGTAGCAACCAACCCTAAAAGCATCACTTCTTAATAGTGCTTATATTAGGAACAATTTCCACATACCCTACTTTACCTTTTTCTAGATATGAGGCATACAATTTCTAGCTTATAACTCAAATTTAAAATAAAGACTGGAATTTGAATTACTCATTCTCCAAGTTTCATCTGAAGGAAACAAGTACTCAACCTACAGCCCCAGGTAGTAAAACCTGCTGCACGCTTACTAGATTTAAACAATGCTGCAAAATGACATCACAATTCAGACAGCTTCTTTTGTGACTTTGAGATGCCACATCTGTTCACAATGCATTCAAGCTGCCTCTCATCAGGCTACCTTGTGCTCAGCAGAATTAATTTATTCAGGCAGCAGCAGTAGCTTATTCATGCTTCCAGCTTCCAGCCAATAATGGTGCCCTGTGGCATCCTAGACATAAGGGAATCTGGCACAGACATTTCCATAGCAGCTCTGTGTAAGGTAAGAGAAGCACTATCTATTCATTACATAACTTATCCTAAATAAGGGCAAGTTGATTCCATGGAGTACCTCCCAAGTTAAGGCCCTGTTCAATACACATGTACTCCTTCAACACTGATGTCTCAATCAGTTCAACCAACCAGAAGGACTTCTAAAAGTCTGTCAGCACAAGGGAGAGGAGCAGAACTGTACACCCAAAAAAGGGAGAAAGGGGAGAGCTGGACAGCCATCTTCTGGTGGAGGAGTTGTGCCAAAAGAAGTGAAATTACAGGGCATGAGGAAGGCAACACTCTTCAGATTTTCATTTTAATTTTAGTTAGTTGATCATGATGCAGCATTTAGTTCTGTTACATTCTCTGGGGGGAAGGAACCCTAAGTGAGAATATAAGCTGGTCAGAGTAGCAAATTTCTAATAATAATTAGCATCAGTTGTGTTTATGAGTTCCAAATTGCACATTTCACCTTTCATTTTGCTCAGAAGTGACAGCATGGTATGAAGGCAACTGACAGAATCTGGTTTGTCCAGAATATCTTTTTCCTTGCAAAGCCATAAATTGAGGAGGAGTGACTGTAAAAAAGAGAATATGGACTTAAAGCAATTAAATGAAACTCTAATATTGCAATACACCTAATACAAACACTTTCTCAAATAAATTTTGTGTTATGGAGCAGAAATGCTATACCTTTAACCCTTATCATATTAATACAGAAAGTTAAAAATATATTGCATAAGGCACACTATGACAGATTTTGAATTAAAACAATACAATCTGCATCTTCAATTTAAAATGTTACTTAGAAGACATCCTTCAGCACAGCTAGCTAATACCAATATGTCAGCAACCTCAACTTGATAAAAATTAGCAGTTATTATTATTACAGATAAAAATCTTAAAACAGGCAAGTAATACTGAAATAGTTATTCCCATTGTTACCTTGTAGAGGGAAAAAAGCAGCAAAAAAACAAAACCAGATGCAGATGAAAAATAAAATACAATTGTCTGAACACTACTAGTGATTCTGAAAAATTTACTTTTATTCTTTTTAAACTTGTTTGCTTGCAAAAATGTTGTAACAAATGTATCAGTACCTGAAATTAGCTCCTCTCCTAATTTTTGCTTCTTTGCAGAAGAAATCTTCAGCAAATTTTCTTGTAGTACTAAATGCATAGTCTAAACTTTCCCACTAAAATACCAACTTTTCCTAATAGAACCTTTTCTGTTTATTTTCCTTTGACATCTCTTAAGTGAGAAATAGAAATACAAGCACCTAAACAACTGAATATTTGACCACGGTCTGAATACACCATTACTCCAAAGGTCAACATTCAGAACTTTTCCTTTCAATGTTATGGTTTCAAAAAACTAAGTCAGAGTTTTGGAAGTATGTAATAAGTATCTTACCAACAAGATCTGAGGGGTAAAACCTGCTGATTGCAATGCATGACACATTTCCTCTGTGGAAGTCTCCCCACACAAACACTTCCAGAAGAAAAAGCTGCCTGAAGCCAAAATTAGTTAACATTATGCATGATATATAAAGCCACAGTCTCCCCCCCTTATGCAAAAGATTATTTGTTGATCAGGTCCCACTGAGTGCAATAGAGAAGCCTAAGTTACATCCAGGGTATTCTGATGGTTTACCCCTACTGAAGATGACTCACTGTAAAGTACATGAAGTGTTCTACCACTACAGGAGTGATTTGAAGAACAGTTTTATAACAAAATAAAGCTTATTGCACTGCTTGGAGTATATATTTAGTTCAATTCAAAGAATGGTTTTGAATGTTGAACAAGATTATTCATGGCAGTGTGTTGTATCTTATATAGCAAAATAGTGGTACTTCAGCCACTTAAAAAACCCCAAGCAATTACATAGTTCATTCCTCACCAGCACTACAAAAGTGTGAATATCCCTTTGAGGAAGAAGAAAATTACAAAAACAAGAAACCATCTTAACTTATCAGCATTATATTAATGTTTCATTTATATTGTTTATAACTGAACACCCTAATAAGTTACAGGTGATCCCTCTGCAAGGGGCTGGGAAGAGGAGTACTTCTACCCCAGTTCTAAAAACCAGTTACTGTGCTATGTTAGATAAAATGCAAATTCTAAGATTACTTAGAAACAGTCTTTGATCTTCATATAGATGTAAGCAAAGCTCTTCTGCCTAAATTTCCAATCCCAATTCCTCCCAAAGTCTGACAATTAAAGTCAAAAGAAGCAGGAGCTACAAATCGAACACCTGTGCATGCAGTTCTCTGTTTGCACCAAAATTTCCCCAGAAAATAAATCCTCTGGGAAAACAGTGCCTTTGAGACAGATTTAACTGAAGCTACTTCCACTAATTTCCCCATGCATCCCTCATGTACAGTCCAGAACAGAACTGCAACTAAAGCAGAGAACAGACAGCAACCCACACCCCAGCACACATCCTGGACACTCTCCTCATCCATAATAACTTCAGATCAGCCTTGTCCAAAATGTCTCCAACTCCACAAATAAGGGGTCTTTATGTACTCAACTAATGGTCCTGTGCGGGCTCTGGTCAGCTCCCCATCCCTTAAGGGTCTGACAGTCAGTTCTTTCATTAACTGAACTCTTGAGGTGCTGTGTCCACAAAAGAAAAATCAAGATACAGTTGCTCTGAAGTACCAAGTTACCATCGTCCAACTCAGTGACATTAATAAAGGAAAGAAAGTGATAATGTGGCTTTTGGGTGATTTTAGCCACAGATGTGGTTAACTTGTACTAATATCCATTTAGATAGAAAGATTCTTCTACAGCTAAAGTTAAGTGTCTGGAACTAGCACTGTCACATACAACTTCAAGGCCAAGCCACCTTGTTAAGACCCCCAGATAAAAGCTAAAATATTCATACCATCTTAGGTTGTAGCCAGTCTTTAAGTAATTTGATAAAAAGTTCAGTAGCTCTCACCTAAAGCCATATATTCTCTGTCTTCTGTATTTTTCACTTTAATCACACCCTTTTCATATTCCAGATACTCCAAGAACATTTTCACAGACAACACGTCATCCTTCTCATCAGCAAACTGATCAGTAGTTTGGGTGTTCTCTTTCTTGTAGTTCTCTATTAAAGTCTGGAGCCTACAGAAATCTTTTTCTTCCATCCGAAGCAGTTTAGCCAAGTCCTTAAAAGAATAAGCCCCAAAAATAGCAACATCATAAGATTAATGCAAAGGGATGTTCTATGAAACAATAAAAACAGAAGTCAGAAATGAAAAAAATTTTGTTTTGAACATTAAAAATGTCTTTTCAATGGTTCAAAATTATTGAGTAATCTCAAAATGTTATTCATATAGCTCTAGCTTAATTTTTAAGGACTGCAACAGATTCTCATATTTAGATCCTAATCGTAGTATAGCAAGCACCCATCAAGCAAACAAGCCCATATAACACCACACCCCACTCTGTATGATTTTTTATAAATGCATAAGCAGATTTATAAATTATATCAAAAGCAAGCCACATTATAATAGAATATGAATATATATAGAATATACACATAAATAGAATTCGTAATTTCTACTGGTCCAAAAATTCTCCTCCAAAACCAAATAAAGAATATGCCATGTACTTTGGATAAAGGACTGAAATCAGGAGATCTTGGTCCTATTTTCACTTCTGTCTTAACTTCATGCAAATGCTAAATAATATTAGGTATATTAGTATATCAGGCATTTGTACAGGGGGAAAAAAAAAGCGTGGTATAAACCAAGTACTTTAGTATAAGTTCCAGGCCACGAGAACAAGTAACTGCTTACCTAGTTATTTTACCCAAGGCCTTCAAAACATATTTTTATGCTTAAGTCATCACTCAACTCTGTAAGACAACTGAACTTACTCACATGATCTGAGGTTGAAGTGTCTTTCTGTATGCTTTGGGCATTCAGTTTGCTAACTAGTTCATAAAGATTTAACAGCTTTAACCTGTCTGCACAGAATTGCAGTAGTCCTTCATCCACACACTCGAGCTCTGAGGAGAAATAAAACCACATTTAAACTTGAAAATATATAGCCTAGAGTAGTGAAACATTCTTCCCAGCTGCATTAAATGGCCTCAAATTGCATAAGGGGAGATTTAGGTTGGATATCTTTACAGAAAGAGTTGATAAGCACTGGAACAGGTTCCCCAAGGAGCTGTTTGAGTCTCCATCCCTGAATGTGTTTAAAAGTCATCTGGATGTGGTGCTTGGGTACATGGTATAGTGGTGGGTCATCAGAAATAGGGCAATAGGGTTAGGATGAGGTTGGACTCGATGATCTTGAAGGTCTTTTCCAGTCTGAGCAATTCTATGATTAAATTCCTTTTTTATTAGACCCAGAAGACTTAAGTCTGTCACTGTAATATTTTGATGCACTGCTGCATGCAATAATTACATTTGATTCATGGTGGTATCAAAAAAATTATTTATATTAAAAGTAGCAAAGAAAGATTTCAAGCTCATTTTTAGACTGAAGGAGGTTGACAATGTGCAAGTGAGTGAAGAAAAATCATAGAATGGATCATAGAATGGTTTCATAGAAACATTGAATTGTTTAGGTTGAAAAGGACCTTAAAAGATCATCCAATTCCTATTGTCTTCTGGTGGTTTAAAGCTAAATCGGAGATTGTAAAAAATGAAATACACAAAGTCTCAAACATACTTGACCAAGAATTAAACGCCAACCTATATTTCTTTATTATGCCGACATCTTAAGCACAGTCCCTGTGTCAGAAGAGAGCATATTTACCTATTCATATGAATTAAATTTCACCTTTGCCTTTTGTTTTTCTACAATTTCAGTCTCAGAAATTTCATACATCTATTGACATTCGAATTTCAGTAAGAAAGCAATCAGAATATAGGAAGCTAACACCCACACAATGTTGAATAAAGAAATTCTAATTGAACTAAGTAGTTTTAAAAGAAAGCATTTCACAGACCCTAGAAGACCTTTTTTATAGAAAAGGTATCTCTGAATGCATCATCTTCACCTGAAACAGCTTTTCAACGTAATTTTCTCCCTAAGAACCCTTTGATACGTTGCTATTAAAAATCCTACACAGAGGTTATTGCACTTTTGCTTCACAACCACAGCACACACAGAGCCCAGCATCTGCTTCATGTTATCTTTTACCTACAAAGCACAAGTGGAAGGGTATGCCACTTGTCTTCCAAAATTTGAAGGCTGGAATACCAGCCAAGATTGTTCCTTATTGTGGTTGCGAAGAACTAATGCTCTGTATGACAATAAAAAAATTAATGATGAAAAATACACACTAAGCAGACCTCAGTAAGTATAGTTGTAAAAATCTCTCTTCAGTGTATAAAGGCACATTTCCAGTTGTCTTTGGGTTTTTTAGGAGTTCTAATAAAAATGGATGCTGCTAGTGATTTAGAATGCCAGATCAAAACTAGGTAGAGAACTTCACGTGTGAAGCTCTCCATCTCCCCTATCTACTCCAACAAAGCAACTTTTAAAAAAGCACCAACACTGATAACCAATGAAAGATTTTTTTCTCAAGGCTCGGAAACCAGGAAAATACATTGTCACGTTCACCCTACATGAGTGGGACACAGCCTTTCTAATTGATAAAAGGTTAATTCAGGATTTCCAGACAGCAGTAGGAGGGATTTCTTAACTCCCATTGCTAAAGCAATATATTCTAACAAGCTGGAATGAATCCAGTGATAACCAAACAAAAAAACAAGCAGGGAAAAAAAACAAACAAAAAAAGCAGCAGCCTGCTACTGCTGAGCATCCCGAACACCTGACAAAAAAGCAACAGGCACAAGCTTCTCCACTCTTATTTCTCAATACCAGCTGGGTCTCCAAAACTGAGTCACCTCAAGCACAAAGAAGGTTCTCCCAGTTTAGAAAGATCCAAGTGTGTAAATTCAAAGAAACAATCTTGAAGACTTTCAGCAACAAGATCTTGAATGGGTAATGACATTTCCTGACATTGATTCTGAAATCTCCAGCAAGCGTGTGAAATCTAACTTTGGTCTGGTTTACCAAGAGTAGATACAAGGCATCTGGACAGAGATCAGATCCTCCAGAATCTGTGCTTCCAGTACCTTAGAACTCACAGACTCAAAGTTCCATTTCATTGCTATCTTCCTTGAAGAGAGACCAAACTAAAACTTCAACAACTGATGTCTGTGAAAGCTTCTTCCTGAAGGAATCTTTTACTGGATACAAGTACCCAGCCCAGTTTTTTAATTTCTTTTCTTAATATAGCCACAAACTATTGGGCACATAGCAAGCACAGCAGACCATACTTACTAGTGAGTTATTTGAAGTCTGCATTTGAAAAAAAAGGTAGAAGCAACATCCTGTGAAATCTAGCAGCAAGACTAAACAGACCAAGTCTGGTCTCCCTGTGGAAGAGAATATTTCTACAACAGTCTCACAGCACTGCAGACACAGTGTAAATGCCCCTCTGTATTTGCAAAACAAATATCCAAATATCCACCAACCTTCTTTCTTTAAATGATCCATTAATGTCTGAGTGATGTTTGTGAGAGATGACAGTGGCACACGTTCGCTTGCCAATATACTTTCCAGAGCCTATTAAGCAGATATTCCTCAGAATTAATAAACATTTGCTTATTTTAACTGTAAAAACATACAAGGTAAGCCAACAATCCATAACTGTGACAATAATTTTTCATCTGTATTTTGTCTTCACATGTACTTGTGGAAAAAGTTGATCCTACAACACAGTCTGCTCTCTTTTTATTATTTTGACTTTTATTATGGAAGTTGCCTTCAGGAAGTCACTGGCCAAAATTCATTCTAGTCAATGTGTTGTAAAAAAATTAAAAAGAAAGAAAGAAAGAAAAAAAAAGCCCCAAAACAAAATTGTAAAAAAAAAACCCACCAAAATAGCTCACTCATTTGCTTCAAGTAACTCAAAGAAAAAAATTACATATTTTAAAAGATTTAAAGAGATTTAGCACTATAATCTGATATCTCAATATTTTTTTCCTAATATTAAAAAAAGCATACTAGCCTCTAAATACTCACCTGTTTCTTTGTCGCAGGGTATTTGATATCAAGTATTAATTCCTTTGCTTCAGCTTCAATTAAATCTGCAAACAGAGACAACCATGACTTCATATTTCCCAAATGCACTCTGAAAAGCAAGTCAACTTATATCACAGTTAAGATGCATGTGGGTTCATGCTATAGAGATGAAGATGCTATTACAAAGTTGCCAAAATAAGCTTGAGGAAAATGAAATAAAACAAGAGCTCAGTGGCATCTCTTACTCCAAATCTGTTCTTTGTAAGAAGTATGTATTACTTACAGGAAGAAGACTATCTAGAATCAAACACTGCATAACAGATGCAATAGACTGTGCTTTATGCAAGCACTCAAAGTAGAATTTGTTTAAGATTTTCATGGTAGACAAGGCTTATACTGAATCCTTGTATGAGATAAATTTAATCTGATAGTTTTTTTAAAAAAGAAATGAAAATTAAAATTAAAAAAATCAACCTACCTAAAGGTCATAATTCATAGTACAGAGATGTCAGAAAGCACCACAATCATACTTGTGTTTAAATACTTAGAGAGGACAGATAAAAAACTTTTGATAACATAGATAACATACAATCTTAAGAAATTATACAAGAGAACCTACCCAGATCTGAGGTTTTAGCTTTGAGTAATGTATTTAACTTCTTCACTAGATGCATATCCTTTGCTCGCTCACTCTTTTTATCACTGAAGGGAAATAATTTTAATTGCATGAGTGAAGAGAACTAATGTGAACAATTCAGAAAATTATTTGATTACTTATGTTACATGTAAGTAACATTATATGGTAATAAAAATCAAGTTAATGCATACAACCTAAGCATTACTAGAGTATTATTCAGCTTGAGAAGAAACACCTTCTGTAAATCAAACAAACAGTTTCCAAAACCAATAATGGCATTCATTTGGTTATGCAGAGGACAGCAAGTCCTTACCTCAGTGCTAAATGGAAAGGTACATGGACAGTTTTGACACTCCCAGAGACTGGATCAACAAGGCATATCTGGTAAGTCTGGGGCTGCCATCCCTGACTGGTCACATTGTTCAGACCCATTATTTTATAGCCAGGATACAACAGTCTGAAACCAAGCAAAAATATTGCCTTTACAGGAAGAACATAACTAGCAACTTTACCTTTCCGCACACTGAATAAAATGAAGACAAAATTTATAAAGCTAAGGTTTAAAAACTGCTAAATACTGTTAGGAGTGCAATTAGGAAAGAAAGCCGAGTGATGAAACAGGACAAAAATCCCCTTCTACAACAAGCTGCATTCAGTAGAAATACTGTGGCCAACACAAGAAGTGCAAGAACACAAGAAGCATTTTCCACTTGTATTGCTGGCATATCCAAAATACCCCTTTTATTGCAGCAGGACAGCCACTTTGCCTACTTGCTAACAGTTTCTTACCTACAATATTTCCCCACATTGAAGGCTCCAACTCGAGGCCCTTGCTGCGTACTCCATACTTCCAGAATGCCTCTTCTTGGAGCATAGATCACAAGGAACTGAGCCACTCTGCTTGGACCTTGTGCATTTCCAAAAGGAGAAAAATCCACCTTCTCAGTTTCCCTCTCATGAAGATCCTCTACAGTCTGTATCCAACCAACTTCTGCATCACGGTATCCTTTGTAAGAGAAGGCAAATGTACATTAGTGTACAGAAATTATTACACGGCCAGTACACACCACCACCCACCCAGTATTATTCCAGCCCCAAGCTGTCTGAAATGCTGTTTCAAATTTGCACAACTCTGGCCAGTAGCCAGGCTCCTGACAAGAACTTTGGTGCATTGTCTTAAAACAGGGACTACCAGAGGATGTCTCAGAGCCACAGGAAGCCTTCTGCAAAGCTTTGGGGAGAAACAAGTTCTGGGAGAAGCCACAAAACAATCCAAAACTCATCAAGTTTATACTCTGAACATTACATCAATGCAATAACTTCTCAAAAAAAAAAAAAAATCTGTATAAGTGTCTAGACTTACCATGTTTTGAAACAACAAAAAAAGATTTCAGGGAAGAGATGTCCACGTAAGTTTTCATTCATATGTTTTTATTAATACATTTTCATCATTAAAACACAATTTTTTAGTAAACCAATAAAAATACTCATCTTTCCCCTCTCTGAGTGTCAGAGTAATGCAAGCACTTTCCACGTAAAACCTTTCTAAACAGAAAAGCTAGACAACCTCTACTGACACTGATAAACTATGTTCTAGCAAGTACAAATGATGACTCCAAACTGCAATTAAAATATTAATGTATAAAACAACTTTATGAAAATGTATATTACACTGAGAAGGTAGAAAAGTATTCATAACTCAGTTAATGAGAAAAGGTGCACTCCAGTCCAAAAGATTAAATTCAGTATATGGCTTGCTTGAAAAACAAGCTCTTGTGGCACAGCTGATTAAGACCCAGTACCGCAATGCCGAAAGCCCCGGGTTTGAGACTCCACAGAGAGCCTCACCTTGGAGGCAATGAGCGCTAGTGGCGCAATGAAGGTAATACAGTGCTCGAGAGTGAGCTGGTCTGTGGCTGTGAGTTTCACCTTTTATTGGCCCCCTGGCCTTGCACATGCTCAATAGGGGGCCTGCCCTAATTGGGCACAGGTGGATTTGATACCGGCTCACACCCACTTCTCGGTAATCAGAGGTGTCTGACTGCTTTGTTCCACTACAGGAGATTATAGCTAAATCTCTTTTAAAACTATTTTTGTTGCTGTTGTGATAGAGTGTGTGAGAAAAAAAATCTATACAATATTAACCAACCAAATGGAATTTTACTGTTTCAAGGATTGGTACCACACCTTTATGGATTTTTTGTTATATGCCCTTTTAACATTTGGTTTGTAATAACACAATGTACTGAAGTCTGTCTTAATAATGGAAAAAGACTTGCAATTCTAAATCTGAACATAATATGCCACAGTATTTTAAAGAATACTACTTGCTGTACTAACATACACTAACATACCTTTCCACATGCGAACTGCAAGTCCTCTTGTAACATCCAGTAAAATAACCCTTCCAAAATCATCTGTTACTGCTGCCAAAGTGTTACAAGGAGAAAGACATATTCTTTCACCATGACGACGAGAATCTGGAAGTCCAAACCTTAAATATAAACAACAATAATATCATCATCAAGCAAAACCACTAGATAACTATTTTTCTTCAGAAATAGCAAACAGAGTATCTGATATGGACTAAGATTACTTTTTTTTAAGGTAACAAAAGGTATGGGTAAAATTAAGAGCAAAGTATGAAAAAAAGTTTTTGTGCTGTCTACTGACGGATCTTGGAGACCTGTGGATGAAGTCCTGGTGCTAACTGAAGTTCAGAAAACAGGAGAATAATTGTCTTGTGATACACTGCCAGACAAGGATCTCAGGGGAATGGGTTACTTTGTAAGCCCTCTCTTAATGCCAACTAGTTTTTGAGAATATTTAAATTACAATTTTTTTTAAATCATGAAAAACAACAATCAGGAATTAATTTGGCTTTTTATCAGCTTGCTTTAAAACATTAGGCTACAACCCATTGTTTCTATTCTCTTCTCTCCACAATCAACAGGGAAACAGGATACCTCCTAATTTTGTGAGGAGCTTTAAACTACAGGAAGCAAAAATGCTGCTTCTTTGAAGCTCTTCAGTGATAAATTTTAGGGCTGCTATTCATGTACTTACGCTATCATTAAACCCGTACACTGTTCTTTTATAGTAATAATGAACCTACACACTGTAAATGGCAGAGATGAGTCATTTGCCCATAATGATAAACTGAAATGAAACAAAGCTTAAAAGAAATTACCTCCAAACTATCATCACTGTTTCAAGAAAAGAAAAAGAAACACTATGCACCTTCCAAAATAATTCAGCTAATTAAAAACACAAGAGATTTAAAGCAATTGAGACACTATGTAAAACCTACCTCACTGCCAATGGAGTTGCAGGTTCCATTTTTGGTTTCTGCTTTGGGGCAGGTTCTTCTTCATGTTTACTCTTCCAACCAAGCCATCCACTTGCAATAGAAAAATACATTATGAGGATCATACCAATGGTCCTAAAAATCCTCAAATTACTATGTGGCTACTAAACCAAAAATAATTTAATGTATTTTTTTCTGTTATTACCTGGCAGCATTAAATAACGCTGAAGTCAATTTACTTGCAACTGCCAAGGCAACATGAGACAGCAGTGGCTGTGAGCTGCCCTGAAAGAAAGGAATAAAATGTTTAGAAGACCAAGAAACAGCCAGTTGTCAGCCAACCTGAAATGAAGGAAAGAAAGTATTTAGAAAGCCAAGAAATAGATCTTACACTGAACTCAACTGCAGAATAGTTTTTCAGGCCTCCTATGGACTTTCAGCTCAGAAAGCATAGCTTTCAGACTCTGTAAAATTTTAATTCATTGCCCCCAGAAAAGCCATTCTGCCATCTCTTTACCATTTCAAAATCCTCCTGCAAGTCACTGGTAGCTCAGTATGTTTGTCTGCAACAGAAGTTAAGAAAACTCCATGTACAATTTATCATGGAGAGTTAGCTGTGTGTATGGCCCTGGCATCCTTGCCAAGTATCAACATAAACATCTTTTTCATAATCATATTGGAAAAGTAAGTATAAAATCAAAATTCTCACTTGAGCATTTTCAATCAATTTTCAGTCCTGATAAGGACAGCATACATAGGGTCTCTGTGTACAAAAGACACAGCCACATTGCCATCCTTCTCCTCCTATAAAACTGAAGACAACAGAAGTGTGCTACAGGTATCATTAAACAGAAGTTGCAGTTTTCTTCTACAAGTAGTAGTTCCACTATAAGGAATGACAACAGTACACTCAGGCACTATGCGTGCATGATGAAAAGCCAAAGGCCTCCAAAAATTTTTAAGATTCATGTTTACACATTTTTAACCTAATATTTAAAAGAAAAAATTGCATAACTTAACTGGCAATAAATTAATAACTGAAAAAAAAATTAAAATGCTTTCTATCACATTCATTTTAAGATAAAGTTTCTCATTAGCAGGAACCTTTGGTAGATATAACTAACATATCTACTCCAAAACATTCCAGTTTAAGATGATCAAGAAAAGGGGAAAATGTCAGCATAAAAGGAATATAGGAGCACTTTAGAAATTCCTATACAGAAATGAGAAGGATTAATTAATGAGTTTCATCAGGTCAGCCTTGTAGTACATACCTCCAGGGCAAAAAAGAAACCAGTGAAAGGATTGGCTCCGACTGTAACATACTGAGACATAGCAGGTGGGCTGTTTTTTATGGCTGCATTGTATCCACCTATACTGGAAGCAGTCTTCATTTGATCAAAAGGAGACAGGGTCATGGTGCCTAACAAAAACATTAAAGTGAATGTCTTACACTTCCAGAACAAAGGTATACAATTGCTCTAAAAGTCTGAATATATTTCTACCTTCTTGACTGACAAGCCAAAATTCAGGGGGAAGGAAGGAAAAGCAACATTAACCACAGGAAATATGTTTTTGAAAGGAATACTCTTAAATTTCAGGTTTTTTATATACTAGACACAGGAATGACCCATACCAGTCTTAATATGTGTGCCAGACAGTTCTTTAGCCTAGCAGAAAGGAGAATTAACTGCATCTGATCTAGAGCCTCCTGATTGGTTTTTGCTAAACAGAGGGCAAGAGAGCTACAGCTGTAACATCCTTTCCCCACCTCCAAGTGGAGAGGAGAGGCTCAATCTGACTAGGAGAAAAATTACAATATCTTTTTGATGATGGTTAATGAGTTCATTCACTATGACAGACTTCCCCCCCTATTTATTTCTATCCAGCCAGTACCACTAAGTGCTCTCACCCCAAATTTAACAGCACAAAAACCATTGCTTTGTTTAAGCCAAATATTTGAAATTAAAGAGAAATGCTTACCAACACTAGCGTGGTCAACAATCGTATCCACATCTTGCAAACCCCATTTCTTATAAGCTAATGGTGGAGGCTGAACATTCTCATTGCCAGATGCTGCAGCTGACAAAAGTTGATAAAACACAAGAAAGTCCTACTGAGTAAAAGTCAAAGTAATAGCATATATGGGAGTAAAGGGCAGAAATTATGCAACCTAAACCAACATAATAAGTTAGTTTTAAACTAACATACATCTAAACACCCACTGAGCTTAAATGGCCTTAAATTTCACCTTAATGAAATGAAAACATTTGAAAAAATTAACTGAATAAAATTGCTCATGACAGTCTATCAGAACTGTATTTTGTACTTGCAGAGCTTTGTTTTACTAGTCATTTATGATTTAATAATCTGTACTATTTAAAAATGCTACTATAATTTATTTCTGTGGTCTAAGCACATTTCAGTGGAAATGCCCCTGCCAAAGTACTTGCAAAGTAAGCACTTTCACTAGATAACTGACAGTGTGTGGTCAGAACACTGGTAGAACTAAAGCAATAATTTAAACTCTTCAAAACATCTGTTACAACAAACATAAATGACTAAGAATGAAAGAAGATACAACAGCACTCTGGATACAGATACTACAACTCATTTGAAAGAGTAGAGCACGTTTTGGTTGCAAAAGCAGATATTTCTCATTATAGTCACTGTCTCCTTTCTTATTTCATGCATGATTCACAGAGTATTAGTTCTTAAAAGTTCTGATTTACAGGAGTTTTGCCTTATATTACTTGGAAATGCTACCTTTTCATGAAGAAAGAACAAACATTACTAGATTGACCCAGGGAATAATTTACCACAGTAGATCAGGATTTGAGCACAGCTAAAAACAGATTTCTAGGGAAGAGTATTAAAAAAAGTACGAATACCTGATGCTTCCTCTAATCCAGTTTCTAAAGAGACCTTCTCAGCCAGAATTAAGTACTAAACACTCCATAAACCTTCACAGCTTTCTTTTCTACTAATTTGTCAGTTTCCTTCTTAGCACAAACAAGCTTTCAGCAATTTTACCTCACACATCATAAAACCCCTTTAACTTTTAATTTTGATTTTACTACCAGCTAGCTTTATCTCAGGCCTCTTCATCCTGAATTGGAAGAAGAGTGAGCAGTGCATTACAATGATTCAGAGAGCTGTCTCACCACAGTAGCACTTCTCAGTTCTTTACCAGTCACCCCTTCTATATAGGAGTCAAGCCTTTGTTTTAAGGGTTCTGTTGTCCCAACACTTTCTAATGCTGTCATGCTGGCAGATCCATTGCACTGCTCACCTACAACCAACCTCATGATTGTCTACTGACATGGCCTGCTATAAAGGAAACAAAAACCTGAGCAATCTAAATTTCAGTAAGAACCATCTGGGAATTCAGGAAAACAATTCAGCAAAAGCACCTGTTCAATGTTTCATCTTGCAGAACCTAAACAGCCCAGTATTTGTGCAATTTAACACAGAATACTGTTATGTAGTTCTCTACCCCAGGAAAATGGCCCTGTTTCCAAATTAGAGTATCTAAAGGCACTGCACTAAAGGACCAGAATCAAAGGCTGCACAACCAACAAGGTACGAAAAGCTCCCAGAGCAGTGACTATTACCAATGTCATCAACACAGCATTACCCCTGCCCACAAAATTCTTACTGGGAAGAAAAGAATTACACTGGCAGTCAGTGAAATAAGCACCCTGACATGCTAAGAGGCACCTTAGCAGCATGCTATGGTTTTACCCCAGTGGGCTCCTAAACTCCATCCAACTGCTCATTCACCCCATCTTCATGAGATGGGGAAGAAAACTGGAAGGGCAGAAGTGAGAAGACTTGTGGGATGACACAGAAGACAGTTTACTAGGCAAAGCAAAAGCTCTGCATGCACAAAAGCAAAATAATTAATTCATTCACTGCTTTTAATCAGCAGCCATTTCCAGGAAAGCTGAGCTCCATCATGCGTAACAGTTAGTTGGAAAGTCAAATGCCATAACTTCGAATGTTCCCTCTCTTCTTCCCCTCAGATTTTATTGCTGGCGAACACATTATATGGTACGGGACAGCCCTTTGGTCAGCTGGGGGTCAGCTGTCCCAGCTGTGCACCCTCACTATTTCTTCTGCACCCCAGGCCTGCTTACTGGCAGGGAACTGTGAGAAACAGAAAAAGGCCTTGACACTGTGTAAGCACAGTTCAGCAATTGCCAAAACATCAGTATGTTATCAATACTGTTTTAATCTCAAATTCAAAACACATCACCATACCAACCAAAACCATTATACATTATTTTGGTGAGAATGTACAAGAGAGTCAATGCTACTGGGACAAATTGTATCCTGAGAACATTTTCTGTAAAAGAAGAAATCTCCCTGTATGCAGCAGATACCTATATACTGATGAACAAAAAAGGAAGATCTAAATTCCACTCTGATATTTAACAAAAATAAGTAAATTTCATGTAATGTAAAGTACAATTAACAGAGTTAGAATTTAACATTTATGCTCAAACATACCTCTTGCTACCTGATTACGACATGCACGAAGGGACTGAAAGAGGCTGAAACCATCAATTGTCACAATTGCAGCTGGGTACAATATACTAAGTTCTTCATTCTTTGGAAGAAAAAGAGAAGGAAAAAAAAAACCACTGTTACTGTTGAAACAGATTATTTTCAACCTTGTTATACTATTAACTACATGACTATAAGGATTATATCCAGAGAGTTAATGTCTAACAAATCCCAGAAAACAGAGGAAGGCAAAATTACAGAAATTCAGTGTTAAACTATCCAAAATATGAAATTATTTAGGCACATAATTTATTTTTTTTCTTCTTTCAATGACTCTTATGTTTGCTTAATATATTTTAAGGCTTATGGAGAAAACACAAAAGTTATAGCATCTTGTGAAGGCCACAGAAAAAAAGGCTTGTCTAGAATGCAAGTACCAAGGTTTTATGAGCCAAGTTCTGAAACTGGATTAGGACCTGAATTACCACTTGAGTACATAAATGCTTACTTGGTGATATGCAATCAAAACTTGAATTCCTTAATGCTTACATATTTCAAAACTGATTGCAAAATCTAATGCTGAATCAGATGAGCATTTGTGTAAAAACTTGGAAACTTCTGTTACTTCATTAATTTTCTGCATAAAGCATAACAACTCAGGCAAGAGCGAAGAAAAATGTCTTTTCTACTATATAGCTAAAGCTCCACAAGATCTTTTCCTGCAGGAAATACTCATAATGACATGGAAGTTCCTAGAACTCTCTCATATAAAAATTGTTTTTATTTTATCTATCTTCTCTGTGTAATAATTAAGTTCTTATGAATGAGTAGACATAACTCTTGATAACTGCTAAGTTGCATTTTTTTCTTTCATCCATACATTATCGTATTTTATGCACACTAATGTATAAATAGGAAATTAATTAAACCTTCTTTTGCAAGGTTATCACAAAGAAAAACAGAACATATTTACACAGTTAACTAAATATTAAAAAAAACAAACCAAAACAAAAAAAACAGAAATTAAGGATCCTCAAACTATACAGGTATGAACACTTTTAGAACAAGACATCCAGAGCTTCTTGTTTTAAAGAATTGTCCCCTCATCAAAATCTGGTACAGGACATAGATGATTCACAGAGAAGACTCCCCTCCATACCCCATAACACTGCCACTTCGCTTTTGAAATAATCTGACAAAACCTGTTCTGTGACACCAGGATGCCTGGGAATTTCATAGGTTCTGCACTTAAGCTGTAGGACAGGATCTTCATTTAAAAGCTGGGCAAGAAGCAGTACTCCACTCTAGAAAAGAAAGAATAACAAGCATGAACACTCCTGTCCCTTTTCTTTGGGAAGGCAAAAAAAAAAAATCACAATCTTCAGGGACAGAAGTTTCATAGAAGCAGACATTTATTACAAGAGGACAACAGGTTGCTTCTGGGCCTGCCACGTTGAGAACCATACCTCGGTGTAAAACCGAACGTAGCCAGAAGTGAAGCCAACCACAATGCAGGTCCAGTCAGGACGTCCTGTAGAGCTCCTGTTTGGCAGAGATATACAGGAAGTTAAACACAAATCCTGCTCTAAGCTGTAAACATTAAAAAATGTAACACAAGGAGACTGGTGACATATATACACAAGAATATCAATCCTTACCTCTTCTGACTTGCCAACGGGATACACAATACACTACTCACACATTCACTAGAAATGGAAAGAGAAAACTAGTAAGCTCAGTTTTTCTCCAGTTATGAAATTTTGCTGTACAAAAGAAATCTTGCCAGGTTAGAGTTTTAGTACTTAACAATGTATAAAAGCAGTATACAGTATATAATATCTATACAAAAACCATGAAGAAAACCTTTTTTATTTTAAAGACATTTTCAATTATCAGTTCAAGAGTGCCCAAACAGATTGCATAAGTTTTTATTACACCTTGTTAATGTTCTTTCATCATTCACAGATTATTCCACCAGTACTCTTTAGTAAAGATTCAAGTTGAATCTCATGTATCTAAAGTTTTCTTACCTATTATAATACACCAAAACCAACTTTCTTAAAAAAACCAAAAAAATACTTACTGAAATAATTTTTTTGTAATACATCAATCAATTAAGTAGATTTTATATCCATTGAATTTCACTGCTTTATAATTTGAGAGGATTTAAAGACTTAACACCACCTTCCCAGTTAATGAAATTAACTTTGTGTATGGCAGGCAAAGCATGCAGAAGGCAAGCAGATGAGCAGGCCTCGATATCTCAAATCAAAAGTTATTTAACTGTTACCACCATAAAGTTTTACACTGTCTGAGGAAACAGAAGCAGTACAAAGGTTTGTGAATGAACATAAAAATTCAAAATTATATCCTAAGCAGCATATAAAGCATAAATGCCTGCAGTCCTCTTAATTATTTGCATTCCAGACCATTTCATTCCTGAACAAGGGATCAAATACTCAGGCTAGATAATCAGAGAAAAAAACTTTCTAAATGCAAGTTTAATACAACTTGCAATTCAATTACAACTTCTAAGCAATGTTAAGTATCTTAGTGAAATCTTATTTTCCAATAGCAAAGCTTAGCCACCATAAAATGTTATCACTTGAAGCATATCTTTAGGAAATTTTTTTTTCAACAATATGATACTAACTACCCTATTTACACTTTCTTAGAAATGTAATCCTAACATACAGGAAAAGTTTGCAAGTCTTAAATAAAGATATAATGAATACAAATGTGTGTATCTAAAGAAAACTGCCTGTTCTGTATGATAGCATCTGTTGGGGCTATAACAGTTTTAAGAAACCAACTCTCAAACAGATTTTTTTTTTTTAAATAAAAGATTACAGGATAATTTCAGTGACAGTAAGTGGAAAAAAACTTAAAAAGAGAAGCACATGAAACAGCTCAAATGTGTGGCAGCAGCAGGTTTATAAAGAAGGATTATGACTTGTACAGATTAAGTCAACACTTCCTGCAGCAATAACAGATGGTTGAAGCCAACAGAGAGAATGTTCAAAGGCAGACAGCAACCCAAGGCTGCAAACTTTATTGACATGCAAAATCCTCTTCCATATGGGTGATTCAAGATCACTGAAAACAACCAGGCATCTGCCTGGTTATTTGAAGACAGATCAAGCAAAAATATTGTATAAATACTAAATGGATGACCAAAGTAAATTCTCCAATTCCATAAATGACTTAGAGCCTCAAACTGTTTCTTGATCAGAGAGATGACTTCACATTTGCTTGAGGTTTTGAAAATGAAAAAGGAGGATTTCTAAAACAACTTCATATATTTCCAGTAATAAAATTTCAACTCTACAAGGGTCCCTTTTTTTTTTTCCTTCTATAACCTTTAAAAAAGCATGATAGCCTAGATCTATTAAAATGCCTAAGTTTCATGCAAATACACTGGTTTGCACAGACAGTACACAGGACTTACATAGTGTTGTGCCCCGGGACATCACATTATACATGAAAAGTGACCTTTGCAGGTCTCTGATCACCCAGGTTACTACATTTCACTTTTCAACATTAAAATGTGAAAGACCATAACTGTGTTTGAATGACAGAACAAAAAACAAAACAAAACAAGAGTAAAAGCATATACTACTAATTATTAAGCATGAAATTACATGAAATGACATTTTAATCACAGCTGATTTCAACACCTACCCTTCTTCAACATTCAGAGAGCCACTCCAGCCAACAGCATATTGCATTTCCTCTTTTCCTTTGTCACTGTTCTTCCATTTAGCTGCCATCAAGAATAAAGACAGCATCTATGAAACTGTAATGCTTTGTGGCTAAAGATGTAGTTCTATTCCTAATCCTCTTGACCATAAAATACATTCTACAACACTTAGAATAAGTACCAATTACAAACCTTGAAGATCATAAAAATAAAACCACATTTTTACTGACTATTCTAAGGAAATTTACCCAAGAATCCTACATTAAATTTGACAATTTTTAATCACTATATCATCATTAAGATTAGAAAACAAAACATTTTGTTATTCACATGGTGCTATTACAGCTGACAAATATTTGAGTGTTCAATCATCTTCCAGGTGCCAACAGACAACTAAAAAAAAAGTTCAGAGCTCTGTGCTGACACATGAAATCTGTTTACGTGTCAGTTTATGTCTGACACAAAATCTGAGACACAGGGACTCTTCTACCACTGTGTGGATACATCTGCCACTGTGCAGTTCAGCAGAAGCAGTTCTTCAGCAAGTGAGCCAAATCACCTCCTCAGTCTTGATCCAATAGGAATTTTCTGAGGAATATTGCTATCTTTTTATTTTCTGTGAAAAATCAGTGACTAAGCTACACAGCTTTGCAGAGAATGACAATGCAGCATGACAGCTCAATGCAATCTGCCTAATTATGCAGCTCTGAGTTGTAACAGCCTGGCTTTTGTCTTTAAATGGCAAATATTGCCCATGTTAGAGGAGGTTTCCCTTTATCATGGTTCTGTGCCACCAATTGCAGCTGTTAATAGTACAGGCACTCCAGGCAACCACACGTTATAAGCAGCTGGCTGATCATTTTACATATATTAATAAGGGTATCTTTAAAAGAGTTTTGTGAGCCCTGCTTTAGAATAAAATATAAAGCCATTCATTCCTCAAGATGGAGAACAATTTTTCATCAAAAGTGGAACTCTTTAAAAGCAGTCCAACTCAATACTCCCTTCTCTGAGAGACATAGGCTCAGGTGGCCCTTTTTTTTTTAAAAGAAAAATGTCAACTATTTCTTAATGGCTTCTTAATATAGCAGGTCTGTTTATCTTATTGAGCACAATTAATGTTAGTATCTCTGAGCATCTCAAACAACTCAGTAGTTACAGTATATATTAAATATATTTATTCATGATAAAATAGTTTTCTCAGATCAAAATATAGCTTGAGATGCAAAGACAAAACCACTTACTTGCCAATAAATACCTAGAAAATGTATAATGTGTAGTACAAATCACTCCAAAATTCCTGGACTTAAGTATAAGCAACTGAGGGAGAGTGGGGGACAATGACAAAATCTTGTATTACTTACTATGAAATGTACTAGTGTGTACACCCAAGTAGAATGCATACTTACGCACTAAAAAAACTGCTTTCTGCTCATTAGCTATGACCATCAGGTCATTTGTTGGTGACAAGGACAACACACAGTCCTGAAGCCAGTAATTTCTCTGTTTCGTGGAAGCAGATTCTTCTTCTTCCTACAAGTAAAGCTTTAATCAATCTTTGAAGCAATTTTTAAACACAGAAACACTTTCAAAATTTGGGACATTTTGGCTTTCCCTCACTGTTGGCACTAAATGGATTACTGTGTATCAAGTCCCTAGAGCTCCAACTTGCATGAAAATCCATGAGACCCACATCAGCCTTGCACTGATTCTGTGTATTAAAAAACAGAAAACAAAGTACTCAGCACTAACTACTCCTCAAAGTCTTTTAATTTCACTAAAAGATACTAAAAGAATGAGACTTAAAGTTTAGTTATTATTGATCAGAGATTGTAAAGAATATTTTTAATTGGTCTCATTATAATTCATACTAAAAAGATTTAACCAAGGTTATGCATTTGTTATATTTATTTCCTTTCCTAAGGCTGCACCAAAAAAGTCACAAGAATACCCTGTACATCCATCATAAAGTCCACATCAGCACAGTACCAATATTCAGCTACCTATCTTTCTCTACACTACCCTTTGCTTTGTGCAAGACAACATCCTGTTTTCATGACATTTTTGTCTGTTGATACAGACAACACATTTCCCTAACTACTGACATTTTTCAAAACCTGATAAAGAGATGACAAAGTTGACAAGGATACTGGTGACAACACTAACTCCTCATGGCAAAGACAAATGTATCATGTAAAAACATATAACTTGAACTCAAAGAAAACCCTTTTAATAATTCTTAGTGTGATGATTTTCAAACTGAGGAAAAAGAACTGGAAATTAAAGCCTTCTCTAAGTATTTAAAGGAATCAAAATTGTATCTCAGAGAATATAAATGAAATTATCTGCATGCATAATAAAAGTTTTCAAATCTAAACACATAAAATATGCCTCTTTCTAGATAGTGGCAAAAATAAATGTCACAGTTCGAACAGGAGAACTAAAGCAGGATGGCTTTTCAGACTCTGAGAGGGATGGAAGGCAAAGAGAGGGATCTATTCCCTCACACTTCCTGCCATATTTTTTGTAAAAGATCAGAAAAATCAGCAGCTCCTCCCTCTCTTTCTCCTCTCACTTCCTGCTGGCTGTGCTGCTGCTTGTTATTACTTTCCCCTTGTGTTAGTAAAATCTATATCCAATTGTTTTCAGTTTTCAACTTAAAGTCTCCACAAACCTAGGACAGAATTTCTCTATTCTCCCCATGTACACATACACACACACACTATGGGAAAGTAAAAGGGGAATAAAGACTAGAGACTTTTAAGTTAATGTCTCAAAAAAATACAAAGGGAGGAGCTGCAGGATTTCTGATCTTTTATAGAGTGATATTAAAGTTAGAGTTAAAACAGGAAAAACACTGCACTCGTCATAAGAAGCAACTTCAAAAGGTGAAAGACAGAATAATTAAAAATCAGCATTTAAAACAGGATTTCAGCACCACCATCCCTACAAAAGAGCAATTTAGTTCCATAAAAAGACAACTAATGGAAAAAAGTTTAGTTTTGTTTTGGTTTAATTTTCAATGCCTTCTAAAAAAAGCTGCTATGTGCTAAGAGAGAGATACTTGTCCAGACAACTTGAGCAATTCCGAGAAAAGATGCATTTTACACCAACTATAATGCAAATCAACCAACAGTTAAAAATCTGAAAAACAGGTCTTTAGAAAGAAGGGTATGAACCACCAGCAGAAGAATTTTGACATTTTAAAGAGTGAAACAGAAGACAATTTCAACTTAGTAACATCTGCTGCTTCCATCAGATTACAGCATAAGAAGTAAACAGAGCATTTGTTCACCTCATAAGGAAGTTACAAACTTCACAGCACATCCTATAAAGATGTGCTGTGAGAAACACACATTTCATTGCAATTATAGGGGAGCTGAATACCCATCCTATTTAAAAGTTTTTATACTCCTGTTATTCCCTGACATTGGCATGACTGATGCACCCTGACTGGCATGGTGTCTCATTTCAATGTTCATTTCCATTTGTTTCTCACCTCAGGTGAAAAAGCTTTTGCCCTGGTGAAGTAGTTGCAAGGATACTGCCCAGTTCCTTGGCCTTACTTCCTGCATACTGAGACAACACAGCAGATGCTAGCAAAGTGAGGTCTGGATTCCTCACTCTACCTCCTTAATTCTGTTGGATGATTCATTTAGGTGCAACAGATTTCTAGGCAGAGAGTTTCCCTAACATTTTATGTAATTCAGCTGGCAGCTAGAAGTCTCAGCCATGTTATACTTAGCTGAACTAGTTGGACAGAGGGATGTTTTCCTCCTTTAAGAAGCAACTGTCCAGCCCTATCCTACATATGTAATTTGATCCCTCCTGTAACATCACCCACCCATCACAACATAAAATCTACATGATCACTAGAAAGATGCTTGAGTCAGTGGCTCATGATTTAGCAGCCTTTGATTTATATTAATTCATATGGTAGATTATAACTCCACTTCCATGCCCTACTCTCTCTGACTAAAGG
This sequence comes from Calypte anna, assembly GCF_003957555.1. Taxonomy (NCBI): domain Eukaryota; kingdom Metazoa; phylum Chordata; class Aves; order Apodiformes; family Trochilidae; genus Calypte; species Calypte anna. The sequence goes on from NC_044246.1 coordinate 26,176,736, forward strand.
ACAAAAAGATCCTTCTATCCTAAATATAGAAGGATCTATATTTACTGTAATGAGAAAAAAGCTACAGAATATAAGAAAATGAGTCATTATCACAACAGGTAACATCCAAGCCAGATTCAGAAAGAGTAACAGGAGCAAGGGACAAACAAGTAGTCACATGTAAAACACAGGTCAAGATGCTTTTTGACCAGATAATAACTATATAGGATAAAAGAACCCAACACACACACAAACAAGTGGAAAAGTCTTTTCAAATAGGAAAACGAGCAAAGAAAACTCAAATATATATATACTTACAGGTTCTTGTAATTCTGCTTCATCCCAGGCTCCCCAGCCACCGTCTTCCCAGCTTGTTGATTTGCCTGCTTTAAGCAAAAAAAGGTTTGTCACATTAATGCAGCATAGGAAAGGAAAAACACAAGCAAAAGGATTGTTGGTGGTTGTTTTCATTTCCCCACCAATGCATTATAACTTAATTTATGGCAGATACTAAACAAGTTCTACAGAAAAAAAACATGAAATGGTAGAAATTACTGTCTTATTTCTTTGTATTTACTTCCTTTTTTTACATTACAGAAAAGTAATAACAGATGTAACCTAAGTTCAAATTGGAAATGGAGAAATTATATTCGTTTCAAATTAATTCTGACAAACTACATATAAAACACAGGGCAAGAAACATTTTACAGTGCCTGGTACAACAGGTGCAACAGCCTGGATAATTCCACAGAGGCTCTTTGCACTTTACTACAGCAAATTATTCAATTAAATTTCTCTTTTCTCAGTTTCTCCACAGCCATTTGTAGCCAAGATGTATCTTTAGCTTTATACAGCAAGCTGAAGCAAAGAATGAAGGCATAAGATGGGGGAAATCCTACATGTCTACTTGACAAAAAGTTACCCAGCAGGTACAGTGACTTAAGACCTCACCATAAAGTTTAAGCTTTAGCTTGATTTATCTAATTATTTCTACTCCAAAGACAACAAAACCCCAAAAAGGCAGAGAGAAAGTAAGAAGACAGCAGGCTCTCTCCAGCCCTTCAGGACTGTATGTGTCTATCCCTCAACATTTTCCTCACTGGCATAACTTACTGAAACACACCAGAAGAACCATACAAACACAACTTTATGAGAAATACTATTTCTATACCTAAGTAAAGTATCTTCCTTTCCATAATGGTGGATTTTATTTTGATTTAAGTGAAATGCAGGATCAGCCTGTAGCAACATTCACAGCAAAGGACAGTAAATGTCCCCTGAGCCAGGGACAATGCAGATCCTAACACCACCACTCCCAAAGCAAAAGCTGAAGCTGTGGCCTCTGCGGGGAAAAGGGGAACAAATACCTTTATTATTCACCTCTTTGCATGACAGCACAGAGGAAAATTAATGAGAACTGAATGCTATACAGAAGCCTCAGAGAAAACACAAGCTTTCAACATACCTCAAACACCTGAGTAAACAGATTCACAGAGACAGCCTAATTCTCAGTTGCCTTATGAGTCAATTTAATAATAAAGTCTTACATTATTTAATCTAAAAATACAGAATTTGATGTGAATGTAAAAGTCTAAGTAGAAGGTAATTATGCACAGATATTCAGTGGTAGATGTAAATTCTCAAACACCACCATAACTGGGACCCTCAATAAGTCAGGAAGCATCCCAGCAGCTCTGTAGAAAAGCCAAGCACTGACCCACCTAGAAGCACTAGCATGAAATCTGAAGCAGAAACTTCAGTAAGACTTCAAGGTTTTTCCAAGGATTTCTTTCATGTTTTCCATTAACTGATGCCATGGCTACATTTAGTTTTAAGACATTTAAATGTCATGTCTCCGATTAGTTTAAATTTAGTTTTAAACAAGCAATATTTTGCCATTTTGTAGGGTCAAGCAATATTGATAAAACAGTTTGTATCACAAACACTCCGACTTTATTTGGTGTAAAAACTCAGATTCCTTTGCCACCAAACAAAGCAACGGAGAATCCAAACAAAGCAATTGAGAATCCTGTGCAATGGCTAATGAGGACAAAAAGATCGTTTAAAAATTGCAGCTTAAAAAAAGGCTTTCTACCAATGCTGTTGAGAAGTTATTTCTCAAGACTGCAGAAGAACAAAACAGCCACTCCATTAATAACCTTTATTAAAATTGAAAGGTCTGTACCATCTACAGGGTGAGTCAGCCTGTTCTACTGCACCCTCATCAATAAAGATCTGACTCTACCATTACTTCAGGCTCACAGTCTCATGTTCTATTTGAGGTCAGAATTTTTCCAGTGTACAAATATATAAAGCAGAATTATGGCAAATACTTTTGAATACATACTGCTAGAAGACAGCAGCAGCAAACTTCAATGCTTAGTTTTAGATAGCTAATAAAATTCTACTTCTGATTGCATTTTATTATGTCAAAAGGCAACAAAATTTCCATTCTATAAAATCAGTGGATGAAAAGAAACTTGTCAGTGTGCCACAGTCTAGAGAGAAATATGACCATATCCAAGAAACCTCCCTCTACAGCACACCAACTTTTCCAAGAAACTTCAGCCACTTCAATTCTGAGACTGAACACCCAACATAAAACTGAGCATTCTTGCTACCTCTTTGCAAATAGATTATTACAACCATGAAAATCTTTCTTGGAAGAGGCTACATGAATTGAACAAGAGTGGAAAAATGAGGTAATGGTGAGGCACTATCCCACTGATGAAGCTGCAGAGATGCTACGGAATGCTGGCAGCACCTCCTCCAGCTTATAAGGGTTTACAAGCTTGCTTTTTCATATCCAGCCTCCATATTGTATATAGACTGACCCTGCAAGAACTACTTGTGCATTTCTCAAGCTCCTGCATTCATTCTTTCCTTCTTTCCATACATTAGTTCCTTTTAGAGAAAGAAATTAAAATAAAAATCATTAATTAAAAATAACTGTCTCCTTCACCACTTCATTCAGATACTTCACCTATGCAATAGCAAATGAAGCAGGTTATTTAACAACAGGCAACTAATCTCTGAAACAAGAGAGAGAAGCAGAGGGACACACCTGTCACACTTTAACACAAAGAACACTGTTATTCACCTGTAACAGTGAAATACAGAATATCCCAAGCAAGCTATCATCATGCAGAGACTTTTCCATCCACCAGCACCTGGCACTGATCATCATCAAGTTAGAGATGACACAGGATTTGTCTACAGTGAAGACTGTGAAGAAATACCCCACTGTATCCTTTAGTAACATTACATGTTAAAACTGTGCAATGAAAGGCTTTATCTAGTAGTTGATATGTAAACAAGCCCTAAAAATTTACTGATTTACATTTTTTTTTCCAATCCACTTTTGGGAAAAATCAAGCTTTCCTGTGCCAATCTACACTATTACGCTCCATCTCTTACCAACAGTAGATGTCTGTCTCTGTTTTAATAAAGCAGCAACAATAGGTCAGATTTTGTTTTATTACAGAGATTGCAAAAGTGAAAGTTCAACTAGGTTTAAAAGAACCACTCTTCAATTTGAAGCACAGAGCATTAAAGCATTTCTGAAACTTTAGAGATGCTTTAAATGCTGCACATTTACAGCATTAGTGTTAATTTTTAAAGAAAATTTGTTTCAACCATATTTATCATAAACTTAAGACTCAAAAGAATATCTCTCCTGATAACTGTGTTTTTCTTAAAACAAACAAACAAAAACAAAACAACAAAACACACTAAAAGACCCACACAAGAACTGAGTAGAGGAAAACCTTAGCAGTAGATCTACATCAGTGAGGTATGACTGACTTTTCAAATGATCAAATGACCATGATCAAATTCAATATGAAAGATGTTTTTTCCTGCCCAAATCAAAAAATAACTTTGAGAGTGCAGAGAAACACCAGTGTCCTCCCTACCAGGGCAGCACAATGATCTGGGACAGGCAGTAAAAGCCTTTCCCTCCTTCCCTGACGTCCAGCGCTCTGCAGCACAAGAGGACATGGTTGACATGGACTGGCCCTCAAGAGTCTATGTTTGCCCAAGTGAGAAAGCAGGTATTGAAAATTGGATCCCACAAAGCTACAAAGGTCAAACTACCCTTACCTACATTGATAAATAGCTTAAAACCAAGTATGTTTATATTCATCATTACTTTTTGCAAAATAAATAAGAAAAATTTCAACTCATACACAAGTCAATAATCTGTCTTCAACTAGTTTTACATTATTAGCCATGAAGTACCAAGCTACATGAGCCACAAAACCATTACAAACACTGTTTGTACATATAATAATGATAAATAAAATCAAGTCGTGCATCAATTTTTTTTATATATTACTGTATTGGTTTTGGCTAGGATAGAGTTAATTTTCTTCATGGTAGCTGGTATGGTGATGTGTCCTGGATTTGAGTAATTAGTAAAGAAATAGAAGCAGTTTCTTCTTTTCCATCCAAGGAACTTTAGAAGTGGTCATAATCTTCTTGCTATTTATTACAATCTTGCTATTCATTAATCATAGGCTATTTATTTCCAAAGCTGTGTGGAGGTGTGCTGTGGAGGACAAATATATTTAAGGTCTGTTGCCAGCATTACTAGGAAGCCCCTTTTGAGATTCAGACATCTATCTGTAAGTGGAAAAAAAAATTACATTCAAACTAAGCTCCTTAATTTGAAAAAGAACAACTTACTCACTATTTCTTCCTTTAGATGGTCACACTTGCTTTCAAAGAATAAAAGATGACTAAATTAAAAAAAAAAAATCCAGGTACTACAGGCATTCAAAGTAATACTGTAGATTTCTATAGCTTACAGTTGTGACTTAACTCCAAAACCAGAAACCTGAGGTACCACAAGTGAAAAACCCCACCTTTGTGATGCTATTTAACACAGGAAACAAATGAAATGGATTATATACAAACCACAGTATTTCAGCCTTTTTTCAGGTGCAAGTGATAGCTTATGCTATAGCAAGAAAGAAGGAAATCTAGCCACTGAAGAAGGTGCTAAAGCAGCATAAAATTCAGAAGATAGCTTGGACAAAGGACTCTGACACCTTTCCATCACATGTGTTTAAAGCATGGCATTTTGTCTTCCCCATATCTCAGAATGTATTAACAATCACAGTTGTAACACTACTCAGGTAGAAGGCCCATGCTTGTAGTATTTTACATGAAAACTGCAAGAAAGGAATCTCAAATGTATATAATTCCATTTAAAGAGGAAAGATCAAAGAGCCAATATAAAAGAGCTTGTCAGAAGACTCTTTAATAGAAAGACTCTCCAATAAGAAGGATACAGAAACAGTTAAGAACAACCCTACTGCTAAGTACAATCTAGAATTTGATTTTGTAATGTATTTTTTTCTTTGTAACATTGTTTGCAACTCTGAAATAAAAAGCCTGGTCTTCTGTATTTCTGAATTAAATTAGTTGATCTAGATAAAGCAAAGCATGCAAGCACAACTCCAAAGATGACATTTAGAAGCACTGGGCTGAAGAGTAGTTTTCAGGATGCTGTCAGTTTAACAAGAATGGATTCTGGATACAGATTTTTTTTGCCAGTCTTAAACCATCTTTCTGACTGCAAAAAGCAGCATTAAAGTGACACCTCATAGCTCTGAGCAACCCCCAAAATCAGGGGGCTGTTTTTTTTCCTCCTGCCCCAGCTGCAAAACACACGGGGCAGCATCTCAAAGCTGTGTTCTGTGTCACACACTGCTTTGAAGCAGCCAGCTCACAATCACAGATCAAAATATCATTATTTGGGCACTCCCGAGGATAAGTTTGGTTTTGGTTTCTTTTCCTTACTGGTGTCATTTAAGTAATGGGAGATAAACACATTTGGGAACTAAAAATATCTGCACATCAGGATAGTGCAGATTTTTTTAATTTCATCTTAACACCCCCAGAGTTGAGCAAGGAGCAGTCCTACCTGGCCATGTCACTGAATTGCTGTCATCAAGCCTACTGAATGTTTTTAAAACACAGTTCAAGCTCAGAGTCTGCTGGATGAACAGAGTCATACTACTTCAAATAAACTGGAGTTCCATTTCCCCAAATGAAAGAGATGGTAGAAAATGTTATGTCTTTATTGCTCAATTTTGTACTCGTTTCAGTTAAACACCTATTAATTTCTTAATGCTAAAATTCTGTTATGACTATGAAGCTTTATCACATTCTGCACACAAGATGGATTTGTAGGTCGTGTATGCCTTGGAGACAGTTGTATAATGAAGCTGACTGTTAAAACTGTTTTCTGATCTAGACAACAAGCATCCCAATATATCTCCAACACAGCAAGCTGTAAATTTAAATGTAATGCAAATACTTTTATTTCCAGTATTTGCGCATTTGGAACAGCAGTTTTCAAAACCACTTAGACAGCAATGGGCTCCAGCTCCACAGAGGATTTGTGCATCATTTTTAGCATTAACTTTTTCCAAAAATCTTAAATTCTCAAGCTTTTTTAGTTCCGTGCATTAAAATACAGAAAAACATTCAACCCTTTCTTTCCTAGAGAACAAAACCGCTGGGGATTCCATATGAATTTTTACCCAGCTTACTCTATATCACCATTTTTCTTTAAGTCAAGCGAGGCAAGATCCACCCCACATTTATTCCAATATGCACAACCAAAAAGTAGCCATGTATTGTATTTGTATAACTACAGAACAGTGGTCACATTAACAGTCTCCCAAAATTTCTTAATTTCAGCATTGCAACATTAGCCATCTTAATACACAATTGAGTAATGCAAGGAGAATTACATGAATGCTTCTTTCTCGTGGTTCCTGATGTGGGAGGAAACAGGCACCTGCGCACTGACTCTACATGAGGTTCAAAGGAGGAGGACACTATCTTTTCCTCCCCAGTTTACCAGACAAGTAGATCCTTTGCACAAACTAGACACACTGTTGGGCTACAGGAAAAGATTAAGTGAAGCTGTAGTTGATAGAATGCTGCCCATTATCTTTTTCTAGCATTGAATGTGTTTAAATGTGTAGCTATGCAAAGGAAGGAAAATAATAATAAAGTTCTCTTACAATAAAAATACAAAAACTGTTTTAAAAAAAATTTAGTCAGTTGCCTACATCTGAATTTTTAATATATGTAGCACTTAGATGAGCCCTTAAAGATGAAAATTACAACCTAGACTAACTTATTATAATTAAATGTCACTGTAAAATACAACTGGGAAGGTGCATCTTTTTTACTCATACTAAAGGCATCCAACTTCTCACTTTCACTGAAGTTAAAGTATCATATAGTGATTTAAAAATGCACAATGCTTGCATTTTCAGAATTTAAAAAATTATTTTAATTTAAAATACTTCTTCCAGTGAAGCCAGACTCACAGAAAATATTTTTGTTAAAATGAAAAAAAAAATCACCAAAAATAAAACAGCTGAGAACACTAAGAAACAAAAGATAAAACCTATAGCTTCTAACACAAACCCCAAAATACCCATGTTGAAGATCCTAGAGGTACCTTTTCGAATGTATTTCTTATAACAAAATCTCACAGGAGCTTTTGAAAATTCTACTGTGCTCCCAAAACATTAAATTACTACTAACACCAAGAAAAAAAAGAGCTAATCATAGAATCACAGAATGATAGGGGTTAGAAAGGACCTCTGGAAATCAAGTCCAAGCCTCCTGCCAAAGCAGAATCTCCTTAGGGCAGGTCACACAGGAATGTGTCCGGATGGGTCTTGAAAGCCTCCAGAGAAGGACAGTCCTCAAGCTCTCTGGGCTGTCACCCCTACAGTAAAGACATTTTTCCTCATGTTGGAAGTGGAACTTCCTGTGTTCCAGTTTATGTTTGTTGGTTTGTTGCCCCTTGTGACATATATTATGTATATTATATATCATATATTATTTGTCATATATCATATCTCTATTATAGATGATACTATAGATAATTTTGCTTAATAGAATTTTTAATATTAATATTGATTTTCTTATGGTAGTCAACAGTCACCGTTTTTCATTAAAGTTATAAATACTTATGGAAGAGTTTCCATACAAATGCTGTGTACCTTTTTAAAAACAAAACAAAACAAAACAAACAAAACCACCACACATGAAAAAAATTAGTCAATAAAAGGTGCTTGTTCTCCAGTTTAAAATAAAAAAAAATTATGACTTTGACATGTGTTTATTAAGCTATGTTTGGTCACATAAAAGCAATTACACATATATTAAGTTTAGCACAAAAGCTGAATTGAATAACAGCTGAACCTATTTGCTTTTTTGAACTTCTCAGTAAAAACAAACTACTGGTTAGGATTTGGTTGGTTGGTTTGTTCCCCCTCCCACCCGAAGCGTAAAAAGATCAAAGCAGATTAAGACTCAAGTTTTGAAGTGTACAACTTTAACAAGCTACTGTTTTGAAACAGTGCATTCTGCCAGTGGAACAGTTTTTACTAAAGCATTTCTGATAAAAAAAGCCATTTATTTATATCTTGCTTAGTTAAAAATATTTGCACTGGCTTTGTGCCTTAACATGCAAAATATATATATATTAAATTTCTGTGCTGGGTAGACCACAAAGGAGCAGCAAAACATTTGGAGAAACCAGCGCTTCTCCAGAAGAGAATCCCTTGCTCCACCCAGCCAAACCAATTTTTTTCTGACTTAAAAGAAGTTATCTTATTTAACTTAAGATATCTCTGCTAATTATAAGGTGTTTCTCCCTGTCAAAGATGAATGCAAAAAGGATTTAAAAGTGGCTAGCTGACTGTCTTATGTGAAAGTCACTGCGACCTCTTGCCTGCTGGCATTCATGCTTATTTATCCTGAGCCACAAAACCAGCTGTGGTATCAAAGAATTGTAGGCACACATCCAAAAGATTGCAAAAAGTCTAAGTGAGCAATATTTGGAAAAATACTCAGTTCTGACACTTTGTCTTGATGATGAGCGAGCAAATACAGAAACAGTCCCAAACACAACCAGGTCATTACAATGGAAGAACAGCACATTTGGGAATGTGCATAATCTTTGATTTCATCAGTTTCTTAGTCTTGCAACATACCAAGTGTTTCCTTGCTTTACAGCTGCCATTTGATAAATCCAACAACAGTGTCCAAAAGTTATTTCACATAAACTTCTCTCACATGTACCACCAAACAGGAAGTATTTTAATTTCTTTCATTACGCTTTCAGAAACACAAACACATAACAATCTTTTGCTTTTATCTTCAGTATTGAAGAGGCACTAACAAGACCCTAATGGTATCTGAAGGGGGCCTACAAGAAAGCTGGAGATGGACTTGTTAGGATCTCAGGTAGTGACACGACGACAGGAAATGGATTCAAACTAGAGGAGGGTAGATTTAGATTAGAAGTTAGGAAAAGTTCCTCACCATGAGGCTGGTGAAATACTGGAACAGGTTGCCCAGAGAGGTGGTGGAAGCCCCATCCCTGGAAGTTTTTAAGGCCAGGATGGACAGGGCTCTGAGCAACCTGATCCAGTGGGAGGTGTCCCTGCCCATGGCAGAGGGGTTGGAACTACATGATATGAAAGGTCCCTTCCAACCCGGAAAATTCTTTGATTCTATAATGAATAAAATTCAATCTTGAACACAAGCTCACACACCAAAAAGCTCAGTAAGTACAACAATGTGCATACCAAAGTTTTGGTGGTAAAGCTACCTTATTATATAGCTTACTTTAAAAACCATTTTCACATCTTTTTGTCATCTTTTTACCAGAACCAGACAAGGGCCAATCATTTTAAACTAAGGGTAGATTCAGACTGGATTTAAGGAAGAAGTTTTTTACAGTGAAGGTGGTGAGACTCTGCAACAAGCTGCTCAGAGAAGTTATGGATGTCCCATCATCAGAAGTGTTCAAGGCCACATTTGCTCAGGGCTTTGGATCAAACTCATCTAGGGAAAGATGTCCCTGCCCACGGCAAGGCAGGTGAAACTAGATCACGTTTAAAGCCCCTGATGTAAACACCTTGAATTGAAAATACAAAATATGCCTCTTGAATCACTTTTTTTTTCTTCTCTGGTTGCAACATGCTGTCAATTAACGTATGTTTACCTAACCGTATGCCTGACAGACACCTAAAAGATAAGATTGCTTATCAAGTCGCCTCCCTGGTGCATGGTGAAGACTAAAGACAGTAGCAGGACACCCAAAAGACTGAAAGATAAGGGTGACTCATCTCCGGGAAGTCGCTGTATCTGTGTCTTATGCCAAAAACCAGACCCCTCTGCTTTCTCCTATAAAAACCCCAGGAGAAAAGGAAAAGACACCAGCTTTTTTCTAGACCCCCCCTTCTCTCGGCACTTCGGCTTCAGCTACAGGACACCAGCAACGGAGAACCCAAAAACAAGCAGGAGCGATGGATCCTACGCACCCGACTACAGCCTGAGGCCAGGGGGGGCGGATGGTGGTAACAACTTGATTACCCCCTTCTCTCTTTTCTTAACGACCCTTCTCTCCAAAGTAGCTAATTGTATAAATCCTAAAATAAATCCTTGTAACTTGTTTTAATCCTAAAGCCTTGTTATTTTTGTAAATTCACGCGTTGTCTATAAGTAGTGGCTGAATTTTCCTCGCAATCAAAATATAAATAATAACTCGGATTGTAAGAGCCCCCTTCCAATAAAAAAATACCCTATGATCTCCTCCCTCTTAATTCCCCAACAGACCTTTTAAACTTTTTTAAGTAAGCATGTTCCTGCTTTCTCTGGTAGCTCTATCCACAGTTACAAGGACTTCACAAGCGTCCTCATTAACCCCTTCAAACACTAATTTTCCATGCTGTTGCCAGAAGACCACAACATCAGCCAATTATAATTAACAAACAACAGCACTAATAACATCCAGGTCAGTGTCTCATTTCTCCGTGCTGCCCCTCTATCCTGGGCCTGGATCTGCTGATCCTTTTTTGTTGAGAACACAGCTTCTGTCCCCGACAGCACAGCTTGCTCTGTGCATGACCACATACAACAGAAATCTGATCCATAACCTCACCCTTTGGTTGCTGTACGATTTATCGTCTTTTCATTTCAGCTGCCAAACTAAATCTTTAGTATACTTCAAGGGTGTTTTGCATTATCAGACAGCCCGGCATGCAGAGGATTTGTTAACTGTACTAGAAAATCTTCAGACCAGACAGCCACGCTCTCTTGGCAAGAAAATTACAAACTTTCATCTCAAAGTTTGCGGCACAAGGGGTCCGTCAGCCAAGAGCTTCCACCTACACGCTACAGGACGTGGACCCACACGAACAGCCGAGCACCTGAAACTCCCCCACGGCAGGGGAGGTCAGGACCTATGGGTGAAGATGTGGCAGCCGGTGCAGGACACCCACCCGTGACAGCCCTTTTTCACAGCAACAATGCCACTCAGCTACCCGCAGCCGCCACCTGCACGACCCCGGCGCATCACCGACCCCGTGGGGACGGTCGGGAGAGCGGGGACGAGCGATCCCGGAGCCCAGCGCTCTGCCCCGGCTTCCCCTGCGGGCAGACACGGCTGCGGCCACGGGGCAGCGGTCAGGGTCCCGACGGGGCACCTCTCCGCCAGAGGGCCGGGATGGTCGCTGTACCGAGCTCCGAGGGAGCCTCGGAGAACAGCCCCGCCGCAAGCCCTTCATAGGGCCCGCCGGGCCGAACCGGTCCCTCCCGCTCCCCAGCACGGCAGGACGGGGTGGACTCACTGCTCTCCTTGGCGGGCGCGGCGCTGCCCTGGCGTCGCTGGGGGCAGAGGAAGTCGCGGGCCGCCTCTAGGTCTTGGAAGTGGCCGAAGGGAACCAAGGCGCACGACATGATGGTGGTGGCGGTGCTTGCGGTGGCGGTACCGGGGGTGTTGGTACCGGTGCCACAGCCGCACAACCCGGAAGCGCTCTCTGCCTTCCCCTCCCTCGCTCGGCCCCGCGAAGGGCGCACGCGCGCCGCTGCCCGCGCCTTCCCGCGTGGGGCGGGGGCTGTCACGTGGCCCGGGCGGGCGTGGGGCTGCGCCCGAGGGGGCGGCCGGAGGGGCGGGAGCGGGACCGGGAGCGGGACCAGACCCGGGACCAGAACCGAGAGTGGGCTTTTCTCCTTTTCTTTCGTTGGGCAGTGGCGTGGGTGGTTGCCGGCTAGAAACAGTTGCCCCGTGGCGAGGCGGCGGGAGCGGGAGCTGCCTTCCCGCCGCGGTGACTGAGGAAAGAGCCGCCGATGTGTCCCGGGTTTCCCTGTCCCTGGTACCGCCGGGTGGGCCTTGTCCCGGAGCGGACCCGCTGGGGTAGAAGCTGCCGTATGCCTGCGGCCTCGGGGCTGGCTCTGCTCCTGGCCCCGGTAAGGGGTGCGAGGGCCCAGCCTTGGGGAAGCCTGGAGGAGGAAGAGGAAGAGGAGGAGGAGGAGGAGCTGCCAGAACTTGGGTTTTCAGGGCCATCTCGTCACGCAGTCAGTGGCTGTAATTGGCATGCGGGAGTTGCAGGGATGAGACACGGGGCACTTGGCAGGGAAGGCAGCTTCCCAGCCGGCATGAGTCTAAAGGAAAGTGTGGGATGCTCCAGGACAAACCCACACGGCCCGGAACGCCTACCAGCACCTTCAGTGGGTATGGAGGGGTATGGGTATGGAGGACAGGGTTTCTTTTAATTCTAATTGTACTTGCAAATAGAAAGCTAGTGTTTGAGTTTAATGTGAACCGATTTCTGGCGCTTTTCTATTCTAAGGCATCTCAGTGGCAGTAGTGATTACATGGAGTGAGATTTTGCAGTGCAGTGACATCAGTGTGGTATTGACAACTGATCCACGCCCTCAAAAGTCTTCCCCCTAGGGCAAGGAGGTGAGAAAAACAGAGGATGTTTTCTGGGCCTAAAGAAGAAGAAGTTGTCGTGTACACAGACCTTAACTTTTTAAATTATTATTTATTGGATCCTGCTTTATGGGCTTTTTTTTTAAATATAAAGTCCTGTAGATAGTTTTGCATAGATGTTTCTGGCTCATACATAACAATGCAGATGTGTCTTTAGCAGTTAAAAGAAGAAATGATTGAGCATTTCCATGATTTCCATGTCATTCGAAAAGTTAGGTTTGTGGACTTGTTTTTTTGCATGATGTCTGAAGGCCCAAGACTGAACTCATTTTTACAAAGAGAATTTTCATTTCAAACTGGTCTCCATTCAGACTTTCCTGAAGGCACAGACTGTAGCAAGCTGTGAGATCTCGAAAAAGCCTCTCATTTTCAAAGAAATTGGCTCTAACTTAATCCTAACAACTTTTTTAATGACTGAAGCTGTTCTGATTTGTTGGAGTGTTTGGAAGCCAGTAACAGTTTTGCCCTTAGCAACAGCAGGGGCATTTTGTTTTTACACTTAAATCTGTGGTTCTTTAGGCAATATACAGGTTAGACTTGAATTTAAGCAGATGAATATTCCTGTGCCTATTCAATACAGAGCTGAAATAAGGTCACAGTACTAGAACAGCTGAAAGCAACTGGGATGGAGGAATGGCTAATGACTTTGAAGATGCTGTAATTAAATACATTAGGCCTGCAGGAAAAAAATATTTAATAACATTTTAGATGTGTAACATGAAAAGTCACTAGTAATATCAAGTGAATATATAAAATATTATGCAAGAAATTAAATTAACAATGTGGTTTGTCATTCTTTAGTGGTGCTTCTATCACATTATGAAAATGCCCTTACTTAGAGGCTAGTCAACAGTGTAAGACACTTGCCACTGCCTGGTTTGGTGTACACAAAGAAATCAAGTTACAAAGCTGCCAAGATACTAATTAATGCATTAAAAAAGGCATTGAATAATTCATCAAATGAATATTTCAAGACAGGGTTGAGCCCTATGATCCACTTTGGTTGCTGAATTGCCTTCTTCAATAGTTACTATATCATTATAATTACATGGGAGACTATTAAAAAAGCTCAACTTTCTCGAAACACTATCATAATAATTAAAATTCTTGAAGTCATTCAGATAAATGCTTAATATCCAGAATTACCAACAGTTACAGTAACGACAATGCTTTACATTTATGTAGGTCTTGTCACCTGGAGACCTTCATGCATTTTACAGAAGTGTATAATTATGGATTTTAAGGATTTTCACTGGGGGAAAGGACGTTAATGAAAGAGCGAGCAATTTGCTCAGGTCTGTGGAGAACTTCAAGTAAAAATCTGCTTTCATCATCAGTGATGATCCCCACCTGTCATTCATTCATGCTAGTCAGCATAAATTAATGTGATTATGCTGTCATGCAGAATCCTGATTTGCTCTTTGATACTCAGTGAAAACAAAACCAGCAATTTAGTAATAGTTGTGGCAGACACATCTATACCATAATGCCAGCTTCATAAAATCATAATATGGTTTTGGTTGGAAGAGACCTTAGAGATCATCTCGTTCCAACCTGCCTGCCATGGGCAAGGACATCCCCCACTAGACCATGTTACTCAAAGCCCCATCCAGCCTTGAACATTTCCAGGGAGGGGGCAGCTACAGCCTCCCCAGGCAGCCTGTTCCAGTGTCTCACCACCCTCACAGGAAAGAGTTTCTTTCATATGTCTAATCAAAATCCACCTTGAATTTTAAAGCCATTAACTCTTGCAGTGTCACTACATTCCTTTGTAAAAAGTCCCTCCAGGGCCCTGTCAGGTACTGGAAGGCTGCTATAAGATCTCCCCAGATCTTCCTCTTCCCCAGTCTGAACAACCAGAGCAGAGCTAGAGATTCATTGTCAGCTGTTACAGACAATTTATGAAATTCTGTGAAGGTTGTATTTGAAGAATGGAGCATGGGAAGGTGCACCTGATATTTCTCTACTCCTATAAATTACATTCCTTACATATAGAAAATAGACATGCTAAGCCTGAGTTTGTGGAGGGAAAACAACTTACAGAAGAAAGTACTTCCACTTGGTCCTCAGATTAGAGATCCTGACTCAGATAGGAGTGAAGATAGGGATGGCCAGACTGTGTCTCTGCTGACCATGCTGAGTTGGGTGAAGGAAGGATTTAAGCAAAAGTTTCTTTTTTCTGCACATTTGGGCAGGCTGCTGCAGGCAGCTCAAGCTGAAATTTATCTACAACAGCCTGCAAATCTTAACAACCTTCTGGCTGTGCCTCACTCCGTATATTCATCCTTTGCAACTTGAGGAAATTAATGTATTTTATTCACAAATCTTTCCGGAGTCATGTGTCTGCTGTCCTGGCCTTCAATGAAAAGAGTATTTTCACCCAACCTCTAGATAATCTGAGTCCTAAAATCATATTCCAGATTTATTTTTTAAACAGTAAGTTTTTAAAGATAATCTGGATCTTTTTTCATCATTGAATGCTTGTGATTGACACTGCCCACTCAGTTTTATCTTTTACATTTCTTGATTTTCACCTGAAGATGCAGTTTAAACACTGTTTTAATGAGTCAATGTAAATCCCCACAAATACCTATATGAATACTCCCAAAGTATCCTCTGCATTTTTGGAAGTTGGTCTTGAGGCAGAAGAGATCTATACCATAAATCCTACATATACCTCTTGGAAATACCAGGCCTCCAGATTGGAGATTGCAAGACTCGGTTCCCTAATTTCTATGTAATAAAGTTACCCACAGTCCATAACTATTACTATTTTATATTTTGTTTGTGAGGAAATAAATACTGGCTACTGTGCATGTGTGTCCTACAAATTGCAAAAGTAACCAGGTTTACGGTTTAAGTGAATCACAATGGTTTATTTAGGGAAAAATAACACCACGCTGGAAAGGAGTCTTAAGAAGGGGTTAATAGTGGGAGACAAATACAGGAAAACAGGTTTTTAAACAAATGAATCACCCCCAAGAGAAACTTTTAAGAAAGGAACAAATTATGTTCTCTTCACCCCCTGGAGAAATCATCACTGCTTCCCCAGGGGTGCTGTCTCTCTGAAGTCACTGCTGGTGCTGCTCAGAGCTGCTTCCTTCACTGCTGATTTTCTCCTTTTTCCTCTGAATTTTTAGAATAAAAAATTTCTTCTCATCAATTATTGCCAGAGGTTGCAAATCGGTAACTGCAGGTCTTCCCTTTGTATTCAGGTTTTCCCAGAATTCTTTAGTTCTCGTATTTGATAGCAATTTGCATTACCTGTCTGGCAGCTCTATCAGGAGCCATTCTGATTAGCAGTTTATCTTTTTAGTCCCGTCAAAAGAGGGGATTTTGTTGATGAGATCAATCTTATCTTTAGGCAGAGAAAATGGCATCTGCTTACATGAAATTTTGCTGATTCAAGAGGCAATTTTCTTATTTTCAATGTACTGCCATCTCCACCACATTACACCCATATTCCTCTTTGGTACACTTCAGGCTTACATAAAGTTGTAAGCTTTGGATTTTAATTGATTCGTGCCTACTGCTTAATAGAATACGTCAGATCTGTATATACACATCCAAAACATACAAATGCACTCTGTTACATGCGTTTGGTTCCTGGCCTGTGCTGAGCCAGTATTTTTCATTTCAACAGCCCATTCTGGGAATGTCCCTCTGACATGTCTGCCAGTGTGTAGCAGTAGGATGTGCATCAAAGCCTAGAGGGAGACAATCTGTCTTGCTTTTGTTTTTTTTCCTCACCTTCTTGGGCCAGAATCACACACTGGCATCCTTGTCTGCCTGCTATCCCTGCATGCAGAGGGTAGCTGTTGCTAAGCAACTGTGGACAAGGCACCACAGCCTGGTTTTAAACCGGAGAATTAACTAAATTAGTTTTGATGGAGATAAGATATAGCTGCAGATCAGGCAGAAGCAAGAGAAAAAAAACAAAAACAAAACAAGGAACCAGCTGTGATTTGCACTGGAGAACAAAAAGTGTTCAAGCAAGAAGGGGAGTTTTGAAAGTGAAGAGGAAACGATGTATGTGGCCCAAGTGGGAGGCATAAATAAAGAATTCGGTGTTCTTCAGGGCAACTCGTCTTCTGTAGTTGTACATCCCACAGTACAGCAAAGCTCCAAGTCTACATGTCTTGAAGGACACCATCATAATATAAACAAGTGAACAAAAAGTCCTGCCACAGAACCTTCCACTTCACCACCTCTTGTTGGTCCCATTTTAAACACAGCGTCCCAGCCACCTCTGATAGGAGATAAAGCATATGGAAAGACAAGTGAGGGAATTGGATAGTACAGTATTCTGCAGTGGGGAATTTCTACGGATTCTGTACTGGCCTTACAGGACTGTTGAAAGGTGAGGGAGTCTTGCTGATGACCCCTTGGATCTCCAATTGGCAAATGAGATTTTGTATGGGGAGCAGAGAGTCTCTGCTGGCACGGTGCTGCCAATGATGTGCTGTGATAGGTGCAGTTGGTACCTGCTGTTCCTCTGCCCTCATCAGGCCACCAGGCAAGACAGACAGTTTCCTCAGTTTCCACAGTTGCTACACTAAAGGCCCACTTATACCCTTTTGGGTCCTTGAAATGCCCTTTCTGGAGAAAGTCTATACCAAGGATGCAGAGAGCATCTGGGCCAGTCACTATATGGTGGGTCTCCCAGTCATTTCTGGTCAGGCTCATTTCAGTCTCCACTGCAGTCAGTTCTTGAGACGCTCCTGTGACTCCAGAGATGGTAACAGAGTCTGCTCCTTTGTGATTCAATGGTAGCAAAATGCACTGTGCACCAGTGTCTACCAGGGCTCTGTATCTCTGTGGTTCTGCTGTGCCAGGCCACCGAATCCACACCATCCAGTAAACTCAGTTACCCCTCTCCTCCACCTGGCTGGAGGCAGGGCCCCTCTACTGCTGAGTACAGCACCCACACTGAACAGAAGGGTTTGTGTTCCAAACTGGACCCTCACTGTTAGTTACTTCCTTGACTCATAGTTGGGTTGGAGACCCATCTGCTGGGGCCATCAATGGGTGTTCCTTGAGAGATAGGAGCAGCCATTCTTCTGGAAACACTACCCCCAGTGGTATTACCTTGCAGTTCCTGTACTCTGGCAGGCAGGGTAGCAGTGGGTTTGCCATCCCATATACTCATGCTTTCACCAAGGTTACGTAGGGTCAACCACAGAGAGCTCCGTGTCGAGTTCTGCCTGCCCTGAGCTGCCCGTCTAGGGAAGCGCCTGTGTGCGATAGCGGGTACATGAAGCCATTCAGGAGAAAAATGAGTGTTGCTCTCTGTCTCCATCTTGGGTAAGTTATCATGCAGCTTCTCAAAAGAGGTTTGTAACTCCTCAGCTGTGGTTTTGAACTCCCCAGCCATTTTTTCCACAGCTGAGACACAGCCTGTGAGGAGTTAAAGACACTGTCTTAGCTGGCTAATAAATTCACCGACAATCAGTGGTGTTTCATCATCTTCCCCTAAGACCCTTCCCCCAAAATGTGGCAGTATACACCTTTTTAAGCAGAGGCCTCCTGCATGGTACCTTTTCAGGATCTTCAGGTGTTTCCCCATTACCACAGATGTCCAGTACTGCCAGCTCTCTCAGATATTTGATGCCTCTTTCCATGGTGTTCCATTAGGGCAACATTCGATATCCTGCTTTTGAGGGTTTTACCGCAGACAAAAGGCCTTTCCAAACCCTGTCCTTCTATTCTCCCAGTTACCTTATCAATGCCCCCATCTCTGGCTAAGGATCCCAAATGCCTCTCTGCCCTCCAGGTCTGCCATATCCTCTCTCTTGTCCCAGCGCTGAAGCATCCAAGCAGCCAGTGATTGACCTTCATTGGGAGCATAATCCTTCCTTAAATTCCATATCTATTTCAGAGACATGGATTGGGCAATTATCTCAGTTTCTGAATCACTTTCCTGTGTTGTTCCTGCCTAGGGCAACTCTCTCGCTGATCAGGGTTTTCTGTTGTCTCTGACTCGTCATCATCATCATCATCATCATCATCATCATCATCATCATCACCCCTCCCCGGGCAGTTCGACTTCTTTAGATGCTTCCTGCAGGTTGTGACAGGGGTGACAAGGGCTGGTTTGAGCCAGTGGGGGAGGTAGTTGGGGCAGTTTTCCCACACTGAACCACCCCTGGAACACATTCAGGCACAGTGATAACCAAAACAAGAAACACATCACAGAGGCTTCCAGACTCTGGTGAGGTGAACTCACCAGAGAAAGAACAAAATAATTTTGCATAGTGAATGAATTCATCAAAGAGCCCCTAAACTCCCCAGTCAAATTCCCAACTGAACTCATTCCCACAGAAATCACTGTTTTAACATATAGGATATATAGGATAGAAACATGACTGGGTACGATGAGGGTACCATAGACAACAGCATGCATGGATCAGTAATTTCAAAAAGGCAGTATATAACAAGCCTTTCACACACGCCATTATGAAACACATTTTCCTGTTTTTTCTTTTTATTTTTTTTAAATTTCCAACTTTCCAGTATTTTCAATTAAAAGAAAAATTTAAATTTGTGTCCCATGTTGGGTACCGATTATTCTCTCATGGCTCAGCAGTTTGGGCAGACCACAAACCTCTATTCTACCCTCCCCCAAAGGGAAGATAAAAGGGGAATAAGATCAGAGAGTTTAAGCTGGAAATGGAAAACAATTGAATACAGATTTTTAACAAAAACGAAAGGTAACAACACAAAGTGTAAAGTATATATATCTATATATATATATATACACAAACAAGTTTTTCTGTTTTGTCATTAATTCACTGTGATAGTGCTTATTCTCATCTATGTTCACTTTACATTAACAGTTCAGCAAATAATTTCACAGGCTGAAATATTATTAGACAACATATGCAAATATTGAACATTGTTGCCAAAACCCCAAAACAAACAGTACTACCAGTTGTACCCCCAGGTCACAGCATATGTGTGTTCCCCACAGAATTTTTTGTCTAGTTTTGGTCTGACAAATCAGAAAGAATGATAATTCAAACATTGAATATTTAGACTGTAAAATTTACAGGCCAAGAATTCTTTGTGACAATTAATTTGTAAGTGAATCTGAACAGACAACAGAAGGGATACAGAAGATGTTCTGGTGATCAGAACACTGAAAACAAAAGCAGAGAGAAATACGGTGATTGATTTTCAGCAGCACAGCTTTGCTTGTACTGGATATCAGTCAATTATTTGTTCTATTTCTCTCCTGCTCTTAAACATCTGCAATAGATTTTAAGAGCTCTTAGTTCACAAATAGATCTTCAGACAAGTTTCAGATACTACTTCAAGTTTTTCATATAACAAGACATTTAAAGCTAATGACAGTGACACCCCAATAAGGCGGATTTCTTACATAATTCATATCTCTGAAGTGCATTTTAAAAAATATTTGGTTGTCTCAGTAGGAGTTTTCATGGGTTTTATGGGTTTTCAGCACATAAGCTAGAACTTATCTAGAGGGGTGCTTAAAAGCTAGGGACCTCTCTTTTGGCTTTGGTATTGCTAAGAATGCAGCTGACATTCATATATACTTTATCATTTCTACTTTGCCAACATACCATCAATCAAGCAAAAAAAAAATTACTCAGTGTCTGTATTTGAAGTTCATCTTTTAAATATCTCTATTCATTAAAGTGAGACTTTGATATCACAGATCTGAGAGAAATATCCAGGAGAGAGAGAAGAGAGGAAGAAGAGAGAAGAGTCTCTGTGAGAAGAGAGAAGAAGAGTCTTTGTGATACTTAATAAGGGAAAACCTGAATGTCAGCAAAGCAAATTTACCATCTCAGAAGATGAGTTCAGACTGCCATCTGGGGGATTTAGGGCTGGTAAATCTGGCTGAAGGGCTGAGAAATTTAACCTGTGTGACAGGTCTAACTGCAAACTCTTTGCAAACCTGGCCTGATTTCTGAGGACTTGTGGAATTGTTTAAATAAATAATTTTTAATCTACACCCTGTTCTTAAACTTCCCTTCAACATTTTTCTGACCTGTGACTGGTTACTTAATGTAAAGGAATTGTGTTCCCATTTTGTTGGATTTTGTCCCCCTTTGCTTTCTTTTAAAAGGGAAGTAAAGTAGACTGAGTAATAAAGAGCAGTTAATTAAAAAAACCCAAACATGCTACCATAGGTCACCTGAGATCATCACCAGAAGAGAACATGAACATCAGTCTCTGTCCAGGCACTCACTAAGAAGCTGGGGAAATACTTCCTAATGTTTGGTTTATAGCATTGAGGTTTTGGTTTGTATAAAAGTTCATCAACAGCCTAAAACATAAGAGCCAGGTAGGAAAAAACATGAGAGCCTTCTAATAGAAGAGCCAGGTACAACTCTGATCAGCACCCAGAAGTGCTTCTCATTAAAACCTCCCTGCAGTGTAAGCAGAAGGTGCCTTTTGAGCAGCCAAACCACAGTGGTGCAGCAGGAGTCAGGGTGTGAGGCAGCTGGACTCAGCAGAGGCATTTGTTGGAATATAGATCCATCTGCATTCATCCACATCACACTGGTTCTGAGGGTCAGCACAATTCCCTAAAGCAACAGAAAAATTCATATTCCATGTAGTGGGTTCTTTTAGTTTTGGTGATTGCAGGTTCATCTCTAACTAGATGTAAGCAGGCTGAGATGGAGTAAAAAGCAAATACATTTATATAGCATGCTTCTGAGATTTTTCTGCGTTAAATATATCTTGTCACCAACCACTAGACATGAGATATCTTAATCTCACCTGTGCCAGAATAAACTCTACAGACAGTCATTAGATTTGGTTCTGATTCACAGTTTATGAACAGAAGAGTTCAGCACCATGTGTAAGCAGTGATTTTTTTTTTAACAAAATTTGTTGTTTGTAAGCTATGCAGCCCTTTCCAGCTGATATCAGGATAGCAATAGTATCTGAACAGTTTTGCAAAACTAGAGCTTGCAAACTACCATTCTTTCATTGACACATTCATTTTATTATTTTACAGATTCAGAAGTATGAGAAGAAAGTAGGAAAGGAAATTATAACTAAACTAAGTATTTCTTAGAGATGCACACAGATACATGATGTCTGGAATTTCTCTTTCATGCTTCCGCACTGATCTCTAAATTACTTTTTACCTCTAGAGGAGCAACTCACCAACAGGAAACAAAAAAACTAATTTCTCTTATCACCCTCAGAATAATATTTCTTTCTAATAACCATTCACATAGCAAGGGGCTTATCCACAGACACACAGAAGACTGTAAATCTACAGTCAGCACCCAAAGAGAGGTATTTTAGAAAGGAAAAGGTTTTGCTAGTCCCCTTCACTCTTTAATCCATGGCAGTAGTTATACAAGACTAGTGCAGAAAATGGATTGGCATTACCTATTATTTTAAATATTATGGATATGGTCAGTGTGACTGGGCTCATAGATTGTAGTAAGGCTGTAGACAGCAATTCTCTTGAAGTGCTTT
The DNA here is from genome assembly GCF_003957555.1 of Calypte anna. Classification (NCBI taxonomy): domain Eukaryota; kingdom Metazoa; phylum Chordata; class Aves; order Apodiformes; family Trochilidae; genus Calypte; species Calypte anna. Next base: position 26,199,003 of record NC_044246.1, read on the forward strand.
CTCTATCATCTTCCCACGTAGCCGAAGTAATGAATCACATCAATATTGGAATCCTTTATTAAAAAGTATGAAATTATTAAATTTATTAAAGGGTCCTTATAAACCTGTGAATGTGTTTTCTCAAATGCTATGCCAAGTTGTCTTTTAAATCCCTACACTAGATAGCCTGTTTATACAATAATGCAGAATGGTTCAGTTGTGACCAATTTACATCCTGTTGTCATCTGTGGCATTTTACTCACTTCTCTTGCTTTTATATGTAAACCCAGAGAAGTAGAGAGACCAGAGTCAGTCTTTGTTGTTAGAAGACATCAGGAAAAAGAATATCCATAAATGCCTCAGAGATGATGTAGTGCATGCACAAAGCAGGCAGCTGTGTATTGCTGAGCTGGATGACACGGTTAGGTCTTGGCTGTAACTATGAAAACTCCATTATTTGTGTCTCCTGAGATAAAGAAACAGCTTCTAGATAGAGAAGGGAGACAGACCAGCTGGTAGCTGTAAGCTCAATGTAATTTATTTAACTTCATAGTACTATGGGCTCGTTAGATTTGCCAGTGTCATAAGCACCAAGTGTGCCAGTGGGCTAGCAGTTAATCCCATTAGCATTAGCTGCTTAGTTTCTAAAACTGGAACTGAAATACTGGATGACAGTCTTACTCAGTTTCATTATGTTAGCTAGAGCTCTCCTTCAGATGTGAAAACCTATACAGCATGAAAAATAAATTTCTCAAAAGAAATTAGGTTGGCATTGAAAGAGTTTCTCTCGCCCCTTTCAAAATGTCTGCACAGGACAGAGTGCATTTATCACACAGAAAGATAGTGCAATCACACTGCTTGCCTAAATGGTTTTCTAAATTGGCATTTTAAACAAACGCATTTGAGATTATTGTATCTGGATATACCTATTATACCAATTTCAAATCACAAAAAATTGCTAACTTGCTTTCTATCCCACTGTATTTGTATAGGTTGCAGGAAGAAAATTTTATTTACTGCCTTTTTGTTCATGCTGTTAGCCTTTCAAGAGCCTGTCAGAGTATTATATTCCTGAAGTGGAAACAAGCTGAGTAGCTGAGGCAGCCACCTCCTCACAATCTCATCTCAAAAATGGCAGCAATTCTTTTTATACCTCATCCATGGGGTTTGAGGAAAAAGATGCCCTGAGTTCTGTAGCATGGCCCTTAATACCTTTTACCATTCCTTTTTCCCCACAGGTTCAGGAAGATAACATACCTTTGAAATTTAGTTTGGGAGGTTAGTTTTCAGCATTTTGTTTTGGCTTTTTTGGTAAATGTAACTGCAACCATGATTCAGTTGGCAGCAATTACACTTCATATGTGTGGAGGAAGTAGAACTACTGACAGATGGAATAAAAAAGAATTAAAATCAAGAGACCCTTTCTTCTCTAGCAGGGTTGGTTTGGTTTTAAAGTGTGATGGTGTTGGAGGGAAGACTCCAAGCTGTGCTGATAGTCCCTTTACATTTCTGATGGCTGATGAATTACAAAGAAGTGATGGCTGAGAGGCAAAAGCAGCAAGCAGTTCGTCTTTACAGGAGACAGGATGGTGTGCAACTCAGGGAAGGATCTGGTCCTGGTTTTTCTATTTTAGTGAAAAAAACAGTATGCGATTCCTATGTACTGCTGTTAGGGGGCAGCAGATCCCCTAAATAAAAAGTCTCCAGACTATGACCCAGTTCTGCTAGGGCTCTGATGCATTTGCAATGGTAGGATGGTGTTGCCTAGCACTCATTTCAACCTCTGGGTCCAGTCAGCTACAAATGTACTAAGTTCTAATTTTTCAAGTTAATATTTTCTATGGTCTATCTTTCTTAGGTCAAGACTTTTGGAGAATTTTAACAATTTCATAACCATCTTCAGGATGGCAGTTAATCTAAAATCTATCATTCTGCTAATGCCAAAAATACTCCTGCCAAGCATTTCTTTATGTCATCTATTTTTTCTAACATTTGGGAATCAAATTTTTTTGAAAAGTGTAATGCTGGACTCTAGAGCTTTTTTTAATTTTATAAGCATACCAAATCCTATATTAAAATTCTGACCTGTTGGGCACCTGCTTTTTAAGCATGCAGATACTTCATAAATACTGTGCTTTTAGTCTCTTTATCAGAATACCTGCACCTCCTGCTCCTCCTTCAGCTCTCATCACACATTTGTGATCTCAGGGGCAGGAGGAAAAGCAAAAAAACAAACAAACAACCGGAATTCTTTTAAGTTTCAAATCTTTCAGTGGTGGTAATTAACTATCAGTTAAAAGTACTAAGCAAACCTACATACCCTGACCTAGGATACCATCCTGTGGCAGCTGAGTGAAGTCCTGCAGATTCAGTCCCCCCGTATAGAAAATACATCTTTAGTTTTTGTCCATTTAATTATCCTGTTTTCCAAAGGGAACTGTCTGTACACCTAGCTCTCATACCTAAAAATACTAGTCTAGACATCTAATTGGCTCCTCTGGGTTTCTTGTTTAAACAGCAGAGTTCAGACCAAGGCCTTCAAAGTGTTTTCTTTCTGGAAGTGTAGGGCCATCCTCTAAAGGTGGCATGTAAAAAGAAAGGAACAACTTATTACTTTACTGAGTGCTTCCCAACAGTCTAAAAATTGTAGTAAAAGAATCCAGGAGTCACTGTTGTCATTCCACATCAGTGTCAGAGATAAATGTGTGAAAGGTCACTTTTCTTTCAAAAACCAGAGCAGGCATCAGCATTGCCATCAAACTGGACCTGTTCACCATTACTTTACACAAGTAAACAGCAGGTACCTGGAAATGGCACAACTTGGATCATAGCCAAGCCTTGCAAGCACACTTCTGCCCATATCTCATGGCCCATCTTCTGCCAACTTTAACCTGTGAAGTAGGAAGGATCCTACAGAAACCAATTCATCCTAAATAACATATTCTCTGTTTGTCCTGTACATCTGGGAGATCAAGTATCTCCTGGAGAAATCAGAACATCATGATACAGGCTGTATTGCAGCATACTCATGTAAAGGAGAAGAATTTAACATGCACATGCAGCCTTCATTCTGGCATTTTTTTCTCCAGGTGCTCAACTTTTAAAGCTTGAATTATGTCTTCAATTAGAAAAAGAACATCATTTTACTTTGTTGACCCAGGAAGCTGCTTCTCAAAGCTGGCGGGGGAAGTTACAGTCCCTGTGGATCCTCCTGGGGCCACAGAGCCATTTTTATGGCAAGGGCAGCAGCATATCCCCTGTCTCACAAACTGGAAGATATAATTAATACCATAGCAAAAATAATGCATTTAAAAAACAGGTGTTTTATTCCTTTCTGGCTTCTTGTCCCCTGGAAAGTACTACTGAACAGCTTACAGTTAGAATTTTAGTAATTCTGAGCTGTATTTAAAAAATGAGTTATTTGTTATTGCACAGTATCTTCCTGGTCGTAAACACAACACAAAATAGCAGAAAAGCCAAACTTTACCTTCCTATATTAAAAAAGTAATATAGTTTTGTGGGTTTTTTATTTCCAGCAATGAAAGTAAAAGCACTTTTAGCTGTGCAGAGATCTAGAAGTTTAGGTCCCATTACAATTTCTAAAGGTATGTGCATAAATCTAATCCAATTCACTGATGAAATAAAATAATTTGCTTCAGTGCAGTTTCCTTAAAAAGTCTGGGTTTAGCTAGAGAACATTTTTAATGGGAAGCACTTCGCTTACCACCCATTACTCATTGCTGAATTTATTTAAATAAATTCATTAATTACCTCTTGTGGGATATGGGGCATCTCATTAATGAAGAAGGTGTAAGAAAGGAATACTGTTGGACTACTTTCTGTTTTTTACATTGAGAAGAATGATAATTCAGCAACAAGCTGATGGTAAAGTTTGCTTTATGCAGGCTGCATTTTAATTTGCAGAAAGGAGATGCAAATCCTTTTTAAATCTGCGCCTGGATTTTGTTAAACAAAATAGATGAAAATGGCCAATAATTGAACTATTTTTGTACCCAGTGGATATTTGATAGATCTCAGGTGGGCACACAGAGGAAGATGGTAGGAAAATCAGGAGAAGGGTGGTGGTGAAAAGCTATAGCAGTAGCAAGAAGCTGCTTTGATAGAGCCACATGACCAGAAGTGCTCAGAAAAGAAGATTTGTGTGTTCTGTGTAAAAACTTGCCACAGATCATGCTCTGTTTTGAAAAATTCAGCATGACCTATGGCAAGATTGTGATCTCTAGTCTCACCTACATTAGCATGACTGAAAGGAGTTTGTGTTCTAGCATGTACCCCTTGTAACTCCTGTCCGTGGGGCCCAATTCTATCACCTCAGCCCCCCTTGCTGTGCCCTGCTGGTTCTTCTTCTCTGGGGTCACTCACAAGAAGCTATTGAGGTTAGTGTTTCTGCTGGTCTATGCAACCAAGCCAATATAAAAAGAACAAAAATAAGGAAAAAAACCATCTACATTACTCCACATTTAGCCCTATGAGTTCAGAATCTCATCTCATCAGGTCTGGGAGGTATTTTTGTTTGGTTTGTTAATGCAAACTCTGCCTAGAAGTTCTGCTTCATCATTAAATCTTAAAAAGAAATCTGCATGCTCAAGAGGAATTTCTTCTTTCTCCTCTCTCTGATGACTCGTTCGTAATACAGGTATTGTTCCTTTCACAGACCAACCTGTGATTTTGCACTTCAGGGACTACTATTCCTTTGGAAGAATTATTCAGAGAAATATACACAAATAATTAATGTACTGCACAAAACAGACCTTTAGCAGTTAGTTAGTTCAAGACTTCTTGTCTTGGAAATCTTGACTAAACATATCAGCCTCATTAGAGATACTGACTATAAATGTTTCCTTAGAAATGAAGAAAATTAAGAAAATTAAGTCAGAGGTTTGCACATCCAGTGCACCTCCACTTGCACCTCCAATATGTAAATAAACAAGTAAGCCCATGTCACAAGGGATATTAGGAAAGAAAAGCATAGGTTTCAGAGGGGACTGTGCCATGGGAAATTTTTCATTTGGACAAAAATTGAGGGGCTTTTTTACATGCTCAGCCTAAATAAAAGTTAGATTTAGGCTTGAAAGGAAAAAGAGCTTAAAGAGCTCAGCTCCAGTGGGAGTAGAAGGGGGCAACCAAAGGGAAGGTGTGGGCTGTGGAGAGAGCTGGATTACAAGAACCTTTTTTCTGGTTAATGACTGTTTACCCATGTTGAAGGATAATCCTCAGATTGTGGTTATTTTTCAGGTGAGTGTTCAGGTATGGATCGTGTGAAAGCTGCAGTTAGTGTGGGACTACAAAGGGACTGTCAAAACAAAGTGTGGGCTGCAAAAAGAACAGGCTCTGACAAGTTTTTCTAATGGCAAAAATGATACAGCATGGGTATCAGCCAGTCCAGCAATATTTTTCTGGTCTCCTTTTGAATGAAGGTAAAGATCGGGCCCAGCAAAATATAATCTAGTGTGTTCCTTCCCTTTATGACATTATTTTATGCACATAGTTAATAAGAACAGCCTAGTTAATTAGACCGTCATATTGTTAAATATTCCAACACCCAGAAGACCCAGGGTCCTGTACTGGTTTTATTCTAACTGGTTAAAGGAATTATTCATTACTTCATTAAATATCTTACTTTTCTCTTATGCATTTCTTCCTGACCTGTGATAATTTCAGGACTCTTTCCTTTTTCCCATTCTAATTTTTCAAGTCCTCTTCTTTCCTAATCCACTTCCTTGTTTTTTTCTTGTGCACAGGGGTTACACCAACATCGATGACAGCAACAACTGAACTGTATTTTTGTGTGCGTTTTGATTTATGAAAGAAACTGGCTCATGACTGACAAAACAACTACTAGTAGCAGGAGTAATTTGCTTCAGTTGAAAGCAGGAGAGAAAATATAAACCTACTAATGTTTCTTTTTTTTTTTTTAACCAAAAAACCAGGGCAGCTCTAGAAAATAAAAGGTTTCTCCACACAAATTTCTCAGTGTAGAGTCTGAGGCTGTCCAGGAATAATTATCTACCTTCCTGGGACCAGCCTGAGAGTGGGCAATTACCAAAGATGAACTCTCCAAAGCTTCAAACTACAATCCAAATATAAGAACCCTTGGCTTTTCATAGTTTATAGAGCTGCACTCAGATGTGAATATCACTGCTGGTACTTACCTTCTGCATAAATACAGAGAAGCATTAAATATAATAATATAATATATTATATATAATATATATAATATATTGTATAATATATATATAATATAATTAAATATAAATATGATAGCAACAACTTTAAAGATTTTTATAAGTGGACATCTCATCAGAAAACTTTGGAGATGGGTGCAGGTGCCTGCAGGCATTAGTAGAAAGCAACAGACCTTAAGGAAACAGTGTCATCCAAAGCAAGAACAGCATAGGCTCTTCATATTCAGAGCGATGTGAACAGAATAAGAACATTAAATAAAGAAATAAACAGCCATTACCTTGTGATGGATGAGGGAGCTTTCTCTGGTGGACACCTTTGCATACAGGCTGAGCTGCCACACACCTGCTGCTGCAAGCTTCTGGGAGGCTGCACCTGATGCAGAGAGGATTCTTTCCCTGGCAATGCTTTCTGTAAGGTGTTTTTTGTTTGGTTGTGTATCAGAGAAAGCAAAGAATTGAAGTCTGGAATAACCCATCCCTCCTAAGGTCTGTGGGAGCATGTTGGTTTAGGAGCAGGAGAGGGTCCTGGCCTGAAGCAAGCCTGCTCTCTTCTGAGGTCTCCACCTACACCTTTAGCTGATAAATTTTCTCAAGTAATTTCTGGCAAATGGCTGCAGTTAGAATAAAAGAGTAGCCCATCATGACTTTTTGAAGATATTATTATTGTTTGGGTACTCTGACCTAGCTGAATGTAGAAATATGATTTGAGCAGGCAGCCAAAATACCCACTAAATTAACTTTAACTTCCTCCAATGTCACTCTCAGAACAGGCTGTAGCTGGAAAGAATTAGATATAGGAGACCTCTAAAAATTTACTGTTTAATTTTTCTAACTGCTTTGTTGTAGCTGAACATGTTTCACATCTGAGGGAATGAACCTGTTTGCACTTTGTTGCTAACACTAGTCTTATCATGGAGAGCTTTCTACAGCTGCATATCTGCAATCAGGAGGATTGAATGTGACTTAAATGTCAAGTCATTATTTAAGTTTATAATGAGACATGCTGAATTTGCAGACCACCAGCAGAATAAAAGCCTAGAGCCCACAAAAGTAAACCAGTAGATGAATCGTGTTGCTTCAGCCCAGGGAGAATAGGCTGAACTTCTGCAAACAAAGGCTGAAAACCACTTCTCCTCTGAAATTAGAAAAGTAACAGAGCCAGCAATGCTCTTTCACCTCTCTGCAAGGCTGTTTCAGGTATTACCCCATAATCCCCCCAAAATCAAGAACAGTTTTACCTATGATCTGTATAGGTGACAGGCTGGGCTTTTATTTTGCTCAGGGAAGATTAAAAGGTTCAAGACAGGTATACTAAGATCACACAGCTGCACTTATTCCCCTTCCCAGGGAGACAGAACCTTCCCCTGTGTCTCAGCTTCTGTAGGGGAGAATTCCTTTCTGTGTATCTTTTGATGCCATGGACAAGCACCTGCTGAACAAAAAGTAGGGAAAAAGAAGCCCAGTGCAAATAGACTAACTTAGAGAAAAAAGAGATAACGTGGCAGAGCAGGGAAGAAAATGGGCACTAGTGCTCCAATTAAGTTCAGTGTCATCCTTTAGAGTTCAGTGTATTTTTTGAATTGACTGCAATGATCTTATGATTTGGATTTTTTAATTGATCTAAAAGTACAGCAACAGCCTACATTTTTTTTCCAAAACACTCAAGTAGCCAGTATCCTGACTATTTGCAAAGACTGCAAAACTATCTGTTTTCTAGAACCCCTAATCTCTCCTATGGCTTTTAATGGCCATCCTGATGCAAATATAACTCCAGCCCCAAGGAAACCTGGAGTGCAACTGTGCAGCCCCCTTAGCTTTGAGGGTCTGCTCTATTGTTTCTGCCAAACTGAAGAAAATCCCTGCTCAAACAGCTCCCAAATGCACCAGCATGACTTCTTTTTTTTTTTTTTGTTAATAGTTTATAGCTACATTTCTCACTGTGAGGCAGACTCCCCAGCACTGTTAGACTAACTCTTTTACACCGCCTTGGTTCTAGATCAGGTCACTGAGCAGAGAGACCCTGGACAACTCAGCATAGTCCTGGCTTGGGAAACGTGTCTCTATTTTATTCTAAAAATTAATTTTCAGTCTTTCCACCTTGTTCTGAATCACAAAACCCATCTCTGCCAAAGAGGATACAGCCCTTATTCTCCTTCCTTCTTACCACCCCTACAAATGCACTGCCCTCTACTCCTAAATCTGAGGCAAGACATGAATGTTGCTCTTTTATTACCCAAACCACATCCCCACCATGCCAAAAGTACAACCCATCTCTTCCAAAGACACTCTTCTTGACTGTAACACTCCCCACTCCCAGTCTCAAATGCCTACCTTTCTCTCAAGTGGGTGTAATTTAGGTTTAATACCAAACCCCACCACCATTATTTGATTTTTGTTTGGTTTAGGTGAAACTTTCTTTGAACTTTGAGACTGTATTATACAGACTAAATTAGTAGGCAAGGCATTACCATAAAATACTTTCCTACATCATGAAAGGCAAGTTTTATTTCATTTTCACTACAAAGCTGACAGTTGTGTTGCCTTTCTTCTTCTTCAATTAAGTCCTGAGACTTTGTGAACTTTAATTATATTATAATAGCACCAGAAGTGATCTTATCTGATAATTTACAGTGGCCTCTCTTGAAAAAACTTCAATATCTCTTGAAATTCTCTCTTGAAATAAAGCTAAACAGTGCCACTTCCACCTAACTCTACTCCACCCAGAGGAAAGCTCATTGCCTGTTTAAGAAATGTTACAGCTTAGAAACAGATTTTTCCACAAACCTTCTTTCTTTCAGATTTCTGGAAGTTCAGGCATGCAGTGGTGTAGTAAGTTTCTGGGGAAATACTCCATCTTCCCCTGGCCTTCCTCAGTCCAGGCAACAGAGCTGGAACAGCCAGCTATGTCTCAACTTCCTTCACTTTTGGAAAAGCCCCTGCATTAGCTCTCTGCTCCCCTCCTCTTGTTCTGCACAGGCAACCTCATCTCTACACTGCCGCTACCAGTCCCTTACAAGAGTCCTGTTTCCATTAACTCACACACTAAACCACTGTTGCCTTCTCCAACATTGCACCTCAAAAATAAATCCAGCAGTATAAATTCTACAGCATGCTCCACCAACAATAAATTCCTGCATGAAAACTCCTACAAAAACACTCCACCATCAATTAACTCCTACAAGAGACATGCCACAACACCATTACCCCATCAACAGTTTTCCACAGAACACTCCACCACCTGCAAGGTCCTCCATGAAAATGTCTACAGTAGCACTAAGATTCCATTGGATCTTGTCAAGAAGTGACGACACACCTCACCCCAACAGGGGAGAGCTGGTCATACTGGGAGAAATCCCGTGGGAAATACTGCCCCTAAGCACAGGGTGGGAGAGGTCATTCCCAGCTGAAGCTCAGGCACCAAGCTCATGGGGACAGGGGCTGTAGAGTTCTGGGTGATGCACCCTGTGGCTGCAGGGCTCCCAGCCCGAGTGCTCCCTCAGCCCAAGGAAGGAGTCAGTGCTGATCTGCTGGTACAGACAGAGATCTTCTGAGCCCAGATGGCCACCTGGCTAAACCACTGGCAGGAGGGGACTGTGCACCTGGGATGTATGGGGGCTCAGAGCACTTCATGAGCCAACAGGGTTCAGAGATTGCTGAGAGGCCAATGCTGTAGCACCCTTAGTAGAGGGCTGGCATTCAGAAGATGGTGAAAGGTCCTTTGCTGCTCACAGGGAACGAGGGAGGGATCAAGCCCCCTCCCCAGGCAAGCAGAAAGCACCTCTCAGACTCATTATAGTGGTTGTCCCCCACTCTAGCTACAAGCAGTAGAAATCAGAAGAAAATAATTTAAAAATTTATTAATTTTCCATGCAAAGGAAATGAGACTGGCAGTAGCTTCTCATGGCTCCCTCAGCCATTCTGATGTTGCATGAGGTGAAGGCAGGAACTGCTCCCTCCCTTGGGAGGACATCCCACAGAAGCATGAGAATGCCACACACCATGGTCACTGAAAATTAATTAAAGCATAGAGGACAGTGACAGAATAATGTCCTGAGTGTGCTGCCAGTGTTTGTGCTGATGTTATACTCAAATGGTGGATTAATAGAGGGGTTTGGTTTCAATCTTGGCTGTCAGTGTCACAGGAATCAAACATATCAGTTTTTTACTGATATGTTGTAAGCTGTTACATACTGATATGTATGTAACCTTCGTTGTAAGGTTATGTGGACCTGCTTCTTGTCAAATTATACATAATTCCCTCTTTCTAAAGTATCATGGGACAAGCATTGCTCCCGGGAAGAGCTGAGAGACACCAGTGCCCTACAGAAAAGGTTTATCTTTAGTCTGAAATAAAACATCCTTTTCCATTAGTGCACAGCTTCAGGTTTGGGCAGATAATGGATATGAAGCTACATTACAGAAAAGTGTTGCCAAAGCCAATGCCTTGTCTTTAATTTAATTTTAAAAAGTGAGTTTAGCTGTTGAACAACAGTTTCATAAAATTGTTTTCAGCAATCCTCTATTAAAAAATAACATTCTCCAAGAAGGGCTTCTTCAAAGACACAGCAGATAAAACTAACACCAGAGGCAATGTAGGCACTGCTAAGTGAGGTGGGTGTCCTGGTGACAAAGGATACAAAGAAGGTGGAATTGCTGAATGCCTTCTTTGCCTCTGTGTACACTGCTGGAGGATGCCCCCAGGAGCCCCAGGCCCCTAAGGCTGCTGAGAAAGTCAGGGGAAAGGATGAGTTTGCCTCAGTTGATGACTGCTGGGTTAAGGATCAGTTAATGAGGCTGGACACCCATAAATCTATGGGTCCTGATGGGATGCACCCACGGGTGCTGAGGGAACTGGCAGATGTCATTGCTAGGCTGCTCTCCATCATCTTTGGTAAGTTCTTGGGAACAAGAGAGGTGCCTGAGGGCTGGAGGAAAGCAAATGTCACTCCAGTCTTCAAGAAAGGCAAGAAAAAGGACCCGGGTAACCACAGACTGGTCAGCATCACCTCCATCCCTGGAGAGGTAATGGAACAACTCATTCTTAGTGCTGACTCGAGGCACATCAAGGACAAGAGGCTTATCAGGAGCAGTCACCGTGGCTTTACTAAGGGGAAGTCATGTCTGACCAACCTGATAGCCTTCTACGAGGATATAACCAGGGGGATGGATGATGGCAGAGCAGTAGACATAGTTTACCTTGATTTCAGTAAGACATTAGACAGCATCTCCCACAGCATCCTTGGAGATAAACTGAAGAAACGTTTGTTATAAGGACATTATTTCCATAATTTTCATTCAGGGCATGACTTTGTGATTAACTAATAATTACCAACTTGAAGAATACACTACACCCTTTTGCCTTGTAATTTGCTGCTTTTTTTTTTTTTTTTTTTTTTTTTTTTTGTGATTTGGATTAATTTCAGTACTTAAAGCCTTTAAAAACTGTGTAGATGCTTCTACACGTGTGTTGCACATCAGCAACATCTGCAGCATAGATATGAACACTGCTAAGAAATGTAGCCAGATCTTCAGGAGATACCATATCTATGAAGTTTTACCAGTTCACATTAGCTGTGGGTGGAGGCCAAAGAATCCAATGACCTCTGAAATCTATCTGGTAATGATAATACAACTTCAGCTGCAGCAAACCGTATTAAAAATAAACAAGCAACATTCCTGCCCAGTGCTGCTTAAGATTGGAGTGCTTAATTAATCTTAGCAGAAGCCAAAGACTGAGTGAACTGAAATCTTATTCATAAGTACAGACTTAAAATCCAGTTGGAGAAGCACTGAGATAGAAGAAGCAGAGAAAATTCAGCTTTCAAGCAATGATAGAGTGAGCTTCTAGAATTTCCTCTGAATTGGATAAAAATGTGCTTTAGTCTTCAGTTCTGTGAACCATGCACCTCACTCTGGAAATTAATTCACACACAGGTGTGGAGAAAGCAAGGCAATTCAGCTGGGTGGTTTTGTTGTTTGAACATAGTAAATCGAAGAGGCATGAGTCCAGAATATTGAAAACTTCCCATAAATGGTTCTTTCCTTTCTTTGGCCCAGTTTAACTCTGGGGTGAAGCTGTGAGGCTGTATGGGAGTATTTTATAAACTTAAGTGAGCGGTTTTATAAAACCATAATGTGGTTTTATATACACATTTATGCAGAACGTCTTTCATAGTGCTCTACGAACTCTGACTTAGATACTGGTAATACATTAGCTATGTAAGCAAATGTGGCAGCAGCTCTGCTTCAGTAATAGCTGGCACAAAGTTGATCCCATCTCACAGAGAAAGGAATGTTGGCCAGCCCATCAGAAAAAAGAATTATTCCCCAAGCTATTTCTAAAGGAGTGATGGATTTCCAGCCTCCTCCTAGATGCTGGCAGCAGCGAGGGAAGGCAGGACCTGGATCACAGCCTAGTTAGGAAGCCTGCAACACAGGCACTGCAAAATTTTATACTGGCTATAGGCATTTTTGCCTTCTGCCCCATCCTGCATTGTGTATACATGTTGTCACCTCATCTAGTTCCTGCCTAACAACATTTTGTAAACACTCTTTAATTTTAGCTTTTAAGTACTTTTCAAGTAGTAATGCAAGTGTTGAAATGTTTATGTTCCCATCTGAACTTGAGGAGCACATCTTATCTTCAACAATACTGCTGGTCCTAGGTTCTTTCTTTTTGTCAGCAGATTTGTAGCCATACTTTTGGTTTATAAGAAGAAATCTCTGATCAGCTCTCTTCAAAGGAGAAAAACTCATGAAGTTTCCACAGTAGAAAGACTAACTGGTTGAATTGATGATAATGCCACAAGATGGTGCTGGACATTCCATTGTCACAGGTCCTTGACACTTTTCACTTTGTTGCTTCAGAATTGTTAGCTTTTTGTTTTCCATGACTGAACTTCTCCCCAGTTGGTTTACTCTGAATCTGTGCTGGCTCACTGCATGAGGATGCCCAAATGGGCTGGCATTTAACCCAGACTGGAAAACAAGTTTTCTGTTCTATACAGTTCTTAAAACATCATATAAAGGGATTCCAAATATCCTGAAGTCTAGAAGTGTATGTATTCCTCTCTGAGCCTGAGAAGCACATTCTATCTTTGATTTGCCTCTGTGTTCCACAGGACTTGTGGCCCCCTTTCACACATTAGACAACACCTCCTACAGTCTCTTTTTTTTTCCAGCTGCTCTGCTGATTTTATAAGCAGTCAACGCAGAACAACACAGGAGACAGACTTCTAATATGCTGCATCTTTCCACTTATTTTTGTTCCTTACTGATAGACATGAGTGGTTTCAGTGGCAACAAGAGTAATGTGTCCAGCTCCCCTTTTACCTCCAGAATGGAATATATCATGGAGTAATAACATATAATGGTTTGGGTCAGAAGGGACCTTAAATATCATCTAATTCCAACCTCCTGCATGGGCAGGGACACCTCCCAATAGACCAGGTTGCTCAAAGCCTCATCCAACCTGGCCTTGGATGTTTCCAGGAAGGGGGGCACCCACAACCTCCCTGGGCAATGTGTTCCAGTGTCTCAATGGGTATGGTAGTCATCTCTCATTTATCTTCAGTTTTACACAGCTTTGCTTTAATAGAATCTTTCCCCCACAGTGCATGCCATCCACTTGGGTATTCTATAAAAGCAGAAGGGCTGTGGCTTTTGTTTAGAGTCAGCATTGATCCCAGGCCTGTGCTAGCAATGTTCAAGAGGAAAGATTAAAATCCACTTGTCAGTATTCACAGAAAACATTGACTGTCTTTTCTTTAGGTAAAATGAGAATTGTTTGTATATATGAGTAAAAATGTATGTGGTGATGTTACAGTGTTTCAAGGTAAGAATGCAGATTGGAAGACAGAAAAATTAGGACGCAAATCTTCAAGAGAATTATAGAAAAACAAAGGGAGTCCAGTGTCACAATCGAAATCCCTGCATTTTCAGTTGTTTGTCCATTCCATTAACAATTTCCATACACTGCATTTTATCAAATGAGAATTACTTAGTGCTTAACAATCCATTTTTAACAACTGAAAAATCAGAAGCTTTCAAAGTAGAATTCCAGGTCTATTTTTAAATACAACCATCCAAATATTTTGCCAAAATACTACTTTGCCATTTTGCAGCGATTAATGCCATATTTTTGTTTTAAATAAAATCTGCTGTGCTAATGCAGTATCAATTAGACTTACTGCAACAACAGATATTGGTAAGAGTACAATTTCTCCTAAAATGACCTTATGGAAAGCACTATATTTTCCTAGGCATTCTATTGATGTGCTGCAGGTTGCAAGGTTTGCTTTCTTCTTTTAGTGTGGCTGGCAGAAGACATTATTTGGTTTCCTGTTGTTATTTTAAACAATTATAGAAATTTGGTAAATAAAACTAAAATTTTTAATGTAAAGAGTTCTGTGTTTTCCTAAGCACTTTCAAGTTGGGAACATAACTTTGATTGCAACAAATTTGTAATGCGAACGAGAAGCTCAGTGTTTATGAAACTCCTTCTGTACCACCTGTCTGGTTTCTGAAAAATGTGGTGGAATATTCCTATTCCACATCCTATATGGGTCATGTAGTTATAGCCTTCTGACAAGTGTAAATTACAGAAGAAAATCCACACTGAAAGTCATTCATAGTCCTCTCAAGCTGTCTGCCACTGCCAGCTCACCTGCTTGGTTTAGGATTCCCTTGCTCTACAGAAGTCCAAGAAGGCCTTAATGAAAATGAAAGCCACAGCCTAGTGCTTTGATCATCTCACTGGTCTCTCCTATTCAAAATCAACTGGATGGAAAAAATCTAGAATTTTGCATTGCAACATGCTACCTAATTTATAATGACACTCGTCACAATGATATGATTATGATACTTCCTAAACAGACCTAATTATAAGTAATGAAATAACAAAAAGCTAACACTTGAAACTTCCTGCATCTTTTTTTGGGATGTTTAGAAAGATGGAAAAAACACTGTCTTGAGATTTCCATGGGAATGACCAAGCCAGCCACCATCCTGCCTGCTCTGGCCCATGCCAACAGGCAAGGAAGGGTCAAGAGATGCAAAAGATGCTCTGTGTTTAGGGCTTGATTTTCTATTGCCCTCAAACATGTTGGTTGCTTGCACCTAAGCAAAGAAGCTGAAAAACCCTACATGTCTTATTCTTCCCTGGCATATATAGGAAGGATATAGAGTAATTTTCTGCCACCATTCTTGGTGCCCAGCTTGGATCCTTACTTGGTTGGTTTTCATAGTGCAAGTGTTTGTGAGCCTTCCCTGGGAAAAACAACCTATGAACTTGCATGTTATATACCAGTATGTACCATGCTGAGGGAGCACAATCTGTGGGGGAAAAAAAAATTGAGTACAAGGTTTGGGTCTATAAGGAAACTTCCAAAGAACTTCAGGGAGTTTTGGTCATAAAACCAAAGACCTTCAGGGAGTTTTGGTTATAATCTGTCCCAAATTATCTAGAAGCATCACTGAAGTTGTGTGAATTCTGACATTTTTACATTAAAGGAATATAGGTAATATTTCACACTGCTGAGGGTATTATCAGTATTCCAGATAATGTGCACCATCACAGTACTGACTTACAGCATGGCTTAGCAGAGTGTAATACATGACTTGGAGCAGTCACTGAAAACTCTTTGCGAATACTGTGGCAAAGGATAATGTAAATAAAGATCAAAGTAAACTTTGAAGTAGGAATGGAGTCTGACATAGCCTATCAAGACATACTGTACTTAGGCATAACCCAACAAACTGGAAATATTTCATTTTCAATTTCCTGTCCAAGATACCAGCCTCAAGACTTTATTATTATTACTTATTATTATTGCTATTGTTATTATTATTAACATCATCATAATTATCATTATACAATTTGGTTCTCACTGCCATTAAATACAAGTTGTGCTGATAACTCCTTACAAACCCTCCATAAAGATATGGACTAGATTTTCTTTTTGTAAACACCATTGGTAGCATTTTCTCATACAGCTCCACTAGCACAAGACAAATGCTGTCAGTGCACTCACAAAACCAGCAAACAGGGAGCTCAATAAAGGCCCAGGAGAAGGTGATGTAAGTGATATAAGTGCAGAACTGCACTCTAGCAGTTTCATCCAGCTCCATTTTCATCTTTCTGTAGTTCCTCTCATACAAGCTACAGTGATGAAAGCAGTTGTACCAAGTCCTATTTTCTAGACCAGTCAAATATACTTAGAAAAGGATTATCTAATTATCTATTATACTAATATCTATTATCTGCATATGCCTATGTAGGCTCTTCAGGGAATCAACACCTTTCACTTAAAACCACACAAGTCTTCACAGCTGTCAGTCTCCAATGCTGGGGGCTCCATCCTTCCACCTCCCCAGTGCCTAGGGATGGGGCCTTTTTCCTGATTTTAATTCCACAAAAGAAAATGAATGAGCATCAGCTGCAGGAAAATCTGCATCTACTGCAAGTGCTACCACTCCTTGCACACTGACTCTCACCTGAAGGCATCCTTCACTCAAAGTGTCCTCTCACCAACATGTGCAATGCAGCTGGCCGACCACTGGGCTATAGCAATGAGCTAGAGAGAAGGCAGAATCACTCCTCCTGAGTTACATCTGCTGGGGACAAGCCTGAGCAAGAAACTCCAAATCCTAACCTGGATTTCTCCAGAGCCCTTGGGTAGTCACATCCTACAGGGTAATAAGCAAATTTTGTCGCTGCATGACAGACAATATTTAACTGACTGGGTTTATTATTTGGTAAGCTGTTAATACTGACTGATAATAATTTTCTCCTGTGCACAAAAGGCACTGGCTCCATTCTCCTCCTCCTTTGGTGGAGTGAAATGGCAGAGATGTCTCTGCTCCTTCCTGGAATCCTGGAAGGATATGGTGCTGGGGGAGCTGTGGCTGCTCTGGACTGAAAGAGACAACAAACAGCAATCTGGCAGCCACTTGCCTTCAGCCTTCCTGGCTGTCATCCCAGCTGAGAGCAGAAGCCACAAGGTAACAGAAAACTCCCTTATATGCACACCACATCAGTCAGCTGCAGCCAGCAAAACACCTGGAAATCAAGACTCCATTTTCAATCGTTCTTGAGTGTAACATGAGGACAGTCACTGTGAGAAAAGTTCTAGGTCTAAGTGATCCCCAGTAGATCAGCTATAGCATAAGCACTGACATTTCCAAACAGACCTAGAGCCCTTCGTGGAGATTAGACTAAATCCCAGAGTATTCTATTCTATCTATAATCCTAAATAACAACAAATCTGCATATGCTTTAAAATATTTAAGTAACTCCTCCCTTACTTTTTGTCTTCCCTGTGTCAAAAATCATCAGCTTCGACCATCAAGTACTTTGAAACACTGGAACAGCAGCTGTTTTGGCCATACAGAGGCGTGGCCACCCTCTAAAATGCAGTGTACCACTAACTGGATTAATTGCATTACATGCTGTCTTATAGAGAAATAAACTATACCCAACTGAGCAATCTCAGAGCCTGCACTCAAATGCTGATTGCTAGGTCAGTGCTTTCATTATTATGGGTTCTTGGTGGAAACATAAACCACAAGAGCAGAGAGCTCTCATGGTTTGTACAGCTCAGCAGAACGTACAGGCTATTCAGTTTGGATGTGTTTTATTAATGTTGAGCATTCACTTCACGCACAGTTAGCTTTTGACATTGTTGGCAATTAGGTAACAATTAGAGCTCCTGTGTATTTGGAAAAAAAAAAAAAGAAAGTATTTTTCAAAGGCATCTGCCATGAGGTGTTTCTGTATCACCATTCTACCTTAAGGGATGTGGTATGATCAGTGTATCACTGCCTGTAGGAAACCAGGCTGTGGGGATGCAGCTGTATTGCCAGAAAATCTGTACACTATAGATCTATCTTTTGTGCATTGCCAGTAAGTTGTGGCTGTCACTACATCCCTAAGGGTTCCCAAAAGGCTTTGGACTGTAGGTGTATCTCTGTGCTGCCAGAAAGCCTGTGGTTGTGGAAGTCTTCGTCTATAGGACTGAAAAGTCGTGGGCTGCTGATACATCAGCATATGCTATAATAAAGGCTACGTGCAGTAGGTGTATCCCTCTCTTCTGCTAGAGGCCTTTGGGCAATTCCAGAGCTATTTGTCTCTGCAGCATTTGGGACACACACTGCTCTATTTGCCCTAGCACATCCACATGGTAATAAAGTTGTAGGTGTGCTAACAGATTTGTGCCAAATTACTCACTCTGTTAGCATATGTATCATCCTGCTGAGCATTTCAAGACAATTTAAAACTGTTAGTTAAGCTTTCTACACTGGAGACAAGAAAGGATTATTACACCTTTTTACAGATGTGTGTTGCCATTTTCCCTGGAAGGCCAGCGTGTTGCCTGCTGGCAGTGCATGTAAAAACCCCCATAGCCATCCTGGGTCCCTAGCTAGATCATAACCAGCTCTGGAGAGCAGCTGATAGTAGCACTCTGCAGCAAGAAATAAATCTTGGAGCTGAGGGCAAAAGGAACTTAGCTGACATGTATACAGCATACACAGAGAATACCACATGCATTCATCTTCCTGCTTTCGGGAACTGCAGCTCTTGATGCTAGGACAAACCCCAACTGCATGCTCTTGCTGCAGAGCCTGGGTTGTCTCAACACACCTAAATATAAACTTCAGTATGACTTGTAGCACAATGCAGACTATGTGCATTCACAAAAGAGTGAATTATCCTGCAGGACATGGTGTAGAAATAGCATTACAAGGCTCCCATCTTCATCTCTGTATTTGTGCCTGCTGTGTATTTCCCCCTGAACAGTTAAACAGCTCTAAGGATGCAGTCTAGACAACACTTTCTTTTTATTTCTCAAGCTAAAAATAAGGGAGTGTGAAAAGATGCTGAACCTAGACAGACATGTAACAGACAAAAATTTTCAGAAGATTATGGGTATTCCACTTCTTATGTTCACTTATTACAGTTGCACCTTATTTTGTCCTCTGCATGGAAAGAAATACTGATGATGTGATTCAGTACTAACATAAAGCTGACTGTATTTTTCTCTCAGTACTCAAAAAATGAAGATACTGATATATGTTTAGCCAGGAAATGCACCTGGTCATGTGCTCAGATGAAAAAACAGGCTCCAAATATCCATCTGGATTCAGAAATAAACTCATCACCTCTGGCTCATCATTAATGGAAAGAATTACATGCACAAGCATGACTTCATGATCATAAGGCCTTGAAAATGTGCATCCAAAATGTAACAATATACATTTTATCATTTTTGGAAGCTGATAAAAAACAAAGAGCCAAATGATGAAGCAGTGCAGAGTATCTGCAGGGAAAATGTGCTTTATGACAATAAGTTGGGGGTTTCTTTTATCCTTGGCTCACAAGTCTCCATTTTTTTTGGCCATATGCTCAAATTTGAATCATGCAGAAACTATAAAAATGTACAAGAAGCAGAAGATGTTGCTTGCTTCCTTAGGCTCAGACCCCACATTTTATGAATTATATCAAACTCTACTTACAACGTATATTTTTCTACTTGTTTTTCTTCATAAAAACAGCAGCCCTAGAACTGTATGAATATCACAAGAAGATTTTGCATAAATATTTCTGGGTTTGAATGTTTAAATGAACATGCTTCAGGCATCCATGTTGTGTATGCAACTGCACTAAACTTGACAAGGTGGAGAAGCCCAGGAGGTGGCTTTTGAAGAAAAAAGTGAGCAATGCTGTACTATTTATGGTAGAGTATGGGCTCTGCTTCTTTTCCACCACCAAAGGTCCAGATGAACTCTGCTACCCACTGGTTTGCTTTGCTCTGAATGGATTTCTACCCACTTCATATTTCCACTTTGTAGGGACTCCAGTAAATGCATTTGCTGGTGTCCCTACATGATAGCAATAGCCTTGTAAGGAAATATCACCAAAGGATTTGTCAAAGGTGTGAGTTTTGAACTTGCCACCCTGGGGATTTACATTGCAAAGATATTTCCATGAACTCCCTTCCTTCCATCAGAAAGCAGATACCTTGTGAACTGTGGAGCAAGGCAGCTTGAGACAGGAGATGTAAATGTCCTAGGTAGCCATGGATACTTCTTATCTTGCACAGACAGTAGTCCAGCCTTGTGGGGGGGGACCCACAGCTCCACATTCAGTTACCTCAACAAACAAAGCTGCTTCTACCTTCCTGGCTTTACTGAGGCAAGCTGGCACCAGTCCCAAACCAATTCCTGCTCTCTCTGAGGCTGCTATGGATGACCTGCCAATTGGGCTGACAGCCAGGGTAAGTGGTAAGTGTCAGATTACAATGCTCTCTACTCAAGCAACAGCCTGTGAACCCAGGGTAAAAAAATGAGAGAAGATTGGGACTGGACTGGAGATGGTTTGAGGGGTTTTGACCCACAGAATAGGCAAGATTCTCTAAAAAGGTATACAGATATCTAGTATCAGGCAGGAGAGCCTGCAGCCTGCCTGGTATGATAGGAGAACCCTGCTCCAGGCCACTCATGGAATGTGGTAGGGAATAATGTGAGGACGAGGATAGGGGATGAAAAATCTTGGAGGATCCTTAGTATCTTTCAGGCAGAGAACAACATCAGGTGAAGAAGCTTGGACTTGCTTTTCTTCCCAAAGCTGATGCTCCGTCTTCTCCAACAGTTTCCAAGCAATGCCAGTGCTGTGTTTGTGGCATCCATCTACGGTTTTGATGTGCTGCCAATCTTTTTTCTTTCAGCATTTCTGCCAGGAGTGAGGAAATAGTAAGTTTTCAATCATTTCAATTGTTGCAGTACCTGAAAAGACATTTACGGAAGACAAACAAGGGACTTTTTTGTGCTGACTACTTTCTTCCTGCCAGATTTCAGAGCATGAGACAAATAATAAAGGTTTTAGAGCTTCTCAGAAGTGGTGGCAGGAATTTTTCTCTGTGTGAAGTCTTAGCCCAGCAATGAGGATCACAGTGCATTGCCTGTTTCTATAAAGACAACAGATGAATTTGGCCTCTGTGGATTAAGCAGACTAATAGAAGATGATAAAGGATTTTCAACCCTAGGTAAATAAAATAAAGACACAAAGCCCTCAAAGTCAAAACCCCTTTTGTGAGAAAAGTAACCTCTCACAATGTGATCTTAGTCTTCCTCTCCTCCTGTCCCAGGACAGTGTCTGTGACAAAACCTGGGGAGCTGCTCTGCTCTGTTTTTGTGACACCCTACTGCCTGCAGATAAAATTCATGGAAGCCGACAGCCTATCAGAGTTTTATTAGCAGTTTTTCATTGCATCATACCAGACAACCACTAACATGAAAACTAATGCCAGTGGAGCTGGTGTGATGTGGGTTTTGTTCGAACCTAAAGTATGCCTAAACCTATTCCATCAACACTTTTTGTCATGTATGAGCCATGTAATGATCAATGTAGAGAGACTTCATCAAGAAGGGCCATTCCACACCCTCATCCACAGAGTGTCAACTCCCAGCTACAGAAGACGTGTCTGGGCAAGACTCGACCACGTTTGCTCAGTGACATGTTTTCTCAGGAAAACAATGAGATTATTCATCTGGAGATTACGGAGCTTGATTTAACCTCTCCTCTGAAGGACAGGCCCTTTAGTGACACAGCACTCTCCTGGGGATACCACACAGCTGTATTTGCCATATTGGACTCAGAACTGAACATCCTGACTCAGGTGGATGGGCTGTATCCACTGCTTTCCACTGAGTGGAAACTACACTGAGTGTAGTAACTTGTGAGGACTGTGCAAGTTGGAGCTCTAGGCTTTTAAAAAAATAACTTAAATTTATTATTATGTTTTTTTTTTCTTAAACTGAATAATTAGTCATTATCACTGCTGCAGATGCATAACAATACCTCTTCCCAGGAAATAAGCTATATGATGTGGAAATGCTTCAGTATTACAGGGTTTTTTTATTGTTTTGTTTGTTCTAATCTTTCAATTATATTGATATAGTTAAAGCATTTTAATCTGGACAAAGGTTTTAGGTTTTGATGGCTAGTTCACTGAAACTGTTATTGCATGTTTGTACAGTCTGGTTTATATATATTTATTACATATACATATTTATATAAATAAACATTTGCTTCTTGGATGCCATTGGTCAACATAGCCCAGTCTCTGTCATGGAGATATTTTTACAGGGATAAGGTAGCTATTCTTATTTTAGGCTATGTAAATTTTGACAATTCTACTTGTGCCTTTCCCATCTCCTCACTCAGGGGCACCTTCACAAATATTTTGCTGTGGAGGTGGCTGAAATCCAAACATAAAAAGCACAGCAGTCAGCTTTCATCTGAAACTCTGTCTCAGGACAGCTGGAATTTTTTAAAATCAAGAGCATATTTGTATTTTGGGTTTTTTTCCCCTTAATTGACTATAATTTGTCATTTGTTTGTTTCTTGAGGGTTGTTACTAGAGAACAGAAAAGGAATAAAATGCAGTGTGGTTTGAAGCAGATTGACTGCCAACTAGATTAAAAAAAAAAAAAAGGGCTGTAATAATCCAGTGAGTCATCTCACATTCACAGGAAAAAATGTGGGATGTACAGTAGGAAAGGAAAGAATAGCATGGAAGGTGTTGCTGCAACATGCCCCATCCTCCTGCTGTGCCTGTGCTACTGATGGCTGGAGGCTGGATCTTAACCACCACGGCTGTTCCTGTGTAGGAAAGAAGCTGCTTCAGTAGTTCATAGTAGAAAAGGGAAGACAAAAGTTTGTAGCTTGCATTGAAGGTCTTGCCAGGAAAAAGGTCAAGAAAGAAAAAAAAAAAAAAAATTACCTGTGAGTAATTGTATGTGTGGTGTAGCAACAAACCTTTCAGAAAGCCAAAGCTGAAGTCAGTGGTGATTGTGACAATGGGGAGAGTAGGTCATGAAGAAAACTATATTCTCTCTTAATTACACTGTAGGCTTTTTCCCTCGGGTTCTCTCTTGGTTGGAGTATTGATGCTTTGTAGTTAATTAGTTCTTCCCTCCTTCAAAGCAATTTTGTGATATTAATTAATATAGCATTATTAACGGATTAATGCTGCCAAGTGTCTTGAAGTTTTGCACAAATGGTTAAAAACAAGCAGCAACTGAAACAGAGTCATTATTTATCAAAGTTTTTTGACTTTAAATAGGCTTCTCAGGCCTAATAAATGCAGAGGTTCCAGGATCCCTGCCTGCAGGAGATTCTACATAGACATGTTTAAGGCTATATGGAAGTGCAGGTCCCAGTCTTGAGATACTGTCTCAGGTCAAGTGTAAGTTCTGATCCAACAAGCCTTTTCAAGTCACACCTAGCTCTCAAAAGGTGAACTACCTCATGGGCATTGAAAAAATTAAAAATTTCCAAAGACCTAAGAAGTCCATTGAAATTCCAGTGATGCTGATGCTCACTCAGGAGAGGTTTTGCATAGGTGTGGAGCTAAAACATTGAGACCACTTAGGCTGACAGATCAAGATGCTTTCAAATTTTTGAAGCCCATCCACAGAGGTCATTATAAATGGCTTCAGGGAAGATGTGGGAGATGGTAAAGGAGGAGAAAGAGTTGGTTTTAAAAAAAAGTGGTAATTTAATATTCTGCAGCACTTGTACTGAACTGTACTCATGGTACAACACTTTGGCAGCTCTTGTAAGCTGCTATTTTATTCTCCAGAATGCCAGGTGAAAGAAATACAGAAAGGTAGAAAAAATGCATATTTAAATAAAAAGGCATAGAGGCTGGGTGGACAGCAGAGCAGAGCCTGCACAGAACTTGGGACTCCGGCACAGAGAGATCAATGCAATCACAGCAATGACAGAGGAAATATCAATAGCTTTACTCCTGTATTTGTTTGTGTAATGGATGGATGCATGAACTGGTCACATCCTGTGGTCACCCGCCCAACTGATGGTGAACAAAAGATCTCTGGTAGCATTTAGCTCTCTGTACACAATGGCAAAACCCTCCTTTAAAAAAAAAAATCCAGGAGAGAGGGTTTGCTGTGGCCATTGGATCAACACATTTTTGTCATACAAAAGAAGAGACACAGGATAACAGATTTACCCTGCTGACTGCAACTTGCTGCCTCAAAGAAATGTGAGATGTTTTTCCTTTTGTAAAGAAGGCACCAATCCTTCAACATCTACTAAAGTTCCCAGATATATTTGATAAGTGAGGCAAAACCAGAGTACTCCCTTCTTAAGCCTTCCTTCTTCCCAGGTGAGTATAAACCACAGAGAACTATGAGAGTTATCTGGACAGATCACTTCCAGGTAGAATTTTATTTGGGAGAAAAGCATGATCCTGACAGAATACCAGCAGCATTATTTCTTGTATTATTAGAAAGTAAGCTGTAATGCATTGCAGGCCTGCTTTAACAGAGGAGCTTCACAGTCATATTATAAACAGGAACATTACCAGTTTTATAATCTTGTTCCAGGTAATCATCTTGTTCCATATAATTATTAGCTTTTGCTTCTTGGCTGAAGTAATCTGTGAAAATCTGTTCCTGTTTAATTAGCCACATTCCCTGCTGACTGCCACAGGCACCTCCCATGCAGGTGTAGTCTTGAAGCTGTAAATTCATTTCAGAAGCAGTTCCAAGAAGAAGCTGCTCAGGCTGGAAGCTGCAGCAGAAATCCTCCTCTGCATCAGTCTTACTGTGTAAGACAAGAAAATAGTCTACTCTGAGGCAGTGTGACAAGCTTGTTCCTGAACAGGGAATGAATCGAGAAAAGAGACCCAGTGAGGGGTGGGTTCTCTTCTTATTCACTCTTTCTCAGTGCTTGGAAAGCTTGATCTTAGCGCCCCTTGAAGCTACTTGGAGTTTAGGTGTGCTTATCATTATCCAAAGGTGAGTCCTAATTGACTGATCAAAAGGCAGGGCTCTGAATGAATAATGGGCTAGGGGTGTGCTTTGTATTCCCATTGACTGAGGGGTAAGTCCTGCAGTTGCACACACGTTTGTACTCTGCCCTCAGTCTGTGATGATTAGCTTCACGTCATCCCCAGCTTCAGTGCCAACAAAAAGGATGTGCATTAAAACTGACAGTGGCTTATGGCCACTTCCAGGATGTCAGTCTGTTTCCTGACTGGATGGGAGTGGTTTTTTTAGGTGAAGTGATGGCAGTTGTGACTGTTGTGGAAAGAAAAGACCAGAAAAGTGAATAAAGGGTATGGGATAAAATTTGGACTATAGTATCTTCTACAGCAAACCAGAAATCAGTCTTTGAGCTCCTCTGCCACATTATAAGGTATGGCACAATCAAAACAGCAAATAACCAAAGTTTCCAGCCTTCTTTCATTTACAAACCACAACTATGCTGGCCTACTTAGGATGCAAAGATTACACAAGTTTACAAAGTCTTCATTAGAAAGTGAAAAAAGGTATATAATGAGTTCTACCATCCAAGATGATACAGCAGTCTCCAGAACTCAGTGAAAGAAGGGACTGGGGGAAAAAAAGAAACACAAATGCTGTGATGAGGCTGGGCCTCTTGAGCAGGTCCTGCTGGCAAGGGTGATCTCCCAGAATTGGACAATTTCTGCAGCAGTTTCCCATTTGTTGCCTCAGTACAATTGTGCCTACTTTGAAGCACACAAACCTTGATTTTAAGAAGAGGAAAATTTGGTATTTAGCTGCTCTGTCTAATGAGGTCTGACTTAGAAAGAGTAATAACCATCTGCTAGGAAGTTATTTTAAAAAAATGAAGGCTGGGACTTTCAAAAGGGCTGATGAGTTGTTCATCTCAGACCACAAGCTCCAGAGAATTAAAAATTTTCCATTTTAACTTTTCATTTTATTTGTTAAATTTTTTAAGCATAGATCTCTGTAGTCGTGTTTTGGAGTTTCACAGGGAGCTTTGGAAATCAGTTCCCAGCTTTTCTGTCCTGGTGCTGTTTTTATAGGAATATGTGTTGCTGCTGACATTGACCAAGCCTTTCCCCTCCACAGTGTTCCACAGTGTGCTTTGCATAATGTCAAATTCATTTTCAGTCTTCTCCTCTCCAGTGACAGAGCCTGGTAGGTCAAATTCTGCTCTGTGTTCACAGCTACGATGAATAGTATAAAGTAAAGTCTTCCTCTGCTCCAGAAAGTTTATTCCCCTAACCCCAGGCCATAGCAATAAAGTATTCAGTCCTTTGAAATTATGCCACAGTCCATGATAACCTTTGTAAATCCCACATCAGGAAGGGATATGGTAGAGTTATGGCTGCTGGTGGTGCCATTATTCTTTCTTTGACCCTCATCCAAAGTATGTTTGCATTGCAGAAGACAGAGTGAGTTCTCCTTGAATGCCAGTGCACAGCCTGGATGAGGAAAGGCCATGAAGCATCTCTGCCTCCTCTGTCGTCTCCTTTCTGAGGCACTGGGCTCCCATAAAGTTGAAAGCCAATCTTCCTGTGATAGTATCATAATTATTATTAGGCTTGGACAATATCCCAAAGTGACAGCAAGCTCATGTAAGTCATCAAAACCAAACTTAGGTTCTTTCTTGCTGTCAACATCTATTGCCTACGTACTGGCAACTGAAGCTGTGGAGCCTGTCAGTCAGAACCTGTTTTTCATTTCCACTGAAGAAACGTCAGAGGCAAATCCATCAGTTCCAGGAGAGATGCTCTTGTTTCAAACAAGTATGAAAGGATGAGCATCAGGCCCCCAACATTAATATATTAACACTCTGCTTGGCTTTCTACTATCATTCCTTACCCCTGACATAAAGACAGGGATACACACCATTGATGCTGGTGTGATTTCTGGTTATAGTTAAATGGGGATCTACTCAAGGGATTAGTTTTTTGAGGGGGAAACATACTGTTCTGTGCTTGCAGTTGGCATAACTGAAGGCTCATGGGAGCCCTGTTCTACTTTTTCAATATATTGTCTTTGATGTACACCCAATAGTGTCTGAGGACTTCAAAAGCATGCAGGGGCTCAACCTCACAGTGGCCTTGTGTGATGGGAAGGTATCCCATTTACAGGGCATTACATATTTGCAATGCCAACCTTTAGGGTTCTGGCTTGGCATATAGAAGCCTTAGGCTCCTCACAGAGTCAATTAAGTCCATAGCCACCTAAATTAGGTATTCCGAATTACCACAAAGTAAATAAATACCTGACTTTCAAACACAGCTTCTAATTAGGGGTATGTAATTTCTGGTTGTTCTGGGAGCATCTTGAGCTTGATTTGCACATGGTAAAAACTCCATGTCCCACAGACTTCAGATGCAGTTGGAGGTACTACAGGCCAGGCCTTCAATGGGGCAAACAAAACCAAACAGAATAAAAATCAGAATCCAGATTTGAAAACAAGCCATACAGCTGTCTACCAAAAGGAGGCCTGGGATAACTTGTAGGGGATTGCTCACCTGCATTTTGAGCCCATTCCTTCCTATCCTTTCATATTAATGACAGAAATTATACAAAAGTCTAGAAGCTACTGGTCAGGCCCAAGTGTTTCATATGGGATTTTCAAGCAATAATACAAACCTCAGGAAAATAATGTATGGTAGATACGGTACTTCTCTGGCTGAGAAGTTATGGCCTATTTGAAGAGGGGTAAAACTGTTTATTGGAAAGAGGGGAACACACTTGGCTTCTCCCTACAAATATATCACTTGCTTATAATGACAAAATTATGTATATTTTTTCTTGATCTGTAATTACTGAACTTTTTCTAGGAATGTTCTTGTGGTTTCCATGCCTGTCTCTGATAAGTGCAGGGTTTTATTGTTCATCATGTAGTTTTTAACTACATAGCATTAAATTAGTCTTTTACATTTCTTTCCTCTTTTTTCTTGTTGGCATTTTCTTAGTATTTTTCTTACTACTTGCTTTCCTAGCAAATTCTGCCTCTCTGATGAACACTGTTTTCTTTCCTTCCTACAGTGAAGTGTATTTCACAAATACTATAAGTTTAAGGTGTTTTGGACCATACAACTAATGCTGTACCTCACATATATTTACTGCACACATCTGGTACACTGAGCATCAAGCACTGCTGGAAACTTGCACAGCCAAAAAGGAACTTCTTGTAATGAAAGAATAGGCCTTGTTTACTCAGAATGCAAGGAAAACAGGGTTCAAAGGATAAAATACCACAGTAGTCAATACTACTGAATTCATGTGTAGAACTGAGCCCTATCTGGCAATGCAGGTGAAACAGCATAAAAATAAGAAAGTATGTGTTAGGATGAAATAAAGTTGAGAAAGGTCCACCCTTTTTTTGGTCCACCCTCTTCCAGTTAATTTACTCCCAGACATTGCTACAGAGAATGGAAGGATAAAAATAGACAAATGAATTATTAATGGAAAAGCAAAACTATAACATTGATAGTAAGATGTAGGGCACACCTCTTGACATAAACAAAACAACACCAAAACTAGTGGGGAATTCTGAAGTTTACAGCCTGAACTACCTGATCACTATCAGGTAAAAACAAAAGCCCTTTGAAAAGGCTTCTACAAAATCCTGGGTAATCCCTGTATTTTAGGTAATCCTGACTTGAGTAACTGAATGAGAAAAATGTAAACTTTTGTATTTGGGGTCACAGATTAAAAAATCCCCAAATGAGCCTCAAGTTTTCTTGTGAATCTGGTCCAGTTTACCTAATCTCTGATTCCTGAGTAAGCAGAAAACTACCTGGGCTATGAGTCTAGGGACAGAAGAAAACTTCATAAGCCTTAAATAGGTAGGCTTCTGCTCTCTATTTTTATGGTTATCTGCCATTCAAGAAGTGATTTTAAACTGAGTTGTCCTTTCTCTCTCCCTTTCTCTCTTTATGATGTTGAAAGGCACTCTGAGAAGATTTGACCTCTAAATCATATTGCCTTGCTTTCCTTTCACCTCATATTGTCTGGGTTGTCAATTTTGGATCTTCACTAGTTTTGCATTAACATATTTTGGCATCCTGTAAGGATATGTATCAATGCTTACCATGTTGTTAGTTAAAATGGCCAGAAGGATCTGATTTGAGGGGAAAGATATACTCAGTGCTGTACAGCTTAGTAACAAAGGCTTCCTTCCTCCAACATGTTAATTAAATTAAAATCCAAACTGTAAAGTACTTTTTAGGAGAATATATGATTGGAAACACAGAGCCATCATCACTCCCTGTAAGCCAGCACCACCAAATTAATGCTGATGTCATGCAGTCAAATGATGCAAGAGTAAGTATAGTGCCTTGTTTATTTTGGGGCTATGTCTAACCCTGGGTTAGGACAGTAAATTAGAGAGCACATTTCAGGTATTCAAAAATCATAGAGAACTGAAAAAAAAATTAAAAATCTGTCTTTCAACATTTTTTTTTTTTTATTTCTAGGTGGCTGCTCATTTTCAGCTGGTATTCTGTGAGTGACACTGTAACTTGTCCTGCACACTCATATACTCACCTTCAGATCTATTTGGACATATCAAAGAAGGCTGTGCTGCTCATGCTTGTCATCACTCGCTGGCATAACTTTATAATTAAAAACTGACAAGACCAAGAATACTGACTATGCAGCTTTCAGCAATTGATTTACAAAAAGTTTCTTGAAAGACCTCTTTATGCATGGAGGCTCTCTGTTATTTAACCTAAAGGAGGGCACACAAGTCACAGACATTCTGAGAATCTGAGAAAGCATTAGTCATGACTGAGCAACAGTATCCATTTGAAGTTCTGAGGAAATTTGGCATGATAGGTTGCATTTTAAAATCAATTCATTTTCTCAGCCTTAAGGGAGCAAAGTGAGGTGCAGAGGAGAAATTATACATCATCCAGTTGTCTGACAAATCAGATGACTAGTAGAGTTGTTGTTCAAACAAAACATTGGGATGGGAAAATGATTCTTAACACTATTCAGGGAATGACCTATGTGGATACTCTGGAACACAACGTCAGTCAATAGCATTGTTCTTAAGAGAATTACATGTTGCTCAGCTCTAGCAGTAACTTTTCCTACTTGTCTTAATTTCTTCTGTCAAAATTGTCTACACAATGTTATTCTGAGATCAACAACACTCAAAATGATGTTTTTATGATAACTATTTCTGTGATGATTTGTTCGACTTCCTAATTAACCCTCTTACATTGTATTAATCATCTGGCAAAAGATAATTGCAGAAATACTTTTTGTTCCCTTAACTCTGCACATTCATCATATTACTTCATCAAATGATAATCAGAGTTTAATGATAATTTTTGCAGAAGAGATTGAAATATCCCCTTTTGAGACCATGGAATCACAGAATCATTCTGGTTGGAAAAGACCTTCAAGATCATCAATTCCAGCCATTAACCTAACGCTACCAAGTCCAAGGGTTAAACCATGTTCCCAAGCACCACATCTATACATTTTTTAAACGCTTCCAGGGATAGCTATATAACCACCTTTTAGCTACTAAGGTGAAATTAGGTGTTCCTCTGTAATGGTACACTATTTCTTCCATTTTGAGAATGAAAAATAGGCCACTGTTGAAGGCAAGGATGGCTGATATGGTGGTAGGAATATCATTACCAGCCTACATCAATTTCCCTATAACTTAGACAGTGGAGATGCATGAGTGATTTTAAGGGAAAGTGTAGTGCATGCAGGTCACTTGTGATTTTAAGAAAACAGCAAAGTTCTACCTGTTGGATTGGAACACAAGATGCTTACACTGACCATGACCAAAGAAGACCAGAGAAGTTGGAGAAGGATCTGGAGCACAAGTCTTACAAGGAGCAGTAGAGGGATTTGGGATTGTTTAGTCTAGAGAAGAGGAGGCTGAGGGGAGACCTTATTGGACTCCACCATGACATGAAAATAGGTTGTAGTGAAGTGGGTGTTGATCTCTTCTTCCATTTCACTGGTGATAGGAAAAGTGGAAATGGACTCAATTGGATATTAGGAAAAATTTCTCCACAGAAAGAGTGGTCAGGCATTGGTACAGGGAGGTAGGTGTTCATAGTCCCTGGAGGTGTTCAAAAAACATGTGGAAGTAGGACTTGAGGACTTGGTTTAGTTGGCTAGTGGTGTTGGGTTGACAGTTGGTCTTGATGATCTTAAAGGTCCTTTCTCCAACATTAATGATTCCATGATTCTATGTAGCTTTAAGTCTCCAGACAACATTCATCATATGAATGGCTGTATAGGAGAGTATAGAATCTAACAGAGAGGCAAGAAAACAAACATGCAAATATTCAGTTTGAAGAAATCAGAACTTGCTGCTGCTTTAACAGAATTTCAAACAACAAAATTGTAGTGTCTGGCTAGTGATCACAAGCAGGAATATAAAATGATAGACTGCAGTCCTGCAAGATCGCTGAGGAGCAAGGATGAATTGTTTCCTGGTGTCTTAGAGTTTGAAATCAATTTTCAGAGGTAAAATGAAAACTAGCAGAGCATCCTGCAACGGTGGTTCAAGGGTTGGACTCGATGATCTCTGAGGTCCCTTCCAACCCAGCCAATTCTATGATTCTATGATTCTATGATTCTATGATTCTATAATAAAAAAGCTACTGTCAGGAATGACTTAGCGTAAGAAAGCAGATTGTAATGGTCTTACAGCATTTCTATGCTTAGAACCACATCCTCCATACCTCTGCTTCCTACAGCTCTTGCTAGAGCTCATGGGCTCAAAGATTGGCCGTGGTTACTACCACCTTACACCATGCAGCTCCATGGTATAGAAGTGTTTGCAAGCTGTGGTTAAGGTAGAGACATGCTAAGTTTCCCAGGCTAGATTTAGATCAGGAGCTAGAGAATTTGGGGTCAGCACTTCAAATGGTGCTACTTCTGGGGCCTACAACAACCCCACAGTGGAGTATTATGTGTGATTTGCTACTGTTTGGTATTGTAAAGCAGAGGGTATTTTAAGGTTTTGCTGGCACTTGCACAGACCTTTATTGTGTTTTTCAGAAGACATCCCAGAATACAGGATACTTTAGAGAATACTTTCAAGACAAAGAAGAAGTAACAAATACACTGTGCTGGCTGCTCTACCAAGGAAAAGTTAGAGAGCTCCAGGTAAATTATCCAGGGACAAGCTGGACCCCCTGTTTGCAAGTATCACAGACAGAGGCTCTGAATATAATGTGGTGGCTATCTATTTGCAAACCACCCAAGGCTGCAGCTCAGGAACTGGAGACAGCCAAAAATCCAGCATAAAACCCAGTACAAGGTCCTTTGATCTTCTGTATGCATTGGAATTCCATCAGGAGATTTACAAGAGCAGCCAACACTGCACAATCCAGCAGGGCTGAAAATTGCACAATAGCCCAACACAGACAGGAATACTGAAACCACTGGGCCACCATTGTGACAAAGTCCTTTCTCTTGCACAAGACTCTTGCAAGGCTCTTCTTTCCGATCTTGAGGCTTTAATATCCTCCTGTATATGAGAGAACCAGGGGTACAACGAAACAGCTAATCTGCTGATTGGTGTCCTTTATTTACATGAGCCACCACAGTTCTCCCTCCCCTCTCCAACTTATTGTTCCCTGTTTTGACATGTTCCAAAGCATCTTATCTTTGTGACATGAAGACCTAGAGCAAGCAAAAGCAATGTGGATTACACTTTACTGACTTGTCTGGAGTCCAGAGTGTGAAGTGAAGATGGGGTAGTGTTAAGGGAGCAGTTTTGTTGCATTTAGCATGAGGACCGATATTAAGAAAGTATAATTAAAAAAACCTTTCCTCTTCCTTTTGAAATCAACTTTAAGCTTTTTGATACTGTGGCTCCCTGGAAGCAGTAAGCAGTTCACACAGATGGAACGTCCAACATGTAGTTCATGAAAGAAAAAGGAGCAAGAGAGGGATCTGTTCCAGCAAATGCTGGAACTATCTCCGACTGAAGGCCCTAAAGCATTTCCCAGAGAATCCTCAAAGGACTGAAATGGACCTCCTTGCCCTGGGAAGAGTCTTGACATGGGCATCGCAGGGGAGGAATGTCACAGATTAATTTCTTTTGTGATCAGCTCTAATGACTGCATCTGGAGAAGATGCACCCTTCATGGTTAATTGGAGGGCCTTGCAGCAGCATGCAGTGTGCAACCCCACCCCTCAGAAGATGGATGAGAGAACATGAACTGTCTACGCTGGTCATTCTTAATCTGTCTCATTTGCAGACCTCTAGCCCTTTTCCAGCAGAGGTCCTGATTTTTATTCAAATAATTTACACAATCTGCATGCTTTACTGCTTATCTACCTAATTACTACAAGCTCAGTTCAACAGGGGCTTGCTGTTCAAGAAACAATGTGCTGTCTATCTTTTAACATTTATTTTCTATTATTGAATGAAAAATAAAATTATTCTGAAACCACTCAGTTGCAAAATTTCATTGAAGTACCACC
Source organism: Calypte anna (assembly GCF_003957555.1). NCBI lineage: Eukaryota > Metazoa > Chordata > Aves > Apodiformes > Trochilidae > Calypte > Calypte anna. Next base: position 26,232,473 of record NC_044246.1, read on the forward strand.
TATAAATAGCCTAATATTCTTCCATGATGTTAACTCTGAGTAAATGCAAACACATATTCTTGGTTATACAGCATTCCTTCCCTCCAACTATTTTCTGGTCTCTAAATGGGAGCATAAAGCCTCCCTGATCCTGTTCCCTGACCACACAAGGCAGCTTGCCAACACATATGCAGAGGATCTGTTGACCTCCTGTTTGCTACAGCACTTCAGCATCCTTCTTTTATACTCACAAATGTGAAAAAACCATCAGGCACTTAGCATGACAGGATAATAAAAAACATCAGTTTCTACACAGGCATTGCTACTGACTTCAGCTACTTCAGTGCATATTCATAACACTCCACAAACACAGAGTTCAGAATTAGATCATTATTTTCACCTGTTCAACCAGCATGCAAAAAGGTTTAGAAAGCAGAGAACCATAAAGCAAGGTGTTTTTTCTATAATGATTTTCCAGCACTAAACTGGCATATTCAATATCCACTAAGAAATAACCATTTTCACTGATGACATCTTTGCCTGAAGGGTGTGAAAGGAAGTTGGGTTTGCATAATTACCTCTTCACCAAAGAAGGAACCTGTGATTTGGGGTATGTGATTCAATTTTGTGTGGTCATCTTATTTTTTCTGTTATTACTATTAACGAAAGCATTAATACATCACCTGCTAAAGCTATCTGATAAACCCCATTTTTCAGTAAAAACTTCTTCTGAATTGTTTGAAATACAATGCAACTAATAAACTCTTTTGCATCACTATATCTCATTAGGTGATACAGAGGCGGCTCGGTCACAAAATCACAAATGCCCATATAAAAACCTCCACAGGTGATCAGCCACTGCAAAACTGGCTTGCTAGAGTTATTAGCAGTGGCAACTGGAGAGGAACTTTGTGTGTGCAAGCCTATTGCTGATGCAGGTGTGGGTGGGGCTTTCAGCTTTCCTATGCAATATTCAGTCTTGTTGGTGACCCTAGGATGGCATCTGTAGCCTGCTACACCCACCACTGAGCAGATAAATGGTCTGCTGAGGTGCTCACTCAGTTCCTTCATAATCAATACCCAGAGAAGAAGCAAGGGCTCCCATTGCCAAGCCCTGCCCCCAGTCCCCATACTTCATGGTGGCCACCCTGTGGTATACTGCCAGAGAAACCACGTGGAGCAGAACAAAGGGGTATATCTCCACACCAGGGGCTGTCTTCCCAGAACACTGTGCTGTTCAGTCAAACAAGGTCATAGCTGTGTCAACACAGTGGTCAACAAGGAGGATATTATAAGCCATCGTGGCTTGGGTATAGTTAAATAGCACAGAGTTTAATGATATTTCAGCAAACAGTCCATGTGTAAACTCATAGTTGTCAAAGAATATAATGCAACGGTAGTTCTACAGACACTTCTGCCTTGTGCACTTCTAGAGCAAACTATACGCCAGCTCAGCAGCTACATTGCAAACCATTCTCCCATTAGAAAGAGCTATATGAATGCACAAAAATAGACATTAGGATGTAGCCCACAGAAAATGTTTCAGGATCCTTTTGGCTGAGATCCAGCCCTGGGACAGCTGACCGTCTGTGGAAGTGCTGGGATCCACACTGAAAGCATTGTCCTGGGGCTGACAGCATCACAGCTGTGAAAAAGCACACTGAGGAGCCTTGGCAGAACAGCCCACATTACTCAGCCGATGCAAAATATTGGTGTAACATATGATGTTTTGGAGTAACTATCTGAGTTATCACTAGAACTCTATAAATGTGATGATATTCTTCCATTGCATGAAGCTCACAGAACCATCTGTTTACCAGATATAAATGTGTGAGACTGGATCATACTCTGGAATTTTTAATGGATGCCTTAAGAAAATGAGAAATTGAAAAGGAAATTCCTGAATAAAAGTGAAAAGTTCATACCATATAAGGCCAGGAATATTTGAGGAAGACATGCTGGTTAAAAAAATAAATATATATATATATATATTATAGCTACAGAGAATATTATTGCCAATTTGTTCTGACGAGCACTTTTAGCATGTCTCTGATGGTGGCCAGTACTCCTCAAGCACTAAAAGGCACTGATGTAGAGACAATTAAAATAAATGGAATCCGTCTTGTGACACAGTTGGGATTTTGAATTTAAGCGCCAGAATGCTATCAGCATTTTATCACTTCATAGCAGTCTTTTTTTCTCTCGAATTTGAAGATCACACTCCTTGAACTCACAGGAACTCCAGAAAGGTGTAGGCAGGGAATCCTTTATAAACATAGAATCATACAATCATTTTAGTTGGAAAAGAGTCTTAATCTTTCATCCAGCTGCTAACCTAGCACACTGCCAAGTCCACCCCTAAACCGTGTCCCTAAGCACCACATCTACACGTCTTGTAAACACCTCCAGGCATGGTGACTCCACTACTTCCCTGGGCAGTCTGTTCCAGTGCCTGACAACCCCTTCTGTGAAGATTTTTTCCCTAATATCCAATCTAAACCTCACCTGGCACAAGTCGAGGCTGTTTCCTCTTATTCTATCACTTGTTGAGAGAAGAGACTGTCACCCAGCTTGCCACAACCTCCTTTCAGGTAGTTGTAGAGAGCAGTAACATTTCCCCTCAGCCTCCTTTTCTTCAGGCTAAACACCCCTGGTTCCCTCAGCTGCTCCTCACAGGACTTACGCTCCAGACCCTTCACCAGACTCTTTGCCGTTCTCTGGACATGCTCCAGCACCTCAGTGTCCTTGTAGTGAGGGACCCAGAACTGAACACAGTGTTCAAAGTGCAGTCTCACGAGTGCCCAGTACAGAGGGACCATCACTTCCCTGGTCCTGCTGGCCGCACTGTTCCTGAGACAGGGTGCTGCTGCCTGCCTTCCAGGCAGTGTGGACACTGCCAGATCCTATTCAGCCAGTGGTTGATCAATACCCCAAGTATTTTTCTACCAGGCAGCTTTCCAGCCGCTCTCCTCTAAGCCTGTGGCATCACATGGGGGTTGTTGGGACATGAATGCAGAACCCAACACTGAGCCTTGTAGAACTTCCTACAGCTGGACTCGGCCCATTGACCCAGCCTGTACAGAACCCCCTGCAGAGCCTTCCTACCCTCAGGCAGACCAGCACTCCAGCCTAACTTGGTGTCATCTGCCAACTTACTGAGGGTGTACAGGATCCCCTTGTCCAGATCAAGGTATGAAAGAGAAGTGGCCTTAATACAAAGCCTGGGGAACACCACTTGTGACTGTCCCCACACTGGATTGAACTCCATCCACCACAATCCTTTGGGCCTGGTCTTCCAGCCAGTTTTTCACTTTGGCAAAGTGTGCATGTGACCAAGCCATGAGAAGACAGTTTCTCTCAGAGAAAGCTGTGGGAAACAGCATCAAAGGCTTTACTACTCTACGTAGGCAATATCCACAGCTTTTCCCTTATCCACCAAGCAGGTCACTTTGTCACAGGAGATCAGGTTAGTCAGGCAGGACCAGCCTTTCATGAACCCACACTGACTGGGCCTGACCGCCCTGTTGTCCTGCACGGGACACATGAATGACTCCATAACCTTCCCCAGCACCCAGGTCTGACTGACAGGCCTGTAGGTCCCTGGATCCTTCTTCTGACTGTTCCCTTATACAGTAAGGGAAATGGATAGATCTGGTTGACTAAAAGTATGACAAGCATGGGCATGAATAAAGATGATATAATTACTGTGTGGTCAGAGCCATTGTTTGTTTGGTGTTTTGTTGTAGCTGACCTCCAAGCTGAAAGAGGTGACATTCTTGCCCCACTGAAACCAGTGGGGTTCGTGCCACTGACTTCAAGTCAGATAGAATTTTGCCCCATGTAATATGAAAATAACCCCATGGCTATGAAAAACTAAGCCAAAATCCAAGTCTTCCTTGAGTTCTGACTGACTGGAAAACCAATTTCAAACTTCAGAGCCTGTGTTTGTGTCTGTGAGCAACAGATGCAAAGCAGAGGCTGTTATCTTAAGAAATACAGCCAGAAGAGTGCTAGTCCCACAGACAACTTTGGGAAAAAAAGAAAACCACAAACAAAAAATACGGCTTTCATTTTGATCTTGCTACTGCGATTAACTGTGTTTGAGTCAGAGTGCCTCTCTAGGCCAAATGTCTTTTCCCCCCATTTTTTCAAGGAAAGTATATGAAGCACCAAAAGCTACTACTAAAAATCTGCCTGTTGATGTCCCACACTAATCAGGAGATTTTTTTCTAACAAAAAGGAAAAGTTGATTTTTTACCATGTTTAGAAGATAACCAGGTTCATAGTAATTTTTATAGTACATGGGAGCTCTCCATGGAGAATTTTCCTATTTCCAAGTCCCTGATTAATGGAAGAAAGAGATTCCTCTGTTAATGACTCTGTAACACAGAAGAACTTGGTACTGAAAGATCACATTTATAATATGATTTACTTGACTTTATTTGCAGGTCTAATAGATAATTTTACATAAAGAAAGGGTTGTATCACCTCATCAGCAGTATACAATAAATTATTGGCATAAAGAGTATGTGGCCAGTGGCTGTAAGTTCCTTTCTAGAGGGAATCTGGAAGGACATTAGTTTTTGGAGGAAATCTTGGGCATTAATTTGTAAGATGTCTTCATTGTCCTCAGTCTGTTACATCATTAATCTATCCTCTCATGCCCACATTCATTACATATTGATCTAATTGGACTTCAAAATCAAATGAAGAGCTGAGAGTAGTGGAATGGACTCTGCTATGGGGGACTGAGAAAAATATGCTGCAATCAGAAACTAATAATGTATTCAGGAGCTTCCCTTCCTCCATTTCCTTTTCCCATATCTTGTACAAGGGAGATTTTACATCTCCCTTGAGCAGAGATTAGCAGCATGGAGAATCTCTGCCTCAGAAAAAAACAGTGTGGAAAAAAAGATCTGTCCAGGAGTGCAGATGGTATGACACAAAATGGATGCAAACAGCACAGACTTGTCCATCTTTCCAAGTGACTAACTGAAGAACTGACAGTACAAGGAGCCATCTGAAAGATGGGATGAATTCTGGATGCATTCCTGACAGAGACTATTGGGAAATACAGACGGCCAGGGAGGAGAAGGCTGGCAGAAAGCTGATTTGCTGACCGAAGTTAGGAAACCATGTCAGGCTCTGACAGCAACCTCCTGAAACCAGTTAGCAGTAATATGTTTCCATTATACTCACAGTATGTTTTAAGACAGCTATCCACACACTGTTGCTGATCAGTGGCATGAGATTATTGATACCCACACACACACAGGAGTAAAGGCAGCAACTTTCACTTACATGTCAGCTCTTTAGCTTTTCACCGGTTTTACTTTTCTGTTTTGTTGTTCCCCAGATTACATTGAAATTGCAGTGGTACTAGCACTCAAATTTTTATTCTGTACTATGCAGCTTGATAAAGTACTTTCCAAGCAGAGAAATACAAGTGAGATTTTAATGGAAGGACAAAATTATATATATTCTAGATACAGTATGGTCCAGTTACCTATATCAAGAAGAAATGTCATATTGCAATGTGTGTGTGTGTTATCATGAAATAACACATCCTTCTGAGAATTAGGAAACACTTTGCCTTGCTTCTGCCTTCAGCAGAATGGCAGCAATTATCTCATGCTAAAAAGTAACTTGAATTTCTACTTCCTGCAACAAAATGGCAAGGCAAAAATAAACAATTACTTCATTGCTGTTAAAGATCACCTTCCTTCTCACTGACAAAAACTGTTAGTAATTGAAGATGCCTTGGGAATATATCTGAACTATCTTTATGCCTCTACCTAATGTCTCTATGAATCTGAAGTTTATTATACATACAGGTATAAATATATAGGGATAGGTACCATTTCCAGATGTGTGTAGACATTTGAAAAAAAAACTTTATGCCCATACCCAATAACTTTTGCACATATGTTTAACTTTATAAATGATTAACATAATGTTGCCCTTTCCCTTTAATTGGATTCAGGAATTGCTTTGAACATGTGTCATTATTGCACCTTTTTAAAATGGTCTAAATGTTTATGGTGCAATATGAAAACAGAGCTTTTTCTACTGGGTTCTATGTATGGGCTGATAACTCAGTTTCACAAACAGCTAGCAATATTTGATTTTGAAAATAATTAAGAAGTCATATTTTAAAGGACTGTATAAATGGAATTGTTTCTATAAATGGATATTATTCTTTTTTACAGACTTTTAGAAAGAAGTAACTTTAATCCAAAGAACCTTTTGTACCCCAAGCTTCTTGTTTTATAGATAAGAAGTATTGAACCTTCTCCTGGTTAGAGCAAACTGCCAGATTATGACACATCACAAAGCACTTCCCTGCATACCTAATTTCTGAACTTACTCCAGTTTTATATGCTCAAAATCTGGCATAGGCAGGCAGGCATGTGGCTGTCTCATTATTTTTGTCATCTCTGGGAAAAATTCTACCACTCTCAGACTTTATTCTTTAGGAATTTGCCAGAAGCCAGAAAAAAGAAAAAAAAAAAAAAGAAGCAAGGAGTGAGGTAAGATGTTAATATCTGACTTTAGGATTTGGAGGCTTTTATGTTAATTATTGATTTGTGTCCTTTAATGTATATAACAGTCCCCTTGAGACTGATGAGATAGCTATAGAATACTGATGACCTTTCCCTAGACTAACATTAAGCAAAATATTACAACAAAAATTGAATTCCTTTAGTCTTACTGTTGGTTAGAGATCAAAGAACCATTTTGTAGCTCCATAAACAACGGCCTCAAGACACATTCCTCACAAGGTGCAGGAATCAATCCTATCCATCCATTTACATGATCTTTTGATTGAATTTTTCTGATATTATTTGATAAATGACTAACAAAAACATATCACAGCCAATCGGTTGCTCATGCACTATGCACTGGGATGATTGCTTAGAATATATCTTGGCCTGATTTGTCAGATGGCACCATTTCTAATCCCTACCTGCATGACTCTCCAGGTGGATGGTCAAATAATGCAGTTTATGAATTAGATGAACAGTTGCACAAATATTTGCAAAACTTTCTCTCTACCTGCAGATGCATGCAACTGATATACTGTTGATAAACACTGTCAGAGGAAGCAGAACAATATTCTTACTGAACTAAGGACCTAAAAATATAAGAAGAGGAAAAAAGAAGCCTGGATTAATATATATATAGTATTGCTCTACAAAAAGAATGTTTCAGTAACCAGAGTAACAGCCTGCATAGGAAAAGATTGATTTTTTATGTCTCTTTCTTCTACAGGCTTTCTGTATAGCCACTTGAATTCTTCCCATGCTTTTGTTTCCATTAGTGTGAAGGGCATAAGATTTCCCAAGAATCCCAAGATAAATAGATAAAAGTGAATTTTGTAGCTGCACTGAGCAGGTCTGAAGGGAGAAGGACTGGTAAGATCAGTGAAAAGGGGAAAGTAGGAGTTTACTTTCTTTCCCTCTCCAAAAAGCAACATCTCCCTCCTTTCTCTGAGAATCAGCAGCCCTGACTTTCTCTCCTGTATCTCTCATGCTGCTGGGAATAGAATAGAAGAAATCTTAGCAGAAGTCTGAGCAGAAGTCTGCTGCAAGGAAACCTAGAACAAAGGTGAAGGAAAGGAGCTACGTCTGGGTGATGGTGCCAACAGCTGTGCTAGCAGGGGGAAGAGCTCAGCCACTCAGGCTTGGACAAACCATCTCCACTGTGCCATCCCTGGCAGCCTGACCTCCTCCCAGGCTTGCCTGCTCTAAAGCCTCTTAGATGCATGGGATACAAGAACTATTACAAGAAAGATGCTCAAACACAATGGTAGAAGAATGGCTGTATAAGAATTACAGATAGCATGATATTTCTTTTCATCTTGTCAAGGAATTCCCTTATTCATTGATGGCATTATTTTGAATCTCTATGAAGGGGACTAACTGTTCCTTTCTTTTTAATTTTTATTAGTCATTCATTAGTATTTTTTTTTAATTGCTGGTCACAATAAATGCCTACAGTGTTAAACATGATTGTAACGTGATTATTAAATATTGGTCAATTTTGTTGTGTAAATTGAATAATTTTCTTGGTTTTGTCCCTTGGTATTCCATTCTCACCCTGCTATTTACCACGCCCATTTATTGCATACTTTGAATTTTTGACTGCTCTTCCATTTTTCCAACAGATCTTGGCATGCTACATGCTGGTAATAACAATAACCAAGAGCTTCTCTTTTGATTTCACCAGAGGCCTTGAGAGCATGCAAAGACCATGATTTTGACACTCAGGTTGCATATATGCTTGGTTTTACTGCAGATCATGTTGTAACATCAAGACTTTTTGTTTGCAAGAAGCTTTAAATGCACTAAGCCATTCATCTCTCACGGGATATTAAAACAAATTAGTGTTATTAAGAATAGCACTTGTACTTAGTAACACAACTACAATGAGAGTGGAACCTATCACCATGGACTATTTTGGTATTATTACTATGCATTAACATTTGTTTTGGCCCATGAGTCACAGGGAGTTAATGATGCCTGCATTAATAATGGTGGGGACCAGATTGGCTGCTGGTATATGCTGGGATTGCCCCAGCAGGGTCAACAGAGAGGAGCTGTTCTACAGCCCTGGGGAGCATTGGATTTGACAGCTCCACCATGAGCCTCACTGGAAGTTGGATCCAGCCTCTAGTGTGTTTTCTCTGGAAGGTAAATAAAATGAATAGCTAACTAGGAATGAAAATTAGGGGAAAAAAATGCTCGCACAAATGTGTGGTTGACTTTCAGTCATTCAAGTTTACTGTACATGCTACATCAAAATAAATCTTTGCAATTACATTTTTCTTGGGGGAAGGGAGGTGGTTTTTTTTCTGAACTCCTACACCCTGGTTAAAAGCTTAAAACAGGCTGAGTTGTGCAAGGCCATGTTGAGACTGATTAGGCAGGAAAGCATAGTGTGACACTCCCATCTGTGTGAAAGAGGAATGGACCAGCTCCTGAAGTCTGTCCTCACTGCAGCTTGGTCTTCCTCCCACTTGTTCATGTCAGCAGTCCTGAGACAGGAGCAGGAGACATATCCAGTTCTTACTCAGCAACAACTGCTATGGAAATCAGAGGGAAGGGTGCATGCTCAGCCGCTTTTTATCCACCAGGATTTGTACTACTGTGAGCTCTGTCTCTAGTAAGAGCTCGATAAAAACTGACCAGAAGGCCTTAAGATTTGATCCAGTAAATTTCCAATGTGTGTCTGTGGGGCAAATGCTGGCAATACAAGAGCAGTGCCAAAAGTTAGGCTTGACACACAAAGCAAACCTGAAAAAAATATATTAGTATTCTAGTTTTGTAACTAAAATAAACTTCAGCCTTCTCAAAGAAAGATTTGTAGATCATACTAGAAAATGTTTTGGTACTCCAGTGAGAATTTCTGTCCCATACTTTCTTGCAACCATATCAAATCTCTGTAAAGAAAAGACTTATTATCTTAAGTAAACCATTAGCTTACTAAACTTATTCTCAGATATTTTAGTTAGCTTTTTATGCTCTTAAGACATGCTGGACTTTACAGTATTTTAGCTATATGTCCTGAATTAATTTTAAATCCCTATCACAAACACTGCTTAGCTAAGCTAGCCTAGAAAAAAGACGGGCATTTTCTTGCACCCCTGTAGGCACTGGCATTATCACAGAGCACTTTCACTGGCTCTAAACTAAGCTGATGAGTTACAGAGGGAACAACATTTCCTTCAGCAGCAGAAGCATCCCAGGTGTCACATATGAACGACTGGACATGGTTAAACCCTGATTTGAACAGTGACCTGGATATCAGAAGCAGCATATCACATAACAACATGAAATACAAACATAATCCATAACCTTTATTAAATATAGTGTTGTGTTTCCCCTCTCCTGCAGATATGTCCCTGCTGGGGGTAAAGATGAAAATATAATGCCTGATACTATGCATTAATATAATGCATAAAAATTACTAGCATACATTCAGCACTGTTCATTCTCAAAACACTTTAATTTAAACTTAAAAAAAAAATAATCTGTGAGATAGATCAGTATGTTGCTTCTATTATTTTTTTTAAATTATTATTTTTCCACTAAAACTTCTAAATGCATCACATCAAGGAACAATAGATCTATGGCCAAATTCTGCTCAAATTACTTTGGTGAAACTACTGATTATCTTTTAAGACAATGGAAAATTTCCAGCAATATAACTAGAAGCAAAATCTGGATCCTATTCCTACATGCCATAATGCTAAGATTTTATTGGATAGCTTGGCATCTAAAATTAAACCCTTTGCTTTATTTTTAGCTCATTCTGGATATTGGGTTGACATTGTTTCCTACTTCTCTGTCTAGCTTAAAAAGTAAAATCTGACACTGTGTTTCTTTTCTTGTTTCTTGTTTTCTCCCGTTTCCAGACACCCTCCTTTCACAGGCTGGGAAAACAAGATAATGTGGTTTTGCAAGACGGTGGTACTGGTGGCAGACTGTGGCCCCATAGGGTCATTTACCACATCTCAGGGGTGACCAGGTGGCCCCGAGTAAGTTCCTCTTTGCTCTTTATACCCTCCTAGGACTCCTTGAAGGAGACCTCTAGAATCCATCCTCTTTTAAATCCATCATTGAAGCTATTGTAGCCAAGGTTACTGCCAGCTCTGGTTCAGCAGCTGTTGCAGGAGGTCCAGATGGCCTTGATCTGCTCCCAATAACCTTGGAGAAAGCAGGACAGAGTTCAGCTCAGTCCTCAGTCCCCTGCAAGATGTAGTCAGTGTGACAGCAGTAAGTGGTTGTTTGCCATTTTGTTCTGCACAGAAATTCTGTGAGAGATAAAATTTACTTTCTGTTGGATAAAATTTACTTTCTTTTGTGGGAGTAACACATTCATTTGAACAGGCCATTATGGTTTAACTATTAAAAAGTCCGGGAATGCCTGTGCCAGTTCTTCTCTTCCAACATTTTATTCTATCCTGTCATTTTGTCAATTGCCTTTAAGGCTGTTCTGCCAGCTCAGTGCAGTAGTCAGCAGAAAACAAAACAGGGAGATTGCTTTTTTATAGTGGGAGATGAAGGAGAAAAAAAAAAAAGGACACAACATCCCAAGCCATTTTAAGCCTCTTAACATGGTAGAGTGACTCAGTAAAAAAAGAAACCCAGTCCACTCAACAGGGTATCTTAACCAAATAAGATATAAAAATATGCAATAGAAGTTGTCCTAAATAAGTAACAAAGTATTCACCCACATAGACACACACACTTGCTTGGATCTTGCAGTCGGGAGTTCAGCTCCAATCTTTCTTTCCTTAGCCACTTTAAAATGGGGATAGGAAAAACTACTGGAGCTGACCCCACACTCATTGAGGATTACAAAGGGTGTTTGCAACAGTTAAGAGATTTCCCAGAGACAGAATAATTTGTTGGATCAAAAATATAACCCTCTGAAGTTACTCCAAGAAAAGAAGCTGTTTAGTTTGGATTGCAATATGCAACGTGCTGTAGGACAGCTTTGCACCTTCCTGCATCAACAAGCTCTTATTGCACTACTGTAGAATACATCTTTGGAAAAACTAGATCCTGTCATGGACAGCAGCTCCATTTAGCAGTTTCTGTTTCCACAGAAACCACACCCCTGAACTCTGCAGAGGGCAGATTTAGAGTAAGAACATCTGTGACCACTTAGGTTAATTGCCTTTCCCAATTCTTCCCCCACTTCTGGTCTCTGCTGGCGCTCTGAAGATCAATGGCAGATCACCAGGCATCTTGTTGCAGGCTTTCTGCCATCCTGTCCCACCTCCCGAGGTTATCTAAAGCTGGTTTTAAATCTGTAGCCAGAGAGTCCCAAAGGAGCACTTACAGAGAGTCTGCTGTCTTCTTTGTTCCCTCTGGCTCCCTCTCTGTTCCTGGACAAACCATTTAGTCCCTCCACTCCTCAGATCTACATCTGAAGAGCTAGGGAAGCTTCCCAGGTCTAATGCAGTGATGAATTTTATCTTATGTGATAGATCAGACACAGCTGTGGAAAGAATCATGTAAGTACCTGCTTTAAATAGGTATTTTACTCTATATGCTTTCATAACATAGATATGTTCAGATAAAAGGGATACTAAGATATTGCATTACACTACAGATATTTCCAATACTATGTTTTCATTGTTACTACACTCAGATATATAGTTTTTCCTAAATATGTTGATTTTTTAAAAATCAGCAAAAAAGATTTTGCCAGTGTTGATGCATAAAAATTATACAAACCATACCAACTCTGCCAATATACTTAAACTAAACTTACCGCAAAGAGGGGGAAAAAATGTAATTTTTTTAAAAAGCAAGTTTAAAACCACTGTTGGAATCCACAAGAGTCAATAAAGACTGCAGCAAATGAAAACTAGGGCTGAAATTCATGCAGTTGCCATTGCCCCAGGTTTTATTGTGGTTATACCTCAGTGCTACAGCAGCTTGCTAGTTTCCTTTTTGAAACTCTTCAGATGTGGGAAGAAGTTGGCTGTGGCTGCAGAGATTGGGGGTGTCAAAAGAAAGATGAGATATCAAAGCTGAAGGAAACAATCAAAACTAGCTATTTTTAGCTATCATTATTAAGAGCCAGTACAGAGATCTTTAGCAATAGAGAACCAAATTATAGCACCCTTCTGTTTTTTCAGGGTGCAAGAAAGCTCTGTAACTACAAAGTAGTACTATGATTTTATTACATTCCTTACAGAGAACCAGGATGATCAGTGACAAATACTGCTTTTATTTATGACAGTTTCGTATGAAACTCTTACGTGGATGTTCCTCATAATGGCATCAAAACTATAAAAATCTTCAGTTACTCAGAAAAGGTGAAGGCAAAAAATTTTAGGGACAAATTTCAGTGTAATTGACCTTGAGACATATCCAGGTCTGTTAAATGTATTTAAACCCTTGTTTGCATAGACTTTAAAAGAGTATTCACAGGATGTATGTGGTCCTATTAATGTTCATTTGTTTGGAGGCTTATAGTATTAGGAGCAAATTACACGTTATTTAACTTTTCCATCAAGATTGTACTTCCTAATGATTCTTATGGCAAAACCAGAATCTTGACTGTGACTAACAAAGTCTATATATATTCAGAGTACATATAATTTTGTCCTATGTCCTCCATGAAAGTAAATAATCCATGGAGTAAGGAGTCCTTAATGCTACTACAATCTTAATACATGCAGCTGGAGGCATATTACTCTTACATATTTGCCAGGTCTTTCATTTCATTTTCCACAATATAGTAGATGTCTTGGTGCAATAAAAGGTAATAAAGACCAAGGTTTTGCTCTATTTTATTCACACATCAGTGGTCACTTCTTTCTGCCTTATTTCTGAACCTCTCACACTTTGCTGTTGAGAATTTAATATGAAAATAAATTAAATATGAAAATTGTGGGAAAAGATTTCACTCAAGTTAGTTTCTGACTTCACTATTACAATTGTAGACAGGATTCAGGTACTGTTCTGGTGGTACACCATCAACCCATCCCACATTGAAGTTCAAGCTGGTTACTAAAACAACTACAGAGCATCTGAGGTGGGTCCAAAGGGAGCACTGGAGCTGGGACTGGGGTCTCTGCACTCACCTGGCTATGTTGCTCCCATCCAGTACATCCCTATAAGCAAAAAGAAAAGTGGACCTAAGCACCAGCCAGATGGCTTCCTGGAGGAGAAGGCACAGGGGCCTGGCTTGTACAAGGCACAAAGCAAGGAGTATGTTCTGCCTCTGTGCCAGGAAACTGCAGCTGACTCACTACTGGAGCTCCCTTTGGGAGGGACAAGTGCCTACAAAGCTAACTGACACCTTAGTTTCCTCACTAAACAAAGTTGTCTCATCATAAATAAACATGTCATTTCTGGCAAAAAATGCAGAGTATGAGAACATTTCAGAATAATAATGGTGTAAGAGATTAAGCCTTGTGTTCTGCAACCTCTCTCTTTGCCTGAACAACCAGGCAGGAACAAAATAAATGAGTATTCACCCAGGCTTGACCAGGGACCCACGCAGGTGTGTCAAAGCTCAAGGTGAAATGCCACAATCACTACCCAGAGCTTTCCATTGACACAAGCCTGCCCTTCTCCTTTCTGATGTGAGAAGCCAAGGCTTCCTCCAGCAAAACACTCTTGCTGGCTCCTGCCTTTCTGAAACTAGCCTTCCCCTCGCTGGATGCTGTTTGCACTCCCCCAGGGATGCAGAGGCCTGTTTGCGCTCAGAGACTGGTGCCAGCCATCAAGCAGCACTTAATGCCACTCGAAGCAGCAATAACAACCTGTGGTTTTCGGTGCAGATCTCAGACAGTTGGAACATTGTTCTTCCAGGCCATTTTCACACTCAGCTCATCACCCATCTTCTGCTTTATCTCTTTGGAGAGGGGCTGAGGGACAACAGAACCATCTCTATAGTCACTTTGTCCTCCACACAGCTCTTCCATCATTTACTCACTCAGGGGAGATGAGAGGTCTGTAGTAATAACCAAACAAAATTAAACCAAGCTATTAAATGAATAAGTCACCTTATTAATGTAAAAAAAGATGATAACACTAACAAGCATGGCCAAAACAACTGCAAAGTAGATCTTCAGATAACAAGAATTATTACATTATTATACTTTTAATTTTCAATGAACCAACATTTTCCTATTAATTACTGACCAAAACATATTCAAACTCTAAGGCAGGAAGTCCTTCTAAGCTTTCCCTTAATCAGTGGTGTCGTAACACATATTTAGAAGACACTTGAATTCACACTCCTTTTCTTTCCAACCACAAATTCATACAGAAATCCATACCATGACTGGCTTGCATCAGTGGGAGTTTCGACAAAGTAAGGGTTGCCAAGTCAGGCCCCATGCACAGCCCTAGACACAGCCTTGCTCTCATTTGGGATGAAAGTGAATGCATTTTGATGAGCTAAGCAACCAAACTGGGTTAATATCCAGTTTGTCAACAAACTTGTTTTGGCATGCTGGGTAGGCCATGGCTGTAAACGTAAACCCAATCTTGGATTATTTTGTTCCCAGAAAAATGAAGGACGTTGAAATTTCCCTTGCAGTTGGTTGTGCCAGCTATGTGAGGAGAGAGCTAGGACCTCACAAAGGACTGCAAGGATTTGGGAGGCTTTGGGCTGAGGTCTAGCTGGGAATCTGTCATTCCACACAGATAAATCATGCATGCTCAGAGCAACACGATGCTGAATGTGCAAGAGCGAGTCCATTCACACTGCTCATACAACATGGGGATGTCCTCTGTATCCACACCAACTAGAGTAAGAGCTGTTCTCACAAAGATTTGGAAAATTCCACTGTTGGCTGACCAGTGCTGAGGAACTGGGAGCACCTCTTGAATCACACCAAAACTAAATATACTCTATTTAGTGTACATTTATTTACCTATAAATACAAACATATACATGCATATTGCCTATATAGGTAATAAATAGCAATCCATGGTCTTTCACAAGCACATACAAGCTTCATGAAGATAGACATGCAACCCACCAAGTGCCTTCCTCAGTCTTTTTCATAAGGAAAGGCTTTCAGAACAAGGATTATGTTTACAGCACTTATGAAGATGCTTGCAGCATATTACAAAATGTCACAATATTGTAACGGAAGTTCAGGCAAGTTATTTTAATTTTGGTTTTGATGCAGGAGGGGTTAAATTTTCATTTTTACAGATTTTAGAATTTGGTGAAGGGTTTGGCTGGTTTTATAGCAAAAGCTGCTGCCATGCAAACTCGCTGGTAACTTCTCCAAGAAAAAATGGTGCGTACAGTTCTAATTTTAAGTACATGAGATCATTGGTGAAGTGTTTGAGGAGCACGCACCCGTCCGACACCAGCGGACAGATGTGTTGCACAGAGTCATCTGGATCCAGCTTCAGTTTCAAGTGGTTAAGGGAAGCTGGCTGGCTCAGGCGCTCAAATACACAACTTAATGTACACAGTTGCTGACAAAGGGTTTTAGGAGCCTCCAGAAAGTCTGTGCCCTGGGAACTGTGAGGGAGGCGGGCACGGCTGCCCCACCACCCTTCCTAAGGCCGACTCGCGGTCATGGGAAAGCGAGTCCCTGTGGCAACCCACTGGAAAAGCAGCAGCGGGGCCCAGCAAAGCCATGGGCCCGGTCCCACATCCCTCTCCCAGAAGGCTGGGGGTTCCCTAGGCGACTGGCTCCCCCAGCTCCCCTGGCTTCTTCACCGACAATCGCCCATTTCTGCAGGCTGAAGCATCAGCCCGACCCTGCCGGCGGGCCCTGACCCAGGGGCCGACGGCCGTCCTCGGTCTCCCTCACGAAGCAGCACCCAGCCCCGGCCCACTTCCCCTCAGGCACAGGCCCGGCGCTGCCTCCCGGCCTGCTCCTACCCCGGCAGTGCCACCCGTGGCGGGTGCCGCGGAGGGACGGTGGCGCCGACAGAAGCCGCTCGCCTGCCCATCCGCGTCTGCCGGTCTCGGTCCCACCACCCGCCGCTTCCCGGGGCCTGGCAGACCCCGGCCGGCGGGGCCGGACCCAGCGCTGCTGGGCGGGGGCGGGGAGGAAGAGGAGGAGGGGAGAGACGGGGAAAGGAGCGCGGGGCGGAGGAGGAGGAGGGAGACGGGGAAGGGAGCGCAAGGCGGCGGCGGAGGAGGAGGAGTCGGTGCGGCTGCCGGATGCTGCGAGGAGGCGCCGTGGCCCCCCTGCGCTGCCGGCCGCTCACCTGAGCGGGCAGGAGGGAGGAGGAGCCGGCGGCCCAGCTGCGCGGAGCCCGGCGGCGGCGAGACAGAAGGGCGGCAGCGCGGAGGGTCGGTCGGCCGGGCGGGCGAGGCCATGGCGCCGGGCGCTTAGCGGGGCCGGCAGAGCGGCAGGAGGCCCGCGTCCCGCCGTGTGCGCCGGGCTGTCGGTGGGGACAGCCGGCGGCCTCCGCCGCGGCCTAGGAGAGCGGGCGGCCTTCCTCTCAGCGCGCCGGGCGCGGCACTGCCGCGGCCCACAAGATGTCCACTCGGACGCCGCTGCCCACCGTCAACGAGCGGGACACGGAGAACGTGAGTGCCGCGCCGGGCCTCCCTCTCTCCCTCCCTTCCCCCTCAGAGCCCCCTTCGCAGCCGGCTCTCCCTGGCACCTGGCGGCTGTCCGGCCTGTCCCGCCGCCCAAGCCAGGTGCCCGAGGTGTGGGCGGACCGCGGCCGTCCCCTAGCTTGGGAGGCCGGGCGCTCCCCAGCGCCGGGCCGCCACCACCGCCAGCCCGCGCCTCAGGCTTCTCCATGCGGCGCTGCCGGGGCGGGTCCGGCGCGCTGGGCTCCACGTCGCCCCAGCCCGCCCGCGGCCCCAGGCATCTTGCAGGTTCGGCGGGCGGCTGTGGCTCCGGAGCCCCTTCCACGGGTTGTTGGGCTGGGCCGGGTTGGGCTGGGCTGCCCTTATATGTACTTGGCTGGAGCCGGCGGCTGTAGGCGCACATCGGCATCTGGCTTCGGTCTCCCGCCGGGGAGAGGCCTGCAGTCCCCGTGGGCTGCAGGCCGGGCTGCCCTGCCTTCACACGTCCCACACCGTGCAGCCCTGTGCCTGAATCCAGGCACCTATTCCATGAGCTTTTTGACTGCCTGGCACTCGGCCCCATCTCACCTTCTAGGATTCAGCCATACTCGCTCTTTGTTTGGTTTGCACCTCGAAGATGGTCTCCAGCGTTGCTCTTACTGTATTCCTTCCTGTTTTGCTTTGTGTTATGTCTGAGACAATCTGTGGTAGTGTCCGTGGTACCTCCCGAGTTCATTGTTTGTATCTTCCTTTGTGCTCTTTTTAACATCTTTGCGCTCCTCCTCTGCTCTGCCCCGACCTGATGGAGTAGAGGTGTAGTGTTGTTGTCTGGTTGTCGTGGTCTTCCTGCAGAAAATCACTAGTTCTGGTTATGATAGGCACTGTACCTGAGAAATATTAAAATCTTGGACTGTGTCTCCTGTCCATTGCTGGTGATTATTTAAATGTCCATCGGTGGTGATTATTTAAATGGGTAGTATGAGAAGTGTGAAATATTCGTCCTAGGTGAGGGAAGCAGTGTTAAAAGAGGCGTGTTCAGAATGTGTGCTGGGTACTGCCTTTGGGCAGGTGGCAGAAGATGCAGGAGGGAAAAAGGAGTCATTCAAACTTTTAACGAATGCAGTCATTAAAAAAAGTGATCAGTAAGAATCAATATGGCGTGGTGAGTTGAAGAAGGTACTTGTTTGTATTGTGTCAATCCATAGAAGTTCTGGCCAATAGTGGGAGCTCATAATGTTTGTTACTGCGTATGCCAAAGCAGCAGTGACTGCTGAATAGATGACTGAAATACATGAAATGAAAAATGAATATGAGAAGAGGGTTTGGAAGCCAAAGGTAACAGAAATGAGATAATAGAGTTAAAGAAGTGAAACTCTAGTGTGGTGTCTTGTTATAATGAGCTTCTAGTATCAGTCACTCAGTGCAAGTTTGATTGGCATAGCAACGTCAGCATGGTTACTTGTTAAAGCAAGTGCTTTTAGATGCATTTGATCTGTCATTACTTTTCCTGGACCTAGGAGTCCTGTGTTAGTGTCAGAACAAAAGCAAGTCCTTAAGATCAAAGTGAAAGTTCAGATTTAATTAAATTATAAAGTCCAGGTTGGAGTGATACATGTGACTTAGGAGTCTCCATTTTGAATATATGTAAGAATGTAAATAAGAGGGAGATGACGGGAAGAGAACAAATATTTATGCGTATATCCAGTAATACAATACATAAGACTTGAAGAGTACATCTACACAAGGCAAATGGAAATATTCTTAACCATTATGAACTTCTCTAGAATGAAAACTTTGATTAAAGTGTTAGCAGTTCATTTAGAAATTATTGTGCTTCTTTTCAATACTCTATTTTGACACCTAGAGATAGGTAGGGAGTATGTTTTTATTTTTACTATTTCAGAAAGTGCATTCAATCTTAAAAAAACAAAACAAAAAACAGGTTTGTACAGGATATCAAAATACTCAAAAATGGCACATTTGCTTCTGAATGAGTCTATAACCTAATAGTAATGAATGTAATCCTCTAGTCAGATAAACAGTAAAGAGCTGTGCAGTAGTAAGCAGGACATAGACCCAAATCTGCACACAGTAATTGTAGTGCTGTTATTTGTATGTCATCTACTGGGTTTTGGAGCAGAGATCTCCAGGGGGTTGTTTCCTCTGCCTGTCAGAGAGCCTTGAGAAGCCCTTTTTGCTACCTGTAGCCTCCCTTATATGAGAGCTTTTGCTAATGTGGGATAGAACAGGAGGTGTTCTGTAGCTGACTTCCCAACACCAGCATTCCTTCGTTCAAAATGGACTCTTGTCAGGTTGAGGTGAGGCTTTTAATTCTTTTTCATGTGCCTTCTCCAGCTAGTAAACACTAATGAACGGGGAAAGTAAAGTGTTGATGCTGATGAACTTGATGCAGAAAGTCTAGGTAGTAAGCTCTGGGTAACTGGGGTGGTATGAAGTTGAAACTAAAGGGAGAAGTTGTTGGAAAGAGTGAGGAGTTAGAGCAGTGTGAGTGACTTTGGCCTGGTAAATAATTCCATCTTTGTAGTGCATATTTCCACCTCCTGAATACACATATTAGCAAAGCTCTCCTGGGTTCTGCAGCAAATGGTGATCTTCAGGAGAGCACTCTCCTGTCTCATAGGGTTGATCATCTCAGCAATGCTGCTCCATTGTGTGACTCTCAAGGGACAGACTGTAACTCTGTATCCTAGAGAGAGCTGATTGATGGTTCTGAGTACAAACCTACAATGCACATCCAGCTGTGCTTTGCACGTGGTGTGAGGTTGCTGCATGAAATCATGGGGAACTACCCTACCACTGCCACCCCCTGTCTCTTGCCAGTTGCTTTCATTGCTCTTTAAAACAGAAAGGAAATACAGTTTCACTGTATGATTTTCTCAGTGAGCATACAAGTATGTGATGTAATTAAAAAAAAACAAAATTGTAATAATTGGATATAGCCCCTACTGTAAAAAAATACATTCATGAGGAATTATGGGAGTTCCTGATGTGAAAAATCACCCAGTTCCTGGGTGAAAAATGTGCATATTTTTATAATTCTTTGTTCCTTTTATCCTACAGTGCCCTTTGAAAATAGTCTAGAAGGGGTAAGATCATGCAACAGATTACTTGATAAGGTCTTATCAGAAAACTGGAGTGAAAGGTACAGGGACCGTTGGCAATGGACAAACAACAGGTGGAGGGGAAGCTGTGGTTGTGAAACAGTCAATAGGAGTGTAACTGATAGGTCTGTGTTATAAAAATTCTTACCCCTTATTTTTTTCCCTTTTACTTTTTGCTATTCTTTGTGTCTCCCAGTGGTCTGCTATTCTATCATATATTCATAAATATTTTCATTGGAAATATTATTTCTCTTTCATGAAAGCTATGTTTAAGTAAACTAAATAGAATATAATTGTCAAATGCTTATTCCTATTGAATGGTTTATTGGGAAACTTGGGGTAATTAATAGGTAAAGACAGTATAATAAAGATTATTTTCACACTTATTACCAGATTTATTTTTTTCAAGTGAGGGTTAAGAATAGTTTTCAAAATAATAATCTTCCTGTGTTTTGATTTTGTATATGTAACTATTTACAGCTTCCTCTCGATACATTTTACACAGGCTGTAGTAGGTAATGTTTCAGTCTGATCAAATACTTGCAGCTGGGGTTAGTTTGGGTGCTCATCTCTGTTAAGACTGGAGGATAGTGACAGGAATCAAAAACTTTGAGCCAGAGAGTATAGTTTGTTTTTGTTGTATTAATACTAATTGAGGAAAGAGAGGCTCTTATGTCTTTCCTTTTATATTGTATTGTATCATGCCATTATACTGGGGAGTGGTTTTTCTCAATTAAGGCAAAAGAAAGAAACATGGTGGTAATACATTCTCTTAAATGTTTTCAGGGAGCTCTGTATAAAAAACAAGAACTTGGAGATACAACAGTCAGCTCTATAGTACTTATTTTAGTAAAATTAATAAAAATAAGTGCTGTAGTTGTTTTGTTGTTTGTTTTTCTTTTAAATAAGGACCTCTTATGCCTATAAGAATACATTTTTTTCTATAGTAACTAAAATTTAATCTTTTGAAGGTATTGCTATTTATTTGTGGTGTCACCTACCTGTGTAAATTTCAAAGTATTCTTTTGCTTTGTACTTCTCAGACACCTAAAAGTTGGCTAATTCTGCTGCAGAGAACTTGTATGTTGCTGGGGGGAGAAGGAACAGCCCAGGCGGGAGTGCCAGAGGTTTGCACTGCCCGGACACCCGGAGGAATGTGGGAATTGCGGTTTGTCTTACCAAACCTGTGCCATATGGCAATAATTGAGATGTCATGGCAGAGGGTTTTAAGGAAGAATCATCCAGTGACCTATCATCATGTGATTTGCTTCATTACCATACAAATAATTACAGTTTTGATGCCTGCACACCCATTTGCAGGCTAGGGAGGGAAGGGTGATGGCTCTGAAGTGGGTGTGGTTAAGGATGACTTCCTGATAGGGGAGGCTACTGCATAGCTGCATTTCAAGAGAAAAAAAACATGAGCAGGACAAGAGATAAGAGGCTGGAATGGAGTGGTCAGGTAGGGTTAATAATAGTTACACCATGTTTAATTTCTGTTCTTTTTGGTTTGCTGTGGTTTTTTTCTTCTCAATTTGCTTTTGCACAATTAAGTTTTGCTTTGGACAGAGGGGGTGTGGGAGAAAGTATCTGACAAGAATTCTTTCGTTCAGTGCCTTAAGCAGAGGAATGGCCTAGATTCCAAGAATTATGGGTTCAAGAGAACAGCTGTATGTTTCTTATCCACAGGAGGTGAACTTTAAGGAGGTGGAGAATGCTCATGTCTTTGCCTCGTAAGATTATTTTCCTTGATCATAAATACATCATTAGGTTGTATGTTTCTTTGAATGGTAAAAACAGGGTATGTTCTCCAAATTTTAATGCAAAGGTTTGTGTTTTCTCTGTGCAGGTTTTTGGGTTTTGTTGGCTTTGTTTGTTTGTTTAGTTTAGTTCAGGTCTTGAACGAGCTCCTATGTCAGTGGGGAAAAAACATGTTTAGCTAGAACGTTATGCATGGAGAGAGGGAGGTTCATTTTGTTATTAAATATGTTACTTATTTTGCAATTAACCTGTGTGAATAATTGAGAATCATGGGACAAGCAATATAGATGTTTAGTTGTGTTTTCATTTTTAAAAAAAAGATGTTAGTGCAAACCAGTGAATATGTAGTTTCATACTACAGTGTTCCTGGTATCATAAAAAAGTATATAGTGTTAAAGTTCATAAAGAGTTAATGCAGTTTAACTGTACTACTTTTTCATTTCATACTTCGTGGTGGTTTTGAGATTCATAGGTAAACAAAGTTAGATTGGTTTTGGTTGGCATTCTGAAAACTACTTGTATGGTCAGTGGAGTTAAATGCTGAGCTAGAACAAGGAGTTTGTTTCATGGAACCTTGTTATTGGAGGGGTCTCTCATCATGCAGACTTACTGTTAATGCTTTTTTAATTCTCAGACTCTGAGCTTAAAATGTTTTAATCACCAGTAAAGGCAGGATTTTTTTCTCCTTAGCATCTACTTATTTTTTTATATTAATTTTTCTGCTATTAAGGTGTTAAGTTTCTGCCATCACAATTGCTGTTGTTTAGCAAAGGGAGCTCTTGCTAACTTCTAATTGTTATCAATACTTCAAACTCTATAAAATTATTACTTTCTTTTAAGTGCAGATACAGTGATTTCTGTAAAATTATGTTCCTGATCAGTGATTTGTCTTTGCACTTGCAGATGTTTTTCCTTATTCTCAGGATTTAGTATAGACCTACCCTTACTGATGTAGAGACCTACATCCTACTGATGTTTGAGAATTTTAAACACTTTTCCAGGAGAGCAAATTCATTGAGAAACTATCCTGTAAAAAGGAGAGAGATGATTTTGCTATTAATGTGGAGCTAGAAATCTAGGGTGCAATTGAAGTCCTAAATTTCTAATCTTCTTCAGCCTTTTTTTTTTCCTTTTAAATATATGTTTAGGCTCTGTTCTGCCCTACAGGTTAAAAATAGTACTTTTAAGTTGCTGCAGACAGTGACAAGTTTCAAACAACTTGTTTGTGTTGTGGTCATGACATGCTCTGATTTTTTTTTTTTTTTTTTTTTTTTTTTTTTGTTTAAAACACAATGCACACTTTTTGTGGTTGGGATTGTTTTTTTAAATATTTCTGGGATTTCATAGTCACGTTTTTTTTTTATTTATAGCTTCACAACTTTTTCTTGGTCTTCATTTTCAAATATTTGCTCCCCTCTAGTTAGTGGTAGGTAAGAATCATAGTATTGTAGAATGGTTTAGCTTGGAAGTCGATGACTATAGATCACCCAGTTCCAAGACCCCTGCCAGGGCCAAGGACACCTCCCACTGGATCAGCTTGCTCAAGGCCCCATCCAACCTGGCCTTGAACACTTCTAGGTAAGGGGCACCCGCAGGTGCCCTGGGTAACCTGTTCCAGTGTCTCACCACCCTCACAGTAGAAAATTTCTTCCTAATATCTAATCTAAATCTACCCTTCTAGAAGAAGGCTATCAGCAGGAGGCAGCATGGATTTACCAAGGGGAAATAATTCTTTACTCATCTGAGAGCCTTCTGTGATGTTGTGACTGAATGGGTAGATGCAGGGAAACCAGTGGATGTTGGCTACCTTGACCTTAGTGAGGCTTTTGACACAGTCTCCCATAACATCCTTGTGGGATAGAAGAATGGGCAGTGAGATGGATTAATAACTGGCTACACAACAGAGCCCAAAGAGTGGTGATCAGTGGTGCAGAGTCCAGTTGGGAACCTGTAACTAGTGGAGTCCCCCAGGGATCAGTGCTGGGTCCAGTCCTGTTCAACATCTTTACCAGTTACCTTGATGATGGGACAGAGTGTCTTCCCAGCAAGTTTGCTGGTGACACAAAACTGGGAGGAGTGGCTGATTCACCTGAAGGCTGTGTGACCATTCAGCAAGTTTTGGACAGACTGGAGAGCTGGGCCAAGAGGAACCTAATGAGGTTCAACAGGAAGGTTAGGAGGTGATCTGCTAGAGGGCAGCCCTATGGAGAATGACCTTGGAGTTCTGGTGCACAACAAGTTATCTGTGGGGATAGCAATGCACCCTTGTGGCCAAGAAGGCCAATGGTATCCTGGGGTGCATTAAGCAGAGTATGTCCAGCAGATAGAGAGGAAGGTTCTTCTTCCCTTCTTCTCTGCCCTGGTGAGACCTCACCTAGATTACTGCATCCAGTTCTGGGGTCCCTCATTCAACAGGGGTAGGGATTTACTTGAGAGAGTACAACAGGGTGCTACGTGCATCATTAAGGGACTGAAACAGCTGCTTTATGAGGAATGGCTGAGAGACCTGGGGCTTTTTAGTGTGGAGAGAAGACTGAGAGGGGATCTAATTAATGTGAATAAATATGAGGGCTGGGCATCAAGAAGGAAGGGCCAACTTCTTCTCACTTGTGCCCTGTGATAGGATGAGGGACAGTGGATTTAAGATAAAGCACAAGTAGTTCCACCTCAACTCAAGGAAGAATTTCTTTACTGTAAGTGTTACAGAGCCCTGGAACAGGCTCCCCAGAATGGTTGTGGAGTCTCTTTCTCTGGAGACTTTCAAGACCTGTCTGGATGCAGATCTGAGTGACCTGCCTTAGTTTTGGCCCTGCTCTGGCAGGGGGATTTGACTGGATGGTCTTCACTGGATGGGCCTTGCATTCCCTGATATTCTGTGATTTTTGGGATACCCACTTTCAGCTTGAAACTGTTACCTCTCATCCTATCACTACAGAAGAGTGATAAAGGGAAGAAATATCCACAATTGAATGTTTATGAAAACAACTATGAAAGGAGGAAAGTTTCATGGAACATTCACATCATTCAGTGTAATAAATACAATGCAGCTGATTCTGAGTTTTAATAATAAGCTCTTTCTCTACATCGACTACCAAGCCTGTTTAATTGTTAGCGGTTTTCTACTTTTTTTCATTGTAAATTTAACATTTGTGTTGTGTTCTGTTCATTGCTGAATTGAGCTTTAAATTGGGCCAGTAGTATTTAATCTAAGACAATTTCTGCCTTTTTTTCTTTTTCTGTGAATTTAAAGAATTGGTTATGTCTCAAGGACAGTTTAAGACTTCATAGCTGCATGTGAAGATGCAGCTTAGGCAGCTCTGGTGAGCATCCCAGCAAATGTAAGGTTAAAAGTTCCAAGAGGATAAGGTGGTTCTTGTTCTTAAGGCAGGATTCCCTGTGCTTGTGTCATCTTATTTTTGCCAAGTAGTGACCAAACACTCTATACCTGTCATGATAAAGTTTACAGAAAAAGTGCTGGAAATGGCTCTGTACTTAACATTATTCTGCTTCTTTTTAAACCGAGATGGCAGCTAAAAGAAAAATTTGGTTGGTTAGTTTTGTTTTGGTTTTGTTTTTTTCAGATGAGTATTTTTTCAGGGAATTCTTTATGTATGTTTTCAATGAAAACACAATCTTAATGCTGAAAAGAATATAGTTCATAGTCAGGCATCTGCAAAGTTCAGTTCAGCTACAATTAACCTTTAAAGCAGTGAACTGGATGTGCACATGGAGCTGTGCCACAATCTAGGCTGCAAT
The DNA here is from genome assembly GCF_003957555.1 of Calypte anna. NCBI lineage: Eukaryota > Metazoa > Chordata > Aves > Apodiformes > Trochilidae > Calypte > Calypte anna. The sequence goes on from NC_044246.1 coordinate 26,258,116, forward strand.
GATTGATCAATAGAGTGTATTTATGTCAAACCCAGAGCTGCAGGTTTTCTGTGCATCTCTGTAGAAAGGAAGATTAGAATGGATGTTATTCTAAAACTCCCCATCTTAACAGAACAGCTGATTGACAGTCACTTTGCATCGCTGAAATCATCATGGAAAGCAGTCTTTCTTCTGAAATGAATGCGCTGTCTTGTGTGTTTTCAAGTCCTCATATCATATTGTTTGTTGTATATGAAACCAGGAAAAAGTAAGTTTTCCTTCTTTTATCTTGCTTTTCCAATGCTTGTGGAACACCTTAGCACTGAGTGCCACAATGAGAAGTGGTCTGCATTCCACTTGTCTGATTAACATTAACATGGCTTTTGTTAATGCTGAGCTGTTCAAGATTTAAGTGCTCAGTACCAATAATTCCTGGCCCTTTATATGCAAACCTTTTCAAATTCGCAGTATTTTATATAAAGTAAAGGCATGTTATAGAAATCTACATTAATAATGCAGTAATACAACATGTTTGGGGAAAAAAAATAATTTGTCTTCCTACTTACATTCTTCCAAAGACTGGCAATATATTGGACTCCTGCTTATGGTAAGCTTTAGCCAGTTCCATTTGTTTTAGTTTCCAAGCTGAATAGCAAAGCTAAAGAAGCTCTTGCAAAAAATAAAATGAGAGGTAAACCATACTGTAAATTGTTCAGTCATTTTGAATGCCCAGTAAGGAAATACCCTTGTATGTGTGTTCATATTGCTAATGGTTTCTCAAGTAAGGATTGAGAAACATAACTGAGGTATAGTGAGGAGAGAATGAAACGTGTTCATGGCTTCAGAGGAGTATCTGCTTTGTTCACCATGACCTAGTGGTGCATTGGCAGTAAGCAGAACAGTAACCCTGTTTTACCTTTCAACATGTGGCCTTTAGAATTCATGTAAGTAGAAAAAATGTTAATCATAACAGGGAATGATAGCCAAATTTACTATATATTTTAATTGATTCAACATAAGAAGTTTTGTCCAATTTTGTTGCAGAACTGTATTGTGAGCATACATAGTTGTGCTATAGATAGATCTAACAAGACAGAAGCTCTCATGAAAGTACTTGGTTAGCACATCTGTATTTTTGCACAGCTGAACATACAGAGTCACTGGGTTGCCCAGGGCGGTCTTTTACAAGAGCAGATAATGATACTATTACTTGTGACAATGTTTAATTGTCTTTGTATTACAAACCAGTAGTACTGTATGATAACTCTTAAAATCTCAAGCAGAGACAGAATTAGGCAAAGTTGTTAGAGAGAAATGATAACCTTTTATGAGACAGATGTGGTTGGAGTAAACAGATTAGATTTGGTTAGATTAGGCTCGAGCAGGGCCTACTGTAAAGGCTCCTGCCCAAGGCTAACTGTGTGGTAAAACCAGTAGTGCTTCTGCTCTGTGCCTCTGCAGGAGCACCCACGACTTACTCATGGGGCAGTAAAACATGCACCTTCTTGTAAGCAGAGACACAGCCTTAGTCACTGCAATTGAGTGCTATTTTCAGCTCTCTCGGAAGCAACCCTCTCAGCTTCCTCCTTTCCCCACTGTTGGTTCTTACCTTCTTTTATATTAACCCCATACTTAAGAAAAAAATAAAAGAAAAATAAAAGTAAAACATCATTTACTTGTCTCCAAGCAGCTCCCTTTTTCAGAGGGGAAAGGGACATTTATCTGTAATCCAAATGTTAAAGGTTGTCACACAGACCATTTGTTCATATTTAGTCCCTCAAATATTTGACAGATTTCATTCTTAACCTGGTGATAGTGGATAACCTGACATCACAGCAGCTTTATCTTGGCATACTTTCCCATAGCCATCTTTCTGAGGTTCCATTGGTTGCTGGCTATTTCAATACTTGTAACTTCGTATCTTAATCACAGTGTTGCCTCTCTCCCTTATTTTTCCCCTCACTTTGCTTAGTAAGGTGATTTTGTGCTTGAGTACTTGTTGCCAATTTCCTTGTGTTTCTCTTTCTGGGACCTTTTCCAGTTTTGTTCATTTAATGACATAAGCAAAACCAATACAAAACTTTACTAAAGCTACATAGTTGTAGCTCCTGTTTATCTTTCAAGTAATATCACTTTGTATGAATACCAAGGAGTTTCTTAGTGTGGGAATAATCTGAATTGTAAAGCTGAAGGGAGTGAAGAAATGCTTTGCTGTGGGTGCGTTTGGGGGAGTTGTTTCTGTTCCGGGAGCTGCTCTTGAAATGATTAGGCAAAATGGTTGTTACAACTTAAACTACTCCTTTAGTAAGACTGTTTTCCTCACTCTGTGTTTCCTTCCCTCCCTCCTAGTAAAGTTACTGTGCTTTTTTTTCTCTCAGATAACAGCACAGAGTAACCAACGCTATGTAATGATTACTTAGAAAAGACAAAGAATTTTATAATGCACTTCACAGAGAAAGACTTTCTTTATAAATTCAGTAGGTATGTGAGGAATTAAAATGTGCAAGAATTATCAAGTTAGGGAAGTGTAGGGCATGCTGCAGTATGGGTAGCAGCAGTGTGAATGACTTGTGCTTAAATGGTAAATATTTGCAATTCCTTTTGAGAGTGCATGCTTGGCTTCAGTTGTATGTAAGTATCTTTTTCAATTCTTAGATGTTTCTGTCATTACTTAAAATAAGCACGTGTTGCCCCAAAAATTCAGAGAATCTGGTGCATTAAGAAGAGGGTTTTTTGGTGGTTGCTGGTTTGGGGTTTTTTTGGGGGGGAAGGTTGTTTTTTGGTTTGTTTGTTTTTTTTTTTTTGTTTTTGTTTTTTTTTTGTTTTTTTTTTTTTTTTTTGTTTTTTTTTTTTTTTGTTTTTTTTTTTTGGTGGTGGAAATTACCTTAGCCTGTTATGCTACGCTGAAAGATATGGTTGTTTTCCACAAATGGATTACATGTGTAATGTATTTACTCATATCTCTCTTCCAGATAGTATTATTGCTTGAAGGTAATAGAATTCTTTAAAGCATTTGGGTTTTTATTTAGTAATTTTCTTTTCTAACAATAATTAGATTTTCTTCTCCCTGCTATTATTGCAGTAAGGGCTCTATCTGAGTGGCTAAAAAAAATAATCTGGAAAATGTCATTGCTTGGTGAAGGGCTAAAATAGTATTTGTTTCTTAAGATCAGACTCCAGAAGGAGTAACCATTGTAGTTATTAAGCACAATGCAGAAAACATTAGTAATGCTGTAGTGTTTAGTAATTAGTAGTCTTTAATAGTAATTAGTAGTCTTTACCAGGCATACCTATGGATAGTAAAATTTAAAATTTAAAATTTGCTTTTTATAAATGGATATTAAATGAACAAGGCTTGCTGTTTTTTTAGAGTTCCAGTGGTGAACTTCAGATGCACATGAACAAAGAAAATTAATGGAAGCACTTCACAATGAAACTATTGCTCCATCTACTGCATAGTCCAGAAAAATCTAATCTACAGAATGGTAGCATGAGCAATGCTAATTGGAGCAATCTAATATAAATGCTGGGATTAGTCAATGGAGGACATAATTATTATTAGAGGATGGATGTCTACAGCAGTGTTTGTAGACAGGCTAAGGGAAATACAATCCCTCAAGCTGTGCTGAGCAAAGTAGGCTGATAAAATAAAAATAAAAAAACCCCTGCGTCTAATAGTCACTTTTCAGAAAGATATTCTTGTTTATCCAGTGATTGCAGAAGTATAGCACTCACATCAAAATAAAATTTGATATTTTATAAATACAACAAAATATTTTCAATATTATTATTATTATTATTGCTGGTTTTACTAATATTTGTGTGTGTGACTTTTTGTAAAACTTTGTATTTTGGCATTTTGTACAACCTATTTAATCATCATTCATTAGGTCTGTTTCCTATTGGTGTGTAATATTTTGTTTAAGTAGAATTATTTTCAAAGTTACTGGTGTCAGGCCTTCTGGTATAGCATAGAAGAGACAAACTGGACTCCTGTATCCATCTGTTTGTTTTTATTCCCCTCATATAATAATTACTAACCCGAAGAACCTTAATTATATATAGCACTTGATTATTAAAGTAATTATGATAAAGTGAAATATTAATGGTGCATGAGCCATTTTCCTAAAATTGTCTTGATTTAATTGAAGATATTTCTAAGACTTGCTCAGTGGGTGACAAACAGAGAAAGCAGACTGAGAGACTATCAAGTGTATTGGCAGGTAGTACAGTTGTCATTTATTGGAATTAAGTTTACCTCCAGAGAATGTTTGAGAAAGAGTAGAAATCTATGCCTGATTTCAGTCAGCTGTTGGGTGGAAGGAAGATGGTAAAAAATTAATAGATTCTTTGTTAGCTGCTTGGTGAAATGAGAAGTATTTAACACAATAGCTCACATCCCCTGGAACTGGAAGGGTTCTACTTAGTTTGGTAAAATACATAAAGAAAAAAAAATTACAGAGTTCCCAGTGAGCCTGGGATAATTTAGGGACTGCACTACTGTGTAAAGGGATATGTGATTATCCCTCCTACAGGGCTGTGGCTTTCCTCATCTCTTAAAAGACAAGGAACATCTTAGGAATGTGGGTAAGAGAGAGATCCTTGGCAGGCTGATGGTGTAAGAGAGAATTTAACATTGCTTTCTGACCCATCCTAAGATTTAGAACAATTTGGTGATATCCATTTGACATCTGGAGTAAGGATGACTTTCTTCTAAGGTTTTGGGGATGGATTCCCAGTTGCTAGCAGGGAGATTAATAGTCCCTGTCACCTGCTGACAGGGTTCCCGTGACTGTTTTCCTGACTCTCCCTTCCTTAAGACTGAATCAAATTAATTCCCATTTTAATATGAGACAGCATCTGATTAGGTTGCCCACATTGACTGGGGATTTCTGGACTGTAAGACACATTACTCTAGTGATACCCAAAGTGTTTTGATGTCCAGGTGACAGCAGAACCAAGATTTGCCACTGCCAGTGTTGGGCTGGAGGCCACCATTGCTGCTCCTGGTTATCTGCTGTACCTCACCATCTAGATAAAGAAGTCTGGAAATGTCTGACTTGACAGAATGCAGTCTGGGGTACTGTCTCAAGGCCATAGCTGGGAATCTGGGATTCCTCACCCACTGATTGTCAAAAATGAGAGAGGAAGTCAGGTGACCATTTTATATATATATATATGTATATTTGTTTTGGTTTTTTTTTCTTACTGTTGGATTGGCTGCTTGTTTTAATGGCTGTATTAATTTTGTGTATGTATTAGTTTTTGCTTAACTCTTTAAGTGTAGATTATTTGGCTTGTGTTCTTTATCTATATATACATGTGTACATTATTTCTTCTACACTTTATTACCTTTTTGTTGTAATGGACTGGGTAAAAAAAATCAGCATCTACTGATTTTAATATTTTCTTTGCATCCTGTGTTGCTTTTTCTTTTGCTTTCTTTACTGACTTGTGTAACATGGACTACTTAATTTATGTTCATTCTTTCTCTTGTGCTTGGCTTTTACACCTTAGCTATACTCTTATATGATTTCTGTTTATGGTTTGAATTCCATACATTGACAGCTATCCATTGTGTATGTGTGGTTGTCTGTATTCAGTATCTAGTGTATAATTGTGTCTGCCAGTTTAGAATATGTAATGAGGTTTTGTTTTTCTAGTTATATCACATACTTTTTAAAATATTTGAGGAATATTGCTGGTTTTTTTATTTTCCTTTTTACAATTTAGCTTCTCAGTTGTATGTATTTCTAAAGTACAAGTTTTGGTAGTAATGATCACAAATAATTGAAGTCCAAAGGTTAAAATAGGTGGTTGCATGAGTATAGAAACAAGGGGCTTTGAGGAGATTGTATTCTGAGCTCTGTGTAGAGTGCACTCTTTGATCATAAGATATGAGCTGGTCCAAGGGGCATACTATGTTTGGCCAGCATAAAATTAAGCATAATCTGTGCAAGGTTGGAAATATATTTGCTAAGCTGAAATGTGATGTAGCATTATCCTCATAAAGGTAAATAGTTACTACAGCCCAACTGAGAACACTTATTTGATATGTTAATTAACATTTGCATGAAAAATAGGACAGAAACCACTCTGCAGAAGACTGTCTTAATTATGCTTTGATTTTATTTTTTGATTATTTTTTTTTTAGTTCACCATGTCCCACTACACCAAAGTGGCTTGAATACACTGTCATTGTCTTGCTCTATATGTAAAATGTGGTTTAGCTTTCAGAAGACCAAGTAAGTTTAGTAGCAGCTTAACTTTATTTGCAGATCTTATCAGATCAGACTCTGCTAGACTGTTTTCAGCAGACGAAGCCATTTTAACTGAATGCTGCTGGAGTGCAGGCTCATTGGTAGAAGGGTCCTATGCTGTCTAAGGTGCTTCCTCCTCATAAGAAGGTGGATGGTTTTCCGGGGATGAAATACTCATGTCTGCAGAATGCTGATTATGTCCTGGCTTAAATATTAAAACAGCATCTCCTTGGCAGATAGGGTCCAGTAGGCACTCTGTACTTCAGTCTTCTGAAGCAAGACTTGCTAGTGACACTGGGAGGCCTTGCTACAGAGAGATGGACCAGAAAACATTATCAAGCCTTGAAATTGTAGAAACTAAACTAGTATGCTCTAGTTTAGCTGCAAGGGGACATCAAAGAGTTCTCCAGGTCAGGGAGAATTCCCTCATACCCCCCCTTGCCAAAGGCTTCAATTCCTGTGCAAGGGCATGAAATAGGCACTATATAATCGGATGTAGGTCCATGCATTTTTTTTCCTCTTCTTATTCTGAAAATTAACTTTAAATACATATGTGTACTATGTACTGTATTGCCTGAAGGGAAATACTAAAATGATTCTCTGTACCCTTTTGGATTAGACTCCCAAATCCCTAAAAGATGTATGTCAAAAGAATATTGGAAAATCCATATAATGGTAACTTCATTTGAAATATATCTTGACATGATCCTCAAACATCATACTCCTGTACTGGCCTATAGCTTCTTTACTAGGACAAGTATGCATCAAATAGTATGTATGGCTATCAAGCTGAATATTTTTAATTGGCCATCTCATCATTTTTCAGAAGCAGGCTCTACTGCTTCTGAGAAAGTTAAGACCTTGAGGTAAAATAAACTGGTAATCTGTCTTGATAGATTCATTATTGTATCCATTGGATGAATCCATTAATGGGGATGTAAAGACTTTAGAAATGTTGTCCAGGTAAAAAACACAAATAAGCAAGCCTACTTTTTTCCTCCCTGCCCCAAGCGAGGAAACCTTGTTGTGGAAAGGGAACAAGTGTCCCTTAGCTGAAGTTTGACTCCCGATGTTGGTTTGCCTCTGAATGGCTGTGTGTTGGCTCTTCATCCTGCTGCCCTGGTGGTGGTGCAGTTGTAGGTGGGTGCAGGCATGTGTCCGGTGCTGGGTCAGCATCAGCATGCATCATGCCACATGTGGACTCTTCCAGAAGCAAGGAAAAAGTTTCCATTTCATAAACTTTGAGAGAAAGAATGTGTTGGGATTCAGAGCCTGGTCTCAATTAGGTGTGTGTATGCTATACTTCTGTAGGAAAAAACTGGAGGTGGCCAAGGTGATTTACTGTTGGTAGTGAGTGCTGGAGATGGTTAGCACTATTATCTGGTCACTGTTTGGTGAGTAAACCTTTCCTTTTGCTACTGTTATCCTTGCCTGGAGGCAAGCCTCAGGTTTCCAGATTGTAGCTGCCAGGCTGTAGAAGCGTCCCTTTCCTCCCGGTTATATTAGAGTATTTTCCACTGCTTTTACTCCTGCAAGTGTTTGAGAAGCTCTGTGTGCTTGACATAATCCCGAACCGTGTAAACTGTTTCATGCCTCTCTTCTCCTGCTTTTCATCAGACTGGTTGAAAAATGACCTGGCCACATCATTTGTAAGTGCAATAAAAACTCCTGCCAGTTTCCTTTGCCAGAAGTTTCGCTTTCTTGGGTGTGTTCCTGTTCTTGTTTGCTCGGTTCAATTAACAATCAACATTAGCATTTAGTTTTCTTTTTGTTTTACAGAGGGTTTTTGTGCGAACTTGGGTGCCAGTGCATTCAGTGCCAGTGCCCTGCAGCTGCCGCGGCTCTGGGTGCTGGCAGGATGTGCTTAGGTGAGCTGGGAATGCTCACCCGGAGCTCTGCTAGCAGGTTTGGAGGTCTCACGAAGCGAGTCAAAAAAGATTGGTGAGCTTAAACTGATCATCTAGAAAGAGCAGTGGCTGGCAAGGAATATTGAAAGATCTCTGAGTGTTTAACAGTGTTTAAATGTATCCAACAGGCTGCAGCAGAAACAGCCTTTCTCCTTCCTCCCCCTCCTCTAGGGGCTTTTCTTCAGGAACACAAGTTCATGTTTTAAGTTTCATGGCTGAGGGAAGTTTAACAATTTATTTTGACAAGGTAGGAAATATTTTACTCTTTTGCTTCATAGGGCTGACTGTAGCTTCTAGTACTATACCAAACAACAAATAAAAATGAGGAACCATAAGATGATTTTAGGCAAAACTACTTTTTTTTTTTTTTCCTTTCTCCCCTCCTCGTCCCTCCCCGTTTTTTTTCTTTTACCTTCCTCTACCTTCCTCCTTTTTTTGTGTGTGTGGTTTTTTTGGTTGGTTGGTTTGGTTTGATTTGGTTTTGTTTTTTTGTTTCTTTTTGTCCTCTTTCCTCTTCTTTTTCCTGTTTCTTTTCCCCTCTCCCCTCGGTTTTACCTGTGATTTACCTCATCAGCTTTTCGCTGGCTTGTCTGAGTTTTCACTGGGGCTACAGGAAGGGTTTAGTTTGGCCATAGCAACTAATGGAGGTGGTATGGGATTATTGTCCTGAATTAGCCCTAGAAAATCTTGTTTGTGTGTGTTTGGGATGAGTCAGGAAGGAAAGTGCCAGGTTGAAATATCTGCCAATTTTGAGTGAAATGGAACAAAGGCAGGAAGGTCCTGTTCTCCTGCACCTGCACGCCTGGCCAGGTTGAGGGCTTGGGGACCAGGGAGGGGAGGAAGCATGTTAGCTGAGTTTGGGATTACAAAAACTGATTTAATACTATGAAGGTATTTGTTTTTCTGAAATATTTTCACTGACTTCTCAGGGGAGGACCACTATTTTATCAGTGATTCTATGTGATAGAGAGCTCCACCCTTCCATGTGACATTTCTGCTGTGTTATAACACTAATAATAATAATAATCAAGACCAAGTTTACTATGACATTGGCAGGATTTATGACAAGTTAGTGTCACTATATGAAAAGTTACAAGTATTCTGAAGAACCTTGTACATGAAGTTTTGAAATTCATGTTAACTGTGTGTGGTGCTGCAAGGGCATGGATCTGTTTTCTGTCTTGAAGATTACTTAAGTACAGAGATGTAAACATTGTATCCTGTCTAGTTTGTGATTAGAACAAAATTCTGTCTCAAAGTTGACAAACTTCTGATATGCCTCACAAAGCTATGTTAAACACCTTTAAAACAAACAAACAAAAAATACATTTACAAAAAGAATCCACCAAAACTTCTAAGGGTTTTAGATACCATAGTCACAAGTGGAGGGTAAGATTTACTCAATGCTTAACATAAGTTTACCTATCACTAGCATATGCTTTTAGAAAGGAGTCTTTATTATGTGTTGACATTAAGGGATTGTATTTCACCCTAGAATAGAATTATTTTACTATTAAGTTTGAAATTGTTGTGTATTTTATTTTTTTAAATACAGAATAGTACAGTAGGGCAGAAAAGGAAAGAGATACAAAATGACTAAGGGGAATTTAAGTTATGTATCTTACTTGATACCATATATTGAACTCCATTCTTGTAGTTTGGATGTTTTATAAAGAAGTTTTATATAAAATGCTTTTCAGAGTTACAACATCAGTTAATGAAATGTTTCCAGATGCTTGACCGAGGCCAGCTTTATTTAAAAAATCATTTTTTCTTGCTGCTGATAGCTTCAAGCTCTTTCAAAAGTTCATGCTTAGAATTCCTACATATTATGTAAATGTCATATAAACAGATGCAAGTACATGTGTTTGATTATCTTCTCTGTGCAGTTCTGGAAAGCCTGTGTGAGAGGAGTACATGTTAAAAACAAATGTCATAGTTTTGTCTGATTCTCTTCCATCTCTGCCATGCATTGGTCTTGGTGTCTGATTTAAAATCTGTATATATATGTGCGTGTGTGTGTGTATTTTCCCTCACTGGAAGAGTGTGTTTGTTTCTTAGGTTTTTCTGAGTTCAGTTGTGCATATCATCCTGTTTCAGTTGATTGCCTTGGGTTTTCTTGTGGTTTTTCATAACAAAGTTTCTATCATGCATTCTCCATCTGGTGTGCATTTAATTACTGATAAATTATGAGAAGACTCGTGTACACACATTTGGTCTTTTTAAGTTGCCCCCTCCAAAGCACTATTTCACATGTCTAAGAGATATGAAAAAGTACAGCAGATAGTGCTTTATTAACGTTTTGATTGAGATCAGAGGTGCTTCAGTAATTGTAGTATGGTGTGATGGGACATGTGGCAAGAGCAGACTGTGTTTTTGTACAGAGGTCAGGGTTTAACTGGAGAGGAGTGAATTCCCTTCTCTTGGCACTGCTGATGGACCAGGTGCAGTTCAGTGTTGCACCATGTTTCAAAAAAATTGACTCTCCTAGTTTAGTTTGATTGTTACTTCAGCAAAAGAAAACTACTTGCTGGAGGTGGTTTGCTACAGACAGCAAGCAGTTAAAAAGTGAAAACAGCTGGATATCAGGGCATTACTTATCATCTTTCCTTTCTCTCTATTGTGAATCAGAGTTGTTCATATCATAAATTTCTAAATCCTTCAGACTCCCTCTGTCTGGACTTGCTTTTATTACCTTCTGAAATGTGACAGCTGTTAGGGATGCTCATGTGGATGGCACATGGTTGAAAATGTTTGGAGTCACAGCTATAAAAGTTGTCTGCAAGAAACTTCAGAACAGGAGATAATACAGAGAAAGGAAGTGTGATGATAGCCTTTTCTAGCACCATGCATGCATGAACTGATTGTACCAAGAGGTTTGCCTTGTGCTCATTCCAGAAGGGGAAATTCAGAACTAAGTTCCTTTGATCAAGTCAGGCATATGTGGAGGCAGATCAATGGGTAGAAGTTATCCCATTACTCAGAAGCACTATAGAAGCCTTCAGTGCTGTTTGGTTGAGGAAGATCGCGGTTTCGTTGCCAGAGTGGTTTTCAAGACTTTTTAAGACCAAGCTATCAGAGCAGTTAATATATGTAATGATGTAAATTTAATTACATTGTATAATCCATGAGTATACTACTACAGTTGCTAGCTAAATGGCTAAAGGATGCTGAATAAGTAGTTTGGCACATACTTTGTATCTACTTGGTGGAGTTAGTTCTTCTGCACTTTCTTTAAGAAAATAATGTGTCAATAGTGTGTCTGGACCAAGATGATCTTGCTTTTGCAAAGCTGCCCTGGGTAAACAAGAAAGATGATAGCTTTGAGTCTTGGGGAAACAATGGCTCAAGTTAACTCACTTGTCATTTTCATGCCATTGACTTTCTAAAATAACTTCACTGGAACACGCCAGGAACAAGCCTAGTTAGGAGCAATAAGTGTTAGTTGAGATTTCTTCAGCTGCCATCTAAAATTGAATGCTAGAATTACTAGTTCAAGGTTTCTCAAAAGGTATTTGTTCCACATGGGTTTTTATTTTGTTTGTTTTCTTAAAATACATGACTGTGACTACAACTTTTGTTGCCTTTTTTTGTTTAAAATTGCATTTCATTTTAAGAACCATCTAATTTTATGTGTTGATTTCTTGACATTTTGTGTAACACTGGCATAAACTGAATATGCAGGGAGTCATGTTTGTGATGTACTTGTAAGGTAGTACTTCCCACTACATTATATATATTATCAAGATATCTAGAGAAGTGTCATCATTTCTAATTAAAATGCTGTATAAGAAGTGCAGCTTGTCCAATTGTTGTGGAATTGATTTTAGATAGCAATAAAATTTAAGGAGAATGTTATTTTTCATAGCCAGCTTATTTCCAGCACTCTGAAAAACTTCTCAGAATGTGGAGATTGTTCTTCTGAAATAGCATTTTAAAATAACCATGTAGTAGCTGGTGCATGATGAATGAATGTATTGTCATGGTCCAGAAAAGTCTTAAAGCCACATAGCCTGGCTTTCTAGCCAGTGTGGCTATTGAATGCTTCTGCGGAATTTGGCTTTACCATTGTTTGGCAGTAGTCTCACAGATGCTGTTATTTGGCCTAACAATTTATTATTATTATTTTTTAATTTCCTTAGCATTTAAGACTTGTTATATTTCAATTTCATTATGATTTCTACAAGTTGATGAGTTTCCAGTTTAAATTCTTCTGTAATTTCCAACAATAGCAAACTGTTTCTGTACAAGAGAGAGGCCTATTGCAAGAATTAAGAAGAGTAATTTGAATTGCATTCCGTGCTGTTCAAATTCACAAATTATAAACAAATATATACATACACACATACATATATGGCTCACAGACTTAAAAACCTGACTTTTCTGCATGTTTTCTGTCAACTTTGGGCATAGCTGGCGAGAATGGTTGACTGCAAAGGTAATTTGTCTGAGAAGGAAGAATTGTCTGAAGCATGAACTTTGTTATTTTTTTTCCCTTTTCAGATTTGTTTCTGTTATCTTGCCATTATGATTAAACAACAGCTTTCCCTGTTAAAACTGCATTAAAATATATATATCCCATCAGTCTATCTCTTGCTTTGCCTGTGTCATTGGGCTTGCTCTCCTATCCATCTGTTTATCTAAAAGATGCCTTCATGTATCTGCCGAAAGTAGGCTAATCATTTGGAGTGTATGAAATTGGTAATTGGTACCAGGGTTGCTAATGCTTCTGGTAGTCATTGTATTTCAAGTAGTGAAAATCTGATTGTGTGCATGAATAGGATCAAAGCCTTAAAACTTGCTTGTGCAGCATAGTGCTGTAGTGCTGGATCCCGTTCTAGGCACAGTTATAATTTTCATTATTAGCACCATACAAATACTGATCTTGGAGGGCGTTTTCTTAGGACAGACTTATGTGGGCTCTGGTTTATCATATGTAGAACTGATGTTCAGTGTTGAGGAAATGTTTAAAAGCTTCTTTGCCTGGAGTTGTCCTTCTAATCCTCTCTTTCCAAGTCGACAGAAAATATTTTAATTATGTGCTTCTAAACAATAATTACTATTGCTGGTGTGTTATTTAATGGTTGAATAAATTTGTCAGATAATCCCGAATCTAAATGTGTCTAGTTTGGTTCTGCAGTAAGTTGAAAAATGGTTTAGCAGCGAGGGTAAAGTAGCATTTTTCAGAGAGACTCAGATAATGAAAAGAAAAACAGAAAATTAAAGTAAGGTCCATTCTTTTAGCCAGTGTGAAGAATTAATAATGCTGGAGGTGATGTAAGCAAAGTTGTGCCACATTTGGGAAGAATATTCTCATTGTGGTATATTCCTTGTTTTTTCTGGCTGTGTTGCACCTGTTTGCTTGTTTTCCCAATTCTACTATGCTTATGTCTTGAAATAACTCTGCTCAGCTCGGTGGGACTATCTGTAAGCCTGGATGTTTACAGGATGTTATCAGGGTATAGTAATTGCAAACTGAAGTTGGAAACACTGCTTTAAAATTTATAATTTATTTTATATAAGAAAATAGTTACAAGGATAAGGAATGATGGATGCGATCATCATAGTCCAACAGGAGGTTGAGTATTTGGAGAAACAATGAAACCTCCCATTGCTTTCTGGCTCTGCTTTCAGCTTAAGAGCAAAAATCTAAAGAAGATTGGTCTATAAAGAAACAGAGTTAGTGTTCTTTATGAAGGTATCAGGACACTCACTTTTTGACTGAAGCAGTGAATAATGGGAAAATACTGTCTATTTTGAGTTCTGTTGGTGCATTACACTTAACAGGAACTGAGTGATCTGGGAGTAAGCTTGACTTTCTGTTACAAAATCTTAAAGCTGGTCTGAGAAGACACTGCTTCTGCCAACAGTATTTGCTGGCCTTTAAATCTGTAACTTAAAAGATTAGACATTAAATTTTACTTGTTGAGCATTTGTACCCATCTGCCACTAATACTAGAAAGCATTTGAAATACTGAAACACTTAACACCCCTTTGACATCCTCTCTTACTTTGCTTTCTCCTTGAAACATTTCCAAGCCTCATCTGAATCTTGACCCTTATACTTGGGAGTTAAAAGAGTACAGAAGTAGTGGGGATTTCAATAACTTAACATTTATTGTGGGATGATGAGTTTCCATGCATTAAAAATAACATTCTTTTAGTTCTTCAGACTTTCTGAAATTTAAAATATGTTTGAGATACCATTGAGTTTTTTAAGACCAAATCATAGTTTTTAAATAAAGATGCAGATTGCTTGCTACTTAAATTTTTTGTTACTTTTGTTATGTTATTTATTTACAAAAGGATACAAACAGGTCTGGGGAACAAAGTTTACTTCAAGAAATGTTTTTCTCAATGATATTTGACTGAAGAAAATTAAGAAAAAAATAATTGAGTGAATCCTTGTTTCCAAATATGCTAAAGTACAAATATTTTTATTCTATGTATTTTTTTAGACTAAATTTGATGAGTATTAGACAAATTTATTTGTAACATTGTGAGATAGTGTACAGTTTGGCATAGTTTCATATTAAAAATGAATCAGTAATGGTTTGATTACTGCCTAGGTGTCCCTAATTTTACTTTTGGAGTTTGTAAAATCTTTCTGCAGACTTTTTCTTGAGACCTGCATCAAAGACATGCCCATGGACAGCGTGTTCTGCTTTGGGCTACCATGCAAAGTTATCAGTTATATTATAAAATAAATAAATGATTCCCCTTGACATGTTTTTATGCTTTTAATCTATTCTGCTGCAACTGTATAAAATTCCAAGTATTCCCAACAATTTCATCTGTTTTCCAGCACACCTCTGTGGATGGATACACTGAACCACATGTCCAGCCAATCAAATCAAGTAGCAGGCAAAACATCCCCAGATGCAGAAATTCTATTACATCTACCAATGAAGAGCATCCTCACATTGGAAATTATCGCTTACTGAAAACAATTGGAAAAGGAAATTTTGCCAAAGTGAAACTGGCAAGGCATGTGCTTACTGGAAGAGAGGTAAGGCTTTCAAAAAACAAACAAAAAAACAAAACAAAACAAAACCACAAAATAAAACATCTGACTGTGGTTTATATTCTCTTTGACTATATATATAAAAAGTATATTTGCTTTTCAGTTGTCTCTTTTCTTCTGAACAGCAAAAGTGCATTTTTTGTCATAATAAAGGAAGATGCAAAGAGGTTGTTTCAGGAAAAGTTAACTGAGGTCTGAGGTTTTTTCTTCTAACCACTCACCCCTGTTTTTTAAAATTTAACTTCTTAGTGAAGAGATAAAAAAGTTTGCTTTGCATCAAGGGG
This sequence comes from Calypte anna, assembly GCF_003957555.1. Classification (NCBI taxonomy): domain Eukaryota; kingdom Metazoa; phylum Chordata; class Aves; order Apodiformes; family Trochilidae; genus Calypte; species Calypte anna. The sequence continues at coordinate 26,273,570 of NC_044246.1, forward strand.
TGTTTGGGAGACCGGGAAGGGGGGTGGGGGGATGTCTGTTCATACAAGGGCATTTCCAAAACCAAGGAGAAAGCAATTGATAGATTTCACTGATACTGATAATCTATTAATAGACTGTTGTTACTGAAATCTATTGATAGATCTTATGTTTGAAGGGCCTGGTCTTGCAGTGGACAGGATAACATTGTTCTGTCCAAACACTGACAGAAGTATAAAACTGGTTTTGGTGGTACTATCTGGTGGCAAAATTCTGAGCACCTTCTCATAGATTCTAGTAGCTCAGGAAATTTTGCTTGATAAAATGCATAAATGCCTTACAGTCATACCTGTATGTTTTCTTGCAGAAATGCGATGTATTTTGTTTGAAAAATTTTCTGAGTTTAGTAACCTATGTTTGCTTGGGTTTTTTTCCAAGGTTGCTGTGAAAATAATAGACAAAACCCAGCTAAATCCCACCAGTCTCCAAAAGGTAAGAATGAAACGTAACATAGGAAATTCTATAGAAAGTTGAACCATGCTCTTTTATTTACTTGACAAAAATTCTTGGTTCATTTCATCTTGATAAACAAGCATCTTTGTGTATGTATAAGGTTGGGAGACCTGTCTTGGCTATAATGCTCCTGTGCAATTGTCTGAAGGCAGCTACTCTGTGTGGTTCCTGTCTAAGCACTGCTTCTTTGCTCTTCCTCCTCCAGCTTTACTCTTTGCTGACAATAAAATTTGTATCTGATGAGGTACACAAGTTGTCTACATACTAAATCAAGACAAAGCTGTCAAGGATAGTACATTTTTTTGTTTGTTTTTCTTGAATGCAGTTATTGGTTGCTTTGGACTTAGAAGTGTGCCAGATTTTATAGTGCTTTTTTTAACCTTTGTTTTTATATTCTTCCAACTTTAATAAAATATTTGTTAAGCTCAAGGGACCTTTGCCTATTACTTCTTTTGTCTGTAGAGTTGACAAAGTGGCTGAACATAATCAGAACGTTCTTGTTTGTTTGTGCCAATAGGCATAAATTCAGAAGGTCTTCATATCTCTTTTGATAAGAGTCTTAACAAAACTCTGTGGGTTTTATTTGGTTTGGGGTTTTCTACTATTTAAGGATATATATGTTTAGTTTTGGCTGAAGCACAGAAATATTGTATTGTCCTACTGGAGGCTGCCCATTATAAAACATTGGTATGTTTTTCATTTATGTATACTAGACTGCTGCTGTCTGTAGCTGTAAAATGAGAGCAAGAGACTAGGGCTTATTGCTGTTCTTTTATCTCTGCCTGCTGTTAAATTTATTTTATTGTTTAACTTTGATTAGAGGGAGTTATAAACAGCTCTGGTTTGTTTTCTTTTTTTTTTTTCTTATATTTGTTTTGTTTGCTTACTTTAATTTCTCTTCTGTTGTATTGGTGATTGGGGGTAAGTTCTTAAGGTTTCTATTTTTTTAATTCAACATACTGTGCAGAGTCTATGCAAAAGCTTTGCTATCCTTAACTCCTGTATCCTTTGTTAGCAAATCTCTGCTAACATTTGAGCTAGTAAGGAGGGACCCACAGAGGAAGTCTGTCACTGAGCACACAGGGGAAATTCTGTGCTGCCCATGTAGCTTCTTTCCTACCCGTATTGGTATTTACACTTGCAGAGCTAGGCAAGTTTGTCTCAGAATCATAGAATCATCTGGGTTGCAAGGGACCTCTGAGATCATCAAGCCCAACCCTTAAGTCTTGTTGGTCAATGAGAGAGTAAAAAATGCTAAAACTCTCTGATAAACTTAAGCATGAAAATTTTGCTTCTGGGATGATTGCTTTAATGGTAAATAGCTTGTATTTCACACAAAGATGTTCAATAATAATTCAACAAATAATTCCAATTATAAAAGAAACTTTCATACCCTGTGAAGCTTACTGTCACGCTGCACGAGTAGCACAGAAAATTTTCATGTGATAGACATTGCTGCTGTTACTGTTTTTTGCTGATAACAAGCTGATAACAAGATGAACATGTAATTTTCAAGAAAAATAATTTTTGTTTAAAGCTCTAAATGTCTTCAGCTTCCTATAGTGTTAAGAGAATTTTGACTGAAACTTAATATTGACTCCTTGAAAGCTTTTAGGCAAGCTTAAGCAGTTTTTGCATGAACACTCAAGTAACTAGTTTGTTTTTGTTTTTTTTTAAAAAGCAATTAAGGGTGGGAGGGTGATTTATCAGAATGTTTAGAATGATGGCTTCTGTTAGTATTTTGAGGTCACTTGTGTAGTATTGTAAATAAAACAATAACTTTTTTTTTCTTGTTCTGTGAAATCAGTACTCTTTTTGCACTACGCTATTACACAGTTTGTGATTCTTTATGTACTATATAACTGTAATATGCATTTTTATGATTTTGCCATTAGGGTTATACTGTGCACAGGATGGTTAAGTAGTGAATTTTTCTTCAAGAGATAATGTTGGGAATGGGAAGCAGTGATACTAGAATTGTTTTAATAAGAACAGACATTTCTACAATGAATACATATTAAGGAATATTGGAGTGTGTTGCTCTCACAAAAATACCACTCCAAAGTTTGGACCCATCTAAATCAGTGTGGTTCAGAGGACAGTCTCTGGAACTTTAAAAATGGTCAATTGTACACAACTGGTCAGCAAACTTAGAGGCCTTCATTTGGTGTTGTTTATTGTTAATTAAACAAGACAACTGTGTAGTGATCTTAGGCACAGGGTCTTTCACAAAACCATCCCCTTTCTATACACTGTAATATAAAGGATACCAAGGGGAAGTAGGTTTTGCCATCATACTTGCTACTGACCTAATAAGCATGTTGAGGAACTGAAGCTGTTCGTGCACTGTTCTGTTTTGTAAACAAATATTTGAGCAGGAACTTCAGTTGCTGGAAGTGTTCTGCAGGCTGGGTCTGCAGTTAGTCACGGATAGGAAAGCACAGGAGGTGTTTGGTTTGTTCTAGCTGCTCTCCAGTGTTGTTTATGCTATATATTATGGACAGGGTACTTTGCAGTCATATTTTAACTTAAGCCAACAAACGTTAGGAGATGAGACAAGCAAGCTGATGTGAATTTTTAAATTTTACATCCTTATGCATAGAGTGTAATTGTCTTAAGTTATATTTCTTGCTTCAGGACCTCCGTGTCTCTGAACAGATGAACAATGTTCAAGGGCACTGCCTTTTATTTTGTTTTCAAGTTGCTCAGCATGCGGTTCCTATCTTACTCGGCACCTGTTTAGAAGGCAGCTGACTCTTTTTTGTAAAATTGCTGCCTTGATAGTAACATATTGTGCTGACTTGGCTTTTTCCACTGTCATGATTGAAATTTGTTCCCAAATGTAAGTATTTGGGTTTCATCATAATTAGGATTTATATCAAAATAGCTTTTTATTTTCTGCATATCTGTTTCCTTTGTAGCAGCTAGTGTGCTGCTTCTTAGTTTCTGAACATATCTGAAGCCTCAAGTTTGAGTTCCTTCTGTTGCTAAGAAAGGCAGAACAAAAGGAAAAAAGCAGTAGTAGTCTTAACAATTCCAATGTTACTTATTGAAAGCTATGATTTTTTTGCACCATTCCTCTTCAGAAATGACTTGGAATCTGAAGAAGCACATCTTTCAAAGCAAGAAAAAGACTTGTTTAACTGAAGACTTTTAATTTTACAGTAGTCACTTAAAATAGTAAATCTTAAATGAAGATGTCAACCTGACAGCAAGCAGAAGTGTTAGCAATGGTGTGACAGGAGGTCTTTGTACTTTCTGTGGTTTGTGCCTTGAAAAATTAAGCTGGAAAAGCCAGAATCAAATTTTCATGTCTTGTGCCTTTTCCATAGGTACTAATTCTGTGAATTAAGTATGGTACTGGCTGTCAACAGGAGATGCTTGTTCAAAAGTTTCTCTGAATGGGAACACTTTATTAAGAGCTAAAAGCAGTCCTATAAATATGTGGTGGGCTGGGAGAAGTCAGAGAGTACTTTGACCAAAGAGCAGTACACTGCTCTCAAGAGAATACCTGTGTTCTTGAATTCTGAAAGCACTACTTTTTCACAAATAAATAGATCATTATATGATCCTGCAGCTTGCCATATAGCAAAAGAATATCACTGTTCTGCACAGATTCCTATAAAATTAACAGACTTGGTTTTACAGGAAATAACTGTCTTGTTTTAATAAATCTCTTCCTTTGCATATAGAGGTACCCTGGGTATTACAGAGGTGTGTAGTGATGGATATACATAGGTATTGGCATAGTGAGTGTTAATTACCAGCATACTTCTGCAAGGCACAGGTTGCCCATGGAAGTCATGGATGCCCCCTCCCTGGAAGTGTTCAAGGCCAGGTTGGATGGGGCTTAGAGCAACTTGGTCTAGTGGGAGGTGTCCCTGCCCTTGGCAGAGGACTTGGAACTAGTTGATCTTCAAGGTAATTTCCAACCCAAACCATTGTATGTAATCATTCTATGAAAGTAGTGGAGGAGGGAGGAACAAGATTTATTCCAAACTATTGTTCCATGGAATGGAGAGTTGCAATATGGATTTATCTACCATAATACTTGAGTGCTGTCAACACTTCTATTTGAGCGTTATCCATTGTTCAAGGGTTTTCTAAATTATTTCTCTCTTAGGAGAGAAAATTGGTGGGTGGAGGAGTAAATGTTGGCATTTTCTTGCTTGGTGTAAATGTTCATCTATACTGGACTAAGTAAAATACTGAATATAAACTGGAACTCCACAAAAACAATTAATTTGCCCAGTTTTAATTTGTTGTTTTGAAATCTGCATTTAAATAAGGTTCCCTACTCTTTCTTCTTCCGCATTCTGTGTCAGTGAGAGACCTGCACGGATCCTCTTGGGCTGTATGGTCCAGGGAACTGCAGTAGTGGGGCTGTGTTCGTGTTTTCTAGCCAGTACTGTTCCATTATTTCAGTTCTTTCAGCCTTTCAGCCAACTTCTGTCTTCCAGACCTCCTTTGTCACACCGTGCAGCTTTAGCAAAGCTGCTTGACTCTAGTTACACAGCATTGTGGAATACATGTTACATTTGCCTAATTTGGAAGAAGCTTATGCCTGAGCTCATTCAGAAGAAGATCTCAAAACTATAGTTACTTGTGTTAGAACTGCACCAAGTAAGTAACTGCTAGAACCCTGTCAAAAGCTGACACCAACAACTGCATAACATGGACTGTCAGAGGAATGTGGATCTCCCCAGGAACCTTTGTGCTGTAGTTCCAGTAGTGGGCTGCTTCAGGTGCCTTTGAGTCAAAAAAAACCAAACAACCAAAAAACCCACCTCAGGGTTACTAAGCAACAGGCAGATACCCAAACTGACCTTGTGAATTTGTTTAGTTCATTCAGAGTTTGCCTTAGAATATCTGTTTTCTTTCAAAAGGTTGAGACTAACTGCTGCTTCTTGAATTGCTTATAGTGATTACCAAGATGGTTTACCTGCTTTTATGTGAGAACATTTGATTTAGTTTTCAGAAAAAATGTCTGTTCAAAGGGTATATAATAACAAGACATGAAGAATTATAATGGCATTTATATCGAATAAGCCAAAGCCTATATTTTTGGTCCTTGTGGTGTCTTCTATTCAGAACACATACTGGTAAATGCTTCTTTCATATAACAAAAGTATTTGCATTGTGTTAGGGGTCAGTAATGTTCTGTATTCAGGCAGGTAATTTTTTGTCCATCTTCTAATAGGCTTTTTGCTTTCTGGAAGAAAAAAAGCTGCATGTTGTGTGGAGCAAAATTTCTTGTCACAATTTCAGTCTTAAACCAACTAGTACACCTCTAGTTCCTTTGAGAACTCTGAATAGAACAATGCACATCTATCTTTGCAATTACTATGTGCTTCACATTACATGTAACATGGTTTCTTAATGGTCTCTTTTCTAGGTATGGAATTATTTTATTTGTAGAAGTATGATGGTTTCAACCTGCTTATGAACACAAACACATGCATTCACTGCTGTAACTCTTATACCAGCATTAATACTGTGAAATATCTTTCCAGTCTTCTGGCAGTTATTGCAGTTTTCCACATACTTGCTTAGAAACCCTTTGAAGCTGTCATACAATATAATCTCTTAGTTTAGATTTGTTAGCATCTGACTAATTGATATTGATTTACCAGAGAAGTGTTTTTCTGACCATGATACTGTGCAACAAACTAAATACATAAAAACCAAACCAAACAAACCTACAAAGAACAGCCTGGTATGATGTCTTTTTTTCATGGCAGTAAATGGTTTTATGACTAAACAAGTATATTTGCTAAAGGTAATTATAGTGCATAGTGATAAAATAACCATGTGTTACATTTTGAACACAAGTAAATGGCATCATACTGTTTGTGTTTTCTCAGATAAATGCCCCATCCAAGTAGTCTTTTCTTTCTTATGAAATTGTTTTAAAGGAAATTATACAGCAATTAGGTATTAACTAGCTTGAAATGCATAAATAATGTAAATACAGAACTAGAATAATATTACTTGATCAAAAGCTGAACTTCAAGATGTTGCTCTATAGTCTTACTTGTAGAACATATGCAGAATTAAAAAAATGTTATGACTAAATTGCACAAAGTGAAAAAATAATTCTGTCTAAGCAAAATTTTAATTTATCTTGTGGCTTTACCCATTATGAAATACAAACTGAAGTGCAGTTCTTTGAGGGGATGTTCAGTCTCTGGATGGTATCATTATACCCTTTTGCAAAGGTAGCATCTGAAGAAATGAGACTTATTTTGAAAATGGAAAGATATCCTCTGAGACATCAGATGAGCAAAACAGCAACATTACACTTATGTGCTGAGCCAAGTTTCCCTCTCTGTAAGGAGGACTGTAGCACTAAGATGTTTCCAGAATGGCTGAGCATTACACTGAAGCCAGGGACATTTTCTTTGTCCATTTCAGCATCCTACTTCAGTCTAGCTGCAATACAGGACTAAAGAGCACTCAGCACAGTGACAGTGGGAATATGCTGTTCACTTGGGGTAAAACAGTGCAAAATTACCAGTATTGGCAGCCTCAAGTGTAGAGTAACAGATATTAATAGTAATTTTGGATTGCTTTATTTATCTTCTTCACTTTGAGCCCCTATATGAGTCTTACTTCACCTCTCATTTTATAAACTCATGAATGCTACAAATTTAAGATGGAAGACCCCTTGTTTCCCTTGTTTCTGCTTTTTTTTTTTTTTTTTTAAAAAAAAAAAAGTAAACAACTGTGTCTTAAGTAAGTTTGTCCAGTTGTTTTGAGTTATGTAACTTAGGGTCATAGAGCAAATTCTGATCTATCAAATCAAACTTTCAGGCCTTACTGGGGACAGAAAAGACGTCCCTTTTTGCAACCTAGTATAAAATTCAGTAGCTGTGAGAAAAGTGAACTCCACCTTTTTCACCTCTGTGGAGCAGCAAGACTGAGAATTTGGTATCTAATTCTATTGCAACATCTGTGTGTTTGACTTTCTGTAGTACTACACCTTGTATTTGCATCCACAGCTATGTATTTTTTCAGGGTAATCAACTGAGCTCGCCAGACACTAAGCAATTGAATCAGAGAGAATTCTGAATAATCTTTTGGTTTTCGTTAGTGTGAAACTCCAGAGGGCTATAAAATTTCTGTGTCTGTTTGTATAAAGCTTAAAAATTAGTAATTTTTTTGGTGTGCATTTGGTAGCGATTATTGTTATGTAATGTATAAGATTGTTTTCTGAAGTTCAGTATTTTGTGCTAATGCTATTTTTTGTGGCTTATGTCACTTCTTTTTGCCATCGAAAACCACATATCTTGCATAACTTCCCTGTAATAAACACACTATTAAGAAAATTGTCTTGCTTCCTTGACAGTTGTTTCGAGAAGTACGAATAATGAAGATACTGAATCATCCCAATATTGGTAGGAGCCCTACATTTCTGCAAACCTTTTATTGTTTTACTGTTTACATTTCACTCTTTGGCTTTATTTGATTGTACTTTATTGCTATGCTTTTGTTCATTCAACTTGGTTAGATAATAGGACAATGAGCATTCTGTAAATGCTTCATTGTTTCACCTCCTTTATTGCCTTTGTTTGAAACAAGAACTTTGCTCTATGGAGATAAACTGCTCTGTCCAGGAAAGCCTGATCACAAAATTGGAGATGTTGAGTGCTCTTTTCTCTTGAGGGCCCCAACTCCTCCCCTCTGTCCACTGAAATTGCTCTTGAGAACAAAAAGCATGAGTTTTGTAGGTGAAAGTAGCTTAGTCTAGGAAAGACTCCCAGCGACTGATATTTCCAGAAAATTAGAATTACAAAGTATGTAATTTTCCCTTTCTGCTTTAGTTCTTTCACCTACCCCACAGCTTCAGGGCCCTACTTTGTGATGACAATTCTTCTGGCTGAGGAGGGCTGGACAGTCTTGTTCCAGAGACACTTAATGGTCCTGAATCGGCCAGAGGGCTTGTAGCATACAAGGTATGGACAAGGTGTACAAGCTCTTACATGCTAGGCAATCCCTTCTCATCCCTTGAATTGTTTGTTGCTTTTTCAGCATTCTGAGCTTCTGCTGGTTTTTTTCATTTTCTCGGGGGTGGTGGTGGGGAGTGTGTTTGTTTTAAATGACTAGTTAATATTATAATCTGAGGAAAATCTTTCAGACTTAACTGTTATGGAATCCACAGTTTTTAGTTGGTCAAATGTCAGATTTCTAACTGGGAGCAGTTTACTAGTGAGACAAGGAAAATTTGTATGATCTTACAGATATATTTGTCAATTTAAAGACTAATTTCAGCATGAACTCATTTATACAGTGTGCATAAACTTTGATAAAATTGTGAATTAATATGCTTTATTATCAACTGTGATTTAGAAATTAATTTTGCTTTTTCCTCCCTCAAAAGAATGCTAACCTAGAGGAGAGGAAGTTTATATATGGTTTAGTGCTATTGCTTCCATAAATTATACTCACCTTATGAGTAATGCTTTTTTGTGCTGTGCTTTTGCTCCCTGCTGCAATTTCTCTCTCACTCATTTTTCTTGCAGTAAAATTATTTGAAGTTATTGAAACAGAAAAGACATTGTATTTGGTAATGGAATATGCCAGTGGGGGTAAGTGTATTCTTAATTCTGCTTTAAGGATAGACTGAAATACAGAAAGCCATGCTGGTTGCATGCCTAGGAGCGATTTAAGGATTTTATGGTTAATGGATTATTCCAATCTGGCCTTCACAACAGTCCTAGCAGACCTCCCACCACAGACTTTCTTGCCTTCTCTGCTTTCTGTAAAGTAACATATTAGGTTTGTGGTTAAGGGAAGTTCCAGTTCCAAGGTTTCTGCTGGAATGTCAGGAGATAAATCTGTTGCTAATTCTGGCAAAAGCTTGACTCAGTATTTATCGCCTATATTTAGGCAAGCACTGGTGCCTCATTTTATCTTGAAAATGTGTGCTAAAGCACTTGAGAGTCAGGTCCAGGGGTGGGAATAAAAAAAAAACCCACAGGAAGGAGGAACTATGGAATCATAAAGGGTGAGGGGGGTAGGGGGTGTCTGAGAAGCTGCTTAGCATCTGAATGGGAAATGTTTGAATGTGGAAAGGGAATCTTGCACAGGGCTAGTAACCAGCTAGGAAGGCTGCTGTCAGACAGTGCAGAGATGAGGATCTGAAAGATATTTGAGCAGCTTTTTTAGAAAGAGAACAAGAATGAAAAAAGAGACTTAATACAGATTCTGTTAAGTGAAGCTGCTAGAGATATGCAAAACAAATCTGGTACATAAGAAGCTGCCTGTTTCCCAGTGTGTCTTCTATCAATATGAAAGTTTTTCATTATTAAAGTCTATTTTTTGTTTGTTTCTCAGTGGTTTTTGAGTAAATTTATTTTAAAATTGAAGAAGCCTTTGTATGAAGGGAACAGTTTTTATATTTCTTGACTATTGCATGCCTGAAAAATTAAATCAAATGCAAACAATAAAAAGGCATTTTTCCTGGCTGCATCTATTTCCTTCCCCTTCAAGAAGGGGGGGGGGGAACATGTTGTTTTCAAGCATGATTTGATTGTGCATGACAGTCAAAATTAAAACCTGGGCAGTAGGACTGATGTTTTGTCATTTTTGTGGCCAGGAGAAGTGTTTGACTACCTAGTTGCACATGGAAGAATGAAAGAGAAAGAGGCTCGTGCAAAATTCAGGCAGGTATGAAATTAACATTGGCTCATTTGTTTCTATTTATGGTGCTTTCAGATAGACGTGTGTGAGCATACTTCTTTTAATTTAAGAAAATACTAATTGTTGTGATAAATGTTTATTAAAGCTGAAGTGGAAAAAAATCTCTGAAGTGAAAAGTATCTGCTTCCTACATACTAGCTAAAAATAGTATGACTGTTTTACATTCTTTTCTAGTGGATGTTCCTAGGGGCCACATTTTTTTATTGTGACTTACTTGAGGTCTTAATCCTTTTCTGAATATTTTTTAATTTAACAGATGTTCTATCTTAAGATATTGATGTAATGACATTGCTGTGTCATGTCACATTGTTCTCTATGAAGGGTGTTCTGTAACAGGTTTTTATAGTCTTACTAAAAAATTTCTCATCTTACCCCTCTTTTTATCCCATTTTTAGTAATTATTTCATGAAAATCTGTAAAATTTTGTAATTTCCAGTATTAAGGCATATAATTAGCATGTAAAGAAAGATTTTAACTTGCTGTTCAGACTTAGTTTTTGTTATACATATTTGAAAGATGTGTATGAATATTATATATATTTTTTCTTTTATATTTATTGTGATTGTGCAATCTGCATTTTAAATGGATGTTTTTTCTATTATGTATGTATTAAACTTTTTAAATAAGAAATTATCTGCTTTTAGAGACATCTTAGTATTTGAGCTTTACTGAAAACTTACATGAATGTTTTCTAAAATGAAAGCTTTATTTTTTTATTATATAAAATATTTCACTGATCATCTTGGTGTTTCAGATTGTATCTGCTGTGCAGTACTGTCATCAAAAGTGCATAGTACATCGTGATCTTAAGGTAGGCAGTTAATTCTTTTTCATTTTGCTGTTTGACAGTATAGACTTGATTTTATTCTTGCCGTTGTCTCCGTGTGTCTCAGACATGTCAATGAGGGAACTATCACTTGTATTTTATTCTCAGTTTTCTGAAGCACAAGAATAATGTAGCTTACCTGTTGGAACTGGAGAGACAAGAATAGAATATATGTTACTTTTGTTCCAGTTTTTGGTTTTCAAAAAGTTACATGCTCTCCAAAGAATTGTACCTGCTGGCATGCAGCTATCTACACACCAAAGGTGCAGAAGTTCAATGATACCACTCAGCACCAATTGATTAAAACATTTTTATTTTGTAGTATACATAAAACAAACTTTTAGTAACTCATAGATGTTTTTTTCAACTTGTGGTTTGTACTCTAGTGTTTAATTCAGGCAGAAAAGTAAACCAAAGGTAAATAGAAATTAGTCACTTTTTTTTTTGTGCTTTCTAGTAATCTCTCTTTATTAACATACCAGACCATGTGAAAGAGTTCAGCAATTGTAGGTAAAACACACCTATGGTCTTTGCGCCAGGTTTAGATAGCATGGACTTAACACAAGATCTTCACCTTAAAGTGAAAGTTGGCTTATGCTCTTGCTTTGATGCCTTTAACAAAGAAATTGCTGTTGTTGGTTCTTTTTTACTAATGTGTCTAAAAAAATGTGAACAGCTGAGATTGAATAATTCCTAAGGGTTGGTTTTTGTTTTCTTTTTTTCCCACTATTGTCTTGTGTCTCTTAACTTTCTTATAATATGCTGCAGCATGCTGTCAACCCCTTTTCTTACAAGTCTGTTCTCTAATACCTGTCCATCTGCCAGCTCCTGAATGTGCATGTGGTGCTGGATAATGCATCCTTTTTGTTAAGTCCCTCCCTTCCCCAGGACCATTGTCATCTGATGATGAAGGTGCCTGGCAGGCACTAATCTCAGAATGCAAGGAAGGAAAGGGCTGGATCTCACTGAAATTGTTATTTTAAAAAAAATAATTCCTCCCCATCTTTGGTTGTTTGGAGCCCAGGAATGTTTTATCAAACTCCCTGGAGCTTACTACAGCCACTGTTTTTGAGCTTTGCAGGAGGCTGCACCCAGGAACCTATTGGTTTGTCTGGACAAGCTGCTTATTTTATTCTTCTCAGCCCTACACTTGGCTGGAAGTAGGGAGTCATCCCTCTCCTTGTGTTTATCTGGCACTTTGTGCTCAGCCCCACTCTATTACTGAGTCTTATGGCATTAACCTCTGCAGTTACTTAGCATCCTTCATCTTGTACTTTCTCCCAGAGCCTGTTACAGCCTCCTCCTCTTATTCATTTCTTAGTTCCTAGCACACATGCAGCTCACTGCATAGCTCACAGGACTATGTAGCTCCTTTGCAGTCTTTGTATGGGATCCCTCTTACCATATGTAAAAAATACTCTGCTGCTGATCTCCTTCCTATTTGCAAAGCAGGCAGGAAGGCTCCAAAATAATTAGTTTGATTTTTCTCTCCATCTTGTCTTGGATGTAGTTATGCTGGACTCATTTGAAATGTTCAGTGTTAAGTATGATTGGGAGCCAGTCAGTGTAGCCAATGAAAAATGTATTCCTCAAAGAAAACAAAAGATTTTTGGTGTTTTCTGTTTGAAGTAAGGAACCTAAAAGCATGGGGTACAGGGTACCATACAGCGTAGTGTTGAACCAGGAGGACTATTGTAATCACAGAGCAGCTGCATGGATAGCAGTGTTTTCACCACAAGGAAAATGAAGTCTTTGTGCAGTAATGTAGAAGGCTGTCAAATCTGAACAATATCTCTGTGAATCTGTCTGCAGGCACATCAGCTGGAACCAGCTGAGATTACAGGTCATGAATTGGGAAAGTAAAATATTTTCCAGGATAGTTTGTAAAAACGGGCTGTATTTTACTCCAAATAAAGGCTAAATTCTGTTGTGCAGCTATTGGCTTGATACACTGATAGTTAATTGTCTTCTGTTCATTGAGTGTAAGTGAAATTACTAAAAATAAAACCAACAACAACAACAAAAAAACACCATGTTTACACATTTAATCAAAGCAAGTAACAAAATAGATTGCTGTTTCTCTGATCTTAAACTAAGACATTTTCTTATTTTCTGAGCTCAGTTCTGGGCACAACATTCAATGAGAGCTGCCTGTGTTTGCCATAAAACTAATGTTTGTCAATTAGGTGAATTCTCTGCTCTGGCCCAATATCACTCGTCCTGTGCAAAAAGAATTCCTGCACTGTACAGCATCCTTGCATTTTGAGAAAGGCACTTCCTCCCCCCCACTCCCAGTAATGTATTAGTATTTCTCTAAACTCACTCTTGTTATCTTGTGACCTGCCTGTGATACTAAGTATAAGACGCCGTTTGCTGACTCTCCAGGTAACTGGAATACTTGCATCTGTGATGATGGCTGCACAGGCATCTAATCCAAGCATTTTTTCATGCACAATGTAATAATTGAGTGGTAAACATTTCTGTGTTTTAATGCTGAAGCAAACACTAATGATAAAAGGGGAGAGAATTTCTTAGTGCAGAGTGCTAAGATAGCGCATGTACCTTGGAGTGAAGCTTGTAAACAGAAGAGATCTCTTGTTAAAGTCCTAAGTCCCTTCTAACTTTTACCCCACCGAAATGGTAGGTGATGCCATGAATTAGATTTACAGTTCTTGATATCAGACACTGGCACAAACCTGTCAAGGGTTGAAACTGCTACACTGTGATGTCTGGATACTTCAGAGTGGAGTTGAACCACATTATTTGCTCCAAAGAATAAAATATTTATTGTTGATTCACTAGCTCAGTTTGAAGTCTCGTTTAGCTGCTCTTAACAGTTATGTTTTCCCGAGTAAACATAATTGATTTTCAGTCTTTTTATTGTATTCAGGGGGATTAGTTTCTTTTGTTATGCAATAAATATGGTGAACCACTTCAGTGGGGGGAGAAAAAACTCCACATTTTTGCATTTACTGGTAAATGATACACTGTGTTATATTGATCTTATTCTGATGCACAAATTTCTCTTTTCCTCCTTTATTTTTCTTTTAGGCAGAAAACCTTCTACTTGATGCAGACATGAACATTAAAATTGCAGACTTTGGTTTTAGTAATGAATTTACAGTTGGTAATAAACTGGACACGTTTTGTGGAAGCCCACCTTATGCTGCTCCTGAACTTTTCCAAGGAAAGAAATATGATGGTCCTGAAGTGGATGTGTGGAGCCTTGGGGTGATTTTGTATACACTAGTAAGCGGATCATTGCCATTTGATGGTCAGAATTTAAAGGTACAGTTACCTTATGAAAGTTTGGCTCTTACTCCTCTTTAAATCTTTGTCATTAGTAGACTCATCTTTTAAAACTTCATTTTAAAGGAACTGAGGGAACGAGTACTGAGGGGGAAGTACCGCATCCCATTCTACATGTCCACGGACTGTGAAAATCTACTTAAAAAGCTACTAGTGCTGAATCCAATAAAACGAGGCAGCTTGGAAGTAAGTAATTTCACCTTAGAAAAGAAGGGTTTTCAGAGTAAAGAGAGAATAAGCACAATAATTACTCAAGACTTTTTAATTTTTCGGTATACACACTTTCTTCTGCTTTAAGGGCCAAAAGTCATGATAAAAAAAGATGATTTAGAAAATGTCCCAGAAACAGTGCAGCCTGAAATCGGAAATTAATTGCAGCTGACTAAATACTATCATTTAAGAGCATTCTGAAGTGCAAGATGCTCCCACTTGTTTTAGTCAGGTAATGGAGCTAGTTCAAAATGTGCTGAAAGCAGAACAAAATTGTAAATATCTTCTGCTTGGATTTTTTCAGAACAACAGCAGCAGTCAGCACCATAAGTTATTTCTGTTCAGTCATTTCTTTTCCCCTTTCTGGTAGCCTTGTTTCTGAAAACAAAAATTTAACTTATTTAAGAATATTTCCAGTGTCCCTCAGCTAAAATCGGTTTTGAGGATTTCTACTGAAATATGATTTGGGGTTTTATGTGTTTGGTTTGCTTTGTTTTTGTTAGTAAATAGGGTTTTCTCTTCATTGGACGCACATAATATCTGTGTGTAATTTGTAAGGTGTCCAAAAGGTTTGGTGTTTTTAGGGATCTGTTTTGTTCAAGTTTGTTGTATTGGCATATACTTGCTGGATATCTCTGGAGCTGATATTTAAAAAAAATTTTGTGTAGAGATCACTCTAAATGCTTCCCTGTTCTGTTTTTTTGACTACTTTAACAAATAGAGACTTTTTAAACTAGCATCTACTTACCATAGAGATGAAACTAGAGCAGAAGCTAGATAGAATTGTTTTAAAATAGTATTTCCATGAGTTAATCACCAGTGACCTTTGTTTCATCTTTCTGTGCATATTTGTGTAGCAGTGGATGGTGTTCCAGAAAGTAAATCCCATCTAAGCAGCTTTTTATTTGTAGTGGCATGACTTATGCTTCCTGGCATGGATGCTACCTGTGCAAGGAAGCATGCATTTACTGAGCTCTGTCTTCATGCAACTTATTTCAAGCTGAATCTGGGTTGTGACTTGTGATAAATAGTTTTGACTTGAATAAAATCTGTGCTGAAGAGAAAAGTGAGTGATGGCTTCTACTTTACTGGTATACATTAGTTGTATGTATTACTTTCTAGAGAGACATAGTGATAAGAACATAGTCACTCAAAGATGATGAAAGATCACCCTCCCCCCCCCCAGTGTTGTGCTTAAATTTTAGAAAAGGAGATTTTCCTTTTATTTAACTTGCCTCTGGAGTTTTAGCAGTTTCTCCTCAGATCTAATTTCACTTTCATTCTAGCTGTTGTAGTGTTACTCAGTTCTTCTAAAACTCATTCATGTCCCCGAAGAGAGGTTTTGGATAGCAGTCTTGCTGGAATGGTGTAGTTGATAGATTGTAGGGAAGAGAGCAAGTAAATGTTATGTGTGCTCCATCACCAAAACACTAATGGTGATGGTAATAGATCAGTATGTTAATATGAGAGAGAGAGAGTGCACATTTTTTAAAAAAATGACTGTTCCTGAAATCACATGTGTTGAATTAGAAAGCTATTTTACATGGTTGGAAAGAAATTACTATTTCTTCTGTCTGAGCACTTCTAAAAATACAAATTTAGAATGGAAGGATCTATTTATGAGAAAGTTCTGGAGGTGGAAAGATGGAATCATCTGAGATAGGGAGATTTTTGTTTGTGCTTTGGTTTTTAATTATTTGCTCAGTTCCAGCCTTACACCAGCTCAGTTCCTATGCATGGTTTTCCCAGACCATCCAACAGGATGTTTGTCAGTGACATCAGCATCAAAGCTAAGACTGGCACAGGTTTAGCACCATGTGGCTTGGGCTTAACACTCTTCCTCTGACAAGTTTTTGTTAAAATGGTTCATCTAGACTTTTTCATGACTGCAGCAGAGAGAAAACATTTTGGAAACAGGAGAATGTTTTTGTAAAACAGTAAATATTTGCAGGAAGGGCAGGAAGAGATAAGAAAATGCATTGTCAGAAAAAATGTGGATCTCTTAACTATCAGGATTTCAACAGATTCCTTCTCTCCTGCCAGTCTTCAGTTCTTTGAAAAGCAAAACTTGGTGAAATTCTCACAGGGGAGATATAACTTTAAAAGAGTACTAAAGGAAATAATTTTGAGATAAGACAGACAGGTTTTTCCCCTGGCCACATTTTTATTAGCTAGTTTTCCTGAAAATTTAGGTAAACCTCATCAACAATATCTAGCTGGTTGAAATTCAGTTTGAGTTGATCTCTATGAAATACAGTTTGGATCAGATCTTTAAATACCCTGACCAAGGCTGCTGCTGCTTAATCAGCTGACTGGAACCTCAGCTGAACTGAGCACAGATGTAATATTCATCCTGGAATTGGATCATTTGTGTCACTTCAGAATGCTTCATTGTTAGAGCCTGTGTCAAGAGTTGTACAATAACTCAGTATGCATACAAGATGATATCTTTAAAAGACAGAAGCTAGCAAAAGTTTGTATTTGACAGATGGAAACCTATAGATCCACCTACTAAAAAAACATGAAAAAATGAGTGGGAATGTTGGGTTTGCCTAATGATTCAAGAAGGATCAAGAAAGGGAGGTGGGATTTGAGCAGTGTGTTTTCTGTAATCCAAACACCTCATGATGCTTAAACTTTAGATTTGATTAACAATGTATTTAATTGCAGATAGTGCTTAGTACTCTTTGGGGAATCTATCATGTTAAGGCTACAAATATATAATAAAAATCTGTTGTTAAATAGACACATGCTCTGTGTGCCAGAAATGCAATATAGCATTAAGTGTTCACAATTCCTTCCCCTTTATCCCCCGCAAATGCAAAAAATTTAATTCAGTGACAGATTCTTGATCACAAATTGAAGTTTTATTGTCCGTAAAATGTTTCTGGCCCAAGTACAAAGTTCTGTATTGTTCCTTTAAGGATACAGTTATTTGAGTCTAAATTGGCAGCAATTACATATAAAGAATTTGGTTATAGCAATGTAAAATTGAATCTTTTGCCCTTTATGAGAACTTAATTCAGTGTTTGTGAGGCATATTTGAAGCCTGTGGGAAACTTGACTTGCTGGCACTTGTTTCACTCTTCTGTCAATGTTGTGAGCAGTATTAGCATCTGTCCCTTACAAGGCACATGTTCCTGTTTCTGTAGGAGGGAAAATATTTTTAGCTGTTTAAAAAAAAAAAAAGAAATGTTCCTAAGGAGAAATGGTAGTGGTGGTTAGGGATTTCAGCTGATTTATTCAGTCTTGCAGATTTATGAAAGATCCAGATCACAGCAAAAGGAAATTTTTCTAAGAATGCAGGAGAAATTCTAAGTATCTGCATGGCATAGAGAGAGTTAAGAGACTTTGTGCCCTCTAGCCAAACTGTGAACATATTTAGGTCAACTGCAGTGAGATCCATAGGAAGAAATGACCACTTGGCATAATGATCTGGAAACAAATTACTGCCGGAAGCATCGGCACACTCCTGAAATATTCCCGAGATTCTAAACACTTCCTCTGTTACTATTTGAAGGAGTTATTTATTGTGATAGAGTTGGTATTGTAGTAACTTCTAGGGACCTAACCAAGTCAGGCACTCTGCAAGATGAAATTAAGAGATGGTGCAAGTGAAGGGTACAAAATGCATGATTTTTGCATGTTGGCAGTGCAGGTTTTTTCTCTGAGTAGTTTTTCTTGGGAGGGAGGGCTTTTGTACTGTAAAGTGTAAATAATTAGGGAGAATGAACTAATAAAAACAAATGAAAGATAAAAGAAACAGTAAGGTGTTGAGGGGAAAGAGCAGTATTCAGATTATTAGGAATTTTAATTTATTATTCTCTAGACCAGCTATCACAGATTTAATCGGATATAGTAAATGGCAAGTTGACCTAAAGCTCATTTCTTTTCTTAGCAAATTATGAAGGACCGGTGGATGAATGTTGGCCATGAAGAAGAAGAACTAAAGCCATACACTGAGCCTGAACCAGATTTTAATGACACCAAGAGAATAGGTAAGGCTTTTACAAGGATATTGCATATATATAGGCAATTTTACCTTGTAAATCAAACTAAACTCTTTTTTAAGTTCTCATCATACATGAAAAATACATGGGAAATATTTTCTTTCTATTTAAATGAGAAATATAATTACAGAGCTCTCCATACAACTAGTGTTGTGACTTCACTGAGCTGACATGAATCTAGAAGCACAGAAGAAGAGAAATAAGATAACATAATTCAACAGGCAGAAGGAAACAGATTTTGTTATCAGGGCAAGAATTTTTATCCGCTACGGTCAGAGACACCATTGTGTTGGCCCTGTGGCCATTCACAGTAACTGTTTGCCAGTATTTTATTTGTTTGTCAAACAACATTTGATGTTGAATAATATTGAGTTACATTGAACAACTTAGTTGAGAGTTTCCAAGAACAAAATAACTATGAAACAAGGAAGCTGTAGCTTTTCTAGTTTTGCACAGCAAGATGCTGCTGTTCGGGTTGAATCCTAGTAACCTGATAAATTATTAGAGTTTATTCTCTTTTTGTTGTTCTTAAGTTATCAATAAACCCAAGCACTTACTCTGCTAATGTATCTATCTCTTTTTACTTTTAGATATTATGGTCACAATGGGCTTTTCAAGAGAAGAAATCCATGAATCTTTAGTAAACCAGAAGTATGATGAAGTCATGGCTACTTATCTGCTTCTAGGTAGAAAACCACCTGAAGTAAGTGCTCCCTAATTTACATACACTATTTTGGCCTTTATATCTGGGTGGGTTGAATATTCTGGTTGTCAGTGGTTTTTAATGAACTATTTTTAACATCTTCATGTAATTGATTACATATTAATGTCTTTCCATTTGCATATCTTCTTGTTTATCTTATTAGTTCCTATATGAAGAAATAGATTGAATACTGTATGGTCACATTTGCTTATAAATATGTATTTTCACATTTGCTTATAAATATGTTGAATTGCTTTCTTTAAAAGCTAGCTGTTAATCTGAAGTGGCATGACTTTTAAGTGCTAGTCTTCTTCCTGTCATGTGTTTATAGTTAAAATCTGAAATAGTTAATTTGATGAGAGCAATCATTCTTCTAACTACTAAGATGTAACATCCTTTACTTCTCAGAAACGTATTCATCCTTTCCTTTGTATGCTATATTATAGTATATATTATTAACCAATAAGTAATTGCTTCATAGTCATTAATAAATTTGCAGTAGAAAGTCTTTTGACTTTCTTGGAACTAGAGGGATCTGTAGATCTTTTCGGACCTCAGGGATTTTCAAGAAATAAAGCCATAACTAACCAAGACATTGTTTTTGAAGGAAATATTTCCTGCTGCTTCATCAGCCTTGCCTCATTTCCAAGATACTGTAGATCTGATATGGGCATCCTTGAGTGCATTTTCCCACAGCATCTCTCAACCAGAATTCCCTTGTGATGGCAGAGCATAGAGGGAATCTGTCTAAAATTATTTTGACTCAAACGGCTTGGAAGATGCTCTTGGGCGTTTCCCCTGCTCTACTTTAAACTTACGTTTCTTGGGTATCAATAAACCAGTGGCTGAGTTACCTTATAAAAATGTGCTGAAGGCCATAAAGAAGCCTTGAAACAGTAGTACTTGCTTTTTTAGCCCTTCTAACTCAATCCAATGCATTTTTTAAAAAAAGGGGTGGGGTGGAGTAGAGGGAGCCATTCTTTGGCCTAAGTTTTAAAATAGCACAGTTTTTGTTCCTGTCAAGACTTCTTTTATATTTTAAAGCACATTAAACACAGATGAAGTGATAAAATTTATCTTGAAGCAAATTAGATTCTGGATACAATTTTCAATTTACCAAGTGCCCTTTGTTGGAACTCTTCATTTTATTATGCCATAAAAGTGCCGGTTATGTTTAATTCTGTTTATGTTTTGGAAAACTCTTTTCCTTGTAGTTTGAAGGAGGAGAGTCCTTGTCCAGCAGCAACTTGGGTCAAAGGTCTCGTCCTAGCAGCGACCTTAACAACAGTTCTGTGCAGTCTCCTGCTCACCTGAAGGTCCAACGGAGCATATCAACAAATCAGAAGCAACGGCGCTTCAGCGATCACGGTGGGGGTGACATTCCAACATTCCATGCACAATTTAAGCCTGAATGTGCAGTGTTTTGTGAACCTGGCCAGTCCACCACTCTCTGCATTTGTTGTGTATCTCCTCATGCTCTGCTGTGATGCTTTTCTTTTGTATAAATGCCTCTGTGGTAAATCTGGGTCAATGTAATTTACAAAATTAATTTTTTGGACTGGTTACTTGGTTGACTCACTAAATAGGAGCTCGAGGATGTTTCCTGTTTAGGAAGTAGTGGTAAAATATTGGTATGAATAAACGTGAAGCCTGCTAACTATTGTGCTTATCAGTATATCTGAAGTTGGGGCCAAAGCATTTCCTTCCCAAATACAATAATTTTACTAAGTATTCAGTAAACATTTTTAAGTGAAAGTAGTTACATCAAGAAGGAGTGCATATTTAAAACATGAAAAGGTGGTTTTATTTTTTTTTTCTTCGAAGAGCACTATAAAGCTACTAGGTATGTTTCTAAAATGTTTGGCCCTTTTTTCTACCTAATTTACATTGTTCTTTCTAAATTTTTTTCGGTACTGTTTTCCCTCTGTTAGGGTGGTGTTGTTTTTTCCAAAAAAGTAACCAATATTGTGAAGATCATCAGCTGATGTAATTTCATATCAAGAACATATACTGATGGAGGATTTGCCCCAAAGCATTTTAAAGAATGATGAGGGGGAAAGAACTTTAATTTTTCCAAGTATAAATATGCTTTTAAATGAAGTAGTTCTAGGGTTTTCAGGGAAAAAGGTCTTTCATAGTGATATCTTTCACAAGGTATGTGGCAAAAAGAACTGAAAAAAATAATTTGAGAAGTATCCTCTAATTCCTTTTTTCGTAGCATTGCACAAATTGCACAGGTTTAAAATGAGAATTAAAATATTCTTTTAGGTTTTACATATTGATAGAAAATGGAAACTAGTTCTGAACTGGAAATTGGTAATGAAGATAGAGTGGGTAAAAAGAGTATAGGCTGTCACTGATCAGTTTAATAGGTTGGTGTTTGTGCCAAGTTTGCAGTCATGGTTGTTCCAATGCTTTTTTTTTTTTTTTTTTTTTGACTTGGAGAATTATATTTAGACTATTTTGGTCAAGAAAAATGTGGTATTTATTAATACTATTTTTATTTGGCAGTTGGTCCTTCAATTCCTCCTGCTGTGTCATACACAAAAAGGGCTCAGGCAAATAGTGTGGAAAGTGAACAGAAAGAAGACTGGGACAAAGATGTCTCACGCAAACATAGCAGCACTACAGTGGGATCCAAAGGGGAGATGGCTGCAAGTCCACTTGTGGGTCCAGAAAGAAAGAAGTCAACTACAGCTCCCAGTGTAAGTGTGTGCACTTTTGGCTTGTTCTATTTATTTTTTCCTCTTTAAACTAAAGCTGCAGCATAAGTTTTTACTACAGAATTAATGGTCTAGCCACTAGGTCTATTTCTGGTAACTTTCACTGGCAGACAGAACTAAGCTACAGTTCATGTTTACTAAAATAAGCATTTCCCTTCCTCCCCCAGGTTTATTTTTTCTAACACTAGTAAAAGAGTAAGCACAAGAATTCTTGCATTTGGGCAAACTGAAGGTCTGTCAAGTCAAATAATAGTAATTTAGGGAAAGAATGTAAGAACAGAGCCCATGTGTAGTGCTCTTTTTCTGGTTCTAATCCTCTACAAGGAAGTCAAGCGACTTCCTGAATCAGACATTTCACCTGAATAATCTGTCTAATATCCCTCATGAACATTTTCTCTGTAAATTTATCTATTTAGCTTTCTAAAAGCATTTCATTTTGGACTTCAAGAAATGGGGTGAGAGGAGGAGGAGGAACAACCCACTTACTCCATGATCTATGCGCCTGTTGATGTTAATGAGTTATAGCCTGGTTCTTGTATTAAGAAATTCTTAATTTGCTAGTTATTCTGAGATGATGTAATTTGTAGTTTTGTAAATTGCTATCATATTACCACCTTAGACATCTTTATTCCAAAAAGGAAAGTCTGTGTCTCCTAATATGGAAGCATCTCATTTGCAGTAGTGTTGGTATCTAAGATACACAGTG
This sequence comes from Calypte anna, assembly GCF_003957555.1. Classification (NCBI taxonomy): domain Eukaryota; kingdom Metazoa; phylum Chordata; class Aves; order Apodiformes; family Trochilidae; genus Calypte; species Calypte anna. Next base: position 26,296,249 of record NC_044246.1, read on the forward strand.
AAAAGTTACTGCAGAGTGCTTAAGCAGCTGCTTTGGAACAAGAGTTCATTTGAAGAAAAAAGAAAAAAAAAAAGCTCAGTCATAATTTAAGATTCAGAATACTTTTTGCTGTTTAAGAGACATACTGTATTAAATTTAAAATTTTGGCAGTCTTTTAGTACAGTAGATGGGCAGCAGGAATTCCCATTGTCCCTTGGGATTCTGTGTTGGCTCCCATCTTGGATATTTGGGGAAGATGATATGTGTTTCTCCTAGAATTCTCTTTAAACAAAACAATGCTCAAGTTCATTTAACTCTTAATGTTCTGCAGGCTGTGTCAACAAATGCTTTAAATGTTTGTTTGGTGGGGTGTTTTTTTTTTTTCAAATATTTTTTCCTTCCACAACACCTTTGAAATCACGGCTGCATGGATTGCATGCAGAAACTTTTGAGTCTTCTTACTAAAACTGTGTTGCCCCGAGGCTAATTAGTCATGTGTGGTGCAAGCTGACATTTCAGAAGCATTTCTCTGTTTTGTGACAACTAATAAAATAGAATGTCTTTACTATGAAGAATGAGAATTGATCTGCCTGCTAATGGCATCTTCAGTATTTGTACATTTTTAGCTGTTTTACTATTTTGGGGGACCTTGTGGGAAAGCTTTGTGATGGTCAGCATGAAGGAATCAGTTGTCTCTGATACTATGACAGCAGTTCAGGTTGAGCAGCTTACACAGAAAAGTGAATTTGTTTTTTTAAATCTTGGTCATTTAAAATGAACATATCTAATTTAATGCGAGTAATTTTTAAATACTTTTGTGTAACTTTGAGGGTAGCATGATCTTAGGGAAAGCCTGATTTCTTAAAAGCATTTTTATTACCTTCAGTCCTATCGGTCTAACAAGAGTTTAATTTCAAAAAAAGTTACTGCAGTTGCTAATCTTTCTTAGGAATTTGGTTTGAAGCACTTATTCAGTAGTCTATGGCATTATACTAATGCCAGAAAGTTTTTGATGAGGGAGACCTAAACACACTGACTCCTGCCAAGCTCATTATGTCCTACTGTACCCAAGTTTAGTGTATTAGAAATCTCTGCCAGCACACATCAGTCTGTAATGCTAGCACTTAGCAATTGTCTCTCACCCCAAATTCATTCTGTTGTACTGTGTTAAAAACAAAGCAGTATGTCCTGTACTAAAAGTAATTCTTCAGCAGCTAATCTTTGCGTGGCTGGGGTAGGAGGAGAAGAATGTTGGTAGTTTATGAAGTGTGTGCATACTGAAACTAGTAACCAAGTCCATCAGTGCTTGTTATTACACGGCCCATTTGCCATGTTATCTGCATCATCATTTCTGGGTTGACTGAAGCAGTTGAATAATCTTAATTTTTTCTTGAAAACCTGTAGTAGGGCCTAGCAGACTTAAGGCTGGAGGTCTAGTGGGCAATTTAACCTGCAGAAGGAACCTGTTCCTAGCCAGACAGATGCGTTCTCTGGGATTCCAATTAGTTTCTTTGGTACCAGAAACAAATAATTCAGTAATGTGTTAGCATAATGGCAGTATATGGGAATGGGATAATAATGCTGAGCAATGCAAATGTCAGTAAAATTAAATTTCACTCCATTTTCTTTTAGAGTACTCTCCATGGTACAGTAATGAGATGGTGAATGAGCAAGTGGAGAAAATATATCTGATATAAATTACTTGTGTCAACAGATTATCCTAATACATTTGAAGACATAAAGAATATACATAAATGCCTGAAACTTTATTATTTGCTTCCAATGCTTAAATTTTTGTAGAACGTAATGTATAGTAGAAGAAATTATTTAATGTTAATTTTAGTTTCAATTTCCTTCTAGAATAATGTATTTTCTGGTAGTGGAATGACAAGGAGGAACACTTATGTTTGTGAACGTTCTTCAGATCGCTATTCTGCAATTCAGAATGGGAAGGATAACAGGTATGCTTTAACTTTTCTTACTAACTTAAGTACAAGAACTGAGGCATATTAGAAGCTGGTTTGCAGTTAATCCCATTATGAAGCATAATGATGTATTTTCATCAGTGTAATGAATATGCACAGCTCTTTAAGCAAATTCTGAAAAATGAAGAATTTTCTTTTGAGCTGTATATTTTCATTTCCTATAATACATTGTGTTGCAGTTGAATTTTGACTTGAAGTAGATGAACATCTTATCATTGGATTATTCATCCAAAATCTTTACCTTTTTGGTACAGGTATTATTTAGCTTTGGATCTGTTTTTGCTAATACATCATGAATACAATTTCATTATGCTTCCAGAGGCAAAGCTGTAGTTTGCCTTTGTTTTAAAAATTAATAAAACAATGGTTTTGCTACTAGTTCCATCCCTTCAGTGGCACCTACATAAATCAGAAATGAAAGTATTGGTAGAAGAAACTATTTTAAAAGGGTTGGCTCAGCCTAGCAGTGGCTCGGATAGTCCAGGGGAGAAGTAAAACTTGGTCCTTTAGAAACAGCAGCTTCGAAGTGATGATGTGACACTGGTTCTAAATGTTACAAGTTTTAGGTGTTTTTAATGATTTTTAGTTTTAACTGAAAATAAGCAGATTCACTTCACAAAAAGGAGGTCTATTTAAATCAAACTTTTGAAGTCCTTTGCAAATTTCCTTTTTCAGATTTTTACTGCTTCCATGTGCTCTTCATAGTCTTTTTTCATTACTTTGAATAATGCGTGTGTAAACTTCTAATCTTGGGAGGGATGAAAATACCTGATTTTGTATATGATGTTTTGATTTATGGATTAACCTAAGTTTCTCAGAATTCTGTGTTCTTTACTTTAGCTGACTAAGGCAGGCTGGTCAGTCTCCTGGTTATTTACCTAGCACTTGCATTGTTCTAAAAGAAAAAATTAGTGGTTACTTTGCCTTTTTTTCTTTTCTCTTTGTCTGTCCCTCCCACCTTGCTGCCACGGTCAAAGCCTAACAGAAATGTCTGCGAGTAGCACATCTTCTGCAGGCTCTGCAGTAGCTTCTTCTGTATCAACACGACCTCGACATCAGAAGTCCATGTCTGCTTCTGGTCATCCCATAAAAGTTACACTGCCAACCATCAAAGATGGTACTGAAGCTTACCGACCAAGGTAATCAATTGATTATTATTTCTTTGATGCTGTGCACTGTAAAAACGTTGCTATTCAGTTCATGAAATAGTTCAGTATGTTTGCAGTGCATTAGAAATTGTCATGTTGTGTTCTGTTTCCAACCAGTAGCTTACTGAAGTAGGGTGGGCATTGCATATGATTTAAGCCTGCTTTTGTTCATCACGTTTGCCTACAGTCAACGAAGCTCCTTGACTGCCTCCCTCTGGAAGCTTTCAGAAAACAATAAATTCAAATGAAACACTGAAATATCAACCTTTTGGTTTTATAAATTGCTAGGCTCATTTCCTTTTAAAAACACTGTAGTATAGTTCCTCTTACTTTATTTAGTTTCTCTTACTATTAACTGCCCAAATAACTTTACATGTTTCTTTGTGCTAGATGATTACTTCTCAAGAAATGTCTGTCAACTTTTTGGAGTGCTTGTATGTTAAAGGTTTTGATGAACAGATTTTGTGGAAGAAGACTGGGAACACTTCCAGATAGTGCTGGAAAGGCTTTTCTACCTTTTTTTTTTCCTTTGTGCTCTTATCTATGTATGCTTTTTTAAACTGCTCCTAATACTTGAGATAACTTGATTTTACTCTGACAATATCACTTGATTGTTTCTAAGTATGGATCATAAAAGCAAATCTGTAGCAGATTGAGTTTAAAAAAAAAAAAGAAGAGCGGGTTGTGGTTTTTTTGCTTTGTTTTGGGTTTTTTTCCTGTCTTTGAGAAATGGTTGCTATGTAGGAGGGTTTCTAGCCCAGTCTTTCTCTTTATTTATGCTTCTGTTTTCCTAGCAGTGCAACTCAAAGAGTGCCTGCTGCTTCCCCGTCTGCTCATAGTATTAGCACTACCACTCCAGACCGCACCCGCTTTCCTCGGGGGAGTTCAAGTCGAAGCACTTTCCATGGTGAGCAGCTAAGGGAGCGGCGTAATGCCACTTACAATGGACCACCTGCCTCACCATCCCATGAAACCGGTGCTTTTGCACATGCTAGAAGAGGGACATCAACTGGTATAATAAGCAAGATAACTTCCAAGTTTGTTCGCAGGTTAGTACCTCGGTTTTTAGGGGGAAAACAAAACAATTCAGCCTCTAACTAGGGCCATAATTGCAAAGTCACTGAGAATTTCCAGTTGAAGTCTAAAGCTAACGTAAACTTAGTTAGAATGCTGCTTGTTTTGTGTTGCCTTCCAGAACCTGCCTTGTTTTACTTCTCTGTATATGTTGTAAACATTGTTTGATCAACTATTCTGATTCTTTATCTTAAAAGAGCAAGAGATGCTACTCAAAGGGGTTTTTTTATTCATGCTTTACATCTAAAATACAAAGATGCTACAGTTAAGTTAAACGGAAATACTGAAAGCAGTAACTTAAAAATGATTGAAAAATCATTATTTAACATTAACAGTATCTTACTTTTTAACAGATGAAAGGCCTAAATTCTAAATATTAGAATTATTTTATGGCTGTGCATAGAGGGAATTGGTATTTACAGATTATTTCATGGACCTGCAAAATCTGTGAATAAATGAGAAGCTTAGAAGTGGGCAGAAGTCTGGATGTCTGGCAGTACTTATATTTCAGTATCACACAGCCTCTAGTGTAGCGTTATCAGCTTCTTCAAATGTAACTTCAGGATTCTGGAATTAGAAAATGCAGACATCCCAGACTGTCATACATTCCTGGGACGATGCTAACAGTAGTAGTGCTGTGAGGAGAGGTACTGTGTAGTGAAATGAGGCAACCAGGTGCCATTAATTGCCAGGTAGTGGGCATGAGCTTACCTTTTATTGGCCCCCTGGTCCTGCTCATGCGCAGTGGGGGCCCACCCTAATCAGGCACAGGTGGGCTTGACACAAGCTCATGCCCACTCCCTGGCAATTAATGTCACCTGGTTGCTTCATTTCACTACAGGTACTGGGAAAAATTTTGAAATACAATAGTTACTGTTGATTTAGTAATCACAATAACTTTCCCAAAAGAGGACTTCATTTCAGTTTACCTTTTTCTAACAGTGTTTTACTTACAATTCCTAAGCCTAATAATGGATGGGTATTTAATGCACTATTGTCAGTTTTACAACAACTGTACCTTAAAAACCTCAATTTGATTTGCAGAAATATTCTTTTATGTTTTAAATTCCATCTCTTGTGTGTAAAAGAAGGATAAATTCAAAGCTACATTGAGCTAGCAGTTGAAAATTTGTAAGCAAAACGTAAATCATGTAAGGTGATATTACAAGGGAAAAAAGAGAGAGCTGGAAATGCAGTTATGTTCCTCATAAAATTCATCTAACTTGGTGAGCTGATGTGTCTGTTTATAAGCAATACCTCCTAACATGACAAAAAAAAAAAGTATTTGAATGATCTTTTTTTCAGAAACCTGAAGATACATGATTATGATCCTCCTTTACTGTTATCTCAAACTCATATATAATTGGAGGGAGAGAGTGTTCTCGAGTTTTTAAATAGAAAAAAAGTTCCAGCAAAGTCAGTCAATTCTGTTGTCAGTGTAGATTTCTCAGTGGGAAGAACAGTGTTTTCTGTGAAGTAACTAATCAAATTAAAGAGCACAGGCTAGTTTTTCTGTCTCATGGCTCATTGCTATTTGCAAGGAATGGTATCCTGAATTTTTTTGCAGAGTCAGATCAAAGATGTAATATTTTCATTATGTTAAACTAGAGTATTAAAATTATATTTTAAACTATATTTAGAATTCACATATTGTAAATTGATGTATTTAAAAATGATCTTTACTACAGAACATTTTTATACAACTTCCAGTTATGTTTTATACTGTTAAAAATATGTTTTCCTGTACTTGAAGGCTTTGTAGGGTTGTTGGGTTTTTTTTTCTGGTGGTGGTGGGTTTTTTTGTTGGTGTTATGGTTTTTTTTTATTTAAACTTTGGTTTGAGACTGATTACATGGATAGAGTTTGAGGATGCTGTTCTTTTAGTTGGATCATATAACTGCATGCTTTATAATTTTTGTACTGTTCAGGAAATAATGGTTTAAAGCATACTTTTATTAGAAGGTGTCATGAAGGACTTTTTTGACTTTATTTTGACAGAGGTAAATGCCTTTTTTGGTAAGTATATGAAAAAATGTATAATGTGAATGCTAATAAGATATTGCAGTGTTTTGTTCCAATGGTTTATTTCAAATGTTACTTTTCTGATGTTAGTTAGTAAAGTATTTGTGTTTTGAAAGTGTTAAATTAATTAGATACTTAAAATTGGGTGCTAAAATGTTTGTACAGCAGCACTAGGAACATACCTAGGCGGCTTTGTAAAATTGATGGCTATTTTTTCAAGTTGCTTCAGACTAAAAAGGTATAATACAAAATGGTTCCTTGGTAAAGTATAGCTCTAATTCAAGAAGATTTTAAAAAGATATGCTTAACCTGAAACACACTGGTAATCTTACAGAAGTCAATGTAACAGCTGATTTGCTTAAAGTTAAGCAGACGCTAAAGTAACCATTTCTGAACCTGGCTCCAAATGTTTAGTTTTACAAACTTAGGCACCTCTTATTTTTAATTTTTTAAGTGTGCTTAAGCATAAACTTGTACCTAAGTGCTTTTAGGACTGAGGTCTTAAGGCTTGGCCCAGAATGGTGCAGAACAGAGGCCACCCTGGGCCACCTTGATCAATTGCTCCTCTGTGCTTGCTGGAATTATATGTGGCCATTGCTCTGTCTGCAGCAGGTAGAGAACAATGTGTTTATTTTGCCATCAGTTAAAAAAAACCAAAAACAAACCCAGACATTAAAAAAGTACATGTCAGAGCTGAAAGAAGTTAAGGTATCATAAAGGAAAATTAAAGTTATAGCTGTGAAAAAATACTCTTAAACAGTATTAGGCTTGACATTATTATACTGATTTTTTTTTCTTTTTTTTTTTTTTTCCAGTAGTTATATAACATTGTTCTAGATGTAGGTTTTCTTAACTTTTATTTTTCACTTTTATCATTGAATCTCAACCTTAACTTTGTTTTGAGGGATCCAAGTGAAGGCGAAGCCAGTGGCAGAACTGACACCTCAAGGTGAGGAGCCACTATTAATACTTCGCTCCTAGGTCTTTCGCATCAAGGTTTTAGTGATTTCTTTAAGCAGGGTGTAAATCAGAATAGCACTGAAGTAAACTGCAATTCAAAGATGGTTTTTATCTGGGGGGGAGGGGGTTTTGGTGAGGTCCTTTCCCTCTTCTTTGCTTTCTTGCAAAGTATTTAATATAAACTTTATTTAAGCACATTCCATTGAATAATAAAGCCCCCCTGTAGGAGTTAACCAACCATTTAGGCACTTAAAATCATGTTTTGGGTTATAAGTATTAATGATGTTTACTTTTGGTTTCAGTGGAAAATTGGTATGCTTTGTGTGTGTCTGCGTGTATATATGTATATATTAAATTTTTACTTTATTTACATACTATGTTCCATTACTAAAGCTGCTGTTTGCCAGAAGTAAACACCTTGTAGTTCCTGAGAAATGAATGTCACTTTGCACTGAGAAATAAGTGACATTTGGACAGAAAGGGTGGTGACCCTTTGATTGAATTTGTATGGCAACCACTGTACACAAATCTATAGATGCTTCATTAATAATAAAGCATTCCTTCATATGCTCATTTGCCAGCATATCTGCTCTTTTGCCATGTTTCAGCGTTTGGTTCTGCATTTTTTGATGTGCTTAGCACAGTGCAATACTTTTTATTTTTATGCTCTCTAATGAACAGGCATTGTAGTTTGCATTCTAAACTGGTCGTTTACAGAAAGTATTGACTTAGTTTTTGAAACAGAAAAGCTTTGCTAAAAAAAAAAAAAGGCAGTTTCATAATAGGTTCCATTGTATAATACACAATGCATTTTATCTACATTAGCACTTTTCAATTCAAAGTCTGTTAGCTGTGCAATTCTTGACATGGAAGGAGAAAATAGATTAAGCAATTAATCAAATGTTGGAATGAAATGAAGTGTGGAGTTGCTTTCAGCTCTTGCTTTTACTCTCTAGCTTCCTCTACTTTTTGTCATCCTACAGTGTCTGTTTTGGGCTAAAAGTCGTTTCATATCTTCTCTCTGCCATGCTCTGCAATGTGGTTCTTTGGGGATCACACTGGAAGTTAAACTAAAAAGCTTGTTTTGACTCCTCTCTGAATAGTTACAGTTTACATGGACCATCAAAATGAGAACAGCACCTTTCCTCAGTGGCAGATGGAGAGCCATCAGGCATCTTAAGTACCTGGGACTAGAACAGAAACAGTTGGCTGTGGAATTATTTTGAAATAATTAGTGCTGTTTCTCAAAATGCTTTCTACGATGAAGTAAATAATGTATTCAGTAAGGAAGTGTCAGAGTAAGAATACTCATTGGAAGTTACTCCCTTGGAATTTTATCCAAGTCACTCTATCAACTAAAATACTTCTGTGTCTACATGTCACTATTTTGTGAAAAACCTGTTGGCTGTGTACCCAACTGGTTCATAAACAAGCTGTTTACAACCAAATTACAGTACAAAATTCTGCTTCATCAGTTAAAGCATCTTAATAAGGTCTTTTTATACAGAGAGAGGTCAAAAATACATAATAAATGCAAAAAGGGGAAACGCAGAAAAAAGGGGAGAGAATTAACTGAAGACTTGGGAATCACAGGGTAGGGTTTCTTCTGCTGCTGCCTTTACTGTATGGTTTATGCTTCAGGACTGTGTCCCTCAACTTCAGTTTTGTTGGTGTATGGCATGCTCCAGATCATGAAATCGGCAGAACTTCAGTCATGCTTTTACATAGATTCCACTTTCTTTGGAGCAGTATGGAGTAACGTGTGTCTGCTGCAGTTACCATTGCACATGTTGTCACTGGAACGTTTTAGAGCAGAGGTTTCCAAACTTGCTTTGCTTGTGTGCCACCACAGTGCACATGAGTGTAAGAGATGGTGCACAACTGTTCCAACAGTACCCATCTAACTCTTTGAATTAGCTTGCGTGTGACAGTCGCAGTTTAGAAACCCTTGTTCTAGCATTGTGTTTCTCTTCTGTCTCTTGGCTATGTTGCTTTTATTTTTGACTGTCCTCTATGTCACTTCTTCCAGGAGCGTTTCTGGAGAACCAAAAGACAGAGAGAAGGAGGACAGCAAAGATTCGAAGCCACGCTCCTTGCGGTTCACGTGGAGTATGAAGACCACTAGTTCCATGGACCCAAATGATATGATGAGAGAGATTCGGAAAGTGTTAGATGCTAATAACTGTGATTATGAACAAAAAGAGAGGTTTTTGCTCTTCTGTGTTCATGGTGATGCACGACAAGATAGCCTTGTTCAGTGGGAGATGGAAGTCTGCAAACTGCCACGATTGTCACTCAATGGAGTTCGTTTCAAGAGAATATCTGGGACTTCTATCGCATTTAAGAACATTGCATCCAAGATAGCAAATGAGCTTAAGCTGTAAAGAGAACATAATTTTTTTGGGATCAGGGAAGATTCATACATGATCTACTCTTTGAATGTACTGGTTACGCCTAATGTGATTGGCCTGTGAAACTCCCCATGTAGAAATTGCCCTTATTGCAATAAGGTTATACATAGTTATTCAGAATTGTAAAGTTAAATTCAGTATGACCTATATTAAATAACTGTAGCTAAAGAAGTTATGTTCACATGTACAGGTAAGTATATAGAGCATTCTGTTCATTTTATGTTCATAGAGTTGTATAATAAAAAAGATGACTGCTTAATTCAGATCTTGTATAGTTGTCTAGATTTCTGCACAGAAATGTCTATTTGATGCTTTGAGTTGGAAAAGTCCTCCCCTATCATTTACATTTTTGGTGGGTTTTATAAGTCTTACCTCTATTATGCGTTTTTTAAACAACTTGTGTCCTGAGTCCAATGCACAAAAATAGTTTTCACAACTGTAGCATGACCATTTTTAACTATTTAAAGATTGTTCATTATTTGAATGAAAGGTCGATGAGTAATTGGCTTTTCTTCTACATGAGACTGTTCCTGCTTATCTTTGGCTCTTATCCTTGTTATTGGACAGTGTTTAGTTGGGAAAAAAAAATACATGTTTACAGTGTTGGCACTTACAGTTTAAAAACTTTGTTTTGCCTTGGGTCAGTTTAGAGCTGTGGGGGAACAGAAACCAGGCGTGATGTCCTGTCTGCAGATTACAGTGCTTACTCCCGTGGCCCATGTAGCAATGTAGCACCAAAATGGAGAACCATAATCATTTCATTTGAATATCATAGTAGAAAGTATCACTTGTTTGCTGCCTTTCAGAATACTATAAATTCCATTTTATGGAAATATATTAATATTGGGACTGTTTAATAGCACAAGATAATCTGAAGTGTTGACCAATTGTGTAAGTTAATAATACCACCTCAGGAATTAGCTTGGCTGTTGGAACATGTGCCCCCAGAGAGTACATGCGATTCCACATAATATTTTACAGCTAAACATAAATTGTTTATAATGACAAATTGTTGATTTATGCTTTTGTGGTTGTACAGTTTGTTCCCATGTAACCTGTTTGTGTTTAATATTTTACCAGATTTCTTGTATTTATTCCACATCATTATACCTGTAATGTGCAGCTTTGTAATTAGGCACTTGCCTACCAGAAAAAAAAAAAAAAAAACAGCACACATTTTTTTTCCTTCATAATTAATGATTATAAACTATGTAAAACCACTAGTACTGGTACATTTTAATACTTGTTATTTTGTACTGAATTAACCATAGAGGTTGGTTGTGCAATGTTATTTAATGTCGTAATTACTGTTATATCAACATATGGGCCCCATCTGCACACTCTTGTGAAGAATAGAAAGTTCATTAAGAAATTGTCACTTTATAAAATAAAAATTAAAAAAAAAGCTGTGGTAAACTCTGTAACCCTAAGTTAGAAGGCTGTAAGTGTAGTAAATGTGCCATTCTCTGATGGCTTCTTGACTGAGATGGACTTTACATGCTGTACTGTGATGTAGCTTTCCTATGTAAAAGTTATGTTTGGAAATGGACGTGTATTGTTGCCTTAGAAAAAGGGTGGTGTTTGGAAAGAAAGAACTGTAGCCCCTTTTCCCTTTTTCTTTTTTTTTTTTTTTTTTATCTGATGTTCACTGAAACAAAATCTGATGCAAGTCATCTTGATTCACTGGTGCACTCTATTAAAACTTACTTGAACAGTTCTCATACTAAAATACTTGTTGTTTGCCCTTTATAAAACCACAGTAATTACTGCAGGTAGCAAAACAGGTGTATAGACTTCATCTGCTACATACTGTGAATTTGGGATTAGCATTGCATTGGTTCTATACTCCTGTGCAGTCCAGAAAGTACCAGTGGTTTACCATTTCTTAGAAATGGATGTCCAGGAACTTTCCCAGAAATTCAGCAAAACTCAGCCTCGGGGGGGGGGAGGGGTGTGTGTCTGCTCAATTTAACCCCTAGATGTCAATGAATGTACAGTTAGCCTTGAAAATACACCACTGGAAGATAACAGTGATGTTAACTCAAGATTATTTAATGAACTTGGTCATGAAACAAAACCCCTTTGCCTCTTTGTAAGGTTCAGCGGAAAAAATAGAGGTAGTGCTGTGCGATGGTAAATTAAGTACTTGGGATAGCTATCCCTTTCACATTGCTAACTTTGCCCCAGACTATTGTTGGTTTTCAGTGCTTCATATAACCAGAGCTATATCAATGTTCCACAAAAGGGACAGCATTTCAACAAGATGGAGGTGAAAAAAATTAGTTCAGCTCTCCCATGAAACATTGAACTCCCATGAAGCATTGAACCCCCAAAGTGCCAATTTAATGTTTCTATGTATGAACAGTTGTCATTTCTAGTAACTGCCAGCTGTGTGAAACTGCCCTGATTCCCAAGAAAAATTCCTTCAGTCTTTTGGAAGGTAAGCTGTAAACCACCTTACAGGCTCCAGAGCAAACACACTGAGTGGTCCAGCAAGGGCCCAATCTGAGTGTGAAAGGTGTAGTAGCTCCCAGATATGCCATTTGGCTTTCCAAGTGCCTGTTCCTGGTAGGAGTGGCTGGTGACTGGTCATGAGCAGTGTTCCCCAAGGTTCAGTGCTGGGGCCTCTTCTCTTTAATATCTTCATTAATGATTTGGATGAGGGGATTGAGTGTACCCTCAGTAACTTTGCAGATTACACCAAACTAAGTGGCTATGTCAGTCTGCTGGAGGGTAGGGAAGCCTTATAGTGGGACCTGGAGAGGTAAGACCAATGGGACAAGGTTAATTGTATGAGGCTTAACAAGGCCAAATGCCAGGTCCTGCACTTGGCCATAACAACCCCATGGTAAGATACAGACCTGAGGAAGTGTGATTAGAGAGCTGTAAGTTGGAAAGGGACCTGGGGGTATGGGTTGACACTCGACTCAGTATGAGTCAGCAGTGTGTGCAGGTGGCCAAGGAGGCCAATGGCATCCTGGCTTGTGTTAGAAACAGTGTGGCCAGCAGGAACAGGTAGGTGATCACCCCTCTGTACTCAGCTCTGGTGAGGCTGCATCTTGAGTGCTGTGTTCAGTTCTGGGCCCCTCACTGCAAGAGGGACACAGAAATGCTGGAGAGTGTCCAGAGAAGGGCAAAAAAGCTCATGAAGGGCCTGGAGCACAAGTCCTGTGAGGAGCAGCTGAGGGAGCTGGGGGTGTTCAGTCTGGGGAAGAGGAGGTGAGAGGAGACCTTAAAGCTCTCTGCAACTATGTCGAGGTTGGAGAGGAGGGAAACAGCCTCTGCTCCTTGGTGGATTGTGATAGGACCAGAGGGAACGGGTGGAAGCTGTGCCAGGGGAGGTTTAGGCTGAATGTTAGGAAACATTTTTTCCCTGAGAGGATTGTCAGGCATTGGAATGGCCTGCCTGGGGCAGAGGTGGAGTCACCACCCCTGGAGGTATTTAAAAGGTGTTTGGACCTGGTCCCTAAGGACATGGTTTAGTAGTTAGCTTATGGTGTTGGTCAGAGGTTGGTCTGGATGATCTTGGAGGTCTCTTCCAAGCTAAACATTCTGTGATTCTGCGAGTGAGATGGGAAAATCTGAGTGATTTTTTAAGAACTTCTGACTTAATTATTGGCAAGGAGAGTGTACTTAGTGTGGAAAAGGGTGAAATATTGCATACTGAATTCTCAATGCCTGTTTTTTGAGCCCCTCATCCAAGGAGTAAACGATGTGTAACAGGTACATAACAAGACAGCTGTGGAGGGATCCAACAGCTCTCACATGGGAGGTAATCAGGGTAACATTTCATCAGCACAGCTTTAACTGAGAAATCTGAAAGACGGTGAAATGCCATGTCATGTTCTGCAGTTCCAGGAATGGTTAGGGATGTCTTGGATCTTCAGAGGGATTAGGTACTCAGTAGTAATTTCTTGACATCATTTCTAGCAGGTGTTTGGGGAGGATGGGGGCTGAGCATTTAGACTGCATCATTCTCCTTTTTTGGGTTGGGGTTGTTTTTTTGATTTATGTCTTTATTTAAGGTATACAGACACTTCCAAACCAAATAGATCCCTTTTCATCCAGTCCAATTAAAAATATTAAAATGCATGTAGATCAATTAAAAGGCTATAATGTTCACTCCTACTTCTGTGGATCAAAAATAATAGTTGAGAATAAAGCAGCATCATTAAGGTAATTTAGATACGATGACGCTAATTTCGTGCATTTGTTAGACATAAGGCTTTTGATACCCAGTGTCATACACCTAAGAGGTACCCTGGATTTCTTGATCTCAGAACGTGTTGTGGTTCCCCTGTTGCCATGCAAATGGAGACAGTAAACTGAGAGGTGTTTTCTCTGACCTATCCCTCTGGAGAAAATTTCTTTCGGTATCTTTGCACTTCTCATTACAGGGCGAAGTATGCACTGAGTAATGGATCTATAAATAGAAAACCTAGGCACAAACACTTCAAAGCCCCATAAAAAATATATTTAATGCATTTTTTTTCCTTTAAAAATTTTCAAGGTAGCTTGAGGTTAAGACAAAAAATTCCATTTAACTGCTGCTTACAGATTATTGTGATTTTATCCCTTGATGCTCTAATTCATCAACATCAAGCAACTGTATCGTCCTTTGAACTTGAAGAAGATGAATACGTACAGCAGTGTATCAGAGCATGCAAAATTTAATGCTATTGGGAGCATTGAGAAGGAGCTGTTGCAGGCTCCATCCCATGTGATTATTGTTAAAATATAGGTTACACAAGACAGGACCTCTGGAGCTCCTCTCATCCAGTCAGCAGGGTTCAGGACATACCTGCACCTCTGGAATGCAGGCAAGTTCAGCATCTGACTGTAGGAGGTGGGGGTGAGGTGGGTGGCTCAGTGATGGCCCTCAAGTGCTAGAGTTCAAAGGAAGGAGGAGTTCTGAGGGTCACCTGAAGTCTGTCATAGGTGTCCATTTGGGACTGGTACTCAAGAGCATAAAATCCTATCCTGGCTACAGTTTTCCACATCGAACTTCAGAGCTTTAAATTAAAAAACTAACAATGGTAATGGGAGTGGTGATGCCTTTAATATAAAACAGGGGAAGTTATAAAGCACTTTGTCTATAGCAACAGACCTGAGGCTTAGCTCACATCTTCCTCTCCTCAGAAGACTGACCAAGTTCTTCATGATGCAGCCTTCTGGCGGGAGCTGGGATGATGGTGAAACACCATCCTTGGGGCAGGTAATCATAGGTGTAGGATTTACTTGCTGAACATTAAAAAACATCCTGGCAGGACACAGGTTGATGCCTTTCCTCCTCGGTAAGAAAAATCCACAGCAAGGGATCAGTCTGTCCCCTTACTGCATCTGCTTGTCCGAAGTATTTGCATATGTATCAAATACTGATAAATAAAACATCAGGTTTAGTACACGAGGTTGATCCTCCCTCTATGATTTTCCTTTTCTTGATCTTCTTGATCTTCCACAGCTACACGAACGCTCCTTAGGAAGTGCGACCATTGACCTGCAGCTTACCCAGCTGCAGAGTTGTATCACTGCTCCCCTCCCCCTGCATCTGAGAAAAAACCTTTGCCTTTAAATTAAGGGTTTGGTACGCTCCCCGTTGCCCAGGGTAGCAGAACAGAGCCCTCTACACCGGAGATGTTGTACACCCGAGGCTGTAGGTAGGAACACCCGTGACAGCGAGATTACAGAGGAGTTTGGCTTTTTTTTCCGGACGGAAGCAGAGTGCGATGTCCCAACCGCGCTGCTGGGGAGGAGCAGAGGGTGCGATTCCAGGGAAGGAGCTATTCCAGCCCCTGTCCCACCGACACCGACAGCGCGGGCTACACCGCTCCTCAGCTACCGGGTCCGGGTCCTGGTCCGGGTCCCAGGCTTCCCCCAGCCACTCCCCGCGTCCCCGGCAAAGCGAGACGCACCACCGGCGGGAGGTGCCGGTGCCCGATCAGCCGTCACTCGGCTGCCCTGAGCAGGTTTCCGCTGGCACGGCTCGCAGGGTTACGGGGCCCGGGGAGCCTCTTCCCGCAGCCGTCCCGCCCCGGGGAGGGGGCAGTGGCCTCCTCCGGCCACACCTGTGGCGCAGCAGCGAGCGGCCAAGGAAGCGCAGGGAGCCCGCCCGGCGGCACCACTACCATGGCGGTGGGTGCGCGGCTGGGCGCTAAAGCGAGGGGCAGGTATTGCCGCCGTGGGGCCGGCGACGACCAAGTCTCCATCCTGCCCGGCGACGAGGAGGAGGAGGAGGCTGAGGCGGGGGCGGGGAGGGTTGGGGGCTGCGTGAGGGCCCCGCGGCCGGCGGAGCAGCGGGAGGAGCGCTCTGCCGGCAGAAAGGTGCGGTTCGCCCTCCTGCCCGACTCCTACGAGCCGCTGAGCACACCGCGGCCCGGCGGCAAGCGGCCTTACGGCAAGCGGCTGAAGAAGTACGGCAAGGTGAGGGCAGGGAGCTCCGGAGCGGTCGCCCCCGCCCGAGGCTGTCCGCGGTGCGGGGAGGCGGCGGGGACTCGACCTCGACTTGACCGAGGGGCTCTGGGAAGTGCCCCGTGTCCTTGAGGCATTGGGGGCACCGGGGGCGAGCTGCGAGTCGGGGTTGGGGCCGCCGGCTTGCACTTGGCTTCGCCGGGGGGAAGCACGACACCGACCCTCGGCGGGATCAAAGAGAAGAAAAGCGGTGTTAAAATGACACTAAGCTGCTCCATGTGACGGGCACTTCGCCTTTCTTTGTTCTGCATTTCCCTCGGCGGCACTGTTTTGATACCATTTCTTAAAACTTCTGGTTAATTGGCTTCCTTTTCTTAAGTGCCTCAAAGAAAGGGTAATAAAATACCTCCACGTCACTCGTTTGCCAGTTTATGTTACAGGTGTCCGCGGAAAATCACTGGAATGAGTTGAAGAAAAATTGCGACATGTTCTTTATTGTGTAACTACTATTTTGGCTACAAATTTTTCCTCTGCTTTCCCGTGTGGAAAGTCACAAGCGCTGCAGTCCTGTGGTTATTTCCCCCCACCCCCCCGCACCTCCCCGGAGGGCGGCTGATTTTAATTCCAAAAGTCCTATTTGGAAAATTCGTTTCTTTTTCTTGTTCTTTTCACTTAAATGCATCTCAGGTATGTGTTGCATATTTGTAGCAAAAAGTGGGTTCTGTGTTAGAAGGAAAAACCGGTCTGGTGCCTGAAGTCTTTTCCTAACAGAGAGATTGCAGATGTTGGTATGAGACCTGACTTTACGCTGCATTCTTTAAAAAATTATGATACTAGTAAGAATTTCCTTCCTGTTTCTGACATGCAGAAAATGCTAGTTACCTTGGCAAAGTTACTTTTGAAAGCCGCACAAATAATACTGTTTCATAAAGAGATTAGTTTCATTTCATCTTTATTTCATTCTTCCGTGACTGATTTGATACTTTGAGCTTCCAGCGCTGTGATTTGCAAGTCACAGTAAACACATGATGTATGAAGCAGCCTCAAGGCTCGATTTATAGGGAGCAGTTTTGGGATCATGGTTGTGTCTCAGCAGTTCCCAGCTTTGCTGTTGTGCCATTGCTCTATGTGCTGTCAGTGTAAGGGCATGGATAACAGTGTTTAGAGCACCGGACAGTTCTCAGGCACTGTGTATTCCCTTTTTTATCAGTCAGACAGTATCCCCAAGGGGAAGGTTTGCCAATTTAGCTTTGGCACTAAAGAACTCATGAAAGTGTTGGTGAGGTTCAGGTAGGTAAGTTGTATTACGGGGCAGGAAGGAGGAAAGAAGTCCCCAGTGTGACATGGTAGGACTAGGGCAGATGTGGGAAAGGAAGGCCCTGCCTCTCCTCTTCTGGCCCCGGGCTCTACCCCTGTATTTGAGCTGCCTTTTTATTTTGCTGTCCTAACTTCCTTCAAATAACTTTCCGTAGGAGTAAATGCAGCAAAATTCAGCTATGCAGTGGCATCATGACAGCTGAAAGTTTTTATGAGCCAGTACCACTGTAACCCAGCTTTAAGAAAACCTAGGAATATAGTAGGTATTGACTGGATTTCATCCATTTCATTATATTTAAAAAGACATCCTCTGTTTCAGTGTTTTTCCATATTACAAGATGTTATTTTGGTCTTGACCTGCACAACCATAGTTACTAACAGTTAATTCTGATATTCTTTGCAAACTGAGCACATTGTATTACTTCCCTAACATGAATGAAATTAAAATTAGATTAAGTTTTTCAGATTAAATAATCTGTAACAAGTTATCTCTAATGCAGAACACACATGTACAGACCGGAAAGTGGTCAAAACATTCTTACTTTGATCAAAAACCTTGTTTTGATAAAAAGCAATGAAATTTACATAAAAGCTTTCTCAGTCACTTACTACTTTCTTGTTCATCTCCAGTGTTTACAGATTACATGTTTTTTTAAGAGTTATTAACAGAACATATGAGTGTGGGAAACATGTACCTCTACAAACTAGATCTGAATTTAAACTAATTTTATTTTTTAATAGAAGCCTACGTAAAAGCCTGGTTTCCTGTGGAGGCAGCATCCGTTTGGTTTAACTATACTCTGTGTGTGTGTGTGTGTTTCTATACAAAAATAGATGGTAAAACACTGCTCCATGCCAAGCCCTCAGCAGCTGTGGGAAAAGTTAATTTTCTGGTCGAATGACACTGACTGTTGAAACGTTGAAATTATTTTATGTGGAGGTTTGTTGTTGGTTTGTTGGGTTTTTTTTGTATCACCTCTCCTTTTTACATCCCCTTCTCCCATCTCTCTCCACAGAACTTTGGGAAGGCTCTGCAGAAGGGGTGCCGCTACTTGGTGGTTGGCCTGCAAGGACTGGCAACAGCCTATTCCACCCCCTTTGGGGTGGCAGCTCAGGTGGCATCCTTCGTCCGCTAGCACAGCTTCATGTGCCCCACAGGAGAGGACACAAGGACATTGTTTTCTCAGGATTAAATCTGAGACCTGTACCTGAGATACTTCCAGGACAACCAGTCCCAGCTGTGACCCCTTCAGGCAGCCGTGACTCCCCCAGACTGAGTGCTTTTGTCTGCAAAAACTTCCAGCGTTTTATAAAATCAGAAATGGGCTGAAGAAATGCAAGGACGAGGAAATAATCTTTGACTTAAGGAGCTGAAGTTTGTTCTCAAACATGAGTTAGTTTTCTAAAGCTTTGGGCTGTGTGTGGAAGGAAGCCAAGGACAGATGGAGAAGCAAGTAGCCGAGGGAGAAAGGAAAGGAAGTAGAGAATGGGTTGACAGCTGGGGAGTTGGAGATCAGAGTCTGGCAAGTGAGAGGAATTGCCAAAGCAGTGGAGGAAACCGATAACAAGGGATCAGGAAAAGGTAGTCTTTGGTTTTTCTGATGTCTTTTCCCCCGAGAGGGTTAAGATTATGAGTATACTTAAAATAGATATAAAGGGACTATGGTCTGAGACATGGTGAGATTTCTGCGTCGTTGTTGTTTCAAACACTGGAAATTACAGGCCTCTAAATCTTAAGATTAATGTAAAAATCCAGGAACAAAATGAGGTGCATTTGTCTTCTGATTTTGGAGTATTAAAGGTTCACTGTGATTAGTACTGTAAACTTTTCCTCTGTCGCTTTCAAACCTGTATATATTTCACTTACTGAGAATGAAGTTTGGCATACCTGATTCTGGTGCTGTTCACCTTAAAAAAAACCTTAAATACAGCGTTTTTTTATAAGAATGTACAACTGTTTTGTGTAATAATGGGGCCATATAATCTGCCAGCTCTATTGTCGTTTCCGTAGGGCAAAGTTATAGGTTGAGAGTGTCAACATCAGATGGTTCTGCGGATGGATCAGCTTCCTTGTCACACCTCCAGTGATATAAATCGTGTATTGATGACACAGGAACCAAGGAGGTTTATGGGCCTTCAGAATTATGTGCATTTTAATTTTTTAAATACTTCTTTTTCTATAGGTTTCATGGTGTCTGTAAAGAATTTCTGTGCTAGTACTTCCTCTGTATTAAAGATCTTTCTAGTTTTGATACTGATTTTGTAATCAAGGAGTTGAGTTATGTTCTGGAAAAAAACATCGTTCATTTGTTTTCTCTTGTCTTTTTTGAAGGAAGAGGTTTGCACATCTCAGCAAACTGGACTGTTTTTCTTTTAAATGCAGAAAATGAAACCTACACATGTAAAGAGCACAGAAAGAGGCATTTCTCAGTGGTGGCCCAAGCAGGAAGCTGCAGTGTAAATTTCCCTGTCTTGTTATGCCTCTGGCCTCAGTGCTTTTCTAAGAAGGGTCTGGTTGTAGCCCAGACTCCATGGAAATGTTCAGGAAAGGCAAGGTATTGAGATGAGGCTGGAGAGGATCTAAGGCTACATGAGTTGGGGTGGGAACAACCACAAAGGGATTTTGCTTATTTGCTCATTGATTTTGTGCCTTTAGTTTTGTTTGAGTTTTCCTGAGCTTCCTCGCAGGAAGCTCAGGATCTGTCTCTCTGCTCTGCCCCACCAGACATGATATATAGATATCTATATATAGATATATAGATATCTATAGATAACTGCTGTGTCTTCTGCAGTGAGAAGAGGGCTGTAATAACACCCACATGCCATATTAGCTTGCATATTTTAGGATTAACTTTTAAATTTTGTTGATCTGCTCTGTTTTACAGTGCTTTTGCAGCGTGAATCATTAGAGCTTTTTTTAAAAAATGACTAAGCAGTGCAGGGGAGATTTGTGTCTCCACTTTTGTGCATAAAATGTGTGTTCATCTAGTCATCCATGTGCCCTCTGAATAGCATGGCAGCTCCCTCATTGCAACACCCAGGGTCTAACCCATTCAGTGCAAGGACTTTCCACAAAGGTAAACATGAACTTTAGCTTATGGATCCACTCAGCACAGTGGTTGCCACTGACTTTTGCCTGCTGACTTCTGATCTCTGCTTGCCTGGTGCAACTTGAAGGAAATAACCTTATAGAAGCAGAAGAATACATAAGTACTGATTTTGTGTAGAAAAGCTTTATGCAGATTGGTGAATCAGCTTCTGCTGAACAGTGTTTCTAAAATAGACAAAAACAAACAAAGAAAGAAAAAGTAAGCAAGTAACCTATGCTGTTGCTGTAAAACAGTGGGTGATTCATGGCAGCCTATATTCCTTCCTCAGTATGAACTGGTGATTCTCTCTTATGCTACTATTAGTGCTGCTTATCAGTACCCCTTGAGCAATAATTCACTTCTCAGCTAGTGGAGTGAATTAGTGAGGCTTAGTCTTTGCCGGACGGTTTTCTTCTCTCTTCACCAGCCCAGCTAACACAACAACCTTTAGAAAACCTGAATAGGTGTGTGTATGTGTGTGTGTGTGTGTGTGTGTGAATGTGGGTTCATTTTTCAGCAGTGTGGATGGCGGAGGGCTGTAGTTCTGTCAGTGATGGTAGCATCCCTCCTGTGCCTTGTCTGGCTTAGCTGCAGTGCAAATAGGTGGAACAGGGCAGGTCCTGCACAGCTGTTGTCTTGGTGGTATTAGAGACAAAAAGAAGTATTTCCCAACTCACTCCAGATGAGGTGGAAGGTCATTCTGCTCAGCCAACAAGACATGGCAACCTCCCCCTGAAGCAGAGCCCTGGTACTGGTACTCTGTTAGTGATAGGAGTAGAGATGTGGGTGAGGGTGAGGAGATTAGGTGCTCTGGGGCCACTCTGTGCCAAGCCAGGCAGGCAGCCTGGGATGGTCTCTGAGCTTCTGCAGGGGTTTCATGTGTTCTTAGCAAGGCTGGCTGTGGAGAAGCCATCCCAGCCAGGGAAAGCTTTCAACCCATGGGTGCAGGCAGGCTCTTTTATTAAAACGGGTTAGTCTGCAGCTTTTTTCCAGGTTCTTTTCAGGAGTAAAATGGACTTTTGACCCCATTGTTGACAGAGGTGGGATGTGGTGGATATCGCTGCTGGACAAAATGCATTCAGGCACCTGACTGGCACCCTCAAGGCTTCATTGCACAGGTCTTTGTTTTCAGTGGTGTGCTACTGTGCTATCTGGTTCCTTTCAGATTTCTATGAGCCTTTTACCAAGCATCACAAATGGCAGGATAAATAATTTTGGGAAGCTGAACATATGCAGGAGTGGCAAGTCAACTCATCCAAGCTTCTCTCGGAACTGAACGCTGCTCACCTGACAGCTTGGCAAGTCACTTCTGAATCAAAGCCCTGGCTGTTCCTAGTGCCGGCTCAATTAGTCATGGAGTGGAATAAAGCTTATTTCTACTGTTTCTGCCAGAACATTTAATTACTACTCTGGCTTACCGAGAGCTTTCCTCCTTGGCCCTGAGGAAATGGCAGAGGTCTCACAGCTATTGTCTTTTGTCCTGCCACATTAGCAGCAGGGAAGCAGACTTTTGCTTGCTTTTGAAGTGCTATAACTGAGGAAAGCTGTACTACACCACACCATTAACTTTGGCACTTAGTAGGCCAAGGTTCACTTCAGGGATGAATGACTTTTTCTTTGCCTGTTGATATGGCAAGGGAGCAGGTTTTGTGTTGGGTTGCTGTTGTCTGTTCTGAGTCCCTTGTTAGCTAGGCACTGAGCTCTTATGAGACAAAATTGAACCTAAAATGAGTACTAAGTTGCTGCAGCTACTTGTACACAGTCTGCTTTGGAAATCCGTTTTCATCAAAGACCAGTAAAGAGCCTGAAGAGCTTGTAGATTAATGAAGATAATTAAATTAAATGAAAGGAATGAAAGCAAATTGTCCCCTTCCTTCTCATTTCAGGAAGGAGCTATCAGACTGCTAAGTCCTGTTTTCAGGGTGAAGGCTCCCCTGAGCTCCAAAAGGGTGGTGCTCTGTCCTGAATCCTGTGTCACCCTTCAGGGCTCTGGGCTTGTTTGCCTGGAAGGACAGAAGACTTAGGAGGGATCTGACAGCAACTCTTCAATACATAAGGAGTTGCCAGCAACATGGAGTCAAGGCCTGCAGCCAGACAGCAAAGGGCAATAGCTATAAATTGAAACTGAGGAATTTCCAGATGGATTCAAGGGGGAGAAAAAAACACTAATGTGATTGCTTTGCATAAGAAGTTGGCTCAGGAAGCTAAGAAGTCTCCATCCCTGGAGGCATTCAAGGTGTTAGTGTACGCTGCACAGAGCAACTCGGTCTGAAATCAGTGCTGACCCTGCTGTGAGCAGGAGGTTGGATGACAGACTGCCTGAGGCCCTTCAGACTGGGGGACTCTCAGGCTGTGAGTGGGATATATGTATAAATATAAGCGGAAAGCTTCTATTTACCTGCTCCATGGAGATGTAAAAGACTGATACCCTCACTCTTGCTAAAAGCATAGACACCAAGAGGATAGCTTTGCTTCTCCTGACAAGGAGTGCTTGTGAGGATGGCAATTGCAAACTGCCTGAGGAACCCTTGGTCCCCCAGCAGAGTTATCCCTGCATAGCACCGTGCCGGCTGAGAGGCAATTGTCCTTTAGTGCCATCTTCTGGGAAAAAGAGTCAGACTCCCAGCCCTGTCAGCCTGCCTCGTTGCTCTGCCTCATCTCCCACAGGGTTTCCTGTCCTCTCCTAGGTTGGCCTCCTGTTTTGTCCAGACTCATTTTTAGTATGTTGGGTCTCAGCAGTGTAATGTGTGTCTCTGCATGCGACTGTTTTCTACCCAGCTGAATCCTGAGCCTCCTATTTACAAAAGTTTCAAATATAAAATCATAGGAACATGCTTTTGTGTTAGTTTTTTTTTCCTTTGGCACCTAAAAATTCAATACATTTTGCCCCAAGGTTCTTGCTGGGCCTTCCTTAAGGATGCTGCACCAGAGGAATGGGAATGAGCCCCAGCCACTCCTTGTTTCTGAATGCCAGCCTTCACTGGAGAGATCACAGCTACTTCAGACAGGGTCTGTAATTCCCAAGGCAGGGGTAACAAAGTATAGCAGACTGGAATGACCCCCACCCCCCTGTCAGAGCTGTCTTGACCCCTAGCTCCAGCATCCAGTGTCTACTTGCCTCCCACTGCTTTCTGTATTCCCCTATTTCTGCAGTCCTTGACCCTTCCTATCCTGGGACACTTATTCAAGCACCAGATTGTTTTTTCAGCTGTGCCTGCATTAAGGTGGGGACTTTTCCTGCCTCTGGTGAATCCCACCCCCAGTGATGGCTGCTAAGCCACTAAGCCATAGCTGCAGGAGCCTGTCAGCCATTGTGCTGCAGAATAAATGCACCACTCCCCAGTAAAGCCTCTCCTTTGGTCCCCACCTGCTCTCCCAGATGCCATGCTGCTCTACCCTGACTGTTCAAATTCCTAAAGCTGCCTGACTGATATTATACACGCCTGGGGAGCTACAGTTATGGAACACAGGTAGAACTTGTAGCATCATTAGCCTGCATGATGTTGATCAATCCCTATTGGGCTGAACATTTGTCTGGAATAACCATTTCTGTATTGTAGTGGTTAATTTGGAGAGACTGAAAGAAAAAGGCAATTTTCAATCTGTCTTCCTCTATGGACAGTGAATGGAGTACTCTACCTACCCATCTGGCTTTTAGGTAGTTATGATTCCCCATGTAGGAAAAGCCTAACAAAAAATGCCCATTGCTCTTATTCCATTACAAGGCATCTATCATTAATGGCTCTATTTTTAATTCTATTATTACGAATTATTTGCCTGAAATTTTTCCCTACACAACACTTCACTGATTTCAAGTGCATGACACACTGAACTCTGATTTCCTTGAAGATTATAAGATGAAGCAGCAATGTTTTTATCCTGTCCTCCTTTCTGTGAAATAATCTTTTGAATTTATTGTTTGTTCCAAGTTTGGAATAAGGATATAATTGTGTGTGTGTATATTACAATTTTATTATATCTTGCTGAAGTTAACATAGGTAGGATGAATTTAACACATACTCACCTGTGCCATCCTCACATGCCCACCTTTTGCTGAACTAGCAGAGAATCATGGAAAAATAACTGGCATATTCCTGATGTGGGCATTTAACCTCTATTCCTTCACTGAGATAAGCCCAGCCTACATTTATCTGTGTCCTAACACCCTGCCACCTAATACGGGCCAACATTTTGCTGTCTCTGTCACTGGTAATTTTTGTAATGTCCATCCAAATCTCCCCCTCAAAACTGCCTTTTCCAACTACAGCACTGCACATATCTCTGAAGACTTCTGAGATCCCCAGTCACTTGTCTTTTTTAGTTGAAAGAAGTAAAATTCTTCAACTATTTTCTTGTCATTCACTTTTCTTAGACCTCTGACTGAAGCAGTGCTATACAAGAGAGTCTGGGCTTGCCTCTAGAAGAATTATCTCCAGTTGCCCATTGCATCTGAAGGCATCATTGCTTTTTTCCATAAAATTTCTTCCACCTGAAAATTTGTAACATGAATGCTTCTGAGCTGGCACCATGCTTTGTCAATGCCAGCATCGCTCTCCTTCATGACTGAGAGAGCCTGGCCCCTGTTTGTTTGGGGATTGACATGGCAAATCCTCCATCTGATTAGACACATTTTAAGCACCCTTTGGCAAGGACCTTGAGCAAATAATTTCAGCGTCACTGTCCTGAAGTTTGATTGAGCCATAGCCAATTGAAAATGGGGTAACTCCCCCGAGTGCATGTTTACTGTGCCCACTGTGGCTATGGCAAACACAAACCTATTGCACAAAGGCTGTGGATTGCATCAAAAGCAGTACCTACATTTTGTCCAAATGGCTCTGTTCACATTGCTTTATAGCAGAAGGTGGCTCCTAAGTAAGTACAGGTGTGTCTGGGATGGAGGATTAAAGAAACCTGCTGGTCAAGCTCTCTATTGGAGGCTTTCTGAAAAGTGCCCAGTGTGAAGAGGGCTTTTCTTCAGTCTTGGACCTGAAAGGAAGCCCCAGCCATGCCCTCTGCAGTTATTTCTAATTCTATGTTCTTTGTATCACATAAGGAAAAGAGAGATTATTCAGATGCTCCTGACTCCTGTTATTTCTCTCTAAGCTCCTTCAGGCCATAGCCCTCCAAGAAGGGTCAGGGCTGAACAAAATCTCCTTTGGGTCCAGGCAGTAGGTTTAGGGAAGAAAAGTTAAAGGTCCTTCTTGGATTTAGAAATGATTTTGTTTCTAACCTAATATGCAATCACTAGCAAAGGCTGCTTATTAATTCAGTTAACAAATCCTTCAAACTGAAAGATACTGGGTTTGTATGCCATTTTGCTGCCCATAATGTGTAACTAAGGAAGAACTGTAGCTATTCACAACAACATCATGTTATATCCAAATTCTCACACTGTTAAAGTATATATTCACTCCAGACCTGCTTTTCTGGCACCCTGTGAAGAATGGAGCAAGCAGTAAATCATCCAGAATGATTTTCTTTTATTCTATATCCTGCCATTTTGATGCCTCTTAGATTGAACTTTGGAGGACAAAAGCTTTCTGCCTTTTGTGATTTGCACAATCAAGAATACTACCAGTGCTCAAGAAAACACAGGAAGTAGATACTAATTTTTGCCTTAAGCTTGTGAAAAGAAGCAACGTTCATTGGGAATGCCCTTGTTTTTATAAAAACTTATGGCCAACATAAATATTAACTTTTTATTTTCCTCACTTATTTATTTCATTTGATGTGTTGCTTCTATTGTCAGATTTGAAAAACAGTTTGTGGTTTTGTGGGTTTTTCCCTTGAAATTACATTGATTTGCACAGCTTATCAAATAGTGCTTACTAATCAGACAGTCATTGCAGATTTATTCAACATTTGCTAATTTGTTAGATGTCTGGTTCCACTTAAAGCATTTTTCTAATCCTGTGGGTGTGTGGTTCCAGATTAAAAGGGCTCTGTGTGAATTCAATTAAATTTAAAAACACCGACTCCATATTAAATGACAAGATTAACTGAGACCGTGATAGTGCTCTCAGTTTGCTCAGCAGAGCTGGCTCTCCTCGTGTCTGTGGCAGCATCATAAAAGTCATCACGAGTAATTATCTTTGACTCAGTGGGTTGCTGGTTTGAAGGTGGTGGGGGAGATCTGGTTAAAGCAGCAGTTTAGTCCCAGGGGTATGGAGGACAGGGTTCTACAGGGACTCTCATGATCTTGAGGCCAGAGTTTGGCCAAGCAGGATGGAAAGGAAGCAATCCTCAGAAGATCCCATGCCACTGACCCAAAACAGGTAATTTACCTCATAAACCCCCCCCCTATTTGCTTAGAAAAAAGTGGCATAAGGAGGGGTTGCAAGTGGTGTAAAAGGTAAGCAGACAGCTGGCAGACTATCTGTGCACCTGCTTCCCATACAGTCCATCAGTGGGTCAAGGTCTTGCTGATCAACAGTAAATTTCCAGAATGAACTGGCTTGTTCCAGGGACAAGTTGAAAATCAAAAGTAAATCTTACTTAACCATAGTGTTGTGGCCTGACTATAGAAAGAGGAAGGTCTCAAAACCCATGAATGGCATTGAGGGTATAATTTAAACAGCAAAGTGTAGAATAAGAGGACAAAGAGATTGTCCTCCCTGATATGGGTAAAGGTTAAACAGTGCCTTATGTAAATATGTTTGGAACTATTCTTCCGTAGCTAATGGGAAGTTCTGTGAGCAATGGTGCACCTGATTTGGGAACTGTTGCCTGAGTGACCAATTCTGTGCACAATGGAATAAAGCAATGTCTCCTTTCTAATGCAGTCTCTTTGTGTTTCAGGAGCTAAATTAAAACAGTAACACCCCTAAGATAATGTTATCAGAGGCCTTTGTTCCAATTAATCTAATCAGTCAGTAAAATGAGAATAACAGGGAGCAAGTACTGGGAGACCAGTCAAGTAATACCAAACATCCTGATGGTGATTTGACTCCCTCTGGCATTGCAGCTGGTCAGGTAGAGTATCCCAGTGGTGTCCCAGCACCGCTGCCTGCCCAGCATCCCCCAACTAGAAGAAGCAGGCAAATACATGAAAAAAAAAAAAGGGGGTTATTTTTATTCTCTGCTCCATCTCTTCAGAAAGATGTCTGCCTCTCTGGCACTATTTGCTTCATGCTTCCAGGCCCATACATGCATGAACTCCATTCTTGCCCAAGAGGAAGATCAGGGCTTTGGAGGGCTTGCCAACACAGATGGATCTGCTGGCGCTGCCTTTACTTCTGACATCCATCACATTGTGCTCATGCACCAGCAGGCTGTCATGAATCCCACTGCACTTTTTGCCAGGTATGGTGATTCCCATTAACTGGAATATTTTCTGATCCTGGCCTGTAATCAAGCCTACTTCTTGAGACGAGATGGATGTGAGCAGCCTTTCTTGCTTTGGCCCCTGAGACACACTTGTTCTCAGAGAGGCCCCCCAGGAGCCACATCTTCAGGATTCCTGTCAGTCAGGATGCTGTTGATACAGTAATTCCAGCAATCCCTCATGGCCAGGCTGATCTTCCCCATCTTCTGTCTGCTGAGATTTTGGTCATGGCACAATGATGCTAAAAATTTCAATTAGTGAGTTCAACCACCAGATCCCTGCAAGCCTGAACATGGGTGCTGAAAAAATCAACAGCCCAGGTTTTAGCTTTGCCTGTAAGGAGAGACCTATACCAAGTGTTGTTGGACACTCCAGCCTCTCCCATCATGTCCCATTTGCTTTGCAGCTGGGCATCCCAAACCTGCGACCCTGCTGACGAGACAGAAACTTGGAGGGGCTCTCTGGAAGATGGTCCCAGGCAGCTGGTGTGGGCAGATGCCCCAAGGCAGCCAAGCGGCCCCAGACGCCCTGCCCCAGCCTCAGGCGCTGCCATTTGCTGCCCTCCACACCACCTCTTCGCTCCAGCTGTTTCCCCCTTTCTTCTCTGTCAAGCCAAACAGCTGAATTTCATATAACTCGTATATTTCTACACAGTTCATTCTCTCCCTGCCACATTGCTTTCAAAAAAAACCCCAGAAACTAACAGAAACGCATCTGCTGCCTGTAGTTTGATGCTGCATTTCATCAAACTGGACACAGACCGCGTGTATTCCGGCTTTTATTTTCCACTCTGTATTGGCAGTGCCTGCCCCCCAAAGTCCCGTCCGGCGGAAGTGAGGCAGGCGCCGGCTCCCACCGAAGCTGCCACGAAGGGGGCTGTGGGGTGACAGGCGCAGCGG
Source organism: Calypte anna (assembly GCF_003957555.1). Lineage (NCBI taxonomy): Eukaryota > Metazoa > Chordata > Aves > Apodiformes > Trochilidae > Calypte > Calypte anna. The sequence goes on from NC_044246.1 coordinate 26,324,865, forward strand.
GGCCGGAGGAAGCGGCCGCCAGCCCGCCCGCCCGTCCTTGGCCCGCCCCCGGCTCCCGCCCCTTCAGCCGCCGCCGCCGCCGCCGCCGCCCGGGCGCAGTCGCCATGGAGGGGCTGCGGGGTACGCTGGCCCGGTGGCTGCCGGCGGGGCGGCCGCGCTGGCTGTGGGGGGCTGCGGCGCTGCTGGCGCTGGGCGCTCTCTTTGGGGGGGCCTGGGGATGGTCCGGCCGGAGGGCTGCGCGGCGGCGGCGGCTGCAGCGGGTGGGCACGGTGTTGAGGCTCGTCGTGTACCCGGTGAAGTCGTGCCGGGGGGTGGCAGTGGGGCAGGCGCAGGTGACGCCGATGGGGCTGCGGAGTGGCGACTTGCGGGACAGGTACGGCGGCGTGGGGTGGGGTGGGGTGGGAAGCCGGAGCGAGGCGCGGTACCAGGCGGTGCGGCCTGGCCCGGTCCGGGGGCGGGCACTGCTCGGCTGCCCGGCCGCCGATGCTGCTCCCGCATCGCTGTGAGGACGCCTTGCTCTCGGTACCGTCCTTTAACGTTGTTCATGGTTTTCCTGCCCCCTGTCACTCCGCAGGTTTTGGCTTGTGATCAAGGAAGACGGGCACATGGTTACAGCTCGTCAGGAGCCGCGTCTTGTCCTCATTACCGTCTACTGTGAAAATGGACACTTAATCTTGGAAGCCCCAGATATGAAGGAGCTGTACTTGCCCATAAAGCTCCCCAAGAAAAATCCCGTGAAGACCTGCAGGTACTGAAGAAGGTGTTGTGTTTTGTTTTGTTTTGTTTTCCCCTCCCTTCTCTGTAGATACTGCCTCTCACTTACGTGCTCCTGCTTTTGAAGATGGCGTGGCTTGTGTTTGCTTGTATAGGAAGTGGGAGGGTGAAAGGCTGGTGCCTCTGCTACTTTCTGTGGGATTCTGTCTTCCTATCTGCATAATGTAATCGAGAGACTTCAGACTGGGGACTGTTCTGACTGGGGCAATGGATTTTCATTGGAAGAAGCTTTTTATGAGGAAGGTGGGTGCCTCACCTTTGGAAAGGTGCCGGGCCAGGTTAGGTGGACTTTGAACAACCTGATCTAGTTGAAGACGTCCCTGGCCATGGCAGGGGGGTTGGGCAAGGTCATCTTTAAAGTTTTTTTCCAACCCAAACCATGATGTGAATTTCTCTGCCACGTGTTATACGGAATGCCAGGATTGACTGTCACAGCAAAATGTCTAGTTTTAATCTGCTAAACACTGGTGAAAACAACTTGGTTAAAGATGACACGATGTTCAAAAAACATATGTTACACATATGCCAAATGAACTGTGATATTCAGTCTTCCTGCTCTGTTGTGTTTACTCATTTGTGTTTACTTCCAGTGTTTTAATTTTTGCTTGCACGAGCAATTGCATCTGAGAGCCTCAGTCAAGCATACTGATATTTCTTAATCACCAATATATGCATCAATGTTTTTGTAAACACACTATTTGGAATTGTTGAGATGTCAGGGTTTAGATTCCCTCACCCCTGTCTGTAGGCATTTAACTGAGGTGCCTAAATTAGTAATTTACTTGTCCAAGACTAGTTCTGTGGCCACAGGGGAAAGCTAGGCATCCCCAGACAGCAGCTCATCCTTGCAGGTGCTGTCTTAGAGGGGTGAGAGGTGAGTGTGTTCTAAGTCATTTAGCTCTACAAGCCTAGTTACTCTATCCATATATTGAAATCCGTGCTGGAAAACTCACAAGAGTAAGCAGAAAACCTTTGCGCTGTTAAAATGTAATTTAATGTAGAGGACTATTTAGTAACTAAATGGTGTTAGCCCCTACAAAGATAGGGATAGGTATTTTTCATTTGGATAGCAGCCAAGGTTAACATCTCAGCTGCTACAATTAAAACTAGAAGAGAACTGGAAAGAAATTGCATTCATTAGCTTTTAGAATAACTCTTGCAGTGGAAGCTCTTGATCAACATAGCTTAGTACCTCTGTTTAGATAAGACAAGTGCAAGTTACAAATTAAAACATTTTTCATGGAAAAATAGAACAGAGTTTCAAAGAAAAAGTAATGTGAGTATGTTAGTCATACACTACATACACTACAAAAATGTGGTTTTCAGGATTTTTCTAAAGTTTGTTCTGCCATTAGAAAAAAAGTTAGAGTTAATGCATTTCAATACTGAAAAATTATCTTGGATTTTCTTATTTCAGATTTTAGTGACTTGTTTTTCTTTTCTTTTTTTTTTTCTTTTTGCCTTAATATATGATTGTAATCTCTGGCTTTAAAATTGCTGGAATTCAGTAACGCAAACAAGCAAAAGGTAGATACCTGTAAATGACCTTTAAAAATTATCAAGTTGTCTGGTACTGTATTTGGTGTCATAGGACGTGAAATGAGCAATACCTATAGTATACCTGCATTTAAAAGTTGCCTTCTACTTTTCAGGAGGAATCCTGAGGTTTTGTGTAACTCTGCTGTGCTTAAACAGCTTGCCATTTGTCAGTTCAAGGATGATTCTTTTTGATCCACTCAGCTGTTCAGTAGAATGAGTTTTGGGGAGTAGAACTGTATTCAGGCAAATGAAGATGTGGCTTTTGTTCTGAAACTCTTCCCTTCTAGCTTGTGCATGGGAGCAGCTGTCTTACTGCATGGCATGCACTGCTGGCAAGTGCCTCTTCTGCACAGGCTTGCATTTATTCTGCCACTGGGTGAACATGAAGCCTTCAGGTTGGTGCTGGCTTGTAAACAGCAGTTTGGAGCTAATGCAGTGCAGCAGTGCATCTGGCTGCAAAAGGTCAGGCAGATGGTTATCTTTAAAACTGCCAAGTCCAGTTGCAGATTTTATGTGGATATTTAAAAATCCTTTGTTTGGGGGAGTTGAATGTAGGACTGAAGCCATTGTATAAATTGAGCTATTTCCATAGCCCTCTATTTAAGAGCCCTTGTGCTCTTCATGTGTGCTCTTTGCCAGTATGTCTTGCAGTACCTTAACTGCATGATCTGCCCACATGGATGGACAGGATGCTCAGGACAGAGTTGCTTCATGGGTTGAAAATATTAGGAAGATGTAAGACCCTCACCTTTAATGTCTTGCCAGTCAGAAGGCATGTAGGGACTGAGAGAATAGAGGGAAAAGTAGTTGAATTCTGTCTGGAGCAATAATCTTGAATCCCAAGCCCTGCCTCAGAGTTGGTACAGGGATCCCAGCAAGCAGAGCAGAGATATTGCTGCAGGCACCCTAACAATTCATCTCTTCCCTCATGAGTAAAGGAGGACTCCTAGGAGCTGGGCTCAGGCTAGATGAACAGCCTGGGCATCTCTGTGCCTCAGGCTGTCCAGAGTTTCATTGCAGAGGCAGAGGAAACTGCAGGGCATTTGGGTGAAAATTGCTACTTTGAAGAGAGTAGTAAATTTATTCATGGCTGGTGTTAAAGTTTACTGAAAAGTTGAGGTCTACTGGTTCTTTCCAGGAAAGTCTTCCTTGCATAAACTTGTTTGTATTCTGCCACCAGTGGGTTCTTAAGACGCATGAACTTACTTTCCTTTAAAAATCTTTAACCACTCTGAAGAAACTGATATGCTAAGTTTGAGTTTAAAAGTTTCACTCAGCTCTGGCTAAATGTTTACAGCACAAAATACCTGAAGGAGAGCTTCCTTAATTAAATTAATTAATTTACAATTAATATTTGTAAATGTCAGTTGCAGTAACTAACAACATCCTTTTAAGCTATTGTTAATTTTTTTGGAATCAATTCCCTTTTAGTTGATTTATGCATAGAAATCTCTTGGTGTTTCAGTTGCATGCAAATGCAGGAACAGATCTTTCTTGCTTGAAAATGTGCTTTGTACTGGTCATTGATGTGACAGTTAGCTCTGGGTACCTGAAGTCTATTTTAATGGCTCATTCTCTCCCCAGCTGCTATCATCTGGCTGTGTCCATGTTACTTGGTTTCCAAAATAAGGTGGCCACAGGGAGGCTGCACACTGAGAAAGATCCATATTCCAAATTCAGAGACCAACTTCCACCTCATTATAATCTGTGTGGTTTGTTTACTGTACCTTGCTACAAATGAATACAGATTGTTTGCTTTTAAATAATTAAAAAGTTCGAGCCTTCAGCCTTCTAGCTAACTTACTGATGTGTCTTGTGACCTTTAGGGTGTTTGGACAGGATATCCAAGGCAGAGACTGTGGAGATGAAGTGGCTCAGTGGATCACCAATTTCCTGAATTCAGAACCATATCGACTGGTGCATTTTGAGCCCTCCATGGTGCCAAGAAAGTCAAAGGATATCATAAACCTTTTTCGAACCACTGATGAGGTAAATGAATGTTCCTTTTATCAGAAGTATTTTTTTAATCATTTCCCACCCACCCACTGAAACTGCCCATTCCATCTTACATACCAGTAGGTCTTATACTAGTTCTACAGCAGTGATTAAAATAATATGTATAGGCAATATGATAATACAATGACTGTAGTTTTGTAAGGATCCTAAAGACTTAAAAGCTAAGAACTCCTTTATAGGGATTAGATATTTCTTACCCTTCAATGAGTAAGGCTGAGTATCCCTTTTCTTCCTTGTCAGGAGCCATTGCTCAAGCAGGCATCCCCACTGTAGGGAGAAGGTCCAGCACACCTTCTAGGGAAAGTGGACAGGATCATCACCTATCAAAAGATGGGACTAGCCTTTTATAGAATCAAGTGATTGGCTGCTCTCATTTAACTAATTAGCCATACCTGCAACATCTTCTGTTGGAGAAAAGAAGTGAAATAAAGAAAAAGCTAAGGAAGCCTTTTTCCTCATTAAGCAAATTCTTCCATTTCATAGAATCGTAGAATTTTCAGCGTTGGAAGGGACCTTTAAGATTAGGTAGTTCCAACCCTGCTGCTATGGGCAAGGACACCTCCCACTAGATCAGGTTGCTCAGAGCCCTGTCCAGCTTGGAAAAACTTAAAAACTTAAAAAACTTCCAGGGATGAGGCTTCCACCACGTCTCTGGGCAACCTGTTCCAGTGTCTCACCACCCTCATGGTGAAAAACTTCTTCCTAACTTCCAATCTAAATCTAAATCTAAATCTACCCTCTTCTAGTTTGAATCCATCCACCTAGTCCTGTCACTACCTGACATGCTAAAAAGTCCATCACCAGCTTTCTTGCAGGGCACCTTTAGATACTGGAAGGCTACAATAAAGTCTCCTCAGAGCCTTCTGCTCTCCAGACTGAATAACCCCAACTCTCTCAGTCTGTCTTCACAGGTGTAGTGCTAAGGCTTGGACAATAGGCCCAAGCCAGAGCTGACCCATAGGTGAGTCCTTTCCTTGTATGGTAGTGCTGAGACTTGGACAATGGGCCAGTGTTGCCTTGTATGGAAACAGCAAAAATAATTGAGACTGTGTCCTTGTATATAAAAAATAACTGACATTGTATCCTTGTATTAATCATTAAAAACATCATTTATAAAAAATAAATGACTTGATTTTTTGAAAGAGAGTATATTAAAAAAACCTTGCCAACCACACCCCGGACTCTGGCCCCATCCTCGTCATGTGTGGTCAGGAGATGAACCAGATGTCTCCACATAGTGTAATATGCAAAGTCATCCTTACTTGCAGGTTGTTAAATATATAAGGCTGGACCTCCTTGCAGGAACTTTGGATGCCTCACCTATGGGTGGACACACTGTGTAGGATTTTCCCACTTGCTGGGAAGGGTTCTGCAAATCCTCACTGCAACCAGGGCTCCCCAGTGACTGCAGATCTGGATGATGGCAACATATGCAAGTGGTGATGTAGCTCTCTTAATCACTGTCCCTTCTCTTATGTAGTAATGATTTGATGCATTACCCTATATATTTTCTATCTGTCTGCTTTAGGTGCTTTGTTCTGTACTTTTCTTATTTGGTTGTAGTATTTAGTTATCACCAGCAAAACATGTCTACTCTTTTTTCACTCTGAAAAAGTTTCATTACCATTCTCAATCAGTAAAACAATCGGAGAGGTGCTCCAGCCCTCTGATCATCCTCGTGGCCCTTCTCTGGACACACTCCAGGACGTCCATGTCCCTCCTGGAAAAGGGGCTCCAGAACTGGACACAGTACTTCAGGTGGGGTTTCGCAAGAGCAGAGCAGAGGGGGAGAATCACCTCCCTTGACCTGCTGGCCACAGTTCTCTTGATGCAGCCAAGGACCCCGTTGGTTTTCTGGGCTGCAGGTGTACACTGACAGCTCCTGTTGAAGTTCTCATCCACCAGCACCCCCAAGCCCTTTTCCTCAGGGCTGCTCTCAAGCCAGTCACTGCCCAGCCTATATCAGTGTTTGGGATTGCCTTGATCCAGATGCAGGGCCTTGCACTTGGTCTTGTTGAACTTCATGAGGTTGGCATGGGCCCACCTCTCCAGCCTGTCAAGGTCCCTTTGGATGGCATCCCTTCCCTCCAGTGTGTCAGCTCCAACACACAACTTGGGGTCATCAGTGAACTTGCTGAGGGTGCACTCAATGCCACCATCCATGTCACCAGCAAAGATTTTTAACAAGACTGGTCCCAGTACTGATCACTGAGGGACTTCACTTGTCACTGGCCTCCACTTGGACATGGGCCCACTGACATCCTCTCTTCAGGTGTGGCTGTCAAGCCAGTTCTTAATGCACTGAGTGGTCCATCCATCAAACCCATGTTTTACCAGCTTGGAGACCAGGATGTTGTGTGGGACTGTGTCGAAGGCTTTGCTCAGGTCCAGGTAAATGATCCTGGTTGCTCATCCCTTGTCTGTTGATGCTGTGACCTTTTCATAGAAGGCCACAAGATTTGTCAGGCATGATTTGCCCTTGGTGAAGCCGTGCTGATTAAACCCAGTCACCTCTTCATTATTCTTCTGCTCCAGCAATGTCTGCAGGAGGATCTGCTCCACGATCTTACTGGACACAGAGGTGAGAGTGACCAGCCTGTAGTTCCTTGGATCTTCCTTCTTTCCCTTTTTGAAAATGGGAGCTATGTTTCCTCTTTTCCAGTCAGTGGGGACTTCACTGGACTCCCAGACATTTATCTGTCTTTTCTTGTTTGGTCTTTATTTGACATAGCTGGAGCCAAACTGAGCTCCGTGTTTTTCAACATGGGTGAGCAGCTGGCATCACAGGTACCAACTTGGCCTTCTGTTAGTACTTCCAAGACTGTTACCAGTTCAGAGTCTGCTGTGCTCTTTGCTTTCTGTGGAAAGTCTCCAACTCCAGATTAAAGCCAGTGAAACTGAGGCAAAGAGCAATTGAATCATAAAGGGAGTGTCCTGGTACTTCAGAAAGCCTCTGTTTCCTATACCTTGATAGGTCTAGGACTGTACATATGAGAGTTGTTACCTCCTATTGTGTTTAAAGGAGCAATGCTTAAGACAGGGCCTAGGAATTATAATCCACAGAAGGTTAGAGGTTTCATCTGTCTCTTTTGTGGTGGGAAGAGGGTCGAAGGTTAGAGAAAGTTAGAGAAATTTACTGCAGGTAGGTAAAGGAGATGCTGTACTCAGGCATGCTTGTCTCATTGAAGCCACTGATGCCCTTCTTTTTTGTCTGAATTACTCTGATGTGAAGGTGGTTTGAACTGTACCTGATGCATGTAAGATTTTTAAGCAAATGCAGATTATAAATATGTTCCCTTACTGATGTGATGTTATTACCTGTAGTGCATTGATTTTTGCTTTTTCTTGCACAAAGAGATGTATTCAATTATGGACCTTTAAGCATGTGCAGTTAATATGTAAGAGCACTGAGACAATCCAGATACATTTAATATGCCAGGGCACTGAAACCAATCCAGAGGCTAGGTTTCAGCAAAAGGGGTGTCACATTAGGAGCCATGACATTGAGGAATCTAACATAAAAAGAAGGCAGAATTTTTTGTGTATTTATTTCAACACTCTTCTTGTTGTAAGGGCATGTCTGAGGCAAACGAAAGGATTGTATTAGAAAAGGGAGAAAGGGTCTACACTAAAATTCTTGTAGAAATTTTTGTGGGGTTTTTTGTTTGTTTTGGTTGTTGTTTTATTTTTGGTGTGGTATTTTATTGTGGAACTAGCTCATAGAGGAGTTTTCCTTTAAAATTAAAGTTCATTGGCCTTGTTTACTAAAATGGCAGCCCTCTGACTTTCAAGTAAGTTAGATTTGCAAATGGACTGTTGCAATTTAGTATTGCTGTTCTGTGTTTGAAGCTCCCTCTGGTGTTCTAGTAAGACACACTCATTGTATAGAAAAACTACTTGATTACAGTCAGCAAGAGAAGTTCAGCAGGTTCGTAGATGGCTCATGTGTGACCACTGGTTCCAACATCACTGTCTTTCATTAACTTTGCTCCCATGCTCTTACAGGAACTTCAGGTTTTGTTGATTTGTTTGTGTAGGTTGCCTATCCTGACTGTAGCCCTATCTTGATGATCTCAGAAGCTTCACTGGAAGATTTAAATACCAGACTGGAGAAGAAAGTTAAGATGGAAAATTTCAGACCAAATATTCTTGTGACAGATTGCAGTCCTTTTGAGGAGGTATAGTAGCTATCTTAAACACCTTTTTGAAAGCTTGGTTATATTTCATTGTAACTCATTTTCCTTGTGTGATAGTGAAGGATGGGGAAAGCTGCTATTCTCTGGTTTACTTTTTTTTTTTAATCTGGATTCCAGGGAGAGAGTTTCTGCTCATGTTGGTACCTGTTAAACACTGAGGGGAGGAAACAGGTCTGAGAATGCTTATTTAGCTTAGCAAAGGACAAAGTGTATTTAAATGACAAACTACTACTAGAAACTCATCTTTAAGAGTAAAATAGGGAAAGCTATGCATGCTATAATCTATCAATTACTGACACAAATGAAGAATTTGTAAATTGACAGTGTGTTAAAGTTAGTGGTGTAAAAGTAATACTTATCCTTGCAGTTCTGCAGTCTCTGACAATATTCTGGTATTTCATAAAACTTTGTCTGGGAAGGTACCTGATGATGAAGTGAACTGCTGATAATGGCTTTAAGTGTTTTTAATGTCCTGTTGCCACTATGGCAAATAATTTTCTCTGTATAGAGCTGATGTTTTCCTAAATCTGTTAAGTTCCTGAAATGGGAATGGGGTTTTCTGTTCCAGGAAGGATTGCAATAGGAATCTTGTGTAGGTGAGAAGCAAGAATGTCTACTAAAATTTTTTCTTCAAATATGCTGAATTACCAGGGTCACAGATCACATCATCATACATACAGTAGGAATAAGCTTGCTTTATGTTCAAACAAGTGCAAGTTGCAGAATGGGATTTATTAGTTCTGTATCTTTCTCTCCAGCAATAATTACTAGTGGATTGTGAACTGGATGAATGCAGTGATAGTGGATTTTTCATTGAAATAGTAACATAACATAATTGTACTTACTTTGGAGGTGCAAGTAAAGGTTACCATCTGGAATGGTACTGCTTCTTCAAGGAATGACTGTGCCACTCCTGGAAAAATGGTTGCATGTGAATATGTCTAATCTGTGCAAAATGTTTACCATCTCTTTAGGACACCTGGGAGGATATTCTAATTGGTGATGTGGAATTGAAAGGGACATTGTGCTGTTCCAGGTAAATATTTGGGACCATTATTTTATACAGATGTATAGAGATTTATAATAAGAAACTGGTATTGACTTCATGCTGTCTGTCATTGCAGATGTATTTTAACAACTGTTAACCCAGACACTGGAATCCTGGACAGGAAGGAGCCCCTGGAAACATTGAAAAGGTTGGAAAAATACCAGTGCTTCTTAGGCTGTGCGAGTGGACTTAAGCTAGATCCCAACAGATGTTAAAATAGTGTTTTAGAAGTGGTTTGATTTATGTGTGGGATGTCATAATGCAATGTAAAGGTCTGTATTGGCTGCCATTCTACTTTCCGCATTTCTGTATGGTAAGAAAATTCAGGAAGAACTCTCTTCTTTCTTGCAGACTTTACCTTCACTCTCTTTCATCTCTGCTAGGGTGAATACCTGGGATAACAGTTATTTAAATGTCTGACTTAGGCATTTCTTCTTATAATGTCTCTCGTGTCTATTACACACGAGTGTGTGAACATAGACAGGCTTTTTGTCTCCATTTCAACTTCTTAGGCTTTTTTAATTCTAATGTTTATTTAGACTTGTATTCTAGTATGGTGACCAAAACAGGACATCACTATTCATATGTCCTCTTTCTCATCACTGTTATTTTGATGTTTATAATTTGCTATCACTGCTTCTAAAGAAGTGCTCTCTCTGCAGTTACCGCTTATGTGACCCGTCCCAGCGACATATCTACAAATCCAGCCCTCTCTTTGGAAGATACTTCGGTGTTGACAAAACTGGAACAATCCGAGTTGGAGACCCCGTGTACAAGATGATCCAGTCATGAGAGAGATTTTGGTTGGAAGATGACTTTTCATTTTGATATTCAAATTGTTTTCCCATCAACACTGTCACCAGCATAACTTTTTCTTAGCCTTTGTAGTATTTTTTGTGTTATGTTCCTTTTTAAGGTGCAGGGGAGGTCTGAGGCTATGAAGTGCCAATCATTTCAGTTTTGTCATCTCCTTAGCATACCTGTAGCTACCATGGCTTTAGTTTTTTCTGGAGGCTGTGATATAATAAACTTTAATCCAAGACAGACTTTACAGTACTGCTGTGAGTATTACACCTCCTAAAAGTTTAGTTTAAATTCAATATAATAATCCAAACTCATGTACAAGGGCTTTGCATTGTGCTTTGTGCATTGTGCATTAGATACACTCAGTGCCTCTAAAGAACCCCAAGAAGTTGTGCCAAGTGTATGAAGTGTGTTGATCACAGAGCTGCCTTTACAGGTGAGTGCCCATGACAAGACTGTTTTAGATTCCACCATTCTTTGGTCCTAAGCATCTTACCCTATTTGTGCCTGCAGGTACTTCCTTACAATGTTTCTTACCCTGCAGTCATTTCCTGGAGATTGCTCCTCTTTTTTGAGAAATATCAGGAGAGGTTTTTGAGCTGGCTAAATGGTTCTTTAATTTAGAAGCTAACAATCTGTAGAACTTAGGGGTGCATTTAGTTTTACCTTTGCTTGACAAAATATGAGCAACTGTTTCTTTTCTTCTATGAAGCATATCATAACTTCTAGGCTGTAGAGTAATGGTGCATTTGCTAATGCATCAATAGAACTTCCAGTTTGACTAAAAGAATTAAGCATTTGCTGAATCAGAGAGTTGATGCACATTGGAAGGGATGAAAAGCTGTTGGGAGTGATCTGATTCTGAGCCTGCCCTGTTCAGACTGATGTCCAGGCAAATATTACTGGGATTCCTTGTTCGTATGTGATTCTTCTCTGGCTTGGTGAGCCTCTTACTATAGAGAGATTGCTAAGCAATCCCAATTGCTCTCTAAGGTATTGGGAAGGCTGCAGTTTTAGCCTGAGCATGTTAATATACTTATTGGTTACTTGTTTAGATCTCTGGTTGCCCACCACACCCCTGTCCTAAACAAAATGTCAGCCATTTGTGTGACGATTATATTTTCTGCTATATTTTATACAGTATAAGACGGGAGGAAATTAGTTGGATGATATCACTAATGTCTTCAAATGTTACATTATTTATTTAAAAAAAGTGGACTTGAAGACAAAAGCCTTCCATCTTTCAAATGTTTGACTGCCTGTTGCTTTGTCATGGATTACTAGACCTTGTGTTAAAGAAGCCCAAAAGAGGAATCTTAATTAAGTCTGAAGAAGGACAAATCATAATCCAGTTTGGTGTTCAGATTCTTTGTTTTCTATTAATCTGAAGTTGGAATGTTGTTGCATGCTCAAAACTCAAACCTGTAAAATGAAGAACTGTTGTGCTTTTGAGCAAATCCAGATAGATGTATGTGGAAAGCCTGATGCAGGCATTTGGGGAAGGAAGTTTTCTATTTTTTGTGACTTCAGGAGTTGCTCTTAATATCTTTTCATTAGCAGAGTGCTCTGCAAGTCTAAAGTTTTCATGTGACATACAAGTGCCCAGTGAGGACTGCACATTGTGTGCTTGTCCATTCTTCTGCCTGACACAGCAACTAGTGAGAGGAAGTGAGAGAAAAAGCATCTTTTTAAAAAGAAAATAATTTTTAGGTTAATTTTTAAAAAGTGTATGTTGAAGATCCTTACTATTAGAAGCTGAAAGCTTATGGATTCCTAATGGTATTAAGCAAAGGCAGCCTGCTGACTTGCCAAAGCAATTAGTTAAGTGTGTCTCTTCATGAAGTCCGAAGAGAGCCAATTCTTTTACCCCTAGCCCAGCATATTTTTTCAGCATTGTTTTAGCAACACATTAGGATTTATGTAGCATAAATTTTATGGCATAGATCATGTTGCTTAGTTGCTAGACTATCATAGGTTGGACTAATGTGGAAATGGGGTTGTTTTATCCAGTGAGAAACTGCATCTGTATTCCCGCTAAGAAAAAAAAAATAGCTCTAAAGCCCTGATTTATCCCTGTAAAAGCCCCATATTGAATTTGGCTAAAATCCTGAAATAGGTGTACATCTGAGTACAACACATTTCAGAAATGCCACTTAAGTCCGTTGTGTGATGAAAGAGGGCCACTGTGTGAAGCAGAAAGAGTAGCTTACAAACATTACAATATACATATCTTCATGTGTGTGTTGGGCTGCTCTAACTGTAGGAATTGTATTTGATTTTTCTAAAGAGATTTAGGAAAATGACTGACTGAAAACGTGACTATCATAAAACTTTTTAAAACTGTGTACTCAAAACTCAAATTGTTTTAACTCTAAAGGAATAAAATAAAGGTATTAACTTCTACTGAACAGATTCTTGTCGTGTAAAACTTGTGAACCTTCTGGTTTTTGCATCTAACGTCTGCTGCTATTTTCAGGACATCATATATGGTAGTGATTTTTTTAATTTTTTTTTATTTATTTATTTTTTATTTTTTATTTTTTTATCTAACCTCTAAGTTTAGGTCAATATGCAGTTAACCAGAGGAAGCCATGTACGTAAGAGAGCAAAACCATCAGATGTAATCGGTCTCCGGGCTAGATTTTCCCTCTCTTATGACCTACACGAGGAAAAAAGATGTTTACAGACTATCTTCTTTTTTTCCATAGACAGGAAAATAGGGAAAAAGCCTGAGGCGTGTCACATTCCCCAGTGAGCAACAGCTCATCACATCTATTTAAGGAAATCCAAGTCCAAGTGATTGTAGCCTGAGCTGTACAGCAGACAGAGACTTCGCATGCAGACCACAGACGCACAGAAGGTGTTAGCATGACGTTGGGAAGTTTAGGTGGGAACCTGTTTTCTCACCCACTGTAAGGCTAAACCATCTCCCCTTCTTTCCTGGACCATTACACAGCAGGTATCTAGCTGAGTGGCATATCTCCTCCTTCTAGGACCAGTACTGTACAGTAGAATTCTATCTCCTCTACTACTCCTACTACTCCTACTACTCCTCTACTCCTCCTCTACTACAAAATTGCCCTCACAGCCTGTCACTGCTTGTTCACCAGCTGGCTGTTCTCAATTTTCTTTAGGGACTAGATAACAGGAATGAAGAAATCACTCTGCTTCATTGATGTGCTGACCCTCAGAGCCTCTTCGCTGTTAAAACTCCAAATCCAGTCTGCATCTGCTGTTAATGGAGGTTTGTCTTCCAGAGATTATGAAGGATTATGAGAGCCTGTGTGATTACATGCAGAGTCATGGACAGTTTTTGACAGAACTGCCTATATCACCTTGGCATAAGTAAAAGGTGATGGCTAAATCTCTTCATTTTATCAAGATTTTACTCATGGAAGTTTAAGACTGAAAGAAACCAACTGGGTTAGAGAGTGTTGTCTTCTCTTAACTGAAGAAAAAGAACCGTTAGACATTAGATTCAGACTGAAAGAGTATCTGCTTCGTTTTTCTCCATTGCCCACAGGGCACTTCCTAATATTCTTTGAAAACTTAAGGTTTTTAATAGAAGATAAAAAAATGTAGTGAATAGTTGGGCTACAAGGAGATCACAGGAGAGGTCAAGAATAACAACGTTCCAGGTCTTTTAAGAGGCCTTTACCTCCTCAAATTGAAAATCTTCCACTGTGTTTACAGTTGTGCAGTTTGGTAACCAATATTAACTCTCCATTCCTTGGGTTCATGTAAGGTAGGGCAGGATATCAACCTGCCTCTAGTTTGCTCAAGAGAGGTGACATAAACTTTTGTTTCCCTCAGCTGTCCTTTACTTCTGTTTATTAGACCTGAAGCCATCCAGTAATGGTTTACTGCACCCTGTGCTGTGTCACTTACAGCAGAACTCTCCTCCAACTCATGTTCACATGTTCAGACATGTGAGTTGCAAACATCCTAATTGAAGGTGGGAGAGTTGCTATGTAGTTAATCCTGGAAAGGCACTAGGAAGCCAGATAGGTCCATCAGTCTAAACTCTGTTGTAAAAAGTCTTGGAAAAAAACCTGAACCACTCAGACTAATGTGAGAAATATCTGATAAGCCCTGGAGATGGATGTAAGCTAAGTTTATGTGAAATGTAAGGGCATATAACTTCAATTCTTCAACAACTAATTAAAAACAAACAAACAAAAAAAGGATTTTTGGCACTTGAGCCCAGTGTCTGATGAGCAAAAGGACTATGCTGAATATCATGTGTGTAACTCTATATAACTGCTCCCTGGCTGAGTAAACTGTACCATGCTATGTGACCAAAACGCCTGCACTGAAGGTCACCTGGGATCCTCCCTCATTGCAAGATTGTCCATCAGCAGGTGGGTGACAGTGGTGGCTGTGCCTTCTAGAGTGACCTGTTCTGGGAGCTGCTGTTCTCCAGGAAATTGCTGTGATTTATCAGCCCCTTGGAGGATGCTGAGAGCAGATGTTATTTAAACAGCTTCCTAGGTCTTCAGTAGCACTGCTGAGAACTGGCTTGGTTTCTCTTGTGGACTCAGCTCAGCCTTGCGGAGTCTGTCTTGGAAGTGGGGGCAGCTGTGTGGGGTTATTGTTGTGCATCCATGAAGAGGTAAGTAACATATACTTATTTTAAGATTGCCAGCAAGAACAACGTCCATCTGATAGCTTTAATCTGGGGCTGAGGGAAGGCAGAAAGTGCAGCAGACAATGGAAAGCTGCTAAAGTAAACAAAAAGATTAGAGTGCTTCTCCCCTTTTTACTCTGCCCTTAACAACTGTAGGGAAATCACAAGCATGGATGGTAGGAAAAAATACTCTCATGGCAGGCAAAAGAGGCTAGTTCCTGCACCCAGAGAGGTTGAGGTATCAGTGTGTTTGAAGCACTGTCCTTACAAAGCCTGCCCACAACTCTGGGGCTGCTGGAAGAATTCTGGAGCGTCAGTGGCCATGGTTTGGCCATGGGTTATGGACCTGGACAGGAGTTTCTGAGCCCCAGGCATTGTGGGAGCTGCAGGCAAGGCGCCTGCAAGACAGGTCCCAGCCAGAGCTTCTCTGAATGCTTGGATTATGGCAGGTTTCCTCCAGATCATCCTGGGGGCAATCACACAGCACCTACAAGATGAATGAGGGATTAGACCCAGCCAGCATGGGTTTAGGAAGGGCAGGTCCTGTCTGACCAACCTGATCTCCTTTTATGATCGGGTGACCTGCCTGGTAGATGAGGGGAAGGCTCGGGATGTGATCTACCTGGACTTCAGCAAGGCCTTTGACACCATCTCCCACAGCTTACTCCTGAAAATGGAGTGTGGATCAGCTGGAAGGCAGGAGGGCTCTGCAGAGGGACCTGGACAGACTGGAGGGTTGGGCTGATTCCAACGGGATGAGGTTCAACATGGCCAAGTGCCGGGTCCTGCACTTTGGCCACAACAACCCCATGCAGCACTACAGGCTGGGCACAGAGTGGCTGAGAGCAGCCAGGCAGAAAGGGACCTGGGAGTCTGGATTGACAGGAAGCTGAACATGAGCCAGCAGTGTGCCCAGGTGGCCAAGAAGGCCAATGGCATCCTGGCCTGTATCAGGAACAGTGTGGCCAACAGGTCCAGGGCAGGGATTCTGCCCCTGTACTCAGCACTGGTGAGGCTGCACCTCAACTACTGTGTCCAGTTCTGGGCCCCTCAGTTCAGGAAGGATATTGAGGTGCTGGAGTGAGTCCAAAAGAGGGCAACCAGGCTGGTGAAGGGACTCCAGGACAAGTCCTATGAGGTGAGGCTGAGGAGTGTTCAGCCTGGAGAAGAGGAGGCTCAGGGGAGACCTCATCACTCTCTACAACTACCTGAAAGGAGGGTGTAGCCAGGGGGGGGGGTGGTCTCTTTTCCCAAGCAACTCTCAGCAAGACAAGAGGGCATGGTCTCAAGTTGTGCCAGAGGAGGTTTAGGTTGGATATTAGAAATAATTTTTTATGGAGAAGGTAATCAGACATTGGAATGGGCTGCCCAGGGAAGTAGTGGATTCTCTGTCCCTGGAGACATTTAGAAAGAGACTGGATGTGGCACTCAGTGCCATGGTAACCATGGCAGTAGTGGATCAAGGGTTGGAATTGATGATCTCAGAGGTCCCTTCCAACCCAGCTGATTCTGTGATTCTATGATTCTATGATTCTATGATTCTATGAGATTGAACCCAACTATACTAGGAACCAAGAAGAGGCAGCCCTCTTACCTTGGTATCTTATTTCCCCTCAAAGCCTTAGTTATTTAGCTTGCCTACGTAATGCATTGCTGTCACTAACTTAAAGCTTTTATTCTCATATGCGTTTCAAGAGGGCAACATAAAATTACAATTTCTTTATTTGCACAGATATGTTAAAATACTTTTTTAACTTTAAAAGAAAAAAACAACCCAAAAGCCTAAAACAAAAAAAAACCTGGGGTTTGGGTTTTTTTTTTGTTTGTTTGTTATAAAAAAGATTCCTAGCCTCTCACCTTCAAGCAGTAGAAAAGCTGTGCGTCTCTTTGCATTTACTCATCTACGCATGTCTTTCTATAGTGCTTCATCTCCCAGCCATGTTACTTTCTTATGTTGTTAAACCAGTGATTTCTGTGGGAATGAGTTTGGTTGGGAATTTGATGGGGGAAGTTTGGTGGCTCTTTGATGAATGCATCTCCTGTACTGTGTGTGAGGCTGCTGCAGGCTTTTGTGTGGGAGGAGGTGCTGCCAACATGACCCTATGGCTCAGGGAGCCCATTGTCATGCCCCCCCATGGTGGGGTGTGGGGACCAGGAAAAGGCACCAGGAGAAGTGGTAGAGAGAAGCATCCAGAGACTGTGTCAAAGAACGAGAAATTTATTTTCCTTTCCAAGAAGAAAACAGCAACTGCAGCCCTGCTAGTGCCACTGCAGGAGGCATGGCTTCTTGCAGGGCAAGGAACAGTTGAGGGGGCTGGAAGCCCTCCTCTTTGGGGGGCGCTGGGGCTCCCCAGAAAAGTCCTTCCTGCCCCATCCAGGAGGGACACTTGTCCCTGCTGCCACCTGGGATCCTGCAGAGATGCTGGACCAGGCCGGGTGGGGGGTGGCAGTTACCCCAGAGGAGATGCGGGGGCTACCTGCAAGGCGCGGCCTCTTGAAGGGCAGGGGACACTCCAGCGGGCTGGAAGCTCTCCTCTTACGAGGCCACTGGGTCGCCTTAAGCCAGCCACTCCTTCCCCAGACAGAAGAGGCACCTGGTGCTGCTGCCTCCTGCAGCTCCAGCTGGGGCTGCTCCTTCTCTGCTTTGAGGGGCACAGGTGGGGTATGGCCAGGATCCCCGGGGAGGGCGGCCTCTGAAGTGCCGGCTTCCTCCTCCTCATCTGAGCCTGCAGGGGTGCTGGAGGTGGCCACGCTGCAGTCATCAGTTTCCTCCCCCAGGGGGCTGGTGGTGGCTGCGGGGCTGTTGTCCTCACCCCGGGAAGCAGAGGTGTCCTTCTGGGCCACGTGCTGGTGTATGCCCTGGCCACACAGGCACAGGGCCGCGGTGATGAGGCGCAGGACGAATGGCCGTGTGTGTTCTTGCAGCCTGGTCTCCAGCGTCCGTGCCAACACCCCCACGTCCAGACCATAGAGGCACAGGCAGCTCACAAGTCTGGCCTCCCACATCATCAGATGCCACCACTGCTCCTCAAGGACCACCCTAAGCTGTGATCTCAGCCATGGCAGCAGGGGCCTGATGTTATTTGGGTGGCTCTTGAAGAAGTCAGCCCAGATATCAGCAGGGAAGCCACCCACCTGAGCCCCGGGCCTCAGACTCACAACACCCTGCACGTCCTGCTGGTCTTCATCTGGTGGCTCTGCAGGACCTGGGAGGCTGAACAAAACAAAATCGTTATCTGCCTGCGTGGAGATCAAGATGGAGGTCGTCTCCAACACGCACAGGGGGCAGACATGCTGCTGCAGCACGCTGTGTACTGCACACCTAAAGCAAGCTTGGTGGAGGCGAGGCAGGAGGTTGGTGGCATCTTTTTGAGTGCTGCAGCAGAAGGGGCAGCTCCACTTGCTCTCGGTGGCCATGCTCCCTGCACCCTCCAGTGAGCTTGGGGACACCGAGGATGAGGAGCTGCTGCCTATCACTGACGCTGCAGTGGTGGGCGTCATGCACTGCAAATGGGAGAAGCCACAGTCACTCCCTGTCCCAGGGAAAGGAGAGGAGGAAGAAAAGCACAGGCCCCTTGAGAAGGGCAACCTCCCAGCTTCACAAGCCCTATGGCTGCTGGGAGTGGACATTTGCCCACATAGCTCATCTCTGCTGCTGCAAGCACACCTCACGGTGCCTGGCTGCCTGAACCATCCAGGGCCTGAGAAACAAATGAGGGTTTGAATCTGGGCCAGGGACCCAGAGCTGCTGACAGCAGCCCCCAAAGCACCACCCAGCACCAGGAGAAGCCTCGCTTAGCCCTCCAGACCTTGCAGGCACTCTTGGTCGAACTCAGGAGCCAGACTGGGTAGTACTCTGCCAGGTTCCAAAGATAAATGGCAACGGGCGTGAGGTGGCAACCTGTCACCCGCTGACATCACAGTCACCACTCTATAATGTCACCCTGCATGTCACCCCTGTGGGCAGGCCCACATCATCAGGCCAGAAAAGAAAATACTGTTTCTTGTCTTCAACTTCTACATTTCTGCTGCTCTGGCTTGATCCCCCACAATGTGTGTCCATGACTGTGTGTCCATCCCTACTCCTGATGCCTTGCAGATGCCTTCTGCTAGAGGGAATGTGGTGGCAGCAGTCAGTGGGGCCTGCCCATGACTTGATGATGCCTGCCCATGCTGGCTGCCTTCCTGTGTGTGCTGCTGGGAGCTGCAGGCAGGATCTGTGTTGTCAGTGGCCAGCCCTGGGTGAGAGTGTCCCACCCCTCTGGGCCAGGCCCCCTACAACAGGGAGAAGCCAAACATGGGGGAGGGGAGACATTTTGCTCCAGCCCCGTCCACTTCCACTGGCACTCACTCATAGTGATCGCTCTGTGCTTACCAATTTTGGGGCCAGTCTGCAGTTTCATTTTAAAACAATCAGAGATTTTCCTTTCTACAGCCCCACTGGACTCTGGGTTATGGGCACAAGGAAGGACATTTTGGTTGCAGCTGCAGGGCTGCACAATTTCTCTGCATTACTTGCCCAGTAAGATGGGTCCACTCATTGCTCTCTAGCAGAAGGGGATTGCTAAACCCAGGAATGAGTTCTCTTGAATGTTTTTTTTCCAACAGTTGTTTCATCTTCACGTTGACAAGGACAGGCCTCCATCCTGAGAACAGCTAAAATGACAAGGACATGCTCAAAATGGCAGTGACTAGGCCTCTGAACACAGGGAAGGGCGAATTCACCAATGGTCCCCACAGTGCCGGGTGGGCAGCCATGCTTGTTTTCCATCATTTTGTTGGAAAGCTGTCCTAACCCTCTGAAGACTCGAGAACTTGAGGGGCACTGTGTTGGCAAGCTTCAGTCACTCACACCTTCATTTCAGACAAATTGAAAGCCCCTTCCCAATTGTTCCAACTGCCAGACTGCTTGAATTAACAAAAATGGGTGTGAATTATATAAATCCTAAATTCCTGTTGGACTGTTTGAAAAGCAAAAGAAATGATAGTTGAAGTTCTTTGACCATCCTTTTCCACTATTTGCTGTATCTTCAGATGCTGAGTCTCAGCTCTTTCCTTGCCCTGACCCCCTTCAGTGCTGAGGGCTGCTGCCAAGGTGGCTGTCTTCAGTTCTGACATTCAAGCTGTGTGTGGGTTCTGCAGGACAGCACCACAACAGTCACCTGGACAGTCCCTCTGTCCAAACGTTGTCATTCTGAAGGGTGAAATCTTTTAAAGATCCCTCAAAGGGTTCTGGCTCCTTGGGGGAAGTAAATGTTAAAAACAAACCTCTCTCTCCTGGGATTGGGGTCTTATCTGAGTTTCCTTGGAGACCCTGGGTTGTCCTGTCCAGCCACCTCTTGTTTATAAGCAGAATGGGATGCGTCTGTCTAAGGAGATTTGCATTTCCACTACGTACACTGCTTACAGGGTGCCATGATATTTGGTTCTACTAGTTGCCTCCTTCAAGTTTAAATCCGTGTAAGACAAACCTACTCCTTTGATACTGTGCAACCCCTTCTTACCTCAGCTTTCACAACTTTGGATGTGCACTTTGTAGAGAGCTGAGAAGCACAGAGTTGTAGAATCCTTGAGGTTGCAAAACACCTTAACTTAGTTTAGTGTGGCGGTGTTTTGGAAGCGGGAGGGGCCACTGGGTTGGCTCCTGTGAGAAGCTGCTGTTCCTCTAGTTCCAGTCCTGGCTTTGCCTCTGCCCAAGGCCAAGCAGATATGGGAAGCTGGATGTGCCTCTGTAAGCAACATATTCAATAAAGAGAAAACAAAACTGCAAAAATGTAAAAAAATCCTATAGCTGGCAGTGGCTGTGGGCCAGCTCTAGTTCCTTGTCCCCAGGGGAATGAATGCCCATGGAGAGCTGTGTGTGTGCAGAGATAGCCAGTGCCCCTGTGCCATGCAGAAGGGCTCCACTGGGAGCCCCTGGGCAGCTGCCATGGACTTTTTTCCAAACCCTGGTGCACAGCAGCACCATCCCTTGCCATCCCTGGCACTAGCAACTTGGACTGGCCCAGCTCTCACCTGTCCTCCTCCAAGCTGTGGGCAGCAGCAGAGGCTCTGTGTCCCAGCAGATCTGTGTCCAGCAGCTGCTTCCCAGTGCGTGTCCTTCCTGCTCCAGGTGACGTTCTCCCTTGGGCTGCTCAGCCTGCATGGTGACACTCTAGGGACAAGTGAGCACAGCTAAACTGCTTGCAGGAGGCTGCCTTTATTTCCAAAACTCACCTGGTGCACTGCAAAGTCCCCCTCCAGTCCTTGATGGGACCATTAGAGGCCCTTGCTTGGGATCAACCTGCAAGCACCAGGCTGAACTTCGAGAGCAGCCCAGCAGCAGAAATGACCACCAGTGAGCTGCCACCCAGCACCAGCAGCCTGAGCGTGGCAGAGCTGGGCTGCTCTGCTCTTCCAGGCTCTCTGTCCCTCCTGCATGGTAATTTTCTTCTGGTGTCACCAGTCAAGGCATGTCAGCATTCTTGGTGACTCCCCAACCCTCTCTGCTCTACAAGTGGCACTGCAGCACCCCCCCCTTCCCCCCCCCTCCCTAACAAGCTCACCCCACTCCACACACATCCCTGGCACCCCAGTACAGCCAGAGGTGGGTGAAAGGCAGCTGTGCACACCTCCTCCTGGCTCTCCATCAGCCTATCCTGTCTCCTAGCATGGAATGTCCTCCACTGGGCAAGGGAGAAGGAGTAGGAGAAGGTGAGCAGTGATGCCTCTACTGCTGAGCTGGAGGAATAGTGCTCAGGGACAGACTCCAGGCTGACACTCACAGCATGGCAATGGCTCAGCTCCTTCTCCATGGGTTTGATGTACTGGTCACTCTTGCTCTCAGGACTCCTTCTGGTGTCCTTTGCACCAGGAAGGGACAGGGAGAGCTGTCTAAGCTGAAGATGCCTCTTGCTCCTCCTGCAGCCCTGGGTCAGCTGCACGTCTGTGCTCAGCACCAGCTCAGCGTTGGTGAGAGCCTCCCTGGGGAGCAGACTGTGAGAATGAGCAATGCCACTGTGGAGAGGTCCATCCATGCCCATCCTGCATGTACCCAAGTCCCAGGGAGAGCCCACCTGGAGCTGTAGCAGCTGCTGTCCTGGCCCATTCCACCCAGGACATGAGGGCCCTTTATGGACACCAAGGATACAGCCCAGCTGGTGACAGTGAGGCTGGGAAGTGGGTGCTGGTCCTGATGACAGGTCAGTGCTGCTCATCCAGAGACTGCCCCCTCAGAGTGCTGCTCCATGCCAGCAGAGCTCTGACCTGCTGCCTCTGCTGGGCAGTGGTTCCAACACTGGGACCCCAACGTCAAGTAGCTGCCACCAACCAGGGACATTACAGCCCCAACGTAACTTGGAGGGAGCCCCTGGGGGGTACTGGAGTGGAAGTTCTCTTCAATATTTCACTGGGGAGCCCAGAGGAGTGCACAGCAGAGGGAAAGGACCACCTCCCTCCACTTGCTGGCAGTGCCCCTTGCCTTGGCCTTCACTGCTGGGTCTTGACCCCCAGCTAGACTTGGTGCCACTGCTCCCCACTCTCTGGGCCTGGCTGTTCAGCCAGTTCTCAATCCTTCCACTGCAGAGATCTTCAGCCCATGTCATGGTTTTCTTTCAGTTGTCAGGCACATTTCTCTTTTGGAGTGGCCTTGCAAAGCCATTTCCCAGCTCCCTTGGCACCCCATTGGGACTCAACAGGGACCTGGGTATCTCCACTTTGCTTTGGTGTTCTCTACTATCTCAGGTGCACCATGCTTGGACATGTGTGGTTTTCCAGTGCAGTACTTTTTCCTGCATGTTGATTGTGCCTTTACCATTGCAGAAACTTTTACTCTACATATCACTTGGCTTTTTCCACATGTACATGCTAAATATATAAACTCTTCAAGATGATATACTAAGAAAGAAAGATCCAGAATTGATTTGAGATATAGGATGTCCCTGGCTTGTTTGGTTAGAGTGAATATATTTATGTCTAATCCCACTGGTGTCAGGAGTATTGCTTTTCTGCTTTGAATTTTCACACCATACTGAAATTAAAAGTCTTGGTAATCAACAGTACCAAGAAATAAATTACTGACCAAGATTGTCTCTGCAGACTTTTCCAAAGTGAACTTTGTGCATGATGATTTTTGTTTCTGTTGCATCTATTACTGGAACTAGACCAGTGGCATGTCCGAACAGCAGCCTGTGCTTCAGGTAAAATTTCATCAATTACATGTGACAAACCCAAGCCATGCATGATTCAAGGGTAACAATACGTGAAGGTTTCACACAGATCAGCTTCTTGAAAATTCTGTGCACTGTCAGTCTCTGAGAAGGAATAATAGGTAGGCAAAATCTCACAAGCTGCCTCTCTTCTTAAAGATACCCTCACAAGTTCTTCAGTAGGGAATAAATGAGTGGGAAAGCAGTCACCTAGACAGGAAATCTCTGGGGAGCAGCTTCCAAGGCAGATATAAATGGTATTGTAGAAATGATGCTTCATTCAAGAAAGCAGTTCTGTCAGGGAGATTTTTTAAAATCATGGCAGGATTTATCTGTAATACCTCATCACTGCTGGTATGATATGAACAGCTGAATTAACCAAGAAGCTATCTGTGAAGGTTAACACACTGACTGACTGGGCAGTGCATGCTGTGGTGATGGAGTTCCTGGAGTGTGCAGTACTGGTGAGGGGAACTGGAGAAGGAGCTCCTGTTTTCAAGACCATGACTTCTTGAAAATTGTTTTCCTTCTCCTATGCTTTCCTTTTGGGCAAAGGCTCTGTATTGTTAATATCCTTTTGATGGAACACAACAAATGGGAAAACAACTACATTTTACTCAAAAAAATAAAAACAGGTGCATTTCCACTACATTTTGGAAAAGCACTAGGGAAATCTGTCCTCTGAGCACTGGAGTGCTAAGGCTCAGCCCTGGGCACCCTTGTGCTTTGCCTTGCTGCCCAGCAGTGCTGCACTGGCTTTGGTGCACTGAAGGTGGCACTGCCAGGTGGTGGAGGGCATTGAGAGTCTACAGGCTCTCTTGGTTTTTATCTCAATGATCACAAGCTCATGAAAATGTTGAGTGTTGTTTCTGCAGCCAACTGGCAAACACTTCTGAATTAGACATATAAATCACTTGTAAAATGTCCTGGGGCCACCCTGCAAAGGACTTGCAGCACCTCAAGCATATTAATTCAGCACTTGGCAGGCTTTGGGTTTCTTACAACCCCCCAGAGGAATGAGTAATCATCCTCTATGGGAGACGAGAGGAGCAGAGTGAAACACAAGAGGTAAAATCTGATAGTGATAGTTGGCTCCTGACACTATTTTGCAGTAATAAAGCAGTGGGTCCTGGAGGGTTGCTGGGCACTTTTCAGGGGCAAGCAGGAGCTCACACAGTGACACTGCAGTATCAAGCAGCCTCCAGTGTTCTGGCAGGTAGACCACATGTAACCTATGTCTGGAAACCCCATGTTGGTTTGTACCAAAGAACTCCAAGGTAGCAGCCTGGCCCACAGAGCTTTGCTAAGCTGAATCCAAAATGGATCACATGAATTGTGCTGAGGATTATCTCCACTTGATGCTCAGCTGTGCTGTGAGGAGGTTGGGTTGGTGCTACATGGGGTATTTTCTCATTGTATTTCCCTTTTTGGAGTAGAAACACCTGAGCAACTCATCCCTTGAGGTAGAGGTTGTAGCTGTCTCCCTTTCTGGAGCAATGGCTGGTGAGAATGTACTCAGGGTTAATCCACAGCTGCAGTGGAGGCAAAACTGCATTTGGTTCCTTCTAGAAGGAGGGAAGAAGGCTCATTCAGGATTTAATGTTCCCTACTGGAACAGGAATGCCTTCTCTGTAAGGCATCCCATCTTCTCAACTTTATTGCAGCCCAAGCTAGAAGCCCTCAGAAACAGACAGGAATTGAGGAAATCTGTACGTACAGCAACCCTTGGTTTGTGTGTAGCTGAGCAGCAGACCCCATCCAGGCTAGGCACTGGTGGTAAAAAGGGGAATAGGCTGAACTGAATTGTGCAGGCACTGGGAGATGCTTTGCCGTTGGAGATTGTTAAAGACAAGCTGGACAGACCTTGCCTAGAATTAACATAGATGGTTGGATGGTTTATCACAGTCCTTTCCACCCCCTTGTTCTGTTTTTTTGGGGTTTTTTGGGTTGTTTTGTTTTGTTTGTTTGTTTTGGTTCTTGTTTTATTGGGGTTTTTGTGGGCTTTTTTTCATTGCTACTTCAGCCTCTTAATTCTTTCTCGATGTATAAGTGCAGCACCTACAGTAGTGATGTCCTCTCCCAAGGGTCCTAGTGGCAAAGACATGTTCTAACCCTCCTCTGCCCTGCTCATGAAAACATGTTAACCTGAGATGATGGGCTCTCAGACAGAAGTGGACTTTGTGGCATGTAAGTAAAAAATATCCACAGGTATGGCACAGCAGGAAGGGCATGGAAAGGTATTTTAAGCATTGTGGCCCATGGGTTCCCCATCTTAAATACCAGCTTAAATTCTAGATCTGGGATTTTAAGACATTAAAAACAAATGGTACCTGCTGTCCATGCTGGAATAAATAACTTTGGATAAAAAAATGTAAAAAATGGACAGATTAAATGTTATTTAGGTTGTTACAGAACTCTTCTTGCACATTCTGGGAAAAACAAAACAAAACAAAACCCCAAAAACCTGGGGGTTATGTAATTCGTGGACACAATGAAAAGCTTAATTAGCCTTGCAAAACCACAGAGCACAATAAACCTGCATGGCTTTGGTTTTCATTTCTATTTATCAAAACTCACAATGCAATATGGTACATTTTTACCCTTGGTTTTCACTGGAAATTACTTTTAGAGTGACTCATTCCTTATTTGGTTTCTTTTTTGTGGTTCCTGACATTCCACATTTCGAGAGATCTTCTTTGGAATACACTCAGCCTTAATCACTGGCATTTTTCAGTTGCCTTCTTTGAACTGTTAAAATTAAGGGTTTGTAAGCACTAAGAAGCCATATATCCAGTATCTCCAAGGGTGAGACCTGAAACTGAAGTATCCTTTCACCTCAATAAAGTGAGTAGAACATGACTTGAGATCTCAGTGTGCTACAGATGATCTTTGCCTTTCTCCTTTCTTCAAGGTGTTTTTATTATACAGTACTGCTGAGATTTGTGCTGCTGCTTCTCCAGACCTGTGCTTTTGTATGTGAACTGTTTAGTCTGATAAACCTTCCACATAAGAGGATCCCTGTTTGGTTTGTTGTTTTTTTGGTTTTGGTATTTTTTGGGGGGGAGGTTTTGTGTGTGTTTTGGTTTGGGTTTGGGTTTTTTTGTGTTTTTGTTTTTTTGTTTTATATGGTATTTATATACAAAAATGCAGCACTGGCAATGTAGCACTTTTGCTGCAAGGCCTATTCCAGCTGAAGTCCACATCCAGTATGTCCTGATGTGATCTGCTGCCACGTACCTGCTCACTAGGATGTCTATATGGATAAATTAGAACTGTGTCTATAAGGGACTTCATTGGAAATAAACTGAACTCAATCCATTTTTTGCCATCTTACAAAACTCATAAACTTTTCCCATGAGATCTCTGTCCTAGGGCTGTGCATGAACTTTAAGCTCCCATAAATGTAACTGTAGGTTACAGGAAAGGGACTCATTCATCTGAGGGACTCATGTCATTTGCTGCATCCCAAAGGACGGTTCCAGCTGCAGATCTTTCACCTTTGCCTGGACAGACTTCGTATTTGGCAACACTGGGTCCTAAATCTGTGCTACCTCTACAGTTTTCAGCAAACTATTCTCCTGCCCCTGTACTTTTCCAGATGTTCAAGAGGAAAAGCTGCATTTTAGTCTTCTTGTCAGCTGCCTGACAGTGCTGCTGCTTTTCAAATAAATACAAAGTTTAAGATCCTAAATCACTGATAAAGTATACATACACTTCAAAACCACATTTGAAAAAAGTCATTGCTGTTCACCTGTTGGGGCTCTGTTTCTATTACTGGAGCTCAGATTTCCCTTGGCTGACTGCTTCAGAGAGCTTGATTTGCTCCCCTTATTATTCAGGTGTTTTGAGATTTCTGGAAATGCGAATTTTTTTGCTAGGATCTTGAGAGATTTCTCTCTCCCATGTGCTACTTGTGGTGTGTCCGCAAGGACATCACTGATTGTTTTACTGGGGAATTGCCTGCCTTATGTATCAGTGGAAGTTTTGCCATCATTTTCAATAGAAAGATCATCAGATCTTTACCAGTTTAAGATTTTATGTGCTTTCCTTATTTTAGAGCATTTTAATTATCTTCTGGAACCCTGAGAAAAATGTATAATAAAACTGGTAAAAGAGGCGACCCATATTAGGTCTTCTGTAGCCTTAGAAGTTGTCCCAAATATACCTCTCTGCTTCCTGTGAATTGAGAAAGCACCAATTTCTTGTCTTTCAGTACCAACTGGAGTGTTTCTAATGATGAGATGGGACAGAAAGCAGAGCTTTACATATCCACAAACAGGCACAGCAAGCACATTATATTGCAGTATATTTTGCCCTCCTTTGTCCTCATGGGGGTAGAAAAGCCTTAGGACTGTATTTTCAAAACAGTATTTCTACTTTCCTGAGGGTGAGTTAAATTTTTTACTGATATTTGAGGCACAACTTAAATAATTCTTCTCTGAATTAGCTTGACAAAGTGATTTAAATTCTAGTGAGGATCTTTCTTAAAACACTGGATGCTCGGAGATGCATTTCAATTTGGGGAGGCTTTCCTGAGAACTTCCCTAGATAAAGAGTCCACCTGAGGATCTGGAGTTAGCAAGGCCAAACCACCCTCAAGAGATGCCTCTCTATTTCTCCAGACTCCAAGGAAAACAAAGGCAGTCGGGTACCTGGAGTTGAGTGGGAGGAATCCAAGCTCCCACTTATGAACTGAGAAAGAGAATACACTTTCTCTTTCAGCTATTGGACAAAGTGGTTTTTTTCTGAAATAACTACCATATTCCTTTCTGCTTTGAATTATGCACTGCATAGACCTCTGGAAACATATTATCCCTATACAGATCGTATGACTTGCCAAATTTTATTTATTCTTCTTATGTCACCAGGTGATACATTGATATTAAGACTTTAGGTTTTCTTTAAAGTGTGAGCTTACTCCTTCTAGCAAAACAACAGTACTGAAATGAATAGGAAGAATATTTTAGACAACATGTTTTATCTGATCAGCAGAGTAATGAGACAGATGGAATATGACAAGGAAGACAGTTCTGGTTTGCTGTCCTTTTTCTAGCAGACCTATTTAAGTAGAACACAGCTGGGTTGGATGGGAGGGACAGTATGGCTCTGCTTTCTTTTTTGTGTCATTAGATCTTTAACAATGTCCTGAAAAAATATTGTCAAGCAGAGGGAATGTGGTAAAATGGTTGTGGTGAGTCATCTTGTCATGAGCATTTCTATCTGTATTGTAGTAGTATTCATTCATCTGCTTTCCTCACCACCTGTCTGCTCTTCCTATGTTAATCCATCCTTATGGTTTGACTTTGACTTTGACTACTGGTGCTCATGTGGTTGTTCCTTGCCCTGGCTCTCCTTCCTAATAACACCCATAATTTGCCATACCTGGTGGTGGATAATTCCTGCTCCAGTTCCCACTGACTTCACCAAGCCCTCATTTTCACCACCTTTTCCTAAAGGTACAGATGCTCTGGCAAGTGCTGAGGTGATGGAAGTGTGGCAAGTGCCATGATGCTGGGCTCTGCTACCCTGTTAGCAGTGCTGAGCAGATCCTAGTTCAGGGCCTGGAAAGCTGGAACTGGATGTGGCTCTGTGCCAGCTCCAAGAAGAGATGCACCCTCCTGCAGCCTGCCCATGGCCACCTTTTTGTAAGACCCTAAAGCAGCAAATGTGGCTCTATCTGTGAGTGCAGCCACATACAGGAGAAAGGATGGAAAAGGCAGCATGATTTAGCAAAAGAATATTTAAACCAGAAATGCTACTTCAGTGTTTGAAATCTGGTGATTCTGGTACAGGATCAGCTTTTATCAAAAAAGAGGCTGGAAACTGTTTGGAGAAAGAAATTTAAAAATAGGCTTCATGCTGAGGCTATACCTTTAGGACCTCTCAAAGTCAGGAACCAGCATGCAGTGTGGTAGCATGGAGTGTGTGTCAGTGCCATTTTCCAGAAATTAAGATAATTTTACTATCCTGGTAATGTCTCATTATTGGGTTCCATTAACGTCTTAGAATTATATGAGAAATAATATTGTCCAGTCATCTGTACCATTGAAAATTAACTAATATGTGGAATCAATTTTATAACTAACTGCATAAAATGGTGTGCTGCCTGTTGCAGATGGGACTGCTACTTATATATTCAAAAGGTGAAGACTTGAGGATATCTGACTTATGTTTAACCTTCTGTGAGTGATAGCTCTCACTTTTTACTCATGACTGCTTCATTCCTTGATCTGAAAAATTAGCTTAGGCTTTGTGCAAATGAACAGTGCTTCCAATAATTGTGTATATATGTATAACAGTGCATTTCTTGTATAATAGCTCAAATCAACTGAAATGTTAAAAAGTTTTTAAAATCAGGTTGTTTGGTTTTTAAAAGGAGTCTAGATTTACAGGACCACTTTATGGGTTTTAATTTTGATCATCTACTTATCTTTATGTTGTATGTTTTGTACCCCTCCATCCCTAAACTCATGTCTGTAGCCACAAAAAAACAAAAACAAAAACAAAAACAAAACCGAAAATACCAAGAACCCCCCCCAAAAAACACCACTACAACCACCACCAAAATAACAACAAAAAAACCCACCCACAATTCTCAGGTGATAGTCTCATCTAGAAAGATGAGATGATTGCATTAGAGGTATATCTATCAAAAGCAACATTGTCTAGATTCCTTAAACACAGACTTCTGTATTAGATAGTTAACTATATTGAAAAGTAGCTTGTGGTAATAGAGATAAATGTATGGGAAGGGTGTTGATGTACACATTTTATCCATCTGTTTTCTGGCTGTAGCTGCATGATGGGAATCCCAGTTCTTCTGAATTTCCTCTTTGCAGTGGTTAATGCAACAGAGCCAATATTCTTGTTCACTTTTGCTTTTATAATGTTTATCACTTAATCTGCCCGCCAGTGAAAGCAGACAGGTGGGATTTTACCTAAAAGTAGGCTATAGTTTATGGGTCTGTCATAATCTTTTAGAGGAAAGCAGTGGAATGAAATGGATGAGACTTTTGTTTAGACAGGGATGCTGTTCCTAGCTCTGCCTAAAGTGACCCTGTGCAGCCTTTCTGAGTCTCCTGTATTTTGTCTTTGTCATGGATGGATTGATATTTGCTTTCTTCATAGAGTACGAAGATTGAGCTGTGCTCAGTTATGAACTATTTGAAGTGTCAGTATTGTTAGGTGTAACCAGGGAAAGAAGTAAAAGTAGGACTCCTGGGTCCCCTCCAAGCATTTCTCTGGCTAGCAAGGCATTCCAGCAATCCCAGTGGCTCTTCCAGTAAGTGTTAGAGTTTGTTGCTCTTATTTAACTGTTTTTATCAATGGTGGAGGAAAAAGACATTGAGTTCAGGAACCATGTGTAAGATAGGGCAGGTAAAGCCTTTTTACACGTGCTAGGTAAGCATACAAAAGGTGAAATTTTTCTTGTTTCAGTCAGTAGATTTCACAGTGGCATCACCACCTCTCAAATTCTGTTGGACTCTATTCTTGCCAGAATGTGAATTCTTACTACAAACCCTAGAAACTTAACAATCCTTTTAAAGGATTGCTGTTAAAACAGAGTAGTTTTTACTGCTTTTATTTCTAGTAATAGATGTGGTTCAATGTAAAGGTTGAAATGCTTCCTAAAGCATGCACGCATTTTTTGCATTTAATCTGAAGAAGAAAACAAAGTTAAACTGAAGCTTGATTGATCAGAGCAAGTATCAAAAGGTTAAGGTTAGTTTTTTTCATTTGCTAGCAATTTTGTAAAATCAGTCTACAGCTACAGTTGGATCACTTCCTTTTTGGTATTGCAGATGGCATGTTGAGCATTTAGGCCTGAACACAATAGGAATGTCAATTAAAGATTTTACTATTTCATTTTTCCTCAGTTTTATTTTGTCTAGAAATATTAATGGAGTGCAGATATAATTCATTGGAGTCCTATGTATAAATATTATTCTGCTGTCTGTCTTTATCCTAAGCTTTAGTGTTCCTCATCAGTTTTATCATGTGGGGGAAAATGTTTGAAAGAAAATTAGCTCTGGTCAGATCATCTCTTTTTATGTGCTTACTTTGGCACTTGATTGCACTGTGTTTATGTCCAGATTTTCTCAGTTCTTTTTGTATTGCAGTTTTCCGTGGTTTGGGTGGGTCTTTCAAACAAAAAAAACCCAAAACAAAACAAAACAATAAAAAAACAAAACAAAACAAAAAACAAACAAACAAAAAACAAACCAAAACAAAACAGCAAACCAAAAAAACCCCCATAGATTAAAGAGAGCTGAAGGTGTGGTATTTAAACCTCTTTAAATCTTACTCAATTGTGGTTGAAGATTTCACTATAACAACTTTCTTAGGGCATAGAGTAAACAGTTACTACAGAATGGGAAAAATGTAATTTTGCCAGTAATTTGTAAATTTGCCAATTAGGGCAGATTAATTCCTTGCATTAATGCGATAAAAATGTGTATATGTATCCTCAGTACATGATGTACAGGAGGGTATTTCATGTACTGAGCAAAGGCTGTATTTTAGTTGCTTGAACGTGCTTTTCCCTGCCCCAGTCTCCCATCTTATCATCACCCAAGCCCTGGCTCTTTGATATTTTGACACCTGCTGGATCTCAGGTTGAACCCAGTTAATTAGTCCGAATGTTGTTCTTTATTCAATAAAAATACCAGCTTACTTACAGAGAAATTAAGCAATCTTTTCAGCCTCTGAGCACAGCCTAATGGGACAGCCAAGGACAGCTGTAAAGTTCTTTTTAAGATGTTCTGGTTAATGTCAGCTGAGAAAGCGCTTGGTAAACAAATGAATAATTGATTGCTCAGCTTTCACATAGCTACTGCATTTCTGGGCTCACATGACTCATTTGTGAACCATTCCTGTCGTCCTAATGCCATAACATTGGAGAAATGATGATTGTTTCTTGGAGGATTCTTCTGTGGACATAGTTGCCAAGACCAAAGCTGTAATGGTTTGTTATTATGACCTTTGTTATTCCATTAGGCTCAATAGCTTTAAAAAAAATTATGTGTGCATACTTTAGGAAAGTTGTTACCCTTTACATTGACCTGACATCATAGTTTATACTACAAAATGTATTAATGACAAAGTAGTGTTTTCATGTCAGGAGGACAAATTTTAACAAGTATAATCTGCTCTTAGTCATCATAAATACAAATGTATTGGTAAAACAGACCTTGTTAATGCATCCAAGACAAATGGTAGACCATATTTCAAATCAATTGAAGCACTAGTCTATACACTCCACCATTTTTTGTGTAGCTTCAAATACATTATTGTCAAACCACTGTTAAAATGCATTTTCCAGAGGGTATTGTAGAACTGTAATGACCCATCAGATGGAAACAGTCTGGGTCGTTTCTCAATTACTTAAAGATGTGTAAATGTCTTTGAGGATATAGAAGGGCATAGGTAGCATTCAATTAATATTGCTTTGATGGTTTTTTAATACTTGAAAAATGAACAGTAAAACAGCTTGTTAGCATGAGAGCACTTGCAAATTGCCTCGTACAGTAAACAGTTTAATTTGCAATAAATTCTACGCAGCCTGTAGGGCGTAGAACTAAATAAAAGTGGGCCCTGTTCAGTACCCCTGTTCACTGCAGTGTTGATACAACGTAGGCTTGCTATTTTTCAATTCTCTAGCACTTCAGAGCTGATACAGTGTTCACAAGTTCTCCTTTCTGGTTCTGCTTCCATGAACTTACTAACTAGATGCAAAAGGTGGGCTGGCTCTCCTCCTCAGCTTACACCCTTCCTTGGGCACACCGGTCTCCCAGGGAGGCAGAGTGGGAACCTAGGAAGCAGCTATGAAACAGAAAGGCTCCTGCATTCTTCCAGCTTCCATTCATGTCTTCTGGCTAGCATTTGAAGAGTTCTTGCCATATGAATAGACCTGCTCTGAGAGGCCCTGAGAAAATGTGTAAGAAACTCTTGGTCTCTCCTTTTCCAATGCCTTTCTGGAGGAGAACTGCATGCAACTCTGACACCAGCCTGCTACCAACACAACTGAGGCTCTCTTTGTGGGGAATTTGCTTTAAGGAATTACATAGCAAAAGGAAATAATGTAAAACTCTTTCATGGATTTGCACGGAAGCCTTATCAAGGCAAATCTGGGTGTTTGGGAGTGAGGCTGGGGTAAAGGGAAATTTCTTCACTCTGCTTGTTGATCTGTCCAAATTATGTTTACAGGAGGCACCCTAGAAGGTCACTGTTAGCAGTGGTATCGAAGAAATATTTCTATCATTTAAACCAACCCTTGCAGTAAGGCAGTGAGAATAGCTGTCCTAACCAGGATATAAGCTGAAGAACAAGTATTTACTGCTACAAAAGTGTGAAGTAATTCTTAACATCAGGGAGCAGGAAGAAACTGATCTTAGCAGCTCTCTGCAAGGAGGAATGTTCTGTGCGTGTTATTATCCCATGCAAATGGGTAAGCATATTTAGAGACCCATCTTTCTGGTTTCTGACCTAAATCCTTGTGGAAGGCAGTATGTATCTTAGGAATCCTGAATGCAAAATTATTGTGCTTCTGATTGGTGTTCTCTAACTGCTGAATTAATGAAGTACAATTGCTTAAGGTCCTGGAGGAAAGGATGTAATAAATCCTGGAAGTATTTGTCCTGGTTCATGGCTGCGAGAAGCTGTGTAACATTAAATCAGAATTTATAAACATTTCCAAAGGCATATTTTCCTAACTCGGGGCATTATGGCATGGCTCTTGAGAAACTAAAGAGGTTATGTTGTAAGGGCTGGGTGCATTTCTTATTTTTTATAACTACCATTGTTGCTGTGGGAGGAACGGGATGGGTCAGGCCGCCCGGAGAGCTGCGTGCTGTGAGTCCGGTGCCGTCAGGTAGAGGGCAGTCGGATACAGCAGATGGTGCGGGAAGCTCTGCTCCAGGCTGAGCCTGGGCCTTTAGCTGGGAGTAGGCAGCATTCCCCTGCCCCAAATAAGCCTTTATTTAGCTGGGGAAACAGAGGGACTGATGCATTGTGCCT
The DNA here is from genome assembly GCF_003957555.1 of Calypte anna. Lineage (NCBI taxonomy): Eukaryota > Metazoa > Chordata > Aves > Apodiformes > Trochilidae > Calypte > Calypte anna. The sequence continues at coordinate 26,359,071 of NC_044246.1, forward strand.
GGCCTCTGATACTCCTCTGAAGCTGAACAAATTGCCGATGGTTATTGGAGCTTCTCCTTCACACTCAGAGCAGGAACTTCAGGGACATACAAAAGCCAGTTGCAAAACTGTCCTCCCTTAAACTTGTATCTTCCCAAGTTTAAAATGGAGCTGCCTTGAATTGTTTTCCTGGTTGCTGTGGGGAATGATCCCAGCACACTGCGCCAAGCGGAACGTGTGCTGTTCTCATGCACTGCGTGTCCTGCCCTCTGGGACCTCGGTCGCTGAAAGCAGAGCTGGGAGGCAGATCCTCATTCCCAGAAAAGACACGTGCCTACCATTCCAGCAAAGAGATTTTTGTCTCCACTTCAGGGGACAATGTCCTGAAGGAGCTGGGTGTTTTTACCTCCTCCTTTACAAGTACCTGAGCAGGCTAGTTCCACTGTGCTTGTTCACTGCATGCTTCGCTCTGAGACTTTCAGGCCTGCTTAGGACCTTTGGAAAGTGTGAGCAGTGTTATCCTGGATTAGGGTCCAAGGCTGGACCCTTCTTATTCCAGGGAGGGAAGTGTGAGCTGAGGTGTCTGCGTGAGACCAAGCCCAGCTCCATCTGCTTCATCCAGGGATGGATATGGGGCTACTGGTTCTGCCCCCTTTGCTCCAGCCTCCCTCTGCAGCAGTCATTTGCTGACTTGCTGGGTGAAGCAGGCAGCAGGGCTGTGTTTAATGCATTGCCCTAGCAGTCTTTGGCTCTAGACCTGGTGCCAGAAGCCAGTGGTGGTGCTCTGATGTTAACACCAGAATGGCGAAGGCCTGGGCTGTTCCTCAGGGAATACCAAGCCCCTGTGGTACAAGGCTGTCTTCCTGCTCAGGTATTTGAGAGACTCTAGATGATGGGAGGATGTAGCTGCTTGAATTGCTGGAAGGGGTCACTTGTGAAATGTCTGCAGAAGCTGCATTGCAGAATTTGAACTTTTATTGTTCCACTTATTTAAAGGAAGGCAAACGTGGAAAGGCAACCACACTTTTGTGGTGGGGAAGATTATGATCCCATTATAAATCACTGAGTTGTCATATGCCTGAGTCTGCAGCCAGCTTGAAACAAAAAGTGAGCAGTTCTATTTACTTCAGGGATATTAAAAACAAACAAACAAACAAACAAAAAAAAAAACCCCAAAAAGTCCCTTGGCTTACTGCTGAAAAGTGTAGCTAATTCTTCAAGTTTTCTGTTATTTCATGGCCATGTTGCTGGCCACAAGATGGATGGAGGTCTGGGTGACAAGAGATAAGTGTCTGCTGTCGGGACTGTTGAGCAGGTACCTTACACCCATCCCCTTGGACCAGTGGGCTCACTTCACATATGCAAACCTGTGGTCTGGTCCCAGTGCTCCTCCATGTGCTGGGCCATCTCTCCTAGCTTCTCCGGGCTCCTCAGATCTTCCCAGTAGGAGCTGCAGACAGTGTATCAACAGAGCCATCAGCCGTGCTCTAAAAATGCAGTTGAAAACATAACTTATGTGGGACGGAGCTGTGGGGCCAGGGGTAGGGGCCAGGGGTTCTTCTGCTTCACATCTTGCAGTGGCTGCAGCATGAAGCACATCCAAAGAGCTGCACAGTGTGGGAGCTGTCTGCCACAGTGGCCTTACAAACACCCCAGCTGGCCAGCTGCTTCCCAGCTGGTGTTGGAAATCTCATTTGGAAAGTGCTCCCAGCTGAGGGACTTTTACTCATCAGAGCAATATTTTTGTCATGTTTCCTATCGTGGTGGTGAGAGTGCAGCTCACAAGTTCTGGAAGTGTTTGGGGAGCAGCAGGATCTTCCCTTCTGGCAGTGGCTGCCAGGCAGGAGCTGCAGGGCTGAAATGCCTCCAGGGTTGTCCACTGGAACCTCAAATCCATGCAAATTAATTCCCAGTTCTGCTGCTGGCACTGCTGAGGATACTGCTGGAGCCCATGGGCACAGCCTTGGCCCGTGCCCCTGTCTCTGTGCTCTCTTCTGTCCCTGTCCCAACACATCTGGGACACATGAAACCATGAGGGACCATGCATGTTCATCTCATATGTGATACCCTGGTCCTGACAAATCAATGCTATACCAGTTTTTTGGTTTGTTTGCAACAGCTGTAGAGAGCTGCAAAGCCACACCATGAAGTATATTAATAATTTTTTTATTAGAACAATTTCCTGGGGAGCCGTTGTTTTTTTTTAATTTCATTTCTTTTCTTTTTCTTTTTTTTTTCCTTTTTCCTCTTTCCCTTCTTTAATGTTGCTTTTACGAAGGTTTTAAGAGGGGAATGAAAATAGTCTAGAGAAAATACATTGGTGGGACTGTGTCATATAACACTGGAACAAAGGGGCATTCAATGAAATTAAAAGGTGGCAAATCCAAAATAGATCAGAGGACATATTTTCATATGATGTGTGTTAAGGCTGTGGAGCTCCCTGCCACAGGAGACAGCAAAGGCCACTAGTGTGGTGGGTTTTGAAAAAGGGTGGAATTTGGATGGAAAGTGTGAATGCTGAACCTTAGTCAAGAGAGGGCATGTTGTATTAATTAGATAGAAATACTGAGTTTTTGCCTAACTTTACAAGGAAAAAACAACCTCTGATTATCACAGGCTAGGATCCAAAGTGGCATGGGTTACTTCAGTACTTGGTGGGAACTCCAGGAGCAGGTCTGAACATCCCTAGGAGAAACCAGTGATGTATAAAGGGTCGCACAGAGAGTCTGCAGCAGCACCAGAAGATGAGCACAGGTTCCCAGAGTGCCAGCCATGGCCTTTCCTCTCACAGCCAGGCTCCAGCTTTCAGAGGTGCTCTTCATATGAACAAGGTGAGCAGGGCTTGGCTTCAGAGACTCCACACTTGCCTCTGTTGAGGAATCATAATTGCAAGTGTCAAGAAACTTGGATTTATTCTTCTGCTTCAATGTTGTTATAAAAAGAAATCTCTTTGGTGATATTCATAAAAGTTAATGGAAGTCTTGAATAGAGCTTTTTTTTTTTTCCTCCTACCAACCCAATAAAATGTATTGCTTTTTCTCCCAAGTATTTTTATATTAGCAGGCGGTGGCTGTTGCTGGAAGAGAACTGTTCTAGTGCTATAAAGTGACTCCAGATGGAGACCCTCTTGCTGGCTGCTGACTTCAAGCCCAAGCAAAGCTGAAACGTAATGCTTGTCCTGATGGTCACCATCTTTGGCCAGGAAATAAGGGAATGTGCTTGGCTCAGGGAACAGCAGCATTTTCCCCTTACAATGTCTGATTTATTTTATGTCTGTTAAAACAATAGTTTTGGAATATTTTTTAGATTTGCTTTAAGAAAAGGAAGAAAATGAAGATGAATGAAATGGGACTGGTGCTCTGGGGTCGATAAGCATAGCACAGAAATCATCCCCCACAGACTTGATGCTAAAAGTCACACTGAATGTCTGGATCCAGTGCTTCTGGCAGATCATTTTTCCATCTGCTTGGGAAAGTCACCACTGCTTTCTCCCAACAGCTGATGTGGGGATGCAGCCAAAGTTTTGTCAGGGCAGTCTGAGCCAGAAAGGGATATGGTGCCCACTGACACTAGGACAAAATACCACCAAAAAAAAAAAGAAAACAAAATACCAAACCAAAACCCAAAACCAAATACAAAAATCAGTGTCCACTGTGCAGAGAAGGAAAATAGGCAAATAAACCTTTTTTCTGTGTATATCACTCACCCTGGGCTTGCTCAGCTTGCTCAGGACACCTTCACAGAGCATCTGGTGTCCAAAAACTCTGCTGCAACACCAGGAGAGCATCCAGGCTAGAAAGATGATACTACTGCCATGATATGAAGCAAGCAGTAATGGACTAAGGATTTTTTGTGCCTTAGCACTGAAATTCTTCAGGGTTTACCTGTATCGTTCTCAAATCCAAACAAAGAAAATCCTGGCTCTGGTGAGGCAGTGAACAGATGCTGCCTCTTGTTCCTTCTCCTCTGGTGAAGGCAAAGGAAGTAATCCATTAGCTGATCCAAGCTAAGGCACAGAGTACGAAGAATCCCTGCATAACCCCTCATTTTAACTGTGGCAGAAAACCCATCCTTTCTCTTCTAGCAGATAATTTATGCACATTGTGTGTTTTCTTTGGAAGCGGCTCACACTACACTATATTTTGATTCTCTCTTTTTCTGTTTTCTGCCAGTTTTTCTGCACTTAAACAGCTTGTCCTGGATGCTGTGCTATTGTTCTGCACACGTGGTATCACCACGTATTGCTGCTATACTGTTTATCTTTTGATTACATGTGGCTTGATGATTAAGCCTCAATGAGCCAGCTCCTTTAGGTTTGCAGGGGTTTCCTTCTCCTGCAGCAGCTCAGCCTGGCAGGTGACAAGGACATTGTTGTGCTGTGCAGGGCTACGTACACACACTGGAAGTTCACAGGAGAGATCCTCTAAACTTTCCTTTTCCTGGTGAGTGATCTGTAAACACGGTCCCAAAGCCAAGCATTTGATTTTTCTGTTGCCCTCATGGCAACACGCTGAGGATCAGCTGCACACCACAGTTTTTTCCCCCTTCAGAAAAATCGGCGGTTTCAAGTAGGTGAATTGCAGTCCATTGTTGGGTACCAGTTCTGTTGGGTTTCCTTCTCTGCTGAAAACAGTCGGGAGGAGCAGATGTGACTTGTGACGTAAATATTACTTCTGGCCTTTTTTTTCATTTATTATTTTTATTTTTTTCATTAGTACAACAGGGTGATTCCAAGGCAACAGTCAGCTGGTACATGAGACACAGGGGTCTGTTGTGGCCATTTTGAGCTTTTCCTTGAGTCAATCTGATCCAGGGAGAATTTGAAATACCTTGCAAATTTTTCAACTTTTTCACTTTTCAATTTTTTTCACAGTTTCAAATGAAATTAGCAAGTAAGACAAGTTTTTTTGAGTAGCTTCAATATGTGCATCCTGTGTAACTGCCTGCATGAATCCCAACACTTTATTCACAGACATACTGATGTCTCTGTCCTGAAAAAGACACCAAAGTGCTGCTTGTAATCCTTTTTGAGTAACATATCAGTAAGTATTTTGCATCTCATGTTTCTCTCGAAGACAAGTTACTGCCATAGTCTAAAGTCTGGAAATAGAGCTGGATTAAGCTCTTTGGGTTTTAAAATCACCTCATTTTCAGGATGTTGTGTAATTTCTGCTGAATAAGATGCTGCTGTAACAGAGAAAGTATGTTTGCAGCCTTTCTAGATGCTCCCTTGTGTGTTTTATAAGGATAAGCCTTGTGAGCTGTCTTGTTTTATGTTGGTCTGTGCCTGTGTTGAGGGCAGCAGTCTGGCCAACAGTTGGCCCCTTGGCACATCCCCTTCCCCAAGCACTCTCGTGTCAGTGGGTCACCCTGGGCTGTGAACTCTCCCCCCTGGTAGCTACAAACCTTGACATTATGTCTTCCAGCCCTAACAGCTGGATGTGTCCCTGAGTGTGCCTCAGTGCTGTTCTTGAGCTATGTGCCAGCCTCAGAGGCTCAGAGCAGTAACCACTGGGACTCAAGCCCCGAGGATGCTCATCTCTTTCTGCACATGACTCATTCTTCCATATCTTACCTGGCAGCATCTGTCCAAAGCTCACCTGTCAGCTGGAAAATGGATGCATTGTCTATTCAGGACTCATGCACCACCCACTGGTGGCAGAGACAGTAGTAACAGGTCCACATCTAATCTGGGGGTTCCTATTAGTTCACGTCCTAGGGTGCAGAGAGCATGCCTGCTACTCACTCTGCTGCTGCCCCATAGCACAGGGCCCCCCTCCCTGTGTTCAGTCCCTAAGCACTGCAGCAGAGACAGTGCAAATAGTAGTGGACCTTACACCCTTGCAAAGCAGGGCATTATGAAGCTTAACTTATTTCATGGAATCATAGAATGGTTTGGGTTAGAAGGGATCTTTAGAGTTCATTTAATCAAATCCCCCTGCAGTAAACAGGGACATCATCTATACTAGGTTGCCCAGAACTGTAGAGTAACAAGGCAACCAGGTGCCTCTGATTGCCAAGGAGTGGGTGTGAGCTCGTATCAAGTCCACCTGTGCCTGGTTAGGACAGGTCCCCTACTGAGCATGAGCAGGACCAGGGGGCCAATAAAAGGTGAGGCTCACACCCACAGGGCAGCTCACTCTTGGGCTAGGCACCAGAGAGGTCAGTAGCTCTTTGAGCCACAGGACTGATCTAGGCTAGTTCCACTCTGTGAGCTGTAGACTTAGAGCACTGCTCGCAAGTCTCTATTGTGACACCTGGTTAGACCCTGAGGCGCCAATCCCTAAGAAAGGTTTGTCTCGCAACACAGAACACTGTCCATCTTTGAATGTTCGCAGGGATGGAGTTTCTATTACATCCAGGGGCTACCTGTTCCAGTGTATCATCACCCTTATTGTAAAAAAACTTCTTTGATATACGCAGTCTAAATCTATCCTCTTTTGGTTTAAAACCATTATGCTTTGTGCTATCACAACAGGCCCTGCTAAAAAGTCTGTCCCCATCTTTCTTATAGACCCTCGTTAAGTGCTGGAAGGCTTCTATAAGGTCTTCCGAGAGCCTTCTCTTCTCCAGAATGCACAATGCCTGTCTTCATAGGAAAGGTGCTCCAGCCCTCTGACCACTTTTGTGGCCCTCCTCTGGACTTGCTTCAAGAGCTCCATGTCTTTCCTGTACTGGGGACTCCACAACTGGACACAGTACAGCAGGTGGGGTCTCATGAGTGGAGTAGGTGGGAGGAATCCCCCCCCTTGACCTGCTAGTCACACTTCTTCTGATGCAGCCCAGGATATGGTCAGACTTATAGGCTGCAAGCACACATTGCTGGGTCATGTCTGTTTCATGCCCTTCTCTGGCCCAGGATTTGTTTTCATGACCTGGAGGAATGGGATTGGAGGGGAGGTAATGTCTGGTCTGGGGTAGGAGGAGGGTGGCAGCCACAGCTGCCCAGAGTGGCTGCCAGAGTGCTGTAGCTCCAGGTGGCACCTGTTTACATGAGGGCTGACTTTGTCTCACATTAAGTTATTCATATGCTCTTATTTCTGGCCAGAAAAACGTTCTTCCAAAATGTGCCCTGCCTCATTAACAGTCCCCACCCAGGGACCTTCCTTCGACTTTGTCAAGATTCCCAGCAACTCGCCACAGGGACCGGTTGAGGACACAATAGCTCCAGCATGTTTATTTCATTTCAATTTTTGTCTCTGCTTGGCTGGCAGCCAGCAGAGATGTTCTTTGCAAAGATAATAGTTTCAACTTAATCATTCACCTCCTATGTGTCTAAAAGGAGTTAAGGAGACTGGAAGTTTCCAAGAAAAATAAATGAACATAACTCACTGGAGGGGGCCTATTTAAGGCTGTTTTATTGACTTTTTTAAAAAAGAAGGAAAAAAAATAGGAGAAGCAGGAAGTTGTTCCTGCACATCACCCATGCCCTATTTATTTTTTAAATGTATGTTTAAATTTGGAGGGAGAGTCACGAACAGAAGGATTACAAAGTGCTTCTCATTGTGAAGGGATCTGCAGCATGTTTGAAGAGATGGGTCCAAAAGGAATTTCTAGTCCTGTTCATTTGATGGACTGTAGAGCTGGAGCTGGACCTTGGGGGACGCCTGCCTAGGTCTGCACATGGGTGACAACCAAAAACTTAGTATTTATTTGGTTGGTTGGTTCATTTTTTATTAAGTAATTGTCTGGTTCCTTTTGGGCTTGATCATGTTGTCACACCAAAATGGGCTGATGTTTCAGTAAGGTTGAGGACCCAGTCCCTCAGTAATGGATCCCATTGCACTGTCTCTCGTTAAGCAGTCGCTATCACTAATTCCTTTTAAAAATGAGGCCTCCATTTAAGCCATAGAAAATACGTTTTCATTACATCTAGCCTGGTTGGGAAAGAGGATTAAAGCCTGTATCTTTCTTGCTCAAGTATCCTGTCCATTGAGCTGTTGAGAAAATGCCTGTCCTTGGGAACTGTTGATAAAAATGAAAGGTTTCTCTTTCAATGGCATTTAACATGGACAATCCTAATTTTGTGGAAAATGTGACAGTTCTGGTGAAGAAGCAAGTGAAAACCCTACTCACTTGTAGCTGGGGGTGTGTGTTATGATACCAGCATTAAGCCTAAACCTAAAGAATGAGTGCCTACATCATATAACTTCAGGGAAAGCCATATTTTCATTTAACAATCAAACCAAAAGCAAAATTTAATTTGAGCCTAAATCACAGGAACACGTGCTAGGAATGAACAAATGTCATTGGAAAGGCTCAGAGGACCCATGGGCTCCCTCAGGGTCAGGGCAAGGAACCTTGCTGGTGGAAGCTGCTTTTCTTCTAGCTCAGGTTTCCTGACTCACAGAGTGAAGTGTTGGGTGGCTTCTCCCAAGCATCTTGAAGGCGAAGACAGATTGATCCAACCATTACCACTGTTCTTTCCAGAGATGGAAGAGTCAGAGCCTGCTGCTGCAGAACCATGGCAAGAGAGACCACTCAGACCACAGCAGACATCTACTGTAATCCTGTCACACCACTAATGCAGACAGACCCCTCTGCCCCCTCCTCTGCTCTATCTCTCTGTGTCTTTCTCCACCACCAGAGAAGCTCCTCGCTGAAAAAGAATGAAATGCTTGACCCCATTCCTTCCCTTTCATTGCCCCAATTCCATCCTCTGAGCACTGTGTCCATGCAGTGGTTAGTGTAGACATGCATGCCTGTGTACTTAGCACCTTCTCACCACAGGTAAGTCTCTGCCTGATACCACCTTTGGAAAGCAGGTTTCCTTGTGGGTACAGATTAGAGCACTCACTTAAATTTACATAAAATAGTGGAAAAATGTATGAGGTTGTAACTGTCATCACCTATTCAGAAAAATTCCTGTAGCTCAGACACCTATTTTCCAGCCTTTGATCACTAGGGGTAAAATTATCTTGCCATGTGGAATGTGATTTCTGGTTGTTCAGCAAATTAAGGGGTGAATTTAGGAAGTCTGGAAAAAGATGGAAGCAACCTTCCTTCTCCTCTTCCTCTTTTTTCCTATCCCCCTGGTCAACCAGCATCCTCCATGTTAATGAATACATCTTCACAGAAGTGCTAATTTTCATAAGCCTGTGATGAGGCTCTGCACTGGGAGTTAGATCCCTTTTCCCCTTGCTAGCAGTCCACTAACCACACATTACCCAAGCCAATCACTTTTTACATGACTCAGATATTTTTTTTCAAGAACTAGAATCCAATGGATGTTTCCCTCAGTGATACTACTGGGACCAGAAGGTCTTTTTTTTCCCACCAGCCTTAAAAACATGCTGATATACTGCATTTTTTCCCTTTTCAATATTCTGTCGTTATTATTAAAACATCACCAAGTCCCACAGCCCCAAAGGACGGGATCTCTGCAGCTTTTTTCTCCCTCCTTTAACAGCTAAGGGGAAAAAGGGTAATTATCCATAAAAGAAAATGTTAAAGAAAAGAGAAGAAAACACTTGGACTGCTGAACTGGGGTGGTGGGCAGTGCAGGATGAAGCCATGACACAGGTCCCCATCTCCTGCAGCTGAATCACTGCACCCTGGGGTGTGAATGCCAGGGGCTCCATCATCACCTGATCCTGATGATGGGATGTGCAGGACACAGCCTGAACTATTCTCAGACCTAAATCATCTGACTGAGGCTGGATGCACAGATGAAAAGTGGAAATCTCCTTAGTGAAGGCAAAGGTGACCTGCAGTCCCTCTGTAAGCTAAGGCCTTGGTCCCAAATGCAAACAAAAGTGCTGTGGGGACAATTATGTTGAAGATCAAGCTCCTACAAGGAGCGGGGTTTTGCAAGGGTTGGCACCAACTTGGGCTGCAACATAAGGCAGTCAGCAACAGCGACAGTCTGACCCTGAGCTTCCCCTGAAACCACCAGCAACATGTGTGGTGTCAGTACGTGTTTTCTTGTGTGAATCCCAATGAGTTAAAATCAACAGGTCTGGGGGCATGGTTCCCATCTGATGTTGAATACTTAATGTAATTATTCAACTTTGAATTCCTTCAACTGACAGCCTCACTATTTCCAGTCTCTTAGTCAGCATATGCCACTGTACTTCCCAGACTGATGAGACCTGGATTTTCCCACACTCCCCCTTAAATGGAAACACAATGTTCATCTTCTATTTATTTATTTATTGGGTACAAAAAAACAAGATGCTTCGCTAACTTTGAAGTGCTGGCTCCATAATGGTTGGTTCCTTTTTGGAGCTACGGGTTTTCCTAAAAGCCACTCTCAGCAAGATTCTTATCAAACTTTCCTTAGCAGAAGACAATGAGCGTATCACAGCATGAAGAAGCAAAAAATAAAAGGTTGATGAGAAGACAAGTTCTCTGTGAAGGGAGAGTTGGGGTGCAGATGAGCTCCCCCAGCCTTGTAAACACAGATTATTTTCTGCCTGCCTTACAGTTTGACTTGTTGAGTCAGCTCCAAAGTTTACTGAGGGGTGAAAATGGAGACCTGATCACTGTTTGGACACTTCCTTCTGGAAACCACAAACCTCTCCCTGACATGTCCAAATACAAAGCCTCACTGTCTGAAGCTTCCAGGGATGGCAATTAGGATGAGATCTGGAGGGACACACACATCTCTGCAAGCTGCAGGGGGTGACTTTCCATGACAGGTTGCACTGGGACCTGTTTGTTTCCTGCTGGGCTACAAAACCAGTGCGTGACCCTGTGTGGTTGCACAGCATTTTCCTGTGGCTGAGGACAGTGGGAAGACAAAGAGACTGAGAAAACCTGCCAGGGGTGCCCCACTGCCAAACTTCATGGTGAAGGAGCACTGTGTTCTCCCACAGCCTGCCAAAACCTCTCACATATCAGGTGGCTGCCAAAGGATGCTCTGAGAGAGGATGGCCAGGGATCAGCTCCAGACCTGACCTCTCCTAAAAATGCCAGTGCCAATGACTGAGCTGGGAAATGAGCAAACGTGGCAAGGGGTCATCCCCACCCAGGGGCTGCTTAATTGGAACTGTGCCCACTAGCTCAGCCTCCATGGGGCAGGCATCAGGAGTGGCTGATGTCTTGCTCTAGGTAGAGGCTTCAGTGCTGGTTTTGCTTGAGGCAACCACTGCTTTGCTCTGGCTGAATCAGAGCAGCCCACGCAGGCAGGTGGCAGCTTTCTGTAGAGGAAATATGTTAGGTGATGTCTGCTGTATTTGTGGGGTTTTTTTCTTTTAGCCTAATTGTACTTTTAATTATTTGGTGGGTGGTTTCAAGTCAAGACTATGCAATCAGACAGTGTTTCTTGGTTAAAATAGAAGTAAATACTAGGCTATATAAACAAAGGAACTCTCTGGATCCTGCATTGTTGCATGGATCTTTGTCTGAAGGCTTTGAAGATTGCTTGCTCTATTTATTTTTCTAAGGATGAGTAACTTTGCTCTATTTGCTCAGCTTATTGTGGACTTAAATAGACAAGAGGTAAAGTGTGGTAAAGGTGGGTCTGGCTATGAAGGGGTCTGAAGGAAAAATGTGGTTTTGGATTCTGATCTCATCCAAAAAAAGTCCCACATTTCAATACCCTTAGATAGCTTACATGTTGGAAATACCAAGGAACTGGAAACTTGCTCCAAAGTCAACTCTGCTTTCATTAATAATTTTTTTAAGTAGGCAATCAGAGAACAAAATAGTACTGTATGGATAAGAAAGAGACCTATGGAGAATTGGGAACTGAGCAAAGGAGTTCAGCCCACCATCCCCACTGGATGTCAAGGATTAGCATCAGGAGATGCAGGTGAGGTGTTCAGGTGAGAGGGGAGAGGGAGGAGAAAGAAGAGCTGCCCTCCAAATAATAGCAACAACAGAGCCTGGATGCCACTGAGGGAAAGCAGTCAGGGGGACAGGCAGGGCTGGGCACTGGGGCTGAGATGGAGCTGAGCCTGGCTCAGACGATCCTTGGCACCCACAAAGGTGGAGTCTGGGGTCCACGTTATTCTAATTTCTTTGGGTGATAGAGATATGTGTTTGACCCCATTTTACAGATGGGAAATCTGAGCAACAGAACATGAAGGTGTACATTTTATTGACAAATGTGGGAGTTGACTTCTTCCTTTGGACCTGACCTGGTACCATCCCTTGCCTCTTCCTGTGCCAGTAATCTGTTGGTCCTGTAGATCTTTACAAATAGCATTATATTTATCACTTCTGTACATAATGTGCCAATCCTGGCAGCAAGTTTTGAAATCACAACAGCAACAAGAAGCATATGTTCTGAGAATGAAGTTAGTGGGATTTTTTTTCTGCCAAGGACAATAATTTTTTTCTCTCTCTTTTTTATATTTTTTTTTCCCCAAAATAAACATCACACTGGAATGTGCTGCAGCAAATGGCTTGGGCTCTATTATATTTCATGCAGCTTTCTAAACAATTTTCAGCCCTGCTGGCCCGGTGTCAAACAGAAGGCAACCAACAATAGCAAAATCCCATTAAAGCTGAGAAGGTTCCTTCCTGAGGTGAACACGGCCAGAAATAGTAATCTTGGCTCTCTTTTCAGTTTGGCATTGGGGACTAATAATGCCTGTTCTCCTAATGGAAATTATCTAATTCCATCCAAGTGCAGCTCCAGAGAGAGCTGGGCTGACGCACAAACAGTCAATATAACAACATTCTTCTTGAAGAGCTGAACAATGGAGGTTTGGTGGGACTGTGATTAACAACGTCAAACTAAGAACAAACAGAAGGTGTAAAAATAGGCATCTGAGGAGCTGACACAACAGACTATTTTTCATCTGTAAGGCCAGGGGAGAATAGCTTGTTAAATTGTATGCTTGGAGCACTTCATCAGATGTTGTGTAGAAGGACAAAAAAAATTATCCCATTTCCCCTCTGGGTCTGAATGTACTAAGGAACTGCACATGCCTTATTAACATAAATCACACTAGGAGTATAATTCCCATTTTCATTAAAGAACCATTTTTCAGTTAAATGCTGTTGCAGCAGGATCTCCTAATGGGAAATAATGATGTTTGCTTCATTTGAAGAGAATAGTAAAACACAGTGTGGAGATGGAGAAAGTAGAGAACCGTTTCTTCTCTCCAATGCTATGGGTTCTTATGTCTGTCATAAGATATCCCCTTTTCAGCCCAGCTGGGCCATAGCCAGAAGTGGTGTCGAGGTCCTGAGAGTTGATAGGGAATGGGAATGGAAGCAAAGGGCTGCTTCAGAAACTTGGAGCATCATTATGGCCTGGGGGTAAAGAGTGGGTGCCCTGTTTCCCTCAGGCTCCTAGGCTGGGTGAATGAAGGGGTCCAGACTCCCTCCACCTGCCTCTGCTTCCTCCCCAGCACAGCTTCATATTTGGAGAGTGCTGAGATGGCTTCAGGCCACCTCTACCCCCTTACCCACACAGTCCAACCTCACCCTGGAACTCCTTGACCTAAAACTAGCACTCCCTGAAAACAAATCACAACCACAGTAATTATTTATCATATCTCCAGAAAAACAAAACAAAACATTATTCCTACATTTCTCTTTAACACTGCGGCCACAGCTGTACCTAGTTCATTAAAAAGCAGAAGCAATAGAAGTGGGTGCAACCCCTACAAAACAAGTTAGCTCTGGTGCCCTGCCTGCTTTCTCTGGGTCTCTGGCTTTGATATTTTCCCTGTAAGGAGCTGTATGTACACAAGGCAAATGCTTGTGTCTGTGTTTGTGTGGGCACATACTAGGTCCTGTACCTCAGCATCCCCTTAGTTTGACACTGAGTTATTTATTCTCCCTCCCCAGCTCAAGTGCTGCAGCTTCCTTCTAGCTCTTAATGAAAAGAAAGTCTAGCCTTGAAATGGTAGACAAAATTTCCACCTCTGGCTAAGCAGGTATGTTTTTTTTTAATTTTTAGGAAATATCAAGTAGCCATTTACTCACTGTTATTTTTAGAGCATGAGAGGGGAGCTCTGTGTTTTCATAAAATCCCTAGATGTGTGCTCAGGCAATGGGATTTTGTGTGGCACACAAGACAGTTAACTTGCCTCCATGCTGTGGCCAGTGGCATCCAGGAATGACCCTGTTCCCCCTCACTTACCCCAGACGGTCACATCTTGCTCAGGGTTTGCCAAAATTGTATCAGTTTCTTGTTCTCCTTCCTCCTAACAGCAATAAAACTAATGAAACCTATGGAAATTGTTAATAATTAAAGAAATGTGCACCAGAAGCACCACAACCCCATGCTGCCCTCAGCCTCAGCTTTCAAACTCTCCTAGTCCCCAGGTCTCCTAGAAACGAGCACCTGTCTCCATGCAAAAGTCCCAGTACCCCCTCTGCACCTCAATCCTACTTCTCACAGCCCAGCCCCTCAGCTCAGCCCCCTCCCTGCATCAGCTGACCCCTTTTTCACCCTCCCTTTTTGTCCCTGGTTCTTTCAAACCAGGTAGCATCTCTTTCATAGGTCTCAAAAGACCCAAGATGTGGGCCAGGCTCCTGGAAAGGAACATTTTTGGTCTGCAGAAGCAGCAGCCACCAGAAATGAGAGCAGCACAGCATTGCCCGAGTCTGCCAGAGAGATGGGCAACACTGGTCATCTCATCGGTGCCCAGAGCATCTTTGGGCTCCTAGGAAAAAAAACTTGTGAAAGCTTCAGAGCAGAGAGGGCAAAGCCTTACGGCTGAGCTCAGCCCCTGTGGTGCCTGAGGCACAGCACGAAGACCACGTTTGACCCAGAAGGGTTGTTGTTACCGAGGATTTTATTGTTAGTTTGCACTAGAGGGTGCTACTTCATTAGCGTTTGTGAAAGACTACAGTAATTAAACTGTTTTCACAATGTCTTTGTTCCTTGCAAAGTTACGCTGAGGCTTGAAATGTGTTGAGATTCCTATTACCATTCTGTGTGGCATCAGAAAGAAACACACTGCTTACCCTGGAAAAAGAGCATCTCTTGTCTTGGAAAAGACTTTATACATCTAGGGAGCAAGGGTAAACGTTTGGGTCAGACACAGCGACAAATGAAAGGAAAAACTAGTTAACCTTGCCATTTTTTCTCTCCACAGTTTCAGGATGAATGGGTGCCTCAAGGAGCTAAGTGAGAAATAAGAAGGGAAAAAATAAGGACAGTGAATGCAGGCGCAGGAGATAATGAGCCTTTGGAATTCACTGCTGCAGGACAGGTAATCAAAATCTCATTATAAAGTTCTCTTTAAGAAATAGAAGTAAAATGCATTTTATGGCCATTACAGTCTTTTGGCTAAGATAAAGGTAACCAGATCCTAGGTATCAAGATATAAAATGATGTGTTAGAGGTATCAGTAGGAAATTACTTCTGTGTGCTGCATTGCTCCGCTGCCTGTTCCTCCTCTGTTTTTTTTTCCATCTGCTGAAGGAGCAGAGGAATGGCTGTTGCTGTAGGCAGCATCCCAGACCCACAGCTGTGAAGGGGATATCTTAAGCTACACTGTTCAGCTCCCAGAGCATCTCCCAACACTCCTGGGTCCTTCGCAGGGTGGGGACCTGGATCTTCCAAGACCTGGTGGAGCCTGGCACAGGGAAGCCATGAGCTGCCCATGGAGCTGAAATGTGATGGCTGGAGTTTATTTAGTGCAAGTCCAGTTCAGTGAGAGAAACAGATCCAGAGGGTACATGCTATATAATCTGACATACCTGTTTATGGGATTGTAAAGCTTCCCTGGATGGCACTTCCATTTGTCATCCAATCAGGAAGCAACTCCTTTAGGAAAAAGAAAAAAAAGAAAAGAAAAGAAAAAAAAAATTTGAAACGGTATATTTTTTTTAAAGGCCAGAATTGCATTATTCTACTGGGATTTTATATGTGGTAAAAGCAAGGAAAGAGCTGGTTTTAAAGCTGGACTGATGTGTACCTACTACATTTAAGTCCACTTAAAATATGAAAGAAGGCTTGGATGAAAATCAATCTCAAACCAGATGAGTTTTACAGAGTAATTTTCTTCTAGAAACTTCACTTCCTTCACGGCCTGATTTCGCCTTTTATGCAACTGCATTCTGGTAGCTTTATTTCCAGCTTCCCCACATATTTTAACCGCTTTTGGCAAAAAGGAGGAAACCACTTCTTACTAAAACTTTTATTAGGCACCTATTAGTACTTCTGTCTTCAGTACTGAACAGCTTTTCTGCACAGCACCTTTGATGTACTGCTGCTGGAGGGACAGTGGACCTAACACATCAACTTGGTTTTGTGGAAATAAATGGGATTGCTTTGACAAAATCATAAGGGTGATGACCTTTTTGTACCACTTTGGGTATATAAAAAAAATCCCACGTTCAATTTCCATCTGTCTGTGCACCTAAAAATGCAGCTTGAAGTAACATATACCAAGCCTGTCCTCAGTAGCAGCAGTTTACCTCATGTAAGGAGAAGCCTTAAGTGAGGAAGGGAAGGGAAGGGAAGGGAAGGGAAGGGAAGGGAAGGAAGGGAAGGGAAGGGAAGGGAAGGGAAGGGAAGGGAAGGGAAGGGAAGGGAAGGGAAGGGAAGGGAAGGGAGGGGAAGGGAAGGGAAGGGAAGGGAAGGGAAGGGAAGGGAAGGGAAGGGAAGGGAAGGGAAGGGAAGGGAAGGGAAGGAAAGGAAAGGAAAGGAAAGGAAAGGAAAGGAAAGGAAAGGAAAGGAAAGGAAAGGAAAGGAAAGGAAGGAAAGGAAAGGAAAGGAAAGGAAAGGAAAGGAAAGGAAAGGAAAGGAAAGACTATAGCACACATGGACAATTCTGAGGACTGTTTGCATGCAGAAAACCCCATGGAGTTTTCCAACAACTGCAGTATAGGCATTTCAGAGGAATTTTTCTTCAGAGTAATTTTCCATGCCCTGTGGATTCAATTCCCATCCAGGATTCCTGCTTATGCACTGCAAGACCTCTCCATGATGTAAACCTGCAAGTGATCAGGATCAAGTGGTTCCCTCCAAAAATACACTGACTGAAACTCACACTCTGGTGCAAACGCACCACAAGAGACTTGAAGTCCTGACCTACTGCACTGAAACCCAGATCCTGCCTCTTTTACAGGTGCCTTCCACTTAGGCTCAGAAATGACATAATATTACTTGTTACTTACTAGCACCGTATTAAACCAAGTTACACACCAAACAACAGAAAGGAAACGTCGAGGAGTTGACCAGCTCAGTCACTTAATTCACTTGCGGTTCTGGGCATTTCCTGCCTGCAGTGCCTCTGCTTCTGTTGAGCATTTCAGGTGACAAACCTGAGCAGTGGGGAAAGCCCAACCAGACCGTCATTTTTTTGTTTGTTTGTTTTGCTCCTGGATCCCAAAATTTGCCTGCTCGCTGCTCACCGGTTAATTTGGAAGGGACAGCCATGTTCCGGTGTTGCCTACCATGGGGGTCCATGCCTGGCCCCAGCCCGCTCGCCAGGTGGCGACAGAGAACGGGCTTTTGGGCTACAGAAGCTCTGAGCCCTGGGTCGGGCGCGGCTCGGGGGGGTCCTGGAGGTGACCGGCGGGCAGGGCTGGGCGCTGGAGACAGCAGCAGCCGTCCCGGTGTCGCCATGCGAGTAAACCATCTCCCTGAAAGGTTTGCAACGAAGGTTAATTAGTTTAAAAGTACTCCTAGGGAGAGAGTAGGATTGATTGTAAAAAATATTTTTCTTTTCATACATTACATATATATGTTTCTATATACAGATGTAGGCATAAATTGAACGATATATATATATAAGCCTAAAAGCCACACACAGGGCAAGGCAGGCGCCTCAGCCCTGGCAGGCTCAGAGACGGGTACCGAGACCTGCTTGCCAGTGATAGGGAGGCCCTCAGCCCTCGGCGCTGCTCTGGGCTTGCCACGGGGGGAGGCAGCCGGGGGGCTATGACTGCGACCACTCCTGTTGGTCCCTGGGGTCAATCTGCTGCCCGCAGCTCGGCGCGGAGATGGGGAGCTCGAAGCGACAAGGGTAGCCGAAAAAGCGGCCTGTCCTCGCCCCATCTCGGCGACCCGGCCCTTTCTGGGATGCTCCCGGCCCGTCACCCGTCAGCGGGGATGGGGAACTACAGCGCCTCGGCGTGAGCCCTTCTGTTTTCCCCTCGTAAGAACTCGAGTAAATTTTTTTTATCACCTCCTTTGTCGGCCTCGGGAAAAAAAAATCCTTGAAGACTCTATTCCTTAAAAAAAAAAAAAAAAAAAAAGCATTGCTGCTGTCTGCACAGTTCATTCGCCTCCTCTCGTGTCCCTCGGAAAGCAAGATTAAAGGGGAAAGTCGCAGCTGTATATTTATGTTTTCATTGCTAGAAGGGAATTTATTTCCTTGAATTTATTTTTGTAGTTGCAATACACAAGGGCGGATTTGCGTCACCAAAGCAACTTGCTGGTCGAGATAAAGTTGCACAAATATTGAAAAGGGAAGTGCTCGCGCTCATTATGAAGTTTTTCTCCGGAAGAAATAAGGATTTCTGCTGTATCCTAAAATACTAAAGCCGCTTCTATTTTGGGAGAAATCTCGCAGGCACATCCGCTCATTTAGTCCGAGTTGGAACCTCTCAAAAAACAGGAGATGACCTGGACTGCAGCGAGCCCCGGGTTTCCTGCAGCCTTCTTCCTCCTTGCACGAGGAGGAGGAGGGACTGCCGCCTCTCCCAGCCAGCGCGGCCGCGCAGCCCTGCTCCTCCCGGGGAGGAAGGTGCGCAGTCGGGGAGGCCTGCGGAGACCTCTGGGGAGAGGGGACAGCCCTGTCCCCTGGGAGAGGGAGCGGCGGGGGGGTCAGGAGGGGTGGCAGGTGTTCCGAGTTTGGCCCGCGCAGGTTGCACGGGGGCTCAGCGCTGCCGAGCCGGGCGCAGGAAGGCATCTCGCCCTCCCGAGGCCCATCCTGGGGGTCAAGTGCTTCCTTTAGAGTTATTTTAGTCCCCTCAGGATGAAAGCGCGGAAGGAGCCCCTTTCTGAGCGATGGGCTGCGGCAAGCAGCTCCTGGCAGCGCCCCGGGGAGCGGGGCCGCGGCCGCTCGGAGGCCGGGTCCGACCGGAGGCCCGCAAACTGGCGCTTCCCTCCGGTCCTGCCCATTGCCGGGCTCTACGCGGCAAAGGGCAAAGCGCAGGTTTGAAATAAGCTCCCGAAGAACCGAACAAACACCGTGGTGCTTTTTTTTGTTGTTTGTTCTTTTTTTTACCTCTCTGACCGCCTGTCCAGCATCCCCGGGCTGGTACAGATGCGGTGTTAAGTGTCAATGGCAATGACAGTAACAATCGTAGGAAGCGGTCGGTAGATGGGATGCAGCGGGCAGAGCGCAATGCGTTGCCCTTCCCTCAGGCGGGCTGATGACCTGGCTCTGCCCGGCTGTGGAAACGCAAGTGAAACTGGAGTCGTTCGATCCGGTCATCCGTGCCGGGGGGATGGTGGTGGAGGGAATTCAAAGAAAGACGGTTTTCCCCTGTCTAAGCAGGAAAAGTTCAAGCCTAATCGTCCGTTTCTTTCGCCGCCTTTGTTTTTCGGACGCATCTTGGCAAGCCAGGCCGCCTGTATTTTTCGGTTTCGTCTCGTTAATAAAAAGCAAAGCAAAGCGGTGCTTGGGTTTGCCTAGGGAACCAGCCTCACCTTTACCCGTCCGTGGGGCTATGCCTAAGGACGCCCTCGCTCTCTCCCGCAGGTGGTTTCGATATTCACACAGAAGCTATGTCTTCATACCTGGCGGAAGAAAAATAGCTTGCCTTTCTCGCGGTTCCCCGAAAAATTCAGGGTTTCAGAATCTATTTGATTTTTTCTATTTTTTTCCTTTAAATAAAATCGAAGCAAACTTGGAACCATCCAGCCGGGGAGCCTGCTCAAAATGGCAGCGACCTGTTTATGTGTATGAAAACTAAAACTAAATAAATGTGTTTTTTTTCCCAGAACTGGGTCGGAGCAAGTGTGCGTATTATAAGGGAGGAAAAAAAGTGCAAAAAACGCTTTGATAAATTTGTCCCAAAATGATTTTAGGGAATATAGCTTATTGCAGTTATACATTTGGGAAAATTCAGTTGTTAAAGGTTTGCAAAATCACAAATGAGTCTTTGAGGTGAAGTTTGTACGAAAGCAGACGCAGACATCTGGCTGGAGAACATGGTAAAAATATTTTAAACATCAATGTCGACAATATAGGAAAATTAATTAATTAGTCGCTGCTAATGCAGGAACCAATGCGTTCTGGGCCCAGAATAGCTCTAAGCTCACATAAGTACATTTCTTGCGTGCATGAGCATTGACTCATTTTATTCCAGGCGATCCCATGCTCTTATATCCGGGAAGGAAACACATTTCCTTGGAAATCGTTTCCAAAAGGACGGACCTGCCTCCGATGGCAAAGAATTTCCCTACACGTTTCTTTGAAACGTTTGGGAATCCCGGCGGCAACCGCTGTGCCCTTGCTCTGATTTTGGTGGAAGCGGGAGGGTGCCAAAGTCGAGGGGAGAATTTAGGGAGGTGGGGAGATGTATGTGAGCAGGCTGGCATTCGGGACAAATCGGACAGGGGTGCGGTTACGGACCATCGCTTCGACAGCAGTTGAGCACTGTCGGCGCCGTGGCCCATATCCGCGACCGGCCCTTGCGTGGGCGTGTCAGTGGGGCGGTGCTGCCCGGCACCGCGGATCTCGGATTGGGCGTGGGGAGGGAGGGAGGGCTGCTCCGGAGCCGGGACTGTCACTGTCAGAGAAAGTTTTGGGGAGGGGTGAATTTTTTTTTTTCTTTCCCCCAGTGCGAGGAAAGGGGGTTTGTTTGGGGTTTGTTTTGTTTGTGCGGCTCCGCTCGTCTCCCGCTCGTTCTCTCCGTCTCGCCGTGGGTTTTGGGGAACTTTTAATTTGTCTCTTTTTTGTTTGGTTGGTTTGGTTTTGGGTTTTTTTGTTGTTGGTTTGGTTTGGTTTTTTTGGTGGTTGGTTCCCCCTGCCCCTCCGTCAAGTGCTCCTCCAGCCTCCTTCTTCTCTCTCCCCGGCCATCCCTCTCCATGCGCCGGGGGCAGCGGGAAGCTCCGCGGCGCGCACCCGGCAGCTGATCTGCGGAGCGGCTCTTCTCCCTCCCCGGGCAGGATGTACACGTCCGGGCTGGCTCCTTTCTACGCTTCCAACATCAGCTTGTGGTCAGCGGCGTACTGCTCAGCATCGGGGCCGGCAGCTGGCGGCTGCTTCCCTCTGGACGCCGCGGCGGCGAAGAAACCTTCTTTCTGCATCGCCGACATCCTCCACGCCGGGGGCGAGGCGGCGGGAGGACCCGCCGACAGCCTGCCCGGAGGTCCCGGCACCGGAATGCCGGCGGCTTTGGGAGCCGTCCATCACGGCGGCCCCTTCCACCTTACTGCCTCGCCGCTGCGGCCCACGCCCGTCGTGGCCCCCGATGCCCCCGCCACCGCCTTCCCGCCGCGCCTCTCGCCGCTCTCCGCCGCTTACCACTCCCACCACCACCGCCCCCCGCAGCACCGGGTCCCTGCGGCGGCGGCAGCGGCGGGGGGCGGCGGAGGCGGCCCGGCCCCCGCCCGGCTGCCGGGCGGCCACACTCAGGGCTCGGCGCCAGCGCCCGCCAGCAAGGACCTGAAATTCGGCATCGACCGGATTTTATCGGCGGAGTTTGACCCCAAAGTCAAGGAAGGCAACACGCTGAGAGGTAGAGAAATCTGCTTGCCCCTTTCCCATGCGAGTGCGTTTAGAGACCTGTGATTTATTTTATTATTATTTTTTAGCATCCGTAGATTACCGTGGTTTCACAATGTTTTCATCTAGCAGAGAAAATATTCATTTGAAAAAGCGTTATAAATACGAATTCCTCGTAGCGATCACTAAATTAGCCCCTTACGGCAGAAGCCCGCGGCACAGGACTTGCCACTGGGAAAAATAGCCATAGAATTAAAATAGCTAATGAAACGGCCTGGTCTTCCCAAATCGGGGCCGGGGTTTTGTCTCGGTGGGCACAGCCCTCTTTAAAGGCTTTCTCTGCAATCCAGCTCCCCTCGTGGCGTGTAAACATCCTGGCCCGGGGAATAAATATACCGGAGGGTGTCTGATGGCTGGGGCATGGCCGCGTGTCCCGAGGAGATACCCTGGGGCCAGGATGCAGCTGCCGGTTCCCCCCGACCCCAGCCCCTCCGTCTGGGGACCCGCTCCGCCCGGCCCCGTCCCTCGTAGCGTGCCGGGGTGTCGGTTTCGACCGCGGTGTAACAGAGCTCTCCTTGTTCCTGTGCTCACAGATCTGACCTCCTTATTAACTACCAGCCGCCAAACTGGGGTTCATCTCCCCAACTTGCAGCCTTCCGCCAGCCAGTTCTTCGCGTCTCTAGATCCCATTAACGAGGCCTCTGCTATTCTGGGTCCCTTAAACACAAACCCAAGGAGCTCAGTTCAGCACCAGTTTCAAGACACTTTTCCAGGTACATCTTGTCCCTCGTCGACCATCCCGCGGCACAGGGCTCTCCGTCTCGGAGCAGCCCCTCCTCACCCCCCCCCGGCCCAGTCGCTCTCCTCCCGGAGGGGCTCGGCAGGCTCTTTGGAAAGGCCAGGGCATACATTTTCTTGCGAGGCCCAGATTTTGAGCAAAAGGCAATCTGTGTGCGGGGGGTGGTGGTGGTGAAGGAAGAGCCGACTACGGTCCGACACGAAGGACAATCCATTCGCGTACAAAATAGTTCCTGGGACCAGAGAGATGAGGCGGGGAGGGAGGAGAGGAAGAAATTAGGGTGCAAACTCGCTCCGTACTTGTCCGGAGAGGCACACTCTGACAGGACTCAAAGCCAGACTGCAGGCAGGATTACGCTGGCCCGGGCCTTGTCCTAACACCGCTGTCCAGTTGTTATTTTGATCGATTTAAGTCTACCTTTCAGGCGTCGATATTAATGACGCCGTCTCTCCCTCTTTCCCCTTGTTTTATCCCCGGCAGGTCCGTATGCAGTTTTAACCAAGGACACGCTGCCCCAGACGTACAAGAGGAAACGCTCCTGGTCCAGGGCTGTTTTTTCCAACCTGCAGAGAAAAGGTTTAGAAAAACGTTTCGAAATCCAGAAATACGTCACCAAACCAGACAGAAAGCAACTGGCGGCGATGCTGGGGCTGACAGATGCTCAAGTAAGAACAGCTTCGGTTTTATTTCAAATCTTACTTCCAGTTTAGAGGGATGCTGAGAGCAGCGGTGGGGTGGTGGCTGCAAAATGTTTTCCCTTCCTAAATATTTGGAGGGTCTAGCTGAGGAGCTCAGAGAATCTCCTGCGCGGAGGTTCCACAGCGTTTTGGGCCCCGCCGCGGAGCTTTCGCCTTTGTTTTGGCCACTGAGGAGCACCTCGAGTGGAGAGGCGAGCAGAGCAGGGCAGATCACCAACGTGCACTTTATCGAAGTGCAATTCGCTGTAGGAGGCAGTTTAGGTCAAAGGAAGTTGAAACGAACTTTAAATTTTTTTTTTTATTATTTTAATTTCTAAATCTCTCCCCGCTCTTGTGAAATCCTTAGCTCTGGGGAAGTGAAAACTCTTCTTGAAACGGAATCATTAAACGCCACTCTGTAATGATTCCGCTATTGAGGATCCACAGCAAGCAGAATTGTATAACGCTGTGGTTTCTTGAGCAAGATTTGGTTTCCTGGAAGAAGAAGAAGAGAAAAACAAAACAAAACAATAAAAAAAAAAAAACAAAAACAAAACAACAACGGAGGGAGGTAGCATTTGATATTTAAACACACGAACTAGAAAGAGAAGGGAAAAAAATAGGGCCATCCTAGTTGCATAAGGGTGTGGGCAGAGGGAGGTGAGGACGGCGCCTCCTATTCTCCCCGCGCTGCGGGCCCGTGGCGGAAAGCGTTGGGGCGCGGTGCGATGCGTGGTGCTGTGGGTGCCGTGCTGCCTGTCTGAGGGCGGCGCGGCCGCAGGTGAAGGTCTGGTTCCAGAACCGGCGGATGAAGTGGCGGCACTCGAAGGAGGCACAGGCCCAGAAGGACAAGGAGCCGCCGCCGGAGCCAGAACCAGAGCCGGAGCCGGCGGCCCAACGAGACGGCGAGCCGCCTGCCGCCGCCGGGGAGCCCGAGCGCAGCCCCAGCCGCTCCGAGGGCGACAGCGACAGCAGCGACGCCGACTCCCTCTACATGGCCCCCAGCGACACGGAACGGACTGAAGGCGCCGAGCGGAGCCTTCCCTCCGCCGGGGTCGGCAAATCCTCCAACAGCACCACCGGCCTCCCCTCTCCGCCGCCCGCCGCCCCAAGCCCCGAGCCGCGGAGTGGCCTATAGACGGGGCCGCCCCGACGCACCCGGGACCTGCGCGGTGACTTATCTCCTTTTCTCTGTCCCGGGAGCCCGGCAAGGGCGGCCTGGCACAGGCCCGGGGCAAGGAGTCGAGGAGGTGAGAGGAACAGGGAGCTGTATCCCTGGGACGGCTGTGCGGGAGACGGCCGCCTTTCCCTTCGCGCTGCTCGCAGAAGAGCGGGATCTCTATAATTTTTTGTATTTTATTTTATTTTATTTTTATTTTTTTAAGTTTTATTTTATTTTCTGTCTCCCGTCCCTTGTCCTCTCCAGGAAAATCTGAGCGAGGGTCTCCGAGAAAAGGCCCCGAAATCCTTCTCTTCCCACCTTCCCCACAAACCAATTTACAATGTGAAGTATTTTGCCAACGTCCTCATTGGTTGCAACTTGTTACTCCGAATAATCTGGCCAAGAAATACTGCACTGACAAAATATATAAATATATATATATTATATATCATGTAAATAAAATGTTTGCTACGGTTTGTAACCATGTTAGTCTGTTGACCAGGGCAGAGGGCAGGCGAGGCCGCCCCAGCTCCCTTCTGGCGCCCCACTCTAAGGCAGACACTCTCTCCTTTCCTCGAAAGCCTCCCGGGGCCGCCTGCTCCATTTTTTTCCCCCCCCCATCTCATCCCTCTTTCCCCTTTCCTTTCCTAATGGAGGCGATGACAAGGACCGGATTTGATTACACAAGATCATATCCCTGATGAGAAAGCTGCTAGTTCCGTTTGTAGATCCGCATGGGCATACATACATGTACGTGTTTGGTGAGGTGGCTTTTGGTGCTCGATGGGAAGTGGGGACTGGACTGCCTGATTCCCCGCGACCCTCAGAGGCGCTGCCAGGGGCCGGCGGTGTGGCTTTCATTTGCCGTGCACCTCCCTGCAAGCTCTTCGCAGAGGGGTGGGAAAGTAGTGCTCTGTGACGTCACACAGAAGAGCTGTGCTGCCCGGGGCGCGGGCTGTGACGTCATTCAAGCGCTATGCGCGGGGCGGCGGCTGTGGGGAAGCCAAGCCCGCAGGATCGGGGGCTGCGGCGGCGGGCAAGAGTCGAGGGGGTGGGGTGCACAGCGGGGTCTCCTCCTCTCTCGGTGGGTGCTGCGGGGATGGGTACGGTCCCCTCCGGAGCGTTCGGCAGGGCAGCTTCGTCGAGGCTCCCTTCGGTTCCAGGCCGGGAACCGTATCCTCCGCTCGAGTTCATCGTCTACATTGCTCCTGGAAAACAAAACACAACAAAACAAAACTCGTTGTTCTCTGCTCTGCTCTTCCCGGAGCACGGGTTGGGACGGAGGGCTGCTTCTCAGCTGGGCTGCTTCTCCCTCCTCCCTTCCCAAGCAGCATGGATTCACACGAAAGCCGTAGGGGCAAGGACCCCCTCTCTTGACCCCCCCTCCTTGTCCATTGGGAAGCGAGTTTTCTGCGAGGTCCTAATCGGAGAAATTATGTTTTCAAATAAAAGCGGGACCACGGGAAGGCTTGATCCTGTCCAGTGAGGTCAAAGCAAAGGCAGGTGAAGCGAAGCTGCCCCCTCCTCCACGCTGGACCGATGGGCGCTGAGCGTGTGACACTGCTAGAAAGTAAAGGGAGGTGGAGAAATAGGGCGAAGGACCTAAAATTTCCAGGCGGCCTCCGGCAAGGTGGAGGCAAGCGACTGCTTGGCCCTCGTCTGCTGCTTCCTTGGCGGCTCAGGCAAGAAAATCTGGGCCTGGAGGGAAGATTGCCGGGGAGGACACTCTCCTCAGGGCCATCAGGACGACTCCCGAAGGAGCACCTGAGGAAGGAGAAAGAAATGACGACATCATTCCTCAACACAAACCCCGAATAAAAAGAAGCTAAGGCAAACGGCACGCCAAGATGACGACTTGCTGGGCGAGGAGGGAACGGGTGAAGTGATAAATTAGGTGTAACCCAAAGGGCAGATGCTCCACCGGAATCATAACTGGTAGGGGGATGTCCTGGAAGGGCGCACAGCTCGTCCGGAGCTCCGTCCCCATCCGAGCCCTGCGAGTGTCATCGAGAGAAGAATCTGGAAAGAACTGTTTTTCTAAATTGGATCTGCCTTTAAGACCCTGTCAGGGAGGAAATGGGGGGATGTCACAGCTTTTTCGGGGCCCTGTTGTTGGCATCCAGCCTCCCGAGACGGCTATTCTCACCCATCAGCGCAGGGGTTTTAGCTTCTAGGAGCAACGGAAACCGCCGAACAGATGTCCAGCTAAATATGACTATTTCTCCTCCCATAAAGCAGCGTGGTGCTGCCCGTGGACACGCAGGAATTTATTTACCTCTTGTTTTCGTTGCCTACTGACTAACCAGTGCGGGAGGGAGGGGGCTGCTATGGCTCTTGCCAGATGAGAATGGAAAAGCGCGTCGGGGAACAGTTTCTCTTCCTTTGGGTTAGGGGAATCTGAGCCTCCTCGAAGAGTAGGGCTGGCTGCGCAGGGGCAGACTTCCCCCTAGCCTTCCCAAGCAACGAGAGGGCAATACCCGTCTGGATTCCGGGTAGTCGAGAAAGCAGGGGCAGCGCCTTTATGGCAGCTTTTTAAGATAACGCGGCAACAGGGGAATAAACACTGATGGGATTCAGACTGCAGAGGAAGATGCTCAGATCCACATGAAAGACCTGGGCTAAAATTCCTTCGCTCTGCACGTGATTTTGTCCCCCTCTAAGCTCTGAGGCTCCGCGCCCTGCTATACCAGGGGAGCTCCGTACACCACGAGCTGCTGCGCTGGCCAAGAAGCAGAGCAGAGTGGGTGTTTTTTCCTTTCTGCCAGTGATAGGGAAAAAAAAAAATCTACCCCGTCCACCACCTTTCCCCCCCTCCTCCCCCATTGCTCCATTTGCACACGTCCTAGGGCAGGTACAGCAAACCCACAAAAACGAGGCTGGGGAAAGATACACCGATGGAGAGATTCGTGCCGTCTCGACAGGGAAGGGAGTTTATCCTTTCTTGGGAGGCTGCAGTTCCTGATAATTTTCTGCGGAAAAAGTCGCGATAGTGTCGTGACAGAGGCAGTTCGATCGCGCTTCGTCGGTGAAGCCGACGTGTCCTTAGTGTAATGCAGCACGCCATTAGAACAGGTACAAAAAACAAAAACAAAAACACACACACACAAAAAAGCCTGTGGCTTCCTCTTTTTTTGTTTGCTTTATTATCACCCCCTGACACGAAAGACTTTTCATGATAGTTATTTCTGAAGGCGAAAAGCCCGAAACCACTGTTCCCTCCGCCGATGCGGTTCCTCGACGGTATTTAAACAGAGTGATAGCTTTTCAGTAGGTTACTTTACCCCCTCTAAATCCGTTGTGATCCTTTTCAGACCCGTGCCATCCTATCTCAAGTCCCTTGACCTGCACCCACCCACCGTAACCCTGCTGGTGCTGCTTTCTCTGCCCAGTGGGGGCCAGGATCCCCAAGAAGGAGCCAGGGGAAGGGGCTGCACGGTGCTGCCCTCGGTGCCGTGGCCCCGCCTAGGCCTTGCTGTCCGGCACACACTCGTTCCGCTTTGCTCTCCCGGGTGCTGGGCAGAGGTTTTTCGAACTTAGTTCAGATGAGAGACTGTAGAGCTGACCAAAAAACGGGAGCCATACACACAGCCGCACGGAGAGCTGAGGTTTCTCTGCCCCATCCCGGTGCCGCATGTGTGGGGAATCGGATTAATAATGAAGAGGGATGTCCGGCTTAGGTATCCCAGTTCCATCTGTGAGCATCCAGACCCACAGAGATGCGCAGCCGGGCTGGTCAGAGTCAGCTCCTGTCAAGCAGTTTACCAACACCCACCACCTTTTCCTCGGTGCTGCATTAATAAGTTGAACGAAATAATTCTCTTCTACCCTCATTTCTTACAAAACCCGCCACATCTCTTGAAACACTCGAGTCAACCTCGGAAATAACGGCCACGCTAGAAGAAAGAAAAGTATCAATAATAAACGAACACAGATGCAATATTTTGACCAAGCGATTTGCGGTGAAAAAAGGGCCGGAAGAGGAGCTTGCGTTGGGTTCCGACGTTAACCAGCCCGGTGAGGGGGGGATCCTCGGCCCCGCTGAGTCGTCGCTGCCCCCCGGCAGAGCCCCGCGAGCGTGGGGCCGACTGCAGCGAAACCCGAGTTCGCCTCCCTCGTTAGCTGAGGGAGACCGGCCCCGCTTCTTAGGAAAATATTTTTATTTTATTTTAATGTCGGGCTTAAGCTGATGTCTTAAAAAATAATTGTTTTCAGACCCGAGTTCGCTCGGCATCGCCGTTTCACACTCACACACAGCTTTTCTTGCAGTTCATGCCTCGGGACTGCCTGGCGTCGGCAAGACAAACTACAATCTTCGAAATGTCAACTTTTGCCACAATCTGGACTAAAAAAACCACCCCCTTCTTATTGCTGTTGAGAGCTCATCAGAAATAATGGCTGTTTACACAAAACCTTTATTCACTTTCTTAAATAAACACCAGTGAATTCAAATAAAGCAAACCCTCAGCAATAATTCAAGCACAACGTTTGCTGTGTGTATTCTCGGCTGCAGACATGGAGAGGCTCCTCGGAGAGAAATATGAAGTCTCCTTTCATAGTCCACCTCCATTAGCTAAATATTCTAGCTCACCTACCTCAGTCGAGCTTACCGTACCTCAACTTTTTTTTTTTTTTTTTTTTTTTTTTCTTTATTGGTGTGTGTGTGTGTTTTCTCCTAGCTGAAGCAGAAATACTTCTCTCTTCTCCTTAGTCCCCCTATATAGAGATGAAGTCTGTCCGCTTTTCTCTTTAGATCAATTTGCATAAACCCCTTCTGTCTCACACTGCTCCGGCTCGCTGGCGTGCTCCGGGGCTGGGCCGCGGCGGGGGCTGCCGGGCTCGGCGGAAAAGCGCTGCCGCTCCTCCGCGACCCTCCGCAGCCCGCCCGGCCGAGGATGTTAGTGGCTCGGCCTCGGCGGGTTAAGGGTGCTTAGATGAAGGGGTGAGTGGGGGTGGGGTGGATGGATGTGGGTGGCGAGGCCACGTCGAGGTCTCATATATTCCAAAGAGCCGTGTAGAAACGGAATTTATGCAAACCCATGAGCTCAGCCAGGTAGCAGGGAGTGGATGTTACCTGCGGGGGGAGCGGCGGCCCCGCCCGGGCGTCTCTCCCAGGGGAAAGGGAACCCGTCCCTCTGAGGCGCGGTGGGAGGGAGCGGGGCGGGGGTGGGGGAACGGTGCCCCGCTGCTCCTCTCACCTCCCCTGCTCCCAGGCCCGGACTCGCGGCCCCAGCCCTAATGAGATCCATTAAGCGTATTATTGATGTGGAGGTTTGCTGTGAGGTCCTGGCTGCAGGGAAGTGGAGCTCTGCCACAGATACAAGCGCTCTGATCTGCACCACCTGGCTGAAACCAGAGAGCCGCCACTTCATTAATGGGTTTAGCCTTTGCTAATTGGTGTCTTTAGGAGCCTTGCCAAATTCTGCCTAGGAATCTTTGGAGGCAGCTCTTGTTTTTCCTTCTGCCGGTGACATGTGTTGACGGCAATTAGACTTGATACCACTTCTGCGCCGGCGGACAGCCAGGTAGCCCGGGAGCCCCCGAAGGGGCGGGCTGCGCCCCCCGCACCCCTCCCCCGCTGCCCACCTCCAGCACGCTACTGCCTCCAACACCATCATCATAAAAATACGAAACGCCTCAGGTAAAACTTGAGGTCGGGGTAGCGAGCCCACCCCACCCTTCCTCTCGCCCTGGTGACCGCTCCAGCAGGTGATACTGCTGGTGGTAGCCCTGTGTCCCATGCCCTTCCCCCTCAAAGAGCAAGCGCAGGGGCCTCGGATGCCCCTGCCCTCCTCCCGCCCCCTCCTCCTGGAGCGCCGATCCCGGCGGCCTACGGAGGGAGCCGAGGAGAGGAAGCCGCGGGTCTGTGCCAGTGGCCGTGCCAGCCCGGAGCTGCCGCGGCTCCCCCGGGCCCCGGACCCGCGTCCGAGTCCCTTTCGCCGCTCGCCCTCAAGGTCAGCTTCATCCCCGGCCCTTGTTGAGCCTGACCGGGTTTTCCGGGATTCAAAAGACCGTAGTTAATGAAATTCGCTCACCGCAAATCACAGACCTCTGCTGTACGCTATAATCAAATTTCTGCTTGCCTTAAAAAAACCAAGGCCACCCTCCACCCCCGTTCGCCAGGCAAACCGCAAATCAAAGGTTTCTAGCCATCACACCCCTACGGTTATGCCTGCTCCCAAGCCGCCTCTCTCGGCCTGCCTTCTCCTCACACAGTGCCTTCCCTCGGCGCCCAAAAGAGGCTGCCTGGCCTTGCCCCATGAGGTTACCCCGGCCGCTTGCATGGGGGGGTGATGGAGGGGATGGGGATGACGGAGGAGGTAGGGATGCTGAAGGACATAACGTGGCTCCCCGAGGCCGAACAGAGGGGTCGAGGAGGGAGAGAGAGGCTCCACAAATCATGTCATCTCCATTTCCCGGGCAATGTGTCGTCAGCCATGTAAATCAACTATTCAGGGATCAGAGACGTCTGATAAATCATGCCGAGAGGAGATTTTGTCCTCCTCATGTCACCATTTACACTGGTCTTTTCTGACCTACTCGGCGCACCCTGTCCCGGTACCGTCCCGAGAGAGGCGGCAGAGCGAATCACAGTGTGAGAGGCCCTTTGTCCCCCACACACCTTTTTTTGTCACGTTTGCTGTCTCGAGCGGCAGCCGAAAGCCGTCTCCCCCGGAAGAAACGCCGCCGGCCACGGCGCCTCAGGCTCTCCGGGTCTGGGTGCTGCGCGATGCCCCGGGCAAGGAGGCAGCGGCGTGTATCGTGAAGGCTGGAGCCTAGGCTCTCCATTTCTCCCTTTCTTTCCCGTGGTTCAGCCAATCTTTCCCTTAACCCTTCCACGTGCAGGGATGGCAGCATGGCTCTGCCCGATTTGAGCCGGGTTACGGAGGGCGGCGCAGACCCATGCGGGACTGGGACAGCCCCCCCCAGATCCTCCGGGACCCCCGAGCCTCCAGCCTGTGCCTGGCCCCAGATGTGGAAAGCGGAAGAAAGGAGGAAGAGATGCTGCATGGAGTCGACCCTTCTTCCTGAAACCATTACGGTACAATTCGCTTTGTCATCCTATTTTGCCAAGGACAGGCAAAATATGATATGATATGGGGGGGGTTTGGCTCTCTTAGACCCCTTCCCGGCCGCGGAGAGCCCCTTTTCGCCCCCAACCCCTGGTCTCTATGAACGCAGCCGTGGCCGGCTGGCAGAGTGTAAGGAAGGGTCTCCAATTTCTCCTCGGCAGAACCCCTGGGGACGTGTCCGGAAGGGATGAGACGGGTACGGTCCTGACAGCTGGCCCTGGGCTGCAGAGTGTTTCAGCCCCGCTGCCTTTCATTCCTCCAAGCAACCCTGGGCGAAGGAGGTGGGTGAGGGGCACGCTCCGCAGCACCGGCCGGATCGGGCCTTTAGCTCCGGCGGCAGCAGACGTGTTTAGTTGTGTGTGTACCCCTCTCCATAAATCCCCCCATCTATAATAATTATCTACATGGAAACTTTTGCCCCCAGCAGCCCCCAGGACCTCCCCACCCTCCAGTTAGCGGTGATGATTTTAAAAGCATGCGATGATCTAAGCCCTAATACTAATATTATGCATCATTTGGACAGGATAGCCATGCCACCTTGTCAAACGCTGCCTCTTTACACAACCCATTTGCTGCATCGCAGAGTCATAACGGCGGTGATGGATGGGCCAGGGACCCCCCCGGGGCCGCCCCGGCGTGGGGAGGAATGCGGGCGGAGCCCCCGCGCCCGGCCCGCACCCCGCCGGCGACAATTTATAGTCTGTATATATTTGCTGGCTCCAGATATCGGCAACGTAATGGATGGTTATATTTTATGAATCCGAGGCTCGGATCTAGGGACGCGGGAGTCCCTTTCCTTGTATGGTGCACAACTGTCTCGCTCATAATCCGCCCGACAGGCAATAAACTTCCCGGCTAAATGCGCCGGGAGATAACAGCCAACTTCTATTGATTACAAGAAAATGCTCGAAACTAAATAAAGAGCTTTTATGAGGATCCCTACGAAGAGCCTTTTCTACGCAACCATTAAGCGCAATATCGGTATTTTACTGTGTATAAACTGTGAACTTGTTTATCTATAAACATTGACGCGGGCGAAAGGCAGATGAAAATCGAAACGCAGCGGCCGTGAGAGAGAGAAGCGGGGCTCGGAGGTGCCACTGGGCTACAAACCCGTTGGGTCCCTGAACAGGAGCCCTCCGGCTTCCCTCTCGGTCTCTCTCTCTTCTCACTGGATAAAGACGCCGGTGCGGGAACTGCTCCCTGACATAAAATCAGGGAGCTGTAGAGAGCAGCAGAAGAGATGCTGAGCAAGGGGAGGACAGAAAGCAATTTCACACAAGCGTTTGCAGGGGAACTTTAGGAAAGTTATTGCCCAGGCGTACCTGGAGGGGAGGATGTGGGGAAGTCCACCTCGTGTTAGCTTGGGTGATCGTGGTACGTTGATTTTCATCCCCCACGCTTCCCCCTTCGTTTCCACACGCCTGGGTGGATAAGGTGTGCGGAGACAGGCAGGTTGTGTTTGTTTTGTTTTGTTTTGTTTTGTTTTTTAATTTTTTTTATTACGACAGTCTTCTTTATAGCCTCAGAGGTCTAGGGGGTGACGAAGTTTCCCCGTGGAAGGGTGATCGTCCTCTGGGGGTCCAGCAACGAGCGGCGGGTGTAAAGCTAAGCCCCACGGCAGCACCGGGATCTGTCCAGGGGGGCTTTGGTCTCCCTGGGGGGCTGCACCTCCCTACCTCGTCCAGCCAAGGGCACGGAGCCCTTCGGGGTAGAACGGGATATTTCCGTCACGATACATAGTAGCACTAGGGGTGTGGGGTAGGGGGAGATCGTGAAAAGCATCACGAATGAAAAAACAACCCACTTTGGCATGACCGAGCCCTGACTTTGAAACAGTAGCATGATTTTTTCGTGTCACGGCGATAATTATTTTGAGCACAATCTCTCGTAAATTGCTCAAGATGTTTCGTGACTTCATTACTGTTGTTATTTCTGACCGTAGACGGCCGGCTCTGGAGTCACAAACACATTTTCTCCTGCAACCTCATTGCCAGCTATTCGAGACCCAGGAGGAAATATTTAGGTTTTTTTGTTGTTGTGGTGTTTGCTTGATTGTTTGTTTGTTTTGGTGGTTTGTTTTTTGTTTTGTTTTGCTTTTTTTGTTCTTTTTTTGCCACGCTTCGGAAAAGGTAACTGTAAAATCACTCAGCCTCTGCGACTTGTATTGCATTTTACTGGAAAGCTATAAAACTCTTATTCCCTGATGCTTCTTGATTAACTCATGAGCATAAAGGAAATGCTTGAATAGCGTTCCCTCTGCAGTTTTCTTTCAGCGAGGGGAAGGCAGGGCAAGATGCTAATATTGTCATCTTATTTTACAATTTATATCGGCTGCCCAAACAATGTGTATATACAAATTAATGCACAGCAGGGTTCAGTTTCTTAGATGCAGCCCGTATATTTCAAAGATCATACTCGCCTTGGTAGCTGGACCGAGGAATTATTTAACCTGCCCTTTACTGCTGCCAAAATGTTGGCTTCCATTTAAATAAACAAAGGGATCCACAACCATTTATCAGCTCCGTAGAGGTCCAGTTAACAGGATGTTCCTGCAGCGAGGGTGTGTGCTACCCCTCTCCATCCAGGGTCCAGGATTCCACACCCCCACCCCCAATAACCTGCACATGGGCCCTTGGCTTCCCCAGGCAGATGCCCTCCCCTCTAGTCTGCCATGTGCTTGCACTTAACTTTATCTCTAATACATCTGGATGTCCTTGCATACACATATAATAATATGCTCGCAACACCTGGCTGAACTTTTGTTTTAATATTAAGCATTACTATTATTTTATTCCTGAGGAATATTCAGCCCATTAGCTGAATTAGCTGGCTAGAATCAAACTCGAACAGAAAGGACACAATCATCACTACTCACAGAACTGGAAAACATTTGAAGGGATGTTATATACACTTCAGGTCATAAATTAATAGTTGATTTATTCTACAATCAGGAAAGAGCCATTAAGGTTAGCTCAGCTCTGGTCTGTGGGAATATAATTTCTTTGATTGAGTTCCCCCCAAAGACACCCAGAACTTTTCTCTTCTTTGTCATGAACAGTCTGCTCTTTCCTGTCTTCCAGATGGAAGGAAGAGTAGGACCTCTGGAGAAAAGTAGCTTTCCAGCATCTTGAATTTTACTTTGCATCTTTCTTCCTACCTGTTGATTTAATTTCTTTTTGCATTTGGGACCTTTCTAAATCCATAAAGTGAAAACTATGGAATAACGAGAGTGGTGTATCATCTCTTAACAGATTTTTCTACCTTGTTGATGTCCCATATTGCAGCTCTAAAGGAAACAGACATTTGAGGTGCCAGGGGCATTGGGGGGGAGAGTGTGACTAAGGGTGGGAAAGCATGGCATGGGAAGAAATTCATTCTAAATAATGAGAGGAATCGATAAAAAAGGCAGGGCTGATGGCTTTTTCACTGCATAGATTTCCTATAGGAGCAGTGGTTACTCATCTCTGGTCCACTTGCTTATGTAGTGTGTTTCTGAAATGCATGCATTCCTGTTATGGCTTAGCAGTCTGGGTGGACCACAAACCTAGGGACGGAATTATTCTCTATTCCCACCCCCTCACTCCAACCCCCCCATTCCCCAACACTCACACTTCCCTCACAGGAAAGATAAAAGGAGAATATAGACCAGAGACTTTCAGTTGGAAACTGAGAGCAATTGGATACAGATTTTCTAACACAAGGGAAAGGTAATAACATAAGGGTAAAGTACCAAAGCATACAAATATACACAAATATATATACACACAACCCAATAGACATGGGCTCTAGCAAACACGTGGCAGCGCAGCCAGCAGCCAGTGGAAAGAAAAGAGGGAGGAGCTGCTGACTTTCCCAGTCCTTATAGAACATGGCAGGAAATCAGGGACAATAGATCTCTCCCTTTGTATCCCACCCCTCTCAGAGTCCTCCTTTCTTAGTTCCTCATGTTCAAATGATGACATACAAAATAAAAATATATATATACACACAACCCAATAGATATGGGCTCTAATGAGTGTGTGGCAGTGCAGCCAGCAGTGAGTGGAAAGAAAAGAGGGCAGAGCTTCTGACTTTCCTGATCTTCATAGAGTATGGCAGGAAATGGGAACTGGCTTGTGTTGCTGGAGTGCTCCACACTTCCAACAATGAGCCCCAGACCTGGCCAACAAGCTTCTCATTAGAAAGAAGAACCTCTCTAACCTGTCCACCCATTGGCAGCAATGTTATGTTGCCATGCACCATTAGTGACTTGCTCCCCATTCCATTTGATGTCACACTGTACCCCAGAGCCCATCAGGCTACTGCTGCAAGGTTGGGATTTTGATATCAAAGGGGCCTTTGCCTTGAAGGTAATCAGGCTTTCTTCTTCTCTCTTCCCATTCAGGGAAGGGTGCTATTTTAGGGTTCCTCCTGGCTGATGTCAGTGCATATACAGGTCAGAGGACCCTTTGAATCACAGGAGCTGGCAATGCATGGATGGGGACCCATCATGGTAGCTTCCCATCCCCATGAACAGTGGGATGAGTGAGCTGGGTAGTCCCTGTGCCAAGAGCAGATGCCTTGAGCCCTGTTTGTCCTGAGCTCTGAGTCCTTCAGTAGGTACGCCATGGACTGCTCCACACTCTGCCCTCACTGTCTCTCCTGGGCCACACTTCAGTAGGATGCCAAATCCTTGTCTTCCATTCTAGTCTAGAATTGGTTGATAAGCTACAATATAATGTGGTTGAGTGGAAACTGGCCTGGGCAGCTGTGTCACCTGACAAAGTTCCCATTTTTAAAGACTGTCACATCAAGAGCCAACTTGAGAAATACAGAGCA
Organism: Calypte anna; assembly: GCF_003957555.1. Taxonomy (NCBI): domain Eukaryota; kingdom Metazoa; phylum Chordata; class Aves; order Apodiformes; family Trochilidae; genus Calypte; species Calypte anna. The sequence goes on from NC_044246.1 coordinate 26,395,115, forward strand.
CTCTTTCCTTCCATCCTTCACTTTTTGTAAAGGCTGAGGCAAACCCACAGTATAGATCTGTGTGGTCCCCTGCTTTAGGGATGAGACTCATTGAGGTAAACAACTCAGGAATCTGCAGCTATGAAAACCATCATCAATATCCATCCTGTTAAAGGTGATAACTGAAGTCTGGGGCTTTCTACTGAGGATGTTCCAGTGCTGGGCCTAACTTTTACTGTCCTAATGCATCATAAGAAAGGCTTACTGAGTATGTGCCAGTTCTTTCACCTCTATAATTATGGATAAGGCAGAGGAACAAGGCAGAAAGGAAAAGCGATAGCACTGAGCCTGCTGAGGAAAAACAGATTGTGCTTGTTTAATCAAATTTTGATCTGTCTTCCCCCCCTCTTTTTTGCTTGGTTTGGTTTGGTTGTTTTTTGGTGTGGTAAAGTATTTTTAAGGCAATTTACACAAGCACATAGTTTAGAAAGGCTGGCATGGAATGGTAATGAGAAAAATGGCTCATATGAGAGCCGAGGCTCCTCTCTGTAGGAAATAAATACTAAGTGGGCATTTTTCATTCATAGCTGTCTTTCTTCTAAAGCAGTTTCCTGAAATATTCCTTGTGGTACTAATGGTGGGTCTTGCACACATTTTTGTGAGCAATTATTAAGTCTGTTGTACTGGAATGTTGAACTGTTCTGTATCTAGTGCACTGCAAGATTTTGCATTGGTATTAACTAGCTGTGTTCAAGAACTGGATTTGAGACCATTTCTCACAGAACTTAAAGAATAATTGATTTAATTTGCTCCTGCTGCCCAGGAATATGACATGAAAATGCTCAGGTATCCCATGGTTGACAGAGATAACGTATTCCCATCCACACTGGAGTGCAGCATTCCTGAGAGACAATTCCATGTAACTCCCCATTGATGATTGACATATTCATTTTGTTCTCACACAGGCATGTGAAAAGAAACCAGATTTCAGCTGTTACTTTTTTTTTTTTTTTTCTTTTTCTTTTTTTTTTTTTTTTTTTTTTCTTCCCCCTTCCTTAGCACAGAACTGTGATTTCTGGATTGCACTGTCAATGTTAATGTATGAGGGTTGAGCTTACTCTGCTTGTGGAGGTGCCTTGCTACAAGACCACAACAAAGGCTTGTGCAGCACACAGAGCACGTTACAGTGGAAAGCCACCTGTTGAAATAGAGATCACACAATTTTTTTACATGTGCAGAGTAAAAAAAATGGAAAGATGGGCTGTCTGAGGCTTTGCATAGCCAAGGGTTGTTGAAATCTTGATGGAAGAACACACTCTTTCACTTTTATACCTCTGAAATACAAAATATCTGTTAAAAGTAATAGACTTGAAGCCAAAGCAAACAATTTAATAAGCTAAACTTGAACACTTACTTGCAAATACTGATCCTGTGATGACAGATTCATTTTTCCAGCTCTGGCAAATTAATTTCTACTTCAGGTTTGCTGGAAATTACCCTGCAAGTGTTTATAAACCTGTCATATGTGTAGGGCTCCTTGTAGGATCCATTATTCAACTGAAGGGAGGACCTCATGGCTATCAGCAATGTGGGTCTCCATAAGCATAGAATCATAGAATGGGTGGGAAGAGACCTTAAATATCAGCTAGTTCCAATCCCCTGCCATGGGCAGGGACACCTACCACTAGAAAAGGTTGCTCGGAGCTCCATCCAGGCTGGACTTGGACACCTCCAGGAAGGGGACATCCACAACTTCTCAATCAGTAGTTCTGGGTTTTGTCTTTTGTGGCTGAAAGGCCAGGCAGTATGGGTTTCCTTCATTTGCAGATGTACCCCTTTATCCTCTGCTTCCCACCTTGTCTGCTCAGTCTATACTCAGTGTTTCCCCTTGTAACCTGTAGTGGAACAAAGCAATCAGACGCCTCTGATTACTGAGAAGTGGGTGTGAGCCAGTATCAAATCCACCTGTGCCCAATTAGGGCAGGCCCCCTATTGAGCATGTGCAAGACCAGGGGGCCAATAAAAGGTGAAACTCACAGCCACAGACCAGCTCACTCTTGAGCACTGTATTACCTTCATTGTGCCACTAGGGCTCATTGCCTCCAAGGTGAGGCTCTCTGTGGAGTCTCAAACCCGGGGCTTTCGGCATTGTGATACTGGGTCATAATCAGCTGTGCCACAAGAGCCTCACCTTGGAGGCGATGAGCACTAGTGGCGCAATGAAGGTAATACAGTGCTCAAGAGTGAGCTGGTCTGTGGCTGTGAGTTTCACCTTTTATTGGCCCCCTGGTCTTGCACATGCTCAATAGGGGGCCTGCCCTAATTGGGCACAGGTGGATTTGATACTGGCTCACACCCACTTCTCAGTAATCAGAGGCGTCTGATTGCTTTGTTCCACTACAGTAACCTACTTTTCTTTTGACAAGAGGCTGCTGGTCTCACTGACTGTGCCAGATACGGGGGTAGATGGACCTGCAAACACTTGAGTTTTGGAGAAAGGTCTTCATCTATCTGCCCTGTGTTTTACAAGGGCACAGATGTACACACCTAGAGCCATAGGAGTGAGTGGAGGACAAGAGGAGAAGAGCTTGCCTTGCTGTGCAGTGTCTTACACAGACACGAGGAAACATTAGAGGGAGGACTCGCTTTGTAAGTGGTCAGTAGCCTTGAAGCTGAATACAGACCAGAGAAGCAGCTCACCTCATGGCTACAAGTAGTGTGAAATGAAGCCCAAAAAGGCCAGCAAAACTGTTTAGAGACAGAGTTTCAGATTTGCATTAGAAAGTCCCATTTTCTGCCTTTGCAATTACAAGCTCTTTAGATTTCCTTGGCTAGGTGCAGATACTTATTTATTGGCATGCTAACCAGCTGCTAGAAGCCCAAAATGCTCTCTTCTTCCTTGTAAACAGCTTCTACAGTGTTGAGTCTGATTGACATTTGATTACTCACTCAATTACACAGTAACTATCTTTCTTTGTGTTGTATGAAAGGAGAGAAGGTTAGCACTCCCCTTGATAAGGATGGAAGAGGCCCCAGTGGCCTGTACAACACACATACGGTTAAGGCACTGCCACCTACTTCGTGGCATCTAACCAATGTTTTTCAGGCATTGGAATGGGCTGCCAGGGAAGTAGTGGATTCTCTGTCCCTGGAGATATTTCCAAAGAGACTGGATGTGGCACTCAGTGCCATGGTCTGGTAACTGCAACGGTAGTGGATCAAGGGTTGGACTTGATGATCTCTGAGGTCCCTTCCAACCCAGTTGATTCTATGATTCTATGATTCTCACTAGCCACCACCAACAAACCCCCACCGCTGCAGATGATGTGCTCTCTCTCTGAAAGTCTTCCAGACCCTTGAGCAACATGGTGCAATACCTATTTAGAAACAATTTTCTGCAGTGTTATCAGGTGCTAATTTCCTCCCATATATCTCATCCAGGCTTGCCTTATAGCTCATGTTCTTTGGTTATCTTTGTCACACTGGGTTTTCTATTAAAAACTGACATTGAAAATAAACCAGTGGGTTTTTTACTTAGCTCCCCTCAGTCTAAAAGAGCCCAAAAATACAGACAAGCAATTGAAACACCAAAGGAAAAGAGATTTGGAAACCAACAGAAAAAAGTGGAGTAGGAATACTCTTTCTTTTCCTAAATAGAACACCATGGTTTATTATGTCTGCACACGTAAAAGTGCTGGAGGAGGGCAGAAAAGTAATTTTTATTAGGCAGAAAATTTCATTCTTGATCCTCTCAAAGGGGGAAATCCTCTTCAGAAACCCTGGGGACAATTTTAGCCATCAAGTGGTGGTTGGATGTGGAGAGTACCTCTATTCCTCAGGTACCCCCATAGCTTTACACTCTTCCCTTTTGCAAGAGCCCCTCATTTTCAACTCCAAACCACTTTTTTTTTTCCTTCTTCTTTCTTTTTTTTTTTTTTTCTTCCCACCAAGGGCATTTGCCAGATCTGCTTGCCACCAGTTTTAAAGCTGCCCTATGTACAGCCATGATGGAGGGGAAGGAGGTGATGCATTACTGCTCCTGGAGGAGAAGCACGGACTGCATCACCCACCCCAGCAGCAGCTCCATCACTGCACAGCTCCTGCCTGTACTGCTCTCCTCACTGCCTCAAGTGCAAGGGCTGGTGCAGGGATTGGACACTCATGATGGATTTCAAGAAAGACCTTGCATTCATGCCTTCTTCCACCACAGGCAGTCTGTCTTGTAAGTCTGAACCTCAGCTTCCTATCATTAGGTGTGGTGGGAAAAAGGGCTTTTAAAATAGTGGTGAAGACTGGATTCAGGATGCAGGTATGTTTTAAATTAAGGTGTGATTTTAAACTAATAAAATGAAACCTTACCAAAAGGCTTGGAAATGTACTTAACTTCAGTTTAAATTTGGGCCATTTAGATTGCCCTTAAATTATACTATACATACAACAGTATTTTGACTCACTTTTAAATTCAAATAAAAATATCCGGACAGTGCTTTGCACAGCTGTTTAACAACTGTTAAATACATAAATAGACACCAGGTATTAACATACTGTGTTGATATGACCCAAATAAACAGAAGAGAGCAGAAATACAGTAGTCTTTTTATCCTGATCTAATTTTGTGTCTAGACAAATTTACTTGGCATCAGAGTCTACCTCAGTGCTGCTTTACTGGTACTTGGAAAGAGTACAGTTTTGGTAGGCACAGCATGGTCTTGCTTTCCCAATGTTATTAATTTTCTTTGTGGGCTTATGTCTCTTAAGAAAAATGGCAAAAATACTTTCAAGATTGCCACTGGAATGACAGGATGCTTTTCCCACAGATCCATGGGTCTGCAGTAACAGCAAGTGTTGCTGGACTCAGGGAGAATTTTGCAGCCCTTTCAGCACTGTTAATATTAAAGTTCTGCTTGTGGCTGGTGGGATACTTTGAAGGCAAAGGGAAAGAGTTGAAGATGAGAAAGATGGAGGAAGAGTATAATGCTTCCCCTTTTATTTGCATTTTTCTGTGCAAAAGAACAGGACTTCTGCCAAGGCCTTTATTTATCCGTTGCTATGAAAATCACTTTGTGTCCTAGTTTCAGCAGCATTAATATATTTTTTTTTCAGTAAGTGATTATGTTTTATGACCAGTTTAGACTTATATGGAGGTGCAGTAATATACTATGAAACTCTACACCATAAGTTGTATACAAGTCATATCAACTGGTCTAAAGTGATTACATTAATAAGAGAAGGGCCAATCCTTCTTACAATTTCATGTTATAGCAGATGAGCTCACTGCTCCTGAGGAAGACATTAAATCATGTTTGTGTAGAAGGTAGAGGGACCCACTGTACAACTAGTGTTTCATGCAAATATAATGCAGATACAGTCCTAGATCCAAGTGTGGAAATTAGCTGGAGGCCCCTCAGTTTTGCTGGCAATCCTCATGCTATGGAGGAAGACAAAAAAGCTGCTCCAGCTGTCACTGGGAAAGATGACATTGAAGGGAAAGAAGCCTTGCAAAAAGGTATAGGTCCCTGTGAAAGAGCTGCAGAGCCTCCACCCAGTGCTGTTATGGAAAGCCATGGCATCCCCAAACATGGAAGAGTGTTGAGCTCCTGATCCATCACACACTGAAGCAAAGGAGAGGTTCAAGAGGGGGTTTCAAGAGGAAATGCACGAGGTGTCTCACATGCCCACATACCTGTGCTTTCCTTGTGCCAGGCCAAGCATTGGTCAAGGCACAAGATACCAGCCTTTACGTTGAGGCTGGTTGTGACAAATTTGCATTGATATAATAAATAAATGTGACTGAGGTTTACAGTTCAAACAAGCTATGAGGAGCCACCACAAATCAGCTTGTCATGTTGCCACCAGCTTTACAATCAATCTCCTATAAGGGGCTTAGAATCTGACTCCTTTCTCCAGTTTGCTTATTTTTGTGGGCTAACTGGCTGCAAGGGAGTCATTAAAGGATGACTGGGCTCAGACCTTTCTGTTTGAAAAGAAGCAAAGCACTATTACACATTAGAGGCAGAGCCCACTAGAAAAAAAAAGAAAAAGGATCAGGAGAAAAACAAACAAAAGCCATCAGCCTCTGCACTAATGGTTTGGGTCAGTCAGAAAGGCTTGTGAGAAAATGCTGCTGAACCTGGGGAAGTTGTGGGCAGCTATGGCTGGAGCAGATGTGTTGTACCATAATAAATGAAACCCTGGTTTGTACCCTTTGAATACTGTGTAGTTAATCCCTGTCCCACAGTTATAATTAATTTTTGGATTGCCTCACTGTTGCTACTTTTCTTTCTGGGCTCAGACTAGTGTCCTGCTCTCGAGACCCCATGGATGCTCTCATAGGGGAGCTTCATTCATCTCTCTCAACTTGCACCACTAAGAAGGCTACATCCCCACACCAAAGTGGGTACATGTGGCTCCTGGTTGCTACGTGGTCATGTCCTGTAGACATAACTTTGCATGGATTGGGGCATTTTGACCAGGTGGTACAAGACCAGAGGGGTTGGGTTTGCAGCATAGGGAGCACCTCCTCTGTCTTTGGCTGGGCCAGAGGGGCCTTGTGGCCAAAGCTATCTGCCTGCAGTTCCTCCACACTCTGTGGAGACAAAAAAGGACCACCCCCAGAATGCCTTCTCAGGCATTTTTAAAATTTCTACTCTAAATGTTTCTGAGCAGGGACTCTCCTACATGGACATCCTGCTGAGCTGAATGGGACCCTCACTTTTGGTGGCTGAGACGAACATAGTCACAACAATAAAAGCAGCAAGGGACACTCTTAAATAAGACACCCAACCAGGGGAACATGCAGGAACAACACAACCTCTTTCACTTATACCTTTACCGATGTTCTGAGCTAGGCTAACGATTTCCATTTTTTTTTCCACGATGATTCTCAAATGTTTTTTCTTGATCAGCATGATGAATGGTGTTGAGGACAGCCCTGAGGAGAAAGTCTTGGGGTGGATATCAGACCAGAAACTTAACATCAGCTGTCAATGTGCATTTACAGCGCAGACATCCAACCATGTCCTGAGCTGCATCAAAAGAGGCAGAGACAGTAGTTCGAGAGAGGTGATTTTCCCCCTCTGCTCTGCTCTTGTGAGACTACATATGGAGAACTGTGTTCAGTTCTGGAGCCCTAACATAAGAAGAGCATAGAGCTCCTTGAGCATGTCCAGAGGAGAGCCACAAAAATGATCAAAGGGCTGGAGCACCTCCCCTGTGCAGACAGGCTGAGGATGTTGGGGTTGTTTAGCCTGGAGAAGAGGAGACTCTGAGGTGACCTTTCAATATCTGAAGGGGACCTACAAGAAAGATGGAATACAGCTTTTTGCACAGGTGTGTAGTGAGGGGTCAAGGGGCAGTGGTTTACAACTTGGAGAGGGGAGATTTAGGTTAGACATTAAGAAAAAACTATTTCCTATGAGGACTGTGAGATGCTGAAACAGGTTGCCCAGGAAAGTTGTGGCTGTCCTCTCCCTGAAAGTGTTCAAGGCCAGGCTGGATGGGTCTTTGAGCAAGCTGGTCCAGTGGGAGGTGGGGAGTTAGAACTAGACAATATTTAAGGTCCCTTCCAACTTGAGCCATTCTATGATTCTATGGCTATTTCATTTAACACATAATCATTGACCTCACTTCTTGCTATAGACACATTAATATGTTTGGTTTCCTTCTCATGATTTTCATCAAATCTCAAAGTGCTCAAAAATCCAAATTGCTCTGAATTGCATTACAAAACTCACTGTCCCCAACTTTATCCACAAATGCTGCAGTCTGAGCTCAGCTATCCAGTTTCAAACTGTTTATCAGAGGCTTTCAATAACTTTTTGCATGCAATGCTTCTATCCCAAATCAGTGTACTTTATTTTTTTATGGAGTTGAATTCACAGACTCACAAGTAACCCTTGCTAAGACAAATTTTATTCATCTGAGGGTCCTATTTATACCTTAGCCACTTCCCAGGATTCAACCACAAGGCCCTCACAGTTTCCTCCCACCAAGGTCCTGGTGTTTTTCAGTTGCCTTCCCAGTAATTTTCCACCATGTCTCTGGTAAATAAGGTAGCACTTTCCTTTCTAATCACCAACATTAACTTTGCCACCTCCCACTGCTCCCCCGTTCTTGTTTTAGCAAACTTATTAATACAAACTAAAGGTAAGCAAATGTCAACAGAATGAAACATCCCAACATAATAATTTCCCTTAACAATTTTACAGAGAAGTTTTCAACTTCATATTTTTAGGCTCAACAATATAAGCCATCAGAACCATATCCATAAGTAAAAAAATCAACAGCTGCACAGACAGTTGGGGGGAATATCAGTCCTTTTCCTTCAAGGCTGGCCTTACATATCTTGCCAGGATCCAATGAAGTCCAGAATCTGTGGAAATACAAGCATGTCCTCGTGCCCAAGTTATTAAAGGAAATGGCCTTTCCCATAAATGCATATTAAGATCCCAAATTTTAACATATGCCTTCCTTTGCTGTATACTTTGCACTTTTCTGAAGTATTTTTCTGTTGAGGTCACATAATTTTCTGCTTGGTTTATGCAGCTGAAGACATAGAGTGCTTTTTGTAAGCATTCATGAGGGGTGTATCCCACACTTCCCCTTTTCTGTTTTGCTAACATGGATTTTAATCTGCCATGTGCTCGTTCAATGATAGCTTGCCCTATTGGAGGATGAGGAATTCCAGTGACATGTTTGATACCCCATTGCTGAAAAACCTCAAAGACAGATTTTGATTTGTGTGGTGACCTGTTATCTGTTTTTACCTGTGCTGGAGCACCAAGCACTGCAAATGCAGGTAGAAGATGTCTCTTAATATCATGAGATTTTTCCCTAGTATGAGCAGCCACAAAGATACAGGTTGAAAAGGTGTCAATAGAGACATGAACATATTTTAAACCTGAGCCATAACTGCCTGAAGGCCAATCTTATTGCCTTCTGCTACAGGGCCATGAAGATTGGCATGAGAAATAAGCACCTTCCAACTTAATAACAGTACCTGCTAATAAACAGAACAAATAAGGGATACCCATTGTCCGGGTATCCCAAAAGCTGGAATGATGACTTCTTGAGTAGAAACTGCTGTAGAGATCTTGTTTAGAGCTTGTCACACTTCATGAGTCAAAGATCAGGTTGATGCGAAACCTCATCTTTTAACAGTGAAAACAGAGGATGCATATCTTCTGTGGTGATCCCTAAAAGAGTCCTGATCCAGCTGATAGCTCCCAGAAGTCTCTGAAGGTCATTGACAGTTTGCACACTACCTGTAAGTTTTATTTTCCACAGAGTGATGGTTTGATTTTGTATCCTCTAACCAAGATATTGCCACGGAGCCATATTTTAAATTTTTTCAGGTGCTACCCAAAGTCCTGCTGCTTGCACACTGGCGACAACTGCTGCAAGAACAGAATTTACTTGGTTTTGTTCTTTTGCTGCTATCAAGATACTGTCCATACAATGATAAATGAGAGAACAAGTATTCTGGCAACAAACCATTGACAGATAGTAGGGGACAATATACCTCACATGCACCTTCTCAGAAACCAAGGTTCAGGGATCATGCAGCTTCTCCTTTGATAGGGGCCTCTGATTCACCCAAACCAGTCAGTCGTCCACAGAAGGGCCGGAGTGTGCTGCATGCCAGCAGCCCCTATTAAAAATCTGTCCCTTGTTTCAAACCTCATTGTCCAAGACAGTCTCTGCCCCACAAGGTAGTGGGTAAAGGCAAAACATACCTGCAGCAGTACACCCCTCAGGTCTGTAAATCAACTGTACGGCCAAAACCCCCTTGCTGGAATGCATGTACTCAGCTGTACACCCAGGCACTCAAGTTACAGAATATCCCAATCACTTATATGTGTTTAGACTCTTATTTACTACAAATTACTCTAAGGGAATACAGACACATCTTAGAGGGTGGCTTTCATGCTGACAAAGTCAGAACTAAGTTTAAACAATCCTGTTTTTTATATGCTTCCTTTTAAATTTGGCTACGCTGAATTCCCATTCTTTCTTCCTGTGCCATAATGTCGTTGGAATCTATCATCTGTTGGAACAGTCATCTATTAAATATTTTTTCACACTTTCCTTTCTCAGAATGCTTGACTACTGTGCATCTGTTCTGGAGTCTTTGTGACTGCCAGCTCTTCATTTTAGGATAGTCATCACAATTTTTATGCAGCTTGCCTTAGCCCAGGGAGCCCAAGTTAGCAGAAGTAGTACTGTGCATGCAGAAAAAAGCAAAAAGTGAAGAGAATTAGAAAAGTGATGCAAAGGGTTTTTCCAGTTCTGTCAATAAACTTACCACAATAATTACTTCCTTCAACATGTTTGTTACTAATAGACTTGCATACAGAACTGCTTACAACATAATAGTTTTGGAGATTAGACTTCCCTTTTCTGTTTGCAGGAAACCTGTGAGTGGGGCTGAACCTCTGTGATTTTGCTATTTAAAAGTGGTTCTTCATCTAGCTACTGAGCTCATCATTTATGGGGCATACATACAGTATATGATGTATGCAGGTTCTTACTTGTCTCATGCGGTGTAGCTGACATTCCTGCTGTCATTATTACCTTTTGACCCGGAGATCATCTAAATCTAACTTAAACTGCACTTTAGTACTCCCACCTTGATGCAAAAAATGTGAAAGGACACACAGAGACATAGATTCCTGTGTACAACTAAGTGTAGCTAACGGGGAGACAAAATCAAGGCCAATGAAAGTGGAAGATGAGCTGGATGGTGTCTTTCTATCGGTGTGTTGAATGATAGAAGAAAACTCAAGGGAAATTCACAAAAGGTCACCAAGTATATCAGGTGTGGGAAGTCTTAGGGGTGGACAGAGGCAGGACAGCATGAAGGAGAGAGTGTTAAATACACTCTCTTTGCTTTTACCCTCACTCTCAGACAGCCCCCAGCAGTTCCTTTTGAAGACATGACTCCAGGATCAGGGTTTTGGTCCTTTTAAAAAAATCTCTGATAAAAATTTTTGTCTGTGAACATTACGGAGTGAATTTTACAAAAAATGACTATTTACTGTCATACTAATGAAAATGTCCCTTCCACTCATGTTATCGTCAGCAATGTAGAACCTCTACCAAGAAGATGTAGACAGCAGATATTATTGAATGCATTGAACTCCAGTGGGACAAATGTCTGCAGAACACTTTTCTAAATGTTTACCCAGTGCTCACAGATTATTTTTGTTATTGCAGAAATAAAAGGAACAGACACTTCCCTCAGGAGGTGTGGAAGCCTGTTACTTGTCACATTGTGAGATCGTTAAACAGATGAGTCTTGAAACTCCTTCACCCTCTCCATTAGAAAATGAAAGTGCAGGCAGTGCAACAACTTAGCAACAAAGGAGTATCAAGGAAAATGATGGGACCAAAGGATTGCCCCAAGCCCCATCCCTCTCTTTTTTTTTTTTTTTTTTTTTTCAAACTGGAGGATGCTCCTGGGGAGGCATTGCAGATCTGTTTCTTGCTGCTGCAGAAGGTACTGAGGTGGAGAGGAATGACAGACACATTAGGCTTAGCAGGATGAGTTTTAGCAACTTGAATGTGTTGAGGAAAACAGGAAAGCTAATAAATCAGCCATCAAGGACCAGACTGCTAAAGCCAGACTTTGTGCTTTTTTGGTTTTCACTTCTTTTTTTTCTTCCTTTTTTTTTGATTTAGGAAATTTCAAAAATAAATATCACAGGCATTTTAAATACAGCACATTTGCAATCTTTTTGGACATTTGACTGACTTTAAACACTTCCTGGTATAAAACCAGGCTAACAATAAACAAAAGAGAAAAACCCAGGCTTGTCCTGAGAAATGGGCACTTCACATCCCATTCCTAGCTTATGAATGGAAAGGACTCCTCTCATTCACCTCTCTGGCCAACATTTTTTAAATCCTGAAAGTATGGCAAGCTATTAAACAGTGCTGCTATTGTACTCCTGCAATGGGATATATCATTACATTTTGTGATGTATTGTGAGTTAGCCCAGTGTTCAAACCAGGCTGCAGTCTTGAGTAACTTGCAGTGAAGACCAATAAACTCTAGGAAATAGATATGAGTGCAGGGACCCTTTCTCAGCCCCCATAAGAAGAAATTAATCCAGCTACCAACATTAATAAAATTCTCTATGTGTCTTAAGATATATGTGTGCACCTTTGCCAAACACTTTGTCCTAGGGCTTTAATTGTATATATCAAAAGGAAAAAAGTGAGGAGAGGTTGAACTAAGTTTGGTCTGAAACTATGTGGACCTGGCTGGAACTGTGTGAGTTACTTCTGTAAAGATAGCTTTGCTTCCTAAGAAAATACGAGGGGGAACTTGAAACATGTCTTCCTGTCTTTGCTGCTCCAGCTTCCAAGTTACTTCTTGCTCCATTACAGTGGTTCTCCATTAAGGTGAATGATGTTTTCCTGAACTGTGATTTAAGGAGGTATTTTGGAGGAATGCAACAGCTATTTTAATTTCTGGAGCTATATTTAATAGCAGTTAAATTTACTAAAGCATGTTTTTGCAGAAAGCTAACCCAGAAATACTTATATAACAGATTAAAAAAAGTAGGGTGACCATAACAGGGAAACAAAATGTGAAAAATAAAGCTTTTTCATTCTATTATTTAAAAAGCTCTCTTCTCCAACCACCTTGATACCTTGCATGTCTGTCCTGCTTGATTTCATACAAATAGCCAGTTTTCCAGTAGTTTCAGATGTTTTTGTAAAAATTTTTGTACCTGATCACTCCTATGGAACTCTGGGGATTATTAAAGCCCATAGCAATAATGAGCAGAAAACAGGAGGCACTTCCATGAGTAAGTGAAACCATTTCCTTTTTGTGGCTGAGGAAGATGCTGCAAGGCACAAACAATCCAGGTAAACCTTGCCCTGATCTCATCTGAGAGTGACACCTTCTTCTGACCATGGAAGTCATCTACTTTCTTCATGGAGATGGGAGGGCTTTGCATAACCCATGCAAATATGAAACTCCTATTGTGTACTCATAACCTTAACAGCAGTCCACAGAGACACACAACAGACAAGGCTGCCTCAAGGTATTTTGTATGAAGTGTTCATTTAGCATGGGTTGCTACCTGTGTCTTTGCTTGTAAGGGAACTTTGCTTCCCTTCCTTCAGTATATCGTTCATTGATGGATCCAAGTCTCTAGTCTTCAAAAGTACACTTCAAATTGAGTTGATCCCTTCACTTGAAATGATCTATTTAAAGTACCTGCATGTAGAGAAACACGATAAACCAGGTGCCTCGAGTTGCCAAAGAGTGGGTGTGAGTCCACCTGTGCCTGGTTAGGGCAGGCCCCCTATTACCAGGGGGCCAATAAAGGTGGGACACACAGCCACAAGGAGGAAGCTCACTCTGGTGCGAGGAAATGGAGAGATCAGCAGCTCGTTGAGCCTCAGGAGCAAGAAAGGCTCCTCCTGCTACACCTGCAGACTGGTAATATCACTGTGTATATTGAATGAGACTTGATGCTATGGATAAATGGATTTGAGGTCTCATCTAACTATTTGTTGCTCATTTATCACAACTGAAATTGATACAGTGAAATCTATGGGTCTATTAACTTTCCATGTGTATTGGTGTGCAATCCACCTCCAGACCAGGCTGGAGGAAATTAGTTGATTTTTCTTACTTATTTGCCCCATTGGTTTGCTTTTTGAATTTATGAGTTCCCCTGCACAGTTGTGGTGAACACTAAAAACATCAATTGTAAACTGTGATACATGTGAATTCCTGGCACAGGAACCAGAATTTAGTGTTTGTGATTTCTAGTGTTCTGGCTAGTTGTATCCTTTGCTGACCAAAAGCAATGCAATCTGCCACTGACAGAAGTTGCACAACACAATGGCCTGCAAATGCTCAGCAGGTCAAGGGGCACTTAGTGAAATTTGTAAATCATTGTAAATAGCTAATGCAGAGAAGATTTCTATCTGGTGTGCACAAGTCATTCACAAATGCAAAACAGCAAATGGTGAGTTATATGGACAAATTAATGGGGAAAATGTCTTGCTCTGCTATGCTTTCCCTAAAGAATTTCTTATGAGTGTAGTTACACTGAAATAGTTATCACTGCCTTTCTGATGCAAAACACCACATATACTTTTTGTAGTCTTAAAGCAGTAATTGCACTGGAGTAACTTATACTGGGTTATCTCACCAGAGTCATGTTGCTGCCAAGGAGTCTCAGGACTTCATACATGCAGAGGTCTGCGTGAATACATGCACAAATTGCATAGATGGGAAGATATCATCTGATAGAATATTTTTTTTAGCTGAATTATGTGCACATTGTCCTCAGATTATAATAGTCAAAGGCAGCTCATATTAAGGCCTAAACTCCTTGACAGTCTTCCTTTAATCTGGACTTCATGGTTTTCTCTACAAAAAGTATTATCCTATTTTTCAGAAGTTGCATAAATCAGCTTTAAGCTCTTGTAAAGGTAAACACACTGTTGCATGCATGATTTTTTCTGAGTTTGTGAGATATTCTGAATACGAAGAACCACACTAAATCTTGCTGCTTACAAGCACCTGATTTCCTAATTTCTGGGGTGGAGTATGAATGTGGGGCTTCCTCTACCATTCAGTGACATTTCCCCTAGAACTATTATTAGGACATATTAAATCACATAGAAGTATATACCCCAGTAGGAGCTTTTCTACTAGCTGGCTCTGAGAAAGTCACCGCTATTCAGCAGGGGGTAGAAGACAGATCAGGAGACATCTTCAGCTGTTCCTGATGGTGTCATTTCAACACTTTATAAACAGAATGCATGGTTACAGATGAAAAATAACTCAAAAGGATTACAACCTGTTTTTATAACCAATATTTTTGAGTTTTGCTATTGTCATTATTATAAAGTAAAAGTATGTTGGAAATCTCTTTCAGCACATTCATGTGGGTATACACACATGTATATGTATTTGGGAATACATATATGTATAAAGACAAATACTTATATGTAAAAGCAGTACATTGTAAATACATGCCATTCTATAAGTGAGTGGTCTGTGCAGGGGTATAAATGTCTTTTAAAGACATTTTCAGCGAAAGTGCCTAAATTATAGCCTGTCATTTCTGAATCCTGGCTGTAATGACATCTGTCTGGATCTCAACAAAGATGCCTTTAAAACAGTGTCTATATGACAATTTCATGAAGCAACATGAGCTTACTTTGCAAACAAGGGCTGATAATAAAGAGAAACAGAATTAGACTGCAGCTGACACAACAACCCCTTCTTGCTGCTACAGCCCTCGAATGTGCCTTGGATGTGATTTTTTTTTTTTTTTTTTTACTGGTGGAGTACCAGGAAGATATGGAGCTCTGCTCTGGTGGGGCTTGGCTCTGGGCAGCCCATTGGCAGGTTGGCACCTCCAGTTCTCTTGACAGCAAAGATGAGAGGAGGCTGGGATCTTGCATATGATGGGTGGGTGTTTTGGAGTGAGCTTTGGTTGTTCAGTGGAAAGGATTTCACCTGGAAATATGCCTTTTGATGTAAGTAAAACCATTTACTTTGGAGGGGCAAAAGATGTATCAGGCCCTCCAGACTGCTACCAATACCTGACACAAGGCTGAGAGCAGACAGCAGCTGTCCCCAAGAGTGGTGGCCTGGGGAAGTGGCACCCACCAAAGTCTCTGACAACCTCAGGTTTGCATCCCTGTGTCCCTGCCTTTGCTGCAGCACCCATACTGGTTCAGGGAGCAGTCAGAGCAAGGGGCAAGGCACTGCTCCCACTGAGGGCTTGAGAAGATGTGCTGCTAGGGAACGCAGGGTGCATGTACACACACCAGCACTTCCTCACATCCCTGACCCTTACTGTTGTGTCCAGTGACAGCAGAAAGAAAGTCTGATGAGTGCTAGTGCCAGCTGGGACCAAAAGCCACAGTTAAATCTAAAGTCTTAAAAATGAGGGATACTTGCAAGTGGCCAGGGTCTGTGTGTGTGTGTATCTGTGTGTAGAGGGGAGTGTGTGTGCAAAACGACATCTTTATGTCTGATTTAATTTTCCCATTTGTATATATAAATACAGGGAGATTTCAATTGAGTTAACAGTGGTATTTTGGTAAAATGCCCCTAGAAATTAGGAGAGGCTGATGTTATTTTAAATGGTTCTTGTCTCCACTTATACTAAGCAAGCTGAGCCTGGGGTTTGTCCAAAGCAGAGCAGAAAGACCACCGAGTAGTCTCATCAGCAGAGCACTAATTGCAGCCATTTATTATAGTCACTTATCTGATAGTAGCTTCTTTATCTGTGATAGTTTTACAGGGATAAAATCCACCAGGCATTCGCACCAGTATATAAACATGTTACCTTATGGCAAAGTGTCTGTTACTTACTGTCAACACTTGCCAGCAAAAAAAAGCCTATCTCGAGCTTATATGAAGTAATGATGAGTTTAATATGCTCCAGTGAAAGCCGCAGAATAAACAAGGCATCACAAGTGTTTGCCTTGTCTGGCCTCTTAAACAAATAAAGGTGACTGAGAAGTACAAACAACACCAGGTCAGGGCTTATTGGGGTGATGGTGGCAGCAGCGCTGATGCAAACTCCCCTGGCAGGAGGGGCCTGACTGCCTGCACACTGCTGAAGCAAATACTGGGGGAGCCCTTTATACCAAGTTTGGCTGAAATGTGGTGGTACGAGGCTGTAATGCTGTGGCCATTTCAAGAGCTTGTGCTGCTACATCTGGGAGCAGGGGGAGGAGAGGGGCCCAGCAGGCAGCCTCAGCTCTGAGGTCTCTCAGGCCAAGCAGTGATTTCATGTGTGACTGCCCCTCTCATCCCCCCTTCTCCCCTCAAACAGTGGATAAAAGATGATGAACCATGATGGTGCTGGAGATGTTAGGCAATGAGCAGGAGGAAGGACCACACAACCACAGTGAAAGGGAGAAAAATCACATAAGCGCTCACCAGTGTAGAAAATAATTAAGAAAATGTTATTATTTCAATGCTCTATTTGGATCAGCTAGACTAAACTAGTTTTGCATGTGTCCACATTCAGTGTCATCAACAAAACTTGGTGAGCTGATGGACAAAAAATTGAAGAAGGACATTTCAGTCTGTCAGTAGAGTCTTTGTTAAAGAATCATCTCTATTACAGGAGGCACTTAAGACCATCCATCTCCTGGCTGACAATAAATAAGCTAACACTTGCTTGGCTTCAGTGTTGATCTCATGATAAGTGATGGAAATCCATTCCATTTGTTATAATGAAATATTAGGGACAAGTGGAGTTAGCTACCTAAGACAGCTGGTTTTAATGTCAAACACTGCATGAAATCACCAGAAACAGAAAATTCAAATATAGATTGAATGTTTTTAGAGGATCTTAATTTAGTAATTGATCACAGACTGTGAGAATGGGTCCACAAAGACATACATACACTTTACATAAAAGTTGTAAAAATGTTTACAATTGGCAAAGTTATTTGGCAAATGTTGATCTAATTCCTTGACCTCATGGGGTGAATACTGATGTTCAGCTTTGCAGAGTCAGACCGACATGTTCTCAGTGCAAAATGCAACATATAGAATACATTTTCTTGTGAAAAATGTGAATTTTTTTAATGCAGAACTTCCCTTTCTGTGACTCAGGCCATTGGGATGGGAGCTTCCTGCTTGGGTTTAGCTGAAAGATGTGAGGAAATTGTAGCTTCATCATCTCTTGCAGTGAACAAGAGACTGACTTGCAAGCTTTCTTATCTGCTTTCAGGAAGCTCATTTCCAGTGCTGCAAAAAGTTGGTTTGTTGGGTGACAGCATGTCTTTCATTTTCATCTTGAAGACCATGTAATCTGGAAACTGTTTGAAAGGATACTTTAATTTTTAATTGCTTTGACATTTTAAACAAAATTACCCAGGACCAGTTGAAATGCACTCGCAGTGTTGTTCATGTGTTGGCTGGGTCCTCCTATAAATAGCTGGATGCATGGCAGATGAGGCAGAACACTCATGGCTAGGGAGGTGGTGGCAAGGCTGTCAGCAGGAGGGGTGTTGTGGCTCAGGGTAGTTAACCAGCCCCAATTAGTGCCAATTACTTGCTTATATTGTTGTGCAGATCATTATAAATGAGACTGATCATAATTTTGTGTTGTTGTTGTTGGCCAGGGACTCATCTTACCCCAGCATTTGCCACTTATGTAATCTACCAGCTAGCTGTCCCAATGGCTCATGGGCATGCATTTTATTTTGCAGCCAGGGTAAGCCAGGAGCATGTATAGAATCATAGAATGGCTTGGGTTGGAAGGGACCTTAATGATCATCTAGTTTCAACCTCCCCACATAGATAGGGACACCTCCCATTAGACTAGATTGCTCAAAACCTCATCCAACCTGGCCTTCAACACTTCCAGGGATGGGGCATCCACAACTTCCCTGGGCAAAAATGTACCCAAGCTCTCAAGCATGGCATCTTCTCACCCAGCTGGAGGGCTGAAGTAGCAAGGCAGCCTCATCACTGGTTCCAGGGTGTCATTTATCCTCTCCTGTGGGGACATCTGCCTGTTCCAAGGCTGTGTGCTGTGTGGCATGGGCACCATCATAGCAATCCCTGGTCAAGCAGGGCAGTCAGTGAGAAGATGAAGGGTGATGTTTCCAGCTGCTGTGGAGGGAGCTGTGCATCAGCAGAAAAAGTGTCCCAGGTTTTTATCCAGTGGCTCAGGGGATGCAGCCACAGATAAGAAAGTCAGCCTAATCTGCTTTGCACAGGCAATCAAAATCCGGTGATTAAAAGTAATTACCAGCACTGTTGATGGTGCGTGAAGCAGAGGAGAGCTGGCTGCTTTTCCCAGGGCTGTATAATTTCTACACTGCTGGTGGAGTAGAAAATGCAAAAACAAGGTATTATTATTGTCAGTAAATGAAACATATCTGACTCAGGTTTCCTGCAGAAGACAGCAGATCCATTGAGTAAAAGTGTGTCATTTTTATAGTCACTTCTACGAGCACAACCACATTTAAGAAAGCCACAAACCTGAATGGCAATATGATTTTACATTTAAAAAAGAGATTTAGCATGTTACAGTACATTTTCCCTGTGCTACGCAGGAACTGTTTCTTACTTAGCTGTGAGTTCATAAATTATCAGGTCGAGTTCGTGCACTATCGTGTTTCAGGACAGAGCTGTTTTACAAATAATGCTCTGCAGTGGTTCTATTTCATTGGGAAAGCCTTCGAATATGAAAGATTGATATTGCAGGAAAGCAATATAGAGAAGTGGATAACTGATTCTGATGGAGTTAAAAGTCTGTTACCACTTCAGCGGCTGTTGCTTAATCTCCTGTTTTCAGAGTTGATAACATGATCATAAAGTTCACTCCTGGCTGAACGCTGGCACAGGAGTTTCTCAATTGAGAAGTGAATTCCAGATATGAATGTTAGTACTACTTTTAATAAAACCTCCTTTCCAGTGACAGATGTGCAAATAAGTGCAAAATGTGATTTGTGATAAGAGATGCTGGGGGGTCTGGCCAAAATCTGGTTTTGTATAAAACAACTTCATAAAAACCTTTTAGCAAAGACAGAACAATCAAATATTTGTTATGACAGGACAGAAATAAGCCTTTTGCACTCCAACTTCCACAACTCCTTAGTAAGAGGTTCTGAAGCAAAACCTTTAGGTTTTTATGGTTCTGTGATCAGCTGTCCCACTGCAAACAGACAAAAAGGAGAAGCAAAGATCTGCCCCACAGCCAGTTGTCATCATCGGGCTTTGCAAGGGTCTAGTCTGTAATGATGCCTTCCATAGAGCAATGGCAGCCAGATGGTCTGAGACATTTGGAGGGAGGGCAGCATGACTCTTTCCTTCAGGAGTGGCCATTCTCGGTACCAGAAGTGAAATTTCTTCTCCATGGTGCAACCCTGGAAGAATGGGGAGGATGCTTCATTTGTTTAGGTCCAGGAAGCCATTGTCTCTGCTGATTAGGTAGATTTAGGTTTAGAAGATCTGATTTTGAATCCTCCCTTTATAACAAACTACATGTTCTGCGTTTCAGGTCCCGATGTGAAAAAATAGTTATCATGTCTTTTGCCAAGCAATTTGTGACTCTCAGAGGGGAGGAAAAGAATTGCATAAGTACAATGTAAACATCTCAATCTGAAGAGCTTTGAGACCTTGGTTCATGATTACAAACAGTATCTCTCCCAGAACTCTTTCACTTTTAAAATCTGACACTTCAGCTGTGACAGTGCTACAAGGATTTCACAGTTAGTGCTACAAGGATTTCACAGTTAGAATCAGAAACTGTTTGCCATGAACTTTTTCAAAAATGCTTAATGAAGACTAAGTAAAGCTGTCACAAGGTCTTAGTGTTCAAAACAGGGGTTACCACTAAGATTAATATCACGGTTTAATTATTTTTTTTTCCCTTCAGAAACACTTGTAGCTTAACTATAACAATTTTTTTTTAGCTTTATAATACTTGTGTAATTTGATTTTGTAACATTTACTATGCTACTTCTTAGATTCTCAATGTAAAACCTCCCTTTAGGTAGGTAGATGCCAGTTGCTCAATATTCTCACTCCCCTTCTCTACCCCCCATCACCATCCGGAACTTACAAAACCAGCTTCCTTAGGAGTGTTTTGATGCTTTCACTGCCTGCTAAAATCAGGAAGTATAAAACACACATAAAACTGAATTACAATGAATTAGAACATGACTGCATGTTATGTGATGCAGCTTGTGGACCTCTGGGACCACAGGCAAGCGAAGCACACTGCACAGAGAAACTGATTCTTGGCAATGCAATTTTCATGTCACACCAGCATGTTGCTGGGAGGGACTCACATTCAGCTGAATAAGTAATGCTGGGAAGACTCAGGCCCATTGCTTGAAGACTGTTGTAGTGTTTAGGCACAGAAGGATGGATTACACATTTTTTAGCCTGAATTCCATCCCAAAGATCTCCTTAATCCCCTTTTTAGTACATGCGTGAGTGCCAGAAGTGTCTTTTATTTGCTTCCACAACAGCAGCCAGTTAGCCAGATGCTATCAGCTACTTCTTCATTCAGTTGCCCTTTGCATGCTGGTAAACACCACATAAGGGAGACAAACCTTAAGCCACAAGTTTATCCTGCGTATAATAGGACGCACCTTGAAGCAATTCTGAAGTCTCCATTGAAATCAGCTTAAGTTAAGCCTATATAAATAGTGTCAAAGGGGAACACACCCAGAACACTCTGGGAGATCATGATAAACACTCTTGATGTTTTGCAGCTGTGCTCATCATTGGTGCATTTCACAATAAAATTTTACAAAGCATCCAGACACCCAGCTGGTTGTAGTCTTTGAGAGGTGGCTTTTTCTACCATGGCATTTCTTTCCATATCTGTTGCACTGCACCATTCCCTCCCCTACCTTCAGTTCCCATCACTTCTTTCTTACTAGATAAGCAAATCAGGATGTTTTTTAAGATGCATTATGTTTCAGTATGGACTGAATTTTGCTTGTTTGATAGTGAGAAAAAAATAACTTTCCTGAACAGAAGGGAGGATTAATTTACAGTTAGTAGCATCAAAGAACATGCAATTTCCAAGTATTTTTGCCTGTTTTGTGATGGTAATTTCCTTCTGAAGTGACTAGGCCTTGATTACATAGCTTTTATATACATGGTAAAGTCTGTGTGTGATAGTTCTGCTTCTCCTGTCTCTCTGTGCTGAGATGCCTTACATACAAAAGCTGAGCTCAGCTAAATGCAGAATCAGTGTCTCCTTTTGCAAAAACAATAAAGGGACCTCAGCTAAAAGGGCTAACACCTGAGTCTCCCCTTGCTGCCAGTATATTACCCAGATAATAAAGTAGAATTCATCCTGGTTTACACCAAGACCAATAACAAGAGAGGGCTCAGCTCTTCAGTGCTGAGGTTTAGCCATATTTTTTTTTCTTTATTCCTTCCTTGACAATTCCTAGGAAATCTAACTCTGGGGAGATAAGTGCCTACAAGATTGCTGAAATTAATTTCAGAGCAGTCTGAAATGGCTGTGCAACCAGCCAGAGGAAATACCCCAGCAGAGGGATTTATTGCACTATCGCTCCTCTTTGCCAAGCTGCAGTGTCTTAATCTTTCCTGATGACATTATTATGAATCAGCCAAAGCAGACAGCCCTGAGAGACACATGTCCTACTGCTTCATGGTTTTCCTTGAGACCTGCTAATCCTTGATGTGACTTAAGTGGTGCTAAAAAAAATGTCCTGCAGGTCACTCCAGTCCAGCAAGATGTGGAGTGAATTTCAGAAGGAATGGCATATTCCTTCTGACCTACAAACCATGCCAGCATCCCATAATGGCGGGGCATCACAGCCTCTCTTTTGAGGGTTACTGATGCATGGTCCCACAAATGGCTTTCTCAGGTCTTGACTCAGGGGTTCAGCAGGTCCTGGAACACAGAAAGCAGGTGTCTGCCACTCAGGCCATTGTTTCACCACTCAAAATGGAAAAGTTTCCAGTTTGCAATCTCACTGCAGACTGAGAAAAAGACAGAAAGCAGAGGAGAAATGTATTTTTTGTATCCCTGTTGGGCACAGTCCGTTCTTCTCCAGTATCTTCAGTTCCTTTGTGTTCCAAGGGAAGAAATAATCCTTGCTGGCTGATAATATTAAAAGCCCTAAATGGTCTGTTTCTTGACAAATCATGCACCTCTGACTTTTAGAAGCAGAATTAAACATGTAACAACCCTCCCAACTTCCAGACTTACAATAGTTTTCTCCGATTTCATCCCGATTTCTTGGCTTGTAGGCCGGATCTGTATTGGTCTGGAGAGCCCCATCTTCTCCTGAGGTTAGATGTCAGCCTTGAGTCTAAGGCACATTTCAGACAGTTTGCGTCATTGTGTAAACAGTGATAACAACATTTAATGATGATAAATCTGAATTTCACCACAAAACTATAAAACAACTGAAAGAATGAATTATGCGATTTACAGCTAGCAAAAAGGCAGCCAAAGGGAAAGTAAAGGATATGTGCAGAAGAGAGACAAATTTAGTGGTCTGAGACTATAGTGTCATTTGTTTTTGTGTTTAGTAGCACTTAGCAGTCATGGTGCATAAATAATTTTTATTGCCATGGAACCCGGGAACACTGCTGGTAACTACTTGATGGCTGCTTCACATGGCACAGCAAAGTGTGACTCAGGTCTGGAGGGTTCATCTCAGGCTCAGGGATCCCCTGATGCTCAAGGGCTGATGCTTTTACCCAAGACGGGGACATGAGAAAATGCTGGAGCTCATTGAAGCCACTTTCTGTTCCAGCCTGATGAAATTCTACTGTTCTCATTAACTTAATTACCCAAATGAATTTTAAGTGTATAACAATATGGATTCAACAATGGCAAAAAAAGAAAAAAAAAAAAAGGAACAATAAAAGAAAATTGCACGAAGGGGAGCTACAAAACCTCAAATATTTCTTTCTTATTTTTGGTTCATTTGTCTATTTTTAATATAGGAAGAGCAAAAAAGAGGAAGAAAAAGAAGAAACAGCACCTGTAAACTATATTTCTTCCCTTTTTCTTTCTCCAATGCCATTCTGTTATTTCACTTTTTCTTCTTTTTGTCATAGCAGTATCCAAATCCTTTTAGAAATCTACTATTTCTCATATATTCTTTCATTTTTCCAGTGAAAACCTTGAGACACAAGACATCAATATTTTTAGGAGCTCCCCAAAATCATGTTGAGAACTGCAAAGAAAAAAAGTTTTGTTTTTGAAAACAGCACATGATTTGTTTTTCCACCTTGGAAAAAAAATTGAGAAAGCTGAAATACAGTGGTGGTTCTAGAGCATCAAAAATTACTATCAGCATCAGTGGCCATTTTATTATCATGATCCCATATAGACATAATGCGGGTGATATTATGTACTACAAAAAAAGGATTTATGCAAGAACAATTCAGCACCTTTGCCTGCTATAATCATAGACAAAGAAAGGGGGAGAGGTCAGGTTTTGCTCCTTTTTCCTCACCAAATTGTTGCTGGGACTAGGACAACCCATAGGGACACCTGGGACCTGCCTGGTTGTCCATGGTGGCAGGGAAAGGAGGGCTCACCTGTGCTCTGGGATGGATGGACACTCTGGAGAAAGATTTTCTAGGGAAGGTCCTTCTTTCTGCCAAAAATCCCCTCCTTGGGAGGTGCTTCTGTGCAAAACTTGGCAGAGCTCTGGCCTCATCTCTGCAAGGGCTGCTTGCTTTCTGCCTGGAAAACTGGGATAAGTTGAAGATAATACTTATCTAGCCCTGAGAGTGCTGTGAAAAATCAGTAGCCTCAGTCCTTAAGTCTATTGTGAACCATTCTAAGTATAAAGTGTCTGAGTTTCCTCTAGCCCACTGTGAAAAAAAGGGAATCAATATACAAGTGTGAGGAAATGCCAAATTGCTCAAAGTATTCATTCCTCTGGCTTCTAAGAGGACACTGTAAATTACAGGGTAAACAACTTTTGCAATGACATTAAAAAAAGTGAAGTGTCACTTGCCAGTGTCCCTTTAACTCTGAAAAATAACAACAGCATAGGAAAAAATGCAACTTTGCCATCAGGAAGATGTTCCCCCACAGCATAATGCAGAATTTCAGGAAAAGAATGAATGAAAGAACAGATGATACAAGTATTACACAACGGCTATAATTGTGCTAACCAGCTGTAGTCATCTGCTGCTTCCAAAAAAAGTTCAGAGCATTCTGAGTGTCGCCTGTGGAAATTGAAAGGCTGCTGCAAAAATCTATTTCCATTTATTACAAAAAAAAAAAAAGAGGATCTATTCCTCAGTGTGGAAGGTGCCAAGACAGTGGAGAATGAGGAACAGGATTGGTTACAAAGCAAGAAAACAAACACAAACAAGAAAAAGAGAAGAGAGGAGAAGAGAAGAAAAAAAAGAAAAAAGAAAAGGAGAGAAAAGAGAGAAAAGAAGAGAAAAGAAAAGAAAAGAAGAGAAAGGAAAAGAAAAAGGAAAAGAGCATTACCTATTCCAGGGAAAGAAGATTTCAGATGAGAATACACTTCTGGCCCCAGTTGCACTGGTGGCCAGCCTAATCCTGTGCCTTTTCCTGAGAGCAATGGGAGCACTGTGCCCACCCAGGCCCCAGGAATACCCAAACTGGAGGCTTTTTGTCCCAGGGGAAAGGTGTTTTTTTCAGCACACAGGCTGACACCGTACTGCTATTTTGAAAGTGTTTCAGTGTGTCTGACTTGGCTGCTTGAGTCAAGGCTTGGGAATTAGGCATTACACAGTCCAGCTTTCAGGCATCTGTAGACAGCATGTGGCAAAAGCTGGGGCCGTACAGCATCTGGGTCACCCAACTCAGCTAAAAAAAAGCTGAGGACAGGGACAGTGGCCCCAGCCTTGTCCTCTCTGGACCAGCACTACTCTACTGAGGGACCCCTGAACCAATATAAAGAGCAGTGGTGGGACAAATGCTTGCTTGGGGGGGGTCTCTGCCATGTGAATGAGTCCGGAGGACACAGACCCATGGCCACCACTTCTGGGGCCATTGTTTTCCTTGCAGCATTACCCAGAGTTGTGCTTTGAGGTTTTTTTATCATGCTGGAGTTTGGTTGTATTTGGGAAGGAGAAACGATGCAATGCATCAGGACAATGCTGTAGCTCCATAAGCATGATAGGGCCTAGGAATGCAGATGAATCCTCTTCAGAAAAATTCATGGTGTGATTTCAAATGGACTTTTTTTTTAAGAAATGCCTTTTTTTTTTTTTTTAATATGTTCATGAGCTTCAGAACTTTAGGAATGCTTTTTTTGTGCAGGGCAGATTCATTTAATTTGGAGGTGAGAGAAGCTGTTTTGTCCAGCTTTTGGTAGTTGGCTTTGATTTTGGTCACAGATCATTTACTGAACATGTTTTAGGTGGAATGGAGGGTGGTGCTTTTTTTGGTTTTTTTTTGGTTTTTTTCTTAAGCCAAGAGGGTTGACTCTGGTTTGTTACAAACAGTGGCTTTTAACAGGATCCAAATCTATCTTTGGCTTTTCTGGGTAGCTCTAAATGAGTACTTTAACTTGGGGATTTCTGTGATGAGGAAGAAGGGAAGTTAACAACTCAGCAGAGCACAGAAGTAGAACTGGCATGTGAGTGTTTCTTATTCCTCAGGTTTCCCTTTCCATACTTGCACAAGAAAAAGTGAAGCTGGCATAAGTTGCCATGCACCTTATGAACTATAATCCTTCTGTCTTTCCTCAGATTTCAACTCAGGTGGCTCATGACCATATTGCAAGGGGCACTGAGGATGGCACCTCAGTGTCCTGCCTTTTATTTAGAGTACTAAAGCCTGAAAGTGTTTAGGGATTGCTCATTTCAGTACACAAATATTATCATATTTGGCCTAATCATGTGAGTTAAGATGAATTAAGAAGGTAGATATTATGTGTAACCAAATTAAAACAATTGGAAAAGGCTGTTGCAAACAAAAATTGGAAGGAAAAAAAAGAAGAGGAAAGGAGGGGGAAACCACACAGATCATATCCCCAGATAAAGTCTCAGCAAAACACTGCTGGTGATAGTCCTGCTTCATATGGGAAGAAGGATTAGATGACCTCTAGAGGTCCCTTCTAAACAAAATTTCTATGAGCCTGTGAGTCATATACATTTCCTCATATTTCTACTTGTCATTTTACTTGGTAGTTTTCCTAGTGAAAGTCCAGAATTGAAAACTTCAGTCTCTTTTACACCAGAATATTTGAGCAGTGACATCTGTCACAAGGCAAGCCATAGGCAAGCATTTAGCTCCTGCTGCTGCATAGTATC
The DNA here is from genome assembly GCF_003957555.1 of Calypte anna. Taxonomy (NCBI): domain Eukaryota; kingdom Metazoa; phylum Chordata; class Aves; order Apodiformes; family Trochilidae; genus Calypte; species Calypte anna. The sequence continues at coordinate 26,421,858 of NC_044246.1, forward strand.
AGAGAGGAACAGGCTAAATCAAGAGAATTTTCTTTTTCTACCATCAGGAAACATGCTAGGTCTCAGGACTCTTCCAGATTCACTTTGGTATTCATCACAGAACTGCAATATAGGAGTCAGGTGTGGTAAATATTGTGGTTAGGGGTCCAGCCTCTCTGAGCAAGAGTTGGAAGTGAAGGTGGGAAAGGGGAGGGAGGCTGAAGGCTGGATGGTGAAGGCCATTTTATAAGGGGATTGTTGAACAACAATCAGTAAAGAAAAATAACTGTCTGCTTTGAAGTATTTATTCCTACAGCACAAGAAACTGAAAGGATTTGGCCATATAGCTGTTTGCAAGCAATGAGCATTAGTGGAGCAACAGAAAAACACTATCACAGTATTAATTTTCAAGTTGTGTTTGGACTGGGACAGCTCTGACCCAGTTAGAACAGGTCTGGGCAGAGCAGATAAGCCAGAGTTTCCTCCATCTGGAGTTCCCACTAGCATTCTCAATGTTCATCCTCATCACTGAGATGAAGGCTTGAATATCACTAGCTGTGAGAAGGCATGTGAGCCACATGAAAAGTTTACCTTAGCAATTCATCCATCTCACTGTCCAACCCAGCAATAAATTATACAATCTGCTGTCTAACTTGGGATTTAAAAAGATTAGAATACTTCAGCCTTGATCTCAATTGACTGTGATGAGATGCTGGGTGCTTCTTTCCTTCCAGCTCCCGCTGCATTTAGAGCTGTTTGGGAGTGCTCACCCCCAATCAACAGAGTGCCTTTCAACTACATAGTACTCTAGCCTTACATATATTTTTATTCAACTCAAATAAACTTATAAGAGAGGAGCCAGTGCAAAGCAAGGCTGCACAGCAGCAGCTCTATCCTTGCCAGGCACATGCAGCAGGCTGGGAGTGGGGCTGCAGTGCCCATCAGGAATCTGTGTTGCTCTAGATGGGTCTGGGGCTGCCTTTATTTTAGTTGCTTTGATTACTAGTAGAGGTACAGATCAACCCCCTGGCCTCAGCTTTCACTCTCTGGAATTCAAATGGTTTATCTCACGCCCCAGCAGGGTCTGAAGCAGCGTGCTGCACCAGCCCCTGCTTATCATGGCTCTGACATGGTTTCTCTAAGCAAATGTTTAGCCCTACTTGACTCAAGATGAGTGCTGTATTGATTATTAACTTTAAATAAACATCTGGTTTTCATTAGGAATGGTAGCAGACCAGAGAGGGGTGCTGTACTGGGCGGTGCGGTCACTTAACAACCATCAGGGCTGGCTATAAAGAAAATTTAACATATCCTGTAATTACACTCTGCACAACACAGGGGGATTTGGGATCTGCAGATCTGATTTCAGAACAGAACAAAAAAATGTTTATTGTATCTGCTACACACATTTATTTACTCAGTAGCAGCAAGGCTTTTGAAATACTGTCTGTGCAAGAGCTTATTCCTTGCTTATGAGAAGGACTTTCTTGTTTAAGCCAGGAAACCTGAGAGATGCTGATGGTCAGGATGGGCTGCTTAATGCTTTTACAGGCTTCGAGATTGCAGGATTTGTTGAGTACGCAGATCTCTTCTGATTTATAAATAACCTCCTTCCCCTCAGCCCTGCCAGCTATAGCAAATCCCAGTTCCTCTGCCTGCAAGCAGAAGCTGCAGCCTCGGCAACTCCAGTGTGTGTCCCCATGGGACACAGGGACAGGATGGTGGGGTCTTTGCTCCAAAAGCTGGTGGTCTCAGTGGTGCCTAGCCAAGAGGGAAGAGGGAAATGGGTTTGAAGGCTGTCCAAGGCTAGCCCTTGGCCTGTCCCCCCAGCATGAACACCAAAGGGTGGATTTTCACCCTGCAGCCACATCCATAACCCTGCGTACAGCATCAGTGCCCGGCTCCCAGGGTAATATCAGCCAAAGGGACGTTTTGGGAATGATGTAATGCTGAAACTTGAGCTCCAGCTGAAAGAACATGGTAGGTGGAGTTTCTATGGAGCCAGACAGAGCTCGTATCCTCTCCCTTTTTCTCTTTTTCTGTCTCATTCAGGCTGTCTCAATTAAAGCTTGGTCAAATTAATCTTGCACTTTTAATGTCAGTTGCTATTTTTCTAATTCACCTCCACACTCTTAAAAGACTATTTCTCCAAACAAAATGGGTCTGTTCTTCAATTTCAGGCTGTCAATTTCATGGGCTGCTGATACATTTATTAGGTGTGTAATTTGCTATTTTTAGGAGGCTGCGGGGGAGCAGCACCATTTTTTTTCCCCTCTCTTTTGAATTTATAAACCTCTTACAGTTCCCTGTCCACTGAAAATATTTTTACTATTTTAAATGTAGTATCAAAGACTGGGTATCTCGGCCCAAATTCCTCCCTGGCATAGTTCTACTGACCTCTATTTCACAATGATTGAATTTATTCTTTAGTTTATTTTTGTTACATTTTGTATTTTATTAGACAAATACTTCTTATCCAATGCTGGATGCAGGAAAGCATCCAACTGTATGGACCGATGATGTGATCATAAATAGGCCTCAGCTACATACTCAGCTGTAGGAAATCCATAGACCTTCTTATAGCCAAGGTTGTCCTTTCACCCTACTATCTCTCTGAAATCATGAATGCCCACAGAACACACAGAGCACACAGTCAGTTTTTGTTGCCAGATTTTGCTCATTTCAAATTAGTCGTGAAGAATCTGGCAACAATCAGTCTGGAAGGTTCACCACTCACCAAGGTCAGGCCAGCTGGCAGAGGCACAGGGGAACTGCACTATGGCCATACAGATAGAGCAGTGGCAACGTATTTATTTTGTACAAGCTAAGAGGCCACCAGACTAACAACCAAGTTTACCAGCGATGGGTAACATTATAGAGGTTGTCACTGGGGAAAAATATGGTAGTTTTGTAGAGAGAGAGGTGTTTGCACTTACTTTGGGACCTATGTCATAATTTCTGGGGTGATAGAGGGACTCTGGATAAAGTCCATATGTGGCTCTTCAGTGAAAGCAACCAGGGGTAGAAGATGCCTTTGGTCCTCTGGTCCTCTGTCTGCCTTTTCCAGGTGCCTGGGGAGATGTTGTCCTTCTGCCTCTCTCCAGAATGCAGTGAATGTCCTGATTATGCACAGCTGTTGCTGCACAACATGGTCACAGATGCCTTGTAAAGAAGGGACGTGACCATGACATGTCTCAAACTTCTTTAGCTCCTGTCCATGGGTGTTGCTCATGTTGAAGCCTAACACTTTCTACTGGACCACTGCTTAGCCTTTTGCTCAGTTGTCATCTCTTGTCTTGTCTCCATTCTTCCCTCTCATGCCCACACTGTGCATGCACCAAAAATATAATAAAGCATTTCTAATGTGAAGCACATGTGGCCATGCACAAGCAGTTTTGACCTAAAGGTGGGTTGAGAGACTGGGATCAGGGTCTCACAGCAGTAATTCATGATACCTAGAGGGCCAGAGGGCAGAGAAGACAGTGTCCACTGCCTTCATGGGCAGCAATAAATGACACAGAAGTAAACAGTGCAGTAAAGCAGATCTCAAGGGCCAGACATCCAAACATAATTAGACCCTTAATTTCCTTGTGGGCCTCCCACGGATTTAAGTGGGAGGTTAAATGTCGAAGCACCTAAATGCCTTTGGAGATATGGCCCATCACCTTCTCATTACAAAATGCAAGAGATAAGCTTGTCTGTGCTGCCCACATGCCAGATGCAGTTGGACCTATTTGCTCTCTCCTGTGTATCAGTGCACTGGAATTTCTCTGGGGTCAAAATCTTGGCCTGTCTGTAGTGTCCAGTCTGGCCAGGTTTGAGATGGTTTGTGTTTTACTGCTGCTACCAGGATCTGCTTCAGAAAGTCTCTCAGGGCAGTTGTGCAGTCTGGGCTGCTGTGCCACAGGGTCAGGATGGAAACCTCTGCTGCACATATGGGAACCTCAGTGCAGGGACTGCAGCCCGAGACCCATCCGTGCACCAAAAAGTGGGGTGCAGGATTTAAATGGAAATGCAGAAATTATGGCAGTTGCTCTAAAAATGTTTCTGAAAAGTCACTTTGTGAGGGTGAGGCAGGAAACAGAACATTTGGGGTGGCAGGGTTTTGTTAAAACCCTTCTTCTGCACAGCTCTTCTTCCAAATAAACACACAGAGTTAATTAACAGCCACTATCTTTGTGGATTTGCTAGGTATGCTCTGCAGTCCTTCTGCCTCCTCTGTGGTCTTCCAGCCTGACCAGCCCTACAAATTAAGCCCTGCAACTCCTCCGTGCAGGCTCATCCAGACCTTGTTACAGCTAATCAAGTGGAAAGTGATGGACACCCCAGATAGTCTGCTGATCCACACAGCCCCATTTATCTTCATCAGGAGGAATGGCTGAGCCCGACCCATTCTTCCCGGGGCTGCACCTACCACCAGTTCTCACCACTCAGTGGGAGGCCTGGTCAGGAAGCCAGGAGCAGCCCTGGCTGGCCGCAGGGATGAGGAGGTTCAATCCCCCAGGCCAGGGAGGTGATGAGCTTGCCAGACCTCAGGTTGAACAGCAGGGATGCTGGTCCTGATGGTCCTGCTGCATCTTCATCTGTTGCTGCTGGGTTTGTGGACACATGTCCCTGTGGTCAACCTCTTGGAGACCTTGCAGATGAAGTGGCTGTGGAAGGTGGTGAGGTACAGGTGTTTGAGCTGGCTGCTTCCTCCACCTCTATGGGCAACCTGTTCCAGTGTCTCACCGCCGTCATGGTGAAGAATTTCTTCCTAACTTCCAATCTAAATCTACCCTCCTCTAGTTTGAATCCATCCACCTAGTCCTGTCACTACCTAACATCCTAAAAAGTCCCTCACCAGCTTTCTTGTAGGGCCCCTTCAGATGCTGGAAGACTGCAATAAGGTCTCCTTGGAGCCTTCTCCTCTCCAGACTGAATAACCCCAACTCAGTCTGTCTTCATAGGAGAGGTGCTCCAGCCCTCTGATCATCCTCATGACCCTTCTCTGGACACACTCCAGCACATCTAAGTCTTTCTTGTATTAGGGGTTCCAGAACTGGACACAGTACTACAGGTGGGGTCTCAGAAGAGCAGAGGGGGAGAATCACCTCCCTTGACCTGCTGGCCACACTTCTCTTGATGCAACCAAGGACCCTGTTGGCTTTCTGGGCTGCAGGTGTACACTGACAGCTCCTGTTGAACTTCTCATCCAGCAGCACCCCCAAGCCCTTTTCCTCAGGGCTGCTCTCAAACCAGTCACTGCCCAGTCTATATCAGTGCTTTGGATTGCCTTGATCCAAATGCAGGATCTTGCACTTGGTCTTGAATCCTATATATCCTTACAAGCAACATACCAATAAAATCAGGTATTTGCTGGATGACATTTATTTTTGGTAAGACTTTTTCATGTTACAATTTGTTCTGGTAAATAATACAGGGTAATAATTTTTTAGTCACATTTTTTTTCCACTGGCGAACACTTATTTAGGATAAATACAAAACTGCTGTAAAGGAAAATTGGTTGTTGCAGCTGAAAGAAGTCTAAAAACATTGAAACATTTAATTTTGACATTTTAAAGATAGTCTTTCAATAGCTTTATTCAAAACAAATGTTTGTTTATTGAAACTGGTTGAGAATGACATTAAAAGCTCAAGAAGGAACCAAAATATATCCTTCAAGTCAAACATCTTTCCTCCCACTTTTTCATCCTAAAAACCAACTGACCAAACAAAAGACAGCACAAAAAACTTACACTCAAACTAACATGTATTTCAGGTTCACTTTATTCAGTCCTTCCTTTTGTGCTCCTCTCTTGTTTTTGGTTTTGTCAGTGAGCTGAAAGATCAGTTCTTCACTTCCCTCTCCGGGCAAAAGCACTTTTCAGTTGTTCTCCAGCTATGACCATCAGCCACAAATATCTCAGCCTGACTAAATTTTGTTTTGGTGTTTCAGGACCAAGGCAGAGGTGAGTGACCCCTCTTGCACCTGCACTGAGTCCCATTTCTCCTCTCTGTGCTTTGGCTGCTGCCTCTGTGCCAGCTCTGGGCATCATTGTAGGAAGACAGGAGTGCTGCAGGTATCTCTGTGTCTGCTGCAAAACTTTAGGCTGTGACTCTACTTTCTAAGAACAGTGTGGACATAATTACACAGAAGAATGAGCAAGTGTTTTTGCAACTTTCTTCCCTGCCTTTGGTGTGCACAGCTGAGGGGGAAGTGGCTGGTGGTGAGCCATATATAGGAGCTTTAGAGAAGTAGGGAGATAAGAGTAGTGCAACACCACTCACATTAATCACGCAGAAGTGCTCTTTCCCAGGTGATGGGGCTAAACTTACAGCACCCTCCCAGTACCTGCAAGTAAGCTGGAGAGGGACTTACTAGTAGGGCATGCAGATATAGGATGAAGGGTAATGGCTTTGAGGTGAATGAGGGTAGATTTAGACAGTAGGAAGAAATTTTCTTCTCTGAGGGTAGTGAGACACTGCAACTGGTTGCCCAGGGAAGCTGTGGGTGGCCCACCCTTGGAATTGTTCAAAGTTGCGTGGGGCTTTGAGCAATGTGGTCTAGTGGGAGGTGTTCCTGACAGTGGCAGGGGTGTTGTAACTATGGAATCTATGATCCTATGATTCTAAATGAGAATCATTGCAGAACAAGATGTTAGCAGGGCAGAATAATTCTTTGTTCCCCTGTTCTAACTCTAGAGACTCTGGTGAGGGCTCAGTGGTATCAACCTAGAGGGATGCAGCTGTTGGAAGCTACTTTAAATTGAAAAGATCATTCTCCTGAGAAACTCCGCAGCATTCGAGGAATTCTTTTTTTGTATGGTTGGATTTCTGTTTCTGTCATGAGCTTGGGACACGGGCCCTGTCCTTCTCATCCCTACTTGAAGAGGGGATCTTGGGTGGGTGAGTAAACTCCAAGGGCTTGGCACAGCCCTTGAAGATGACTAGTGAGGTCTCATCCCCACTGGTGGATACTTTTGGAGGCTGTGCATGATGGTCACAGTAACTCTTCTGAGATCCCTGTAGAAAAGCATAAGGCTCAGCAGAGAAATCCAGTGTGCTGGGGCCCTTGCCTGCACACTCCCTGTCTCCAGATGTGCCTGCTGTGCCTCTCCTGAGGCTGCAGTGCTTGCTGAGCACACAGACCAATGCTGAAGCTGCACAGGTGGGGTCCTGCACCCAGGTTCTCAATATCAGCCCGTCCACAGGGTTCTGCATTGGAAACACTGGGGGTGCTGGCACATGCCCCTGGCACTGCCTGCCACTGGAGGGCAGCTCCCTGCACCACTGTGAACACAGCAAAGCCAGAGGTATGTGCTGAATCACCCATGATTAGTAGTTTATAAACCACACAGACCACAGTAGTCTGATCTCTCTTTATTGTGTAGGGCTCCTTGGGAACTGAATATCCTGCTTTTTCATACAGTTTACTCCAGACAAAGGTCCCTTCCCTTTTTCTAATCTTGCCTTGCTTTTCCTTCCCAAGGCTGGCATATCAATAATTCATCTCCCTTGTATCCAGGAGGTTCCTAAACAACAGGAAACTTCAGGGATGGAACAGAAACATAAAACATTTATGCAGCAGTTTGCCTCCTGAATGCTAAGAGGAACAGCATTGCACTGACTGGCCAGGGTTTTTTTGCTGAGCATCCTAGCTGAGCCCAGCTGTGATAAAACGTTATGACAGCACATACTTTTTTGTTTATTGGGTAATAGGGCTGGACCTGGGCTTCGTGTGCCATGGCTCATGTGGAACATACATTTATAAGAGCTGTCAGCAACTCCCAATGCAGAACTGGGACAAAGTTAGCAAGAAATCTACTGAGGGTGATTGCAGAACCCAGAAGTTATGGACACTCTAGCCTTTGCTCCACGTCTGCCGTTAGAGAAACAGAAAATTTTTTTCTTTGTGCCTTGTTCTTTGTTAGTGGCTTCTTATTTACTGGCTTTTGGTATGTAGTATATCCTTTCATACAAGTACTTTCCACCCTCTGGGCATTACATCCTCTCTTTCTGCTTCAGGACATAAATTTTCTGCCACTGCTGTTTCCTCCATCTGGTCACAGGATGGATGTGATAGACTTTCAAAGTACAACCAGAAGTGACTGGAGGGCAATACAACCCTTCAGTCAACAAGGAGATGGGAGCTAAGATGCACCAGGAAAATTCAGAGTCACTCTATATATACATCCTCTATCATGTTCCTTCAGCAAGTCTCAGGGGATGTCCTGGAGTCACCATAGGACCACAGTGGCTGCTTGCCCCAGTAAACAGGGCATTGAGCAAGAGCCTGAGATCAGGATGTAACACTAGCTTTGCCATTAATTGATTTTGCAATGTTACTTACATTTTTGTCCTCTTTTCCCCATCTTTCCCTTCTCCACTTTGTCCCTAGATGGGGTGCAGTGGACTGACTGCCCCTGGGAGTTGCATGGTGTTCTAGCTGTGTCCAATGGTACCTGAAGGTACACTTGTAATCAGCCACAGCTTTCCTGGCCTGGCTGCATCTCCTTGCTATCATGTCTGCTACTGTCTCACAAGCAACATGGCAACTCATCCATATCCAAATCTGACCTTACACCTCAGCAAGAATCACATTGCGCCTATCCCCTCTTACCTTCTTATCCACTGCTGAATTAAATTCAAAACACTTCACTGTCTTGTAAAAACTCTCAGGACTGTGCTTCAACTTCCCTCATTCCCTACCACTGGGCTGCTATCCTCCAGGACCATATTCTTCTCCCTTCCTTGGAACAGTTTATAATGTTTCACTCGTGCCTGCTACTTCTCTCTGCCTGGAGTCAAAGATCTTGCCCCTCTAAATCGAATCCTTCCTCAAAGCCTTAATTTTCTCCTTAGCTTACAGTCAATGGTCAACAAAACATTTTTTAACTTGTATATCTAAGATCATCTATAAAGGCTCCCCTCCCTTGCATTTTAGTAGCTTCCTGCATTTGCACAGTATCAGAAACACCAGCTGGTCTTGGTAGGACACAGGCCAGTGATATCAGATAAAGACCTGTGAAGCTATTCCCGTAGCACACTGATGGAACAGATTTATCATGGAGAAAATCCAGTTAGGTAAAAAGCAAATACAAATAACTGCAAATTTCATATACATAAATGATAGAAACAAATGACAGAATTAGAGGACAGATATAAATTAAAATGGGTAACCCATTCATGGAAGTACAAAAACCTGGATGCAAACAAAGATGCACCCTGCTTAGATGAGATGTTTTTGGTCCCTCTGCAAAGATCTGCAAGGATGGGCTGGTGTCCCTGCAGCTGTGTGTGCATGTCCAGCATACCTGAAGAGCAATACCAGACAGATCAGTTCAAAAAAATTTCTGATAACCTTTTTCTTTTATTGAAAAAATGGCCATTTCCACTGAACATTTAACTCTTGCTTGTCAAAACCATCAAATAATCTGCTACTTTAGGAGGAATGGTGTAGAGGATTTTTTCCCCCATTTTTAATGTTCTTTAGTGAACAGCTTGCATATATCTTTGCACACCCACCCACACATATATAAATATAGAGGTATGAAAATAATATGAGACAAAGTTCAATCTCATAGCACATAATAATTAAGGGCCTAATTTAAATAAGCATTTCAGCATATGCTTACACTCTACCTGGCTTCAATGGGACTTGTGCACACACTTCATTTCCAGCACATGCTTCTGTGCCCTTTCTAAAGTGGGACTTTTACCTGAATGAATGCTAAAACATTGAGTAACTTTTTCTTTTTCCTTCCTTACAGAAAAAATATCCTTTTACAATGGAGACAGAAGGCTTCTAAGCTTTCTTGGTCAGAATGTAGCCATACAAAATTCCCAGCTACACAGCAAAAGAAGTGATACTGCACACTGTTCTGCTGGCAAGTTATTATGGCAAATATTTTTATTTAATTCTCGTCTGTTCACAGTGTGAAGTGGCAGTTACTCTGCTGAAAATAAAGTACGAGCCATTTGGATCAGAGCCATGTATTTGACTACATTAACTTTTAATGGCCAGACTCTAGTTTGTGTAATCACAAAAATTAACACATGATAGTATGAGTGCTGAGTTCAAAGCAGGAAACAATCTTGGATACAGCTACAAAAATTGCTCTAGTCCAATTACTGTAAAACAGATGAAGATAAAGTTAGTGTCCCAGTGAGTCATGCAAACAAGATTTAGATTTCAAAAAAAAAAAAAAAAAAGAGCCATTGCAGGGGTAGAAACGAGGACAAAACTTTCAGGATAGCCATGAAAAATATGTGCAGAGCATGGTCTGATTATACAAGTTTGAAGACTGTTCCCAGCAAAATGAAGCAAAACAAATGATCCTTAGTAATAGAGGAGCAAATATCTCCCTGGTGAAGAAAATTGAGTGAATTTGGCCTAGTGTGTTTTTCATTAGCTCTTTCCATTAAAGGAACACATTGTGCAATGAAGTTTGGCTTAATATTTAAGTTTTGATTAAATAAGCTTTTACAATATTTAAGACCAGTAGAAAACATTTTTATGATTTGTTACAAATCCCAAGGGAAACATTTAAAAACAAGACCAACAAGCAAACATGTTATTACCATATTTTCAACTTAGATTTTCTAGCATTGTGTTGAGCATGAGAATATGAAAGTAAAATTCAGCAGGAATTGACTGGTAACCAAACTGAATGTAGTTAGCTATGGTTCAGGCTTTGTGCTGACAGAACTGTGGAAAGAAAAGGAAGAGGCAAGAAAGGGGAGAAGAGAGGAGAAAAAGAGAATAAGAAAAAAGACAAGATGCTGCAGACGGTGCAAGGCATAAAAACATACATATGCTAATATTTGAATAACATCTGTTCTTGCTTGAACCATGCTAATTTTCTTTAAAAATACATATTCTGCTGGATTCAGGCATCCAGATACCATGATCAAACAGGATCTTTCCTGTTGTCTGATTTTCATTTACACTAAGATCAATTTCTATCACTCTGGCCAGGCAAACTGGTCAACCAAATCACTTTTATTTTCAGTTCCTTTACACTGCTAGAGAGATAGTCTGAGCATACATGAAAATGAATCCCCAGATTATTTTTTTCCTATTTAAAACCTAACTATTTTAAAACTAATTATCAGTGCAATAAAGCAATATTATTTGTGCACTGCAAACCATTCCACACTGCTTATCTTGCTCATAACTAAATATTTCCTTGTTGTTGCTCTTTCAAGGTTACTTAGTCCTGAACTTACTGGATGGCCAGGCAGTGCTTTTCTCTCACCCTTGGAATAGTAAGAACATGACTCTCACTGGCAAAAGCACAGAGGGGATGGGAGGGCACATAGTTCCCTGCATCCGAATGGCCTTCTGTGGTACTTCTGCAGCTAATGGGTGTCAAAAGCTTCCCAAATTTTGTATTAGAGTCTAGCATGCTGCATAGTGATAAGGTCACCAGATAATGTCGTGATGAAGAACTGAACTGTGACTTAGCCTTAGAAAAAATTGGCTGCTGACTTGATCAAGTCATGCACCACACAAAGTTGCCCTTTTGTGCATTTCAATCCCTCTTTTATCTCTCCTGGTGCACTAGACGAAATCTTCTACAGGGCCAGTGTTTTAAGTAGTGCTTTGTATAGAGCTGTTTTGCACAATAATTCAACATGAAGCAAAAATTGACAGAAAATTGAAACAGAGAAAAAATTAGCTATTACATATATTTTTTAACAAGTCAAATCACAAAAACCAGGGGAAATGGATTCTGTTGTATCCTGGAGGATGGATGGGAAAATGTGCTTTGTGTTGTGTTCCCACCTGGGGTTTGCTTGGTTCTGCACCTATAGTGATGTGCTGTCTAAACCATTTGTAATGTGTTTTGAGATCTCTTTCTAAGCATGATTTTAGCGCCAAGTAACATGGTTATTATCACAACCATAGCTCCAAACTGAAAACTGCAAATCACTTAATACTGTTTTCTCTCAGTCCAAGGAGTTAAGGAGCTAAGCATATTGAAAGAGCACTTGCATGTGCAATAGGTGAAATAACTTTTGTGTGACTGCTCTGTGGAAGAAGTTAAAAAAAAGGGTAGGTGGCCATCCCGCGATGAGGCATCAGTGCAATTATTCATGCTGCTTATTGTTGAGTAGGACAGCAGAGGTGGGGAAACTGCAGCTTGTTAATTCCAAATACATTGTGGTTTCCTAATGAACTCCATTTTGCAGCCAAACTCCTTTAAATTGTCTCTTCCTGTGATTAATTCACCTCTTTCTCCCCTTTCAGCAGGCTGTTGTTGATAGGGAGTGTCCAGCGCTGAATGAGTAAAAAGCACTAATGCATGTTCTTTCCAGGGAGAGATAACCCTTCTCTGAACATGATGAATGCTGGAGGAAGATACCCCGAGCTGCAAGGGCTTATGCATAAGCACTGGAAAAACATGTATTGTGGGGGCATTGGTGGGATGACTTTTTGCAGCTCCTGGATATTTGCAGAGGATTTGAGGGCTTTTTGGGCTGATTTTGGAGCCAAACCAGGGAGGGCAGCCAGGCAGGAGGGGAGGGTCCCACTCACCCCAGCTGGCTCTGGAGCTCCCCACCACCAAGCCAGGGACACCCAGCCAGTGTTTTTCTGTTCAGGGACCTTGTTTTTAGTTCAGACATTTAGGGCCAGACTGGAGAAGTCATAGCTGGGACTGCTGCCTGTCATTCCCAGTTCCCCTGCTCAGGGAGGCTCCTGCTCACCCCAAGCCACATTCCTGCTCCGAGTGCTGCAGGCTGGGACCCCTGCTTTTGCTGAGGTGATGGTCCCATCCCTGCTGGTGGAAGCTAGGCTAGAGGAAGGACCATGCAGGGGAGAAGCATGGCCTGAGGATTGTCTCCCTAGGAGAAGTTCTGCTTTGCCTGCCCTCCTATTTACTCAGATCCTTTTGGCTGGGGGTAAGTAAGAGTTAAATAGGATTGGAGAGGAAGGTGATGGTACTTGGCATTCTGGAGCACAGAGGTAAAAGGCCAAAGGATGTATAAATACAACAAGATGACTAAAATTATAGCCATATATTACCCATATATAGGTATATATTTATGTGCATACTCATATATCCCCACACAAACACACAAATAATATCACAGCACTCACAATTATTCATGAATCAGTTCTTTTTCCAACGCATCTCTGGCAAGAGAAGACAGCAGTAAAAGAAAGAAAGAAAAAAAAATCTTCCCCAGGCTGATTATAAAATAATATACTGTTTTATTTTCTGTCTAATAAGTACAAGAAGTTCCATAACTCCCCTGATTAGGCATATTATCCTTCTTCAGAAAGTCAGCTTGATTTATGCAGAAAGTGATTTGGACATACTTTCCTCTGGCTATAGAGATTTCATAATTCCTGGTGTATGTCTGGAAAATCTCCTCTCGTCCCGAGTCCAAACCAAATTAATGTCTTCCAGAATGACCTGAGGAATTAATGAGGTTTTCGCTGTCAGTTCTGCCTATGCAGGGTCAAGTAAATCATTTGCTGGCCCTTATTCCAGTGTTTTTCGCTGTCTTTCTGACTCCATGTACAATGATAACAAAGTTGCAGATGCCTTTGAAATACGGCATCACTGACACTCTCCGTCCATCTGTTGGGACATATTTTAGGCTCTGTTTCTCTGTCTGCTGTAAACTCTGCCTTTAATGGAGTCAGTAATTGCTGATAAATGGGGTATCAATGAAGTCAGTGTACTGCAGGTTTCCCCATTCTTTTCTGCTGATGTGTGCTATTTAAATCTTTCTGCCATTACTGAAAGTTATTGTGTGTTCTTGTCTTTAATTCCAGCCCCAGCATTCTTGGCCCCAGCTGTGATTTTTAGTACATAGCAAAAGTAGGTACTACGAAGAGCTGTTTGGTAGTAAACAAGTTATTCTCAGTTCCCTGCTCTGCTGCCCCCACCAAAAAAATGTGAAGCCACTGAGAAAAAAATGTGAGCCACACTATATTAAGTTCTGAGTTATTCAGTGATTTTCTTTCTCTCATGTCATAAATATTTTAAACCAACCTAATTTTGACATTGCAGCTAAGCAATAAAAAAACATGATCCATTTGAAACACTAAAATGATCAGAGGGCTGGAGCACCTCCCTTATGCAGACAGGCTGAAGAAGTTGGAGTTGTTTAGCATGGAGAGGAGGAGGCTCTGAGGTGACCTTATAGCAACCTTCCAATATCTGAAGGGGACCTACAAGAAAGCTGGGGTAGGGCTTTTTACATAGGAGTGTAGTGAGAGGACAAGGGGAAATGGTTTAAAATCTGAGGAGGGGAGATTTGGTTAGACATTAAGAAGAAATTCTCTAATTTGAAGGTGGGGAGACACAGGAAGAGGTTGCCCAAGGAAGCTGTGGCTGACTCTTCCCTGGAAGTGTTCATGGCCAGGTTGGATGGGGCAACCTGGTTTAATGGAAGGTGTCCCTGCCCATTGTGGGGAGTTGGATATTGCTGATATGTAAGGTCCTTACCAACCCAAACCATTCTATGATTCTATGGTTCTATGATCCCTCTCCCCCTCTCCTTTGGCTCCCATGTGGTAGAGAGCCTGAAGTAAAATGAGTCCACTCTTTATCCTACATTTTGTATTACCTTTCTTTGTAATTTATTTATGTTTAAAGGTATTGAAATCTTAGTTAAGGTGAGCATTGCTCTTGCCTCTGACACTGTATTATAATGTTTAATCTCTTATGTTCTCTGACTACTATCTTAGCAGTTATACCTCATTTTCTTGTGCAGCATCTGAGCACAGATTTACCACTCTAATAGCAAAAATAATTATAAGACTTGAAGTAGCATCTGCACTTAGCAGTTCCTTTCAACACACCCAGTTGGACATAGTCTTCCTCCAAACTTAAAGCCAAAGGTGAGGCAAGGAGCACAAGAGATGAACAGGAAAATCAGACCATCTTATTGTGTGAGCCCTGTTACTGGCCATTGCCAGGACCAGAGGATGTAGGAAAAAGATGTGAAGAGATTTGTATTGGGTAATTATGAAAAAGACATTACCTAGGACTACTGCTCCCAATGCCCTTTAGTCAGTGGATAAATCATGCCCAGAAACACAGGAAGTTCTTGGTATTTTCTGTAAGGTTAAGATTGGGTTTGAGTCTTGGTTCAGCCATATGCTCCTTAGACTTGAAGGATTTTTGGCTATATTGAGGATTCTCAAAGCTCATTTCATAGTTCCCATGCCCCTCTGGAAAGGGATGTTTGGTTGAGCAATTCTCCACTACTAAGCTGATGGCATCTGACTTTGAAGGAAGAGTTCTCTGCAGCTGGCCTTGGGTCCAGTGGGATGACTGAGGTAGTGATCAGTCTGAAGCCTGTGCTACACTAAGTAAGTGGTATGACCTGAAGCAATATACATGTTTTGTTGAGCCCAAAGCTTTGTGAGTGATTCTCTGAAATAGCTTTGTGACATGGAGCTGGTATGGCCTGTAGAAGGGAGGAGAAGGCAAGCAGGACTTCTGTGTGATCAAAGAGGGAACAAACCCACTGACTGTGCACACCTCATTCCACCAGCTGCTGCCTACAAGGTTATAGACTTGGATGAGAAGGGCTTGTATATGCCAATTGGAGGCTTCATACGTGCAGGATTTGGAGGAAAGCCAGGGATTAGCTGACCTTTCCATAGGACCCTGGGAATCTGCCAGCCATGGACTGGCAATGGACTTCGCAGTGAAAGAACATTTCCCTTGATCAGTTTTGAATTTATTATGTTTCCTGTTTGTTGCAAGCCTTTGGGTTCTTGGACTACAATTGAGGAGAACTTAACTCTTAAGACTTGTCCTCTTTCTACTAGAAAAGCTGAATCTTTTAGTTTCTTTTGCTTTCTTCCAAATTACCCCCATTACAGTTCTTATATTTGTTTCTCTCTTCTTACTTACTACAGGAGACTGGAATAAAACAGGATACTTTGGTGGCTATTCCTGGTTTTTATGTTAACATGTATTTGTGCTCCTGCACACTAAGTGATCCTGAATTGCTTTAAAGGTTTATAGGACACAACATTGCTTTGGGAGACTTGGGCTTTCCCCCAAAAGACTGGTTTGAAGACACTTACTTGGGGTTGTTAATTTTTCAAAAAATGCTTTGACATTTTTCTGTGAAAGGAGGCCTAGAACAACTTTTGCAAAAGGACATAAACAAAAAGGCAGAAGAAATGGTTGTATTGTGGTTACATAAGTTAAAGGCCACGTGTTTTAATTTAATAAACCTTGCATAAAAAATTTTACCCTTAGATTAAGGTAAAACCTGCCTTTTCAAATCTGTTGCACATTTAGAGAGATTGGTGAAAGCTCTCCCTATAGTAACTGATGTGCTTTAATTCTGCTGGCTTCATCTTGTAGTCACTAGACCTTGTTACACTCTTGTCTGATAGGGGAAACATGTCTCCTTCTATGGAAGGCTGAAGGGCAATCAAGTCAACTCTCAGTGATCTCTTGGGGAACCCTAGCAGATGTAACCTCTTAAGCCTCTTCCTGTTAGACTCAGACAGCAACCCCATGAAAGAAATTCTCCCTCTCTGCTCAGGGGGAAGCCTGACCTCCCTTTTGCTGTCCTTATTTTGCTGAAAACTTCCTTCCTGGTTCTTTTCCCTGAAAGAAAGCAGCTTCTGGATTTTCATTCTTCTGGGACAGATATAGTGTGATGACTCTCATTTCCTCTCCTCTTTTCAGTTTCTTCCTCATACCCTCTTTTTTTTAAAAAAAAACCTCACAACACAAAAAACCAAACCAAAAAAAAAAAAAAAGACCCACAAAAAACCAGCCAACCAACCATAAATTATTATTTCCTTGCTTTTTGCTATGGCCAATCTAACACAAGTGAACCAATTGTGATCTGCCAGTGGGGATAACGTTACAAATTCTTCAGGAATGTTATAAATGTTATAAATTTAATATTAATTGAAAGTATTTATTTGTTACACAGCTCAGCAAATGCACACTCTCTACTTTATTCTTAACTCTTGTCCAAGCAGCTCCCACTTGCTCTTGTTCGTCTCACATTCACTCAGCCTGTAGCCTGGGCGATCACTTAAATTCTAGTTCCCCCCAACATGGTATGACTAGAAGAAGAGGTTGTGTGATGAATTCAGGCATCTCTTGTTCCTGCCAGGTATGTCTGGGGAGTTTGGGGTGTCTCTGATCCCCAGCACAGTCAGACAGCCTTAGTTGTTGACGGCTGGCAGTGTGCCTGCATATCCTGGCCAAAGCTGGGTAGCAATGCCAAGTGTGAGTAGGATGGAGATGGAGCCATTCACTCTTAGACTTACAGATGTCCTCTTTCTTTCTTCTTTTTTTAATGAATTATATTCCTAAATTATAATATAATATAATAATAATATAATTCCTAAATGAATTATATTCCTCTGTAGGCCTGATCCCTCTTCAAACTGTGGTCTGTGTTGTCCTTTTGACTTGCTTTCTTGTTTTATCATAATTAATCTTCATTAAGCATTTCTAGATAAATGTTTAATGAACAAGAGTCACACCTTCCTTCACCTAAGTGGAAGATCTGGTGTATTGAGACAGAGCTATTGGGGCCTTATTCTTTATTTTGTGAATTTCACTCTTCTATGTTACAAGACAATGGCATTATCATTAAATGAGTGAAAGCAGCCCTTTTCTCTGCTGAATCACTGTCTAGATGAAAGCATCTATTCACAGATTGCTTGTTGCTGTGAAAAAGAGAAGAAGGCTAGGAAGAGACCTAGCCTTAACTACTGCCCTGTTTACCCAGCTCCAGAATATCATTGTTGTAATACTTAAATATGCACAGTAGCTAAATATGAGGTTTCCCATTGTTTGGACAGAGCAAACAATGGAGTCCTCAGACTTTCCTGTGGACAGACACATACTCTAACATTAGACTTTCAGCTGCAGAACACAGAATTTTACAATTGCACATGTGGCCATGGCCTGGCTGTGGCTCACTTGCCATGATCTAACCCAACATCAGGGTATGTGCCCCAGCTTTGGAGCCCATGGGCTAGGCATCAATATCTTGAGGGGGCTTTAAAATGTACACAGATATTACCTGTGATTTTTTTTCCTTTTTTTAAAAAATTTTTTTTACCTCCCTCCATTCACCTTTAATTTCCTTCTTAGTTTTATGTGAGTTGTAAAAACCCTAAAATCAGAGGAAAAACCCCTTCCCTTTGCCCTTCACTTGCCCCTCTTTGCAGTATGTTAGCGGAAACATTTCAAATATATAGTTTAGACAACTCATGTTCATCCCGGGTTTCACGTATGTTAAGATCTACAGCTAGTTTGTCAGGCTCAGTTGTGACAGTTTTTTATTGGTTTTGTATTTGTATTACCTTTAATTTTTCTATTAAAGTGGCTTTAAAATGCTGTTATGGGAAATCTTAAAATAAGAGATTAATTTCTCTAAGTGTTTTCAACAGAAGGCTTCAGTTTTTCATAAAAAAAATGGAAACCCAGATCTTTAAAAATACAATTAAACTTTTTGTGAAAATATTTAGATTTCCATTTAAATGTTTTTGTGTTTTTGAAAATCAAACTATTTTACAGAGGAAAAAAATAATTTCCAGTTTTTGTCCAGAAAATTTTAACCCTGATGAAAATTTCCATGAAAATGTTTGCATTGGTCTAAAAGCAGGTTTTTTACCCCTCTTCTCCAAAAATATTTAAAAGAAAACATTTCTATATGCTACTTGATTTCCCTCTCACACCTGTGTAAACCAAATGCGATTCCAATGAAGTGAATGAAGCTATGCTGTTAGGAGAAAGAAAAAGCTTAAGCCACTTGCATTTGAATAGATGACTTTGTCATTTAATAAGTCAAGCTTGTTCTAAACAGAATCCCCTCAAGTCAGAGATTCAAGCCCCAGCAGTGCCACAGTCAGCCCTTCACCCATGCAAAGCAGCTCAGATGGATCTCTGCAGTTGACTCCACAATGTTTCTCTATTTAAGAGGAAAAACAGGCAAGGCATGGAAGGGGAATGGGCATGAAGGATCATGAGGCATAAGCCATTAACCCTTCCTGAGAGGTGGCCTGTTCTGAGGCACTTTGATATGACCATGTGGAAAGTCTCCACTGCACTGGTGTTAAGTAGAAATGCAGAGAACTTGAGTCATTCTGCTTGTTTTGGAGTCCGGCAAATATCCTGACCCAAATCTCCCATGATGGAGGAATATCAGCACTGTTAATCTGGGAATGATCTGGGCGTTTTCATCGCACTTGTGATCGTAGGTGAGCGTGAGAAATGACTTTGTAGAACTGGAGCTGGAAATGTCCTGAAATATGACAACAGATGCCGAGGAATATGCAGGGAAAAGGATAATAATCTGGTCTTGATGGTCAATGTCCAACATGTGCCATGGCTCATGTGAACTGTACTTCTCCTGGTGGAAAAAAAAAGGAAAAAAATAGATGCACCTTGTATTCATAGTAAAGGAAAAGTATACAGAGGTTCTACTTCCAGCTGATGCTTTCATTTTGCCTCGGAAAGAAAAGCCTGGGAAAATCATTGTAGCTTCCAAAATAGTGTAACCAACCATTCTAGATACAGACAGTTCTGGAAGAGCTGCTATGATCTTTGGTGGTACAAATACCTGCATACAGCACACAGAATTTTAAGTGCAAGATCTGTAATCAGGGCAGTGGTTAGTGGGGAATCTTTCATTTAATTTCAGGGACTGAGGACTTGAAAGTGCAGATTTACCAAAACTATACCTCTGAAGACAAGTTTAAAGACCATTTGTCTTCATTGGAACCATAAAACTAAGCAGAGACATCTCTGCAGTAATCCTTTCTGCAATGCAATTTGTACTGATTTGTCCCACTGCTAGTTTTTCTTCTTAGCAGCAGAGCTGACTGACAGGGCTTCCATCTTTAGAGCCTCTTTCAGAGAGCTCCTTCAGCTAAGTGTCTTGTGGGTTTTTCCTCCTATTAAGTCTCACCTCCTGCTTTTTTTTTTTTTTTTTAAGAATAAAATGATGAAGGAGAATTAATTTTCATTGCAATTCAATGAACTGTGAAAAAGACTCTTAGCTGTGGTCTGGAATGCCAGCACTGCTGTCTACCTTCTCAGGCACTGAGGCATCCCATGGCTAATCACACCACTGACAGACTGGACCTTACTGGAGGAATCACTGTACTCCTTAGTGCAGCCTCTGCTGCTGTAAGTCCAGAGTGTGCCAGGGTGTTGAACTTTTCAGAGGGCTGCACGAGGCATTATTGGTGACAGCAGGTCAGGGGTAAACTCCTTTGGAGCTATTTCATCCTACTAGTCATTCTGGTGGTGGTGTCCTGCCATTTTTTGAGATGCTTTGTTCCTTACTTACTAATGTCTAGCTGTAATTCTTTGGTGTGCTTTTGGAGGATGATAACTGGCATTTCCACAATAGCAAGACTGTGAAACATTATTCACATTAACCTTAGAACCAGTGGGAAAAGCATGTACTCATGTTGCCCATGCCCCTCTGTGCTCCTGGTGATTGAAGCAGAGCACACAAAGAAGAAAGACAATTGTGGAACATGTCCCTCAAACAATTCCATGAAAGGCTCTGGACTCAGCATGTTTCTACTCACTCTTCTCCTTTCTGACAGCTCCCTGCAAACACTCAGATAAGGGGCTGCTCAGCCTATTGCCAGGTTCTCATTGTGCTTGCAAATGCCCATCCTTGCATGTGGGCAAGGTACTTGGGTGTGAATGTAAATGCTAGGAATTAATGATGGGAGTATCTCTCATATAGCATGCTTCATTCCTGTTATCACAGGTTAGAAATAGACCAACTAGAAATGGTGACCAGTCCCATATGTAAAATAATGAATGACTGGTCAGAAAAAAATAGTTCTATAAAGAAAAAAGCACCCTAGAAATCTGAGCATTGTGAACACAAAGTTTTCTGTAAATAATCGCAAAAAGTAGAAAACTCAGCTCTGAACTGAACTCAAACTCCATGACTAGGTATCTGTGAGTTTGAAAAATTGTATTTGTCTTTACTATGTCAACTCCTTGTTCTGCTTGAGGTCTGCTGGCAATTTTTATTTAAAGTGGGTGGGAGACTGGTGTGGAAGAACCAAGAAACAACACCAGCATTTACACAAGAAACTGAAGTAGCCATGACTATAATCTAATAATTCTTGATAGGAAGGTAGTGCACTTTTCAGTTGTGAGGTACATCCTCCCACACATCAATACTTAGGAGAGGGTAAATCACACACTTGAAGGCCCCTGAGCTGGGTGTATGGATTTGTGATGATCTGGTATCTGTGGTAAAGCCTTGTGTGCTATCTGGTCACCAGCTGCTAGCTCTTAACTTGCTTAAAGGGCAGCAATAAAGACTTCTAAAATTCACTAAGTACTTCTCCCAGTGAGACTTCTCTGTGTGGCTCCACTGTGCTCATCATATTTTACATGCAGTAAAGGCAGATAATTAACATTTGCACAATGCTCATAAGCAACTCAGCCTTGTAGGGATTAGCCCCTTCCTTCTAGAAAGATGCATTTGGGATGCTCTGTTATACACCCAGAGTGGTTCCAGAGACAGTCTGTGAACCTGAGTTGTTACCAAACCAGGATACCAATAATCCAGAGAGACAGGGACAACAAAGCCTGTCACTCCTCTGCTTTACTTGTGAATCCCAGTGACTCCCTGCAGTCTTTTGGGGAAGACCCAGAGGACTGCTGGTACCCTTACCCTGGTTTTGGGCCAGACGACTGTCACCTGCCATGGCAATACACACTGCCTGTGACCAGAACTTCCCTCAATGGGAAGCTTGGTCTCACTACCAGCTGAGCTCAGGAGTCCTGTAGCATTATTTATTCTTCTAACCCTTGCAATTCCTCCTTGAGGAAGCAAAATGAATCATGCCAGGTCTGAGATTCCCCAGAGAAATGGCTGTGTTTGGTACACATGACTTTAAACTCGCCCCTTCCACCCTCTGGTGATTAATGGCCTGTGATCCTCTGTGATTCATGGCATCCAGGAGACATTATTTTCTGTGATGTAAGAGCTGGACAGCATGTTTTCCTCATCAGTTACCAAATGTGATTGTGAGTGCCTTGTCTACCTTATCTAGGATGTTGGTAAGTTTGTCAAGGAAGGAAATGGAGAGTTGAGGCAGTGGATGAAGGAGAAAGTTTGTTCCACCACTGGCTTGCTCCTCACTCAGCTGGCTGGACACTTAGTACTTAGTACCTCTCTCTGCCTCTGTAGTTCGAGCTTTTCTTCTTTTTGGTCTAGCCTCAGCCTTTCCTTGTCCTGAGGCAGAATTCACTCAGGCTCTCTGAACCCCTTGGAGGGGATGGTATGGAAAAAGAAAAACACTCAGTGACTGCTTTTAACTTGACAGTGATCCCATGCACACCTGTCCACAGAACTGGCTGTGCCAGATAGCTCCAAGAGCCAGGTTTACACCGTGCCATACAGCACACATTTAGGTTGAATTACTGTACTTAAACAAATTCTAATTTCCATGCACTTGATATACACTTTTTTTCCCCTTTCCTCTCTCCCCATTGGCAGTTTAAGGAGACATTTTTCTTCCTGACGCCATCTTGGCACACTCTCTACCAGCATGTGAAAAGAGCTGAAGTTATACACATGGAGACCTCATCCTCAGTTGCCTAATGGATTCAGAAGACATCCTGAATATTCATCATTTCTCTTTTTATGAGCACCTTGGCAATTGCCTCCAAAGTTAAAGACTGTTGTAAATTACAGAATGGCACTTGGTGAATACCAATTTATCCGCATTTCAAGACTTCCCTCACCCCCACCTCCTCTCCACACAATATTGAAGTTCCTGTAGTCTTTGTGAATACAGGGCATTGTTTCTGCACTGCTGAGACAGAATTGTTTGTGTATCCCTGAAGACTACGAAAATGTCTGTGCCGGGGCTGCTTATTTAAACTCCATGCACTTACTGTACCCTCTCTGGAACTCCCTTCCCTGAGAAGTCAGCAATGACCTTCTCAGAAGTAATGTTAAACACATGCTGAGGAAGCTTGGCTCCATGACAGGTTCTTTTAATTATTAGTTGTAAATTAGCAAATCATTTTTTTTTTCAGTTTCATATCACTGGCTGCCTTGCTGCATGTGGGATCCTTAAGGTACATAGTCCCTGAAATATATACTGGTGGCAGACTCATTTAACGTCATTATTTGGTGCTTTTTCAAGTTATATAATTCTTCTACACACCAAAACATTACTGCTTCAGAGAAATGATGGTGCAGAAATTAATGCTGAGGACTAATTATGGTTAATAGTTGCTGAGTGTTTCTTGAAAGTGTGTCAAGTTCATGGGGAAAATTCTTGCTACAGAGAACATCCTGCCCAATGGAAAGTAGGACAGAAGTAGCTTTGTGCTAGGTTTACATACAGGACACCCAAGCACAAAGGGCTCTGTCCTGCAAGATGCTGAGCACTCTCTTCATGGACTTGGCAAACTAAGTGGACTCAACATCTTCCATGAAACTAAGCAAGATCCACTTGCTTTGAGTGGTATCAAATTAAAGAGTCAAAGCAGGATTTCTTGGGTCTCATTGTAGTCTTAGCTCCATCTTTATTCACTTCTGGGTCCTCCCTAAGGTTTTCATAAATAAAAAGAGTGTTGCTGACAGTCATAATTTTACTGGCAATGCTTGCCATTTTTTTCCTAAAACTCCAGCTCCTGGAACCACACTTATATGATGATCTCAGCTGTACAGGGGAAATAAATGGTTTCTAATCCTTGTTTGTGTGACAGAAAGCTTGGAAAGACAACCAGGAACAACACCCTTAAAATATATATTCAGTTATATCAAACTCACAGCTTCTAAGTCAATCTTGTGTATTTTTTAATTTTTGGTGTGGAAAAAGCTGGTTCTTGCTCTTGCAGTGTTCACGCTGTAACTGGTGTCTGCAGAGCATGGATCCTGAGGAGAAGTTGCCCTGTCCCAGCCCACGAGGTGGGTGATGGGCACCACAAATGGGTCCTGTGGGAGAGCAACTGCCTGACCTGCTTGGGGCTGCCAGGCAAAGCCATGGGGAAGCCCAGGGGGATGCAGCGTGGTTGAGGTGAAGACAGGGAGCTGACAGTGGACAAGGCAGGGGCTCCTTTCACATCTTGCACCAGGGCATCTCTCATGTGAAAAGACCCTGGGCTGTGGTGCAAAGGGGTCATGTCCTGGATAGGTGTAGGGAGCTTGGTAGACTGTATAGCTTTAATGCCAGATAGTTGTGATAGGAGGATGGCTCCTCACCATCACTTTTTGGAAGTCTTCCTACTTTCCCATCAGGAATGAGAGAGGGAAGGAAAATATGGCAAGTCAGGAAGGATTTCAGTGCTGTCAGCTGATGCCAAGAAGAGTGAGGAGAGAAACATTTTGCTGGGATAGAAAGGACTTAGTTCAATACAGTCAGCAGAGCTTCGTATCTATCAGACGTTGAGATATGAGTGAAAGTTTGAAGCTATCCCCCAACTGAGTCTCAAAACAGGGCAGAAAGGAGGCAAATGTGGATCCTTGCACTGTTGGATTTTAAGATTTAAATGGTTAGGTACAACCTCGATCTTCTCAGATAGCTGACAGAAATCACTGTAGGTCTGAACACAGCTCTCAGGGGATGTTGTGGAGATGGGACCACAGTCTGCTCTCGGCAAGGAGTGAGCTTGAGCTGGTGGTGACTCAGGGACCCAGCCTGTGACATCTGGAAAGTGGGAGGAAAAATAAGCTCCTGGGCTCTGGATCTCACTCATAAGAAATAGAGCCTTTCTTTCAACTTCAATTATCTCCCAGCTACATGGGAAGCCATCAGAAGTCTCATCTTCCAGCTGTATTAAGAGCTGTCCAGTAACAGTTTTGACAGTTTCCATGGGTCTGGACTAAAAAGAAGAATAATTTTGTTTAGAAGTGCTGTTTCCTATATACATATAGAAACACATGTATACATACATCCAGTATAGCCAACCATAGGCCTCATGGAAAAGTAATTAAAAGTAAAAGGTGTTGGAAGCCTGTTTGCAGTTTGTATTTATGTTTACACATGAAACAGCAAATTTGCACCAGCTGTAGTTTGGGACTCACTTCTCACCTGGATCAGTATCCCAAATAATTGTGTCTTTCCTCTGAAGAATATGCATAAGGAGAGACACACTGGGAACAGACATCAGCTCCAAGGCTTCCAGGACTACAATCAGCTGGGTAGAGTGCTTTTCAGTCAAGTTTAATATTTCTGTTTTTATTGCAAAAGTTTTCTCTGAAGTGCAGCCTCAGACATAGAAGAGGTGTAAATTATAGTGCTAGTAGGTAGGTGGCTACTCTCCTGTGCAGAATAGATTCTCTGAATCAAAATGGGGGAAGGTAGGTGAAGCCAGGGGCCATGAAAAGCAGGATTAATTATGGATATAGCTAAAACATTTTGTGAGTCTTTGTCTTACTTGGAGCAATCAATCACCATAGTGATGAGGGTCAAAAAAATCAGATTTTTCAATGAGAGATGGGGGTTTGATCTGATAAAACAGAGAAATAGACTGCAGCATGAAGTTTTAACTGATATGTTTCTGGGTGCACCCAGAGTGAAGGAGGAAATATTTCTCACAAATAAAAGAAGAATAAGAAAATGAATGAGATCAGTCTTACCTGTCAAGGTAGCATTAGGGAAGAACTGTGTATGGGTACAAGTGAACAATAGATTTGGCTTGATATTGATTCATGGGAAGAAGGAGGACTCAAGAAAAGGAAGCAGTTAATGTAATCTGAACTGCAAAATTGGATGGGTTTGGATTTCATGCAAGTATATTTATACTTTATCAACATGCTTCTTTATAGCTAAATTTCAAGTAGAATAATTGTATTCTGATGCTGTAAGCATCTGATAAGCCTTTTTGTTTTTCATCTCTGGACTTCAAAAAGCTGTCCAAGCACTAACTGGGCCTTGTGTAGGGTGTGAAACTGGCCAGTATTACTATTCCTTCTAGGGGAAAAAAAAAAAAAGAACTGGTGCTTTATGAAATTTTGGAGCGATCAATTCGATTTCTGAATCACTCAATGACAAACTCTATGGTAAAAGTCAGATCTGTTGCTTTATCTTCTTCTTTGAGTGGTTTACAAGACCATACCTTGTATTTTAGTTCATTAATTTTCATTATGCTATACTGTAGCTGGACACTGCCTTGTTTGTGTCTTTCATTTTTCCCATTGAAAAAATTGAGGGGAAATATTTTTATTCTTTCCTGTTACAGAATTCTCTGTTCTTTCTGTTGAGAAAATCTGTGTATGATTCTAAATCAGCTTCACTGATCTGAATTCAAAGTGAACATAGGTACATGATTGCTCCCAAAACAGAAATCAGTAAACTATTTCTTCCTGTTCTCTTCAGTTTGTATTCATTATGCTAACTGGTCATTGCAAGACACACATTAACTTCATAATACCTTGGGAGAATATTTACAGCTGCAAATACTTGTTTAAAAGGTTCTGACTGAAGAATACAGAGAAATGAACCAGAGCTCTTAAAAGAACTTTAATTGGCTTCCAAAAGCCATCCATGATTTAGTCAGTGTTTCTTTCCAGACAAATATATTGTTAGTTCTGCTGCAGCTTTTTAAACTTCATATTTTATATATTTTGGCCAACACATATTGGTACAAAGAATACTGTGTGATTTTAAAATGTATTCAGATTAAGTCTACAGAAATGATCCTATTCACCATGCAGGGCATGGGCATGATGAGTACCCATTGTTTAAGGTAGATATTTTTAATTATAATTCCTTTTAATCATATTAAAGATCTTATTAAAGATTAAATCTTATTTAATCTTATTAAAGGCATATTTATAATATGCCTTTTAATCTTATCTTTGATTGTACTATGCCTTTTTTTATATTCTAGGGTTGTTTCAATTGCAGATCTGAAAAGCAGATAATGTCTTTTGTCCCTCCCATCACACAACAAATGAGAAAGAAAATGTAGGGGATGTGTCTCTATGGAAAATGAAAATGAGAAAAAAAATGCCAAAAAAGCATCAAGAGAGATGGATCAGATGGAAGATGGAATAAAAGCTTAGAGAGTGCAATAGAGGAAGTGTGTTGATATTTTTATTATTGCTACAATGCTAATTATACAGGATCAAAAATTTTGTTACATCTTAAAAAGAATACAGGTAATTTAGTAAATATATAAAGAAAAACAATAAATATGACAGAGGCTTCTCTAGGATCTTGCTCTCTTTGGCTCAGAAAAGAACTAATGGAGCTGGAATTTGTCAGACCCCTGTGAAATGCTGAAGTTGACAGAGAACATGAAGAAATAATTAATTGTGATATACTCATACAAGTACTGGTGACAGTGTGAGGCAGCAGTTACTAAAGTAATGGATGAAGATATGAGACTCTTGGCTGCTAGGATTTGTAGAGACCAAAATGAATAATGAACTATGCAAGGGATGAAACAAATTCATTAATGATAGCTCAGCCAGTGACTCTTCACAGTGATTGTCTGTATGTAAACTCTGCTTCAGGAAATTCAAAACTATTGCTTCTCAGAAACTGGTTGAGTGTAATAAGGGGTAGGAATCATGCTGTGATATGTGCCCTTGTTCTTCCATGCTTTCCCTGAACATTTTTTCTTGGCTCATTTAAGTAGGACACTTCTTAGTCACATACATGGAAGACCAGACTCAAAAGGATGAACTAAAAAGTCAGAGCACCTATTCCTCTATTGACCAGTTTCTATTAGTGATGTTACCAGGAAAAGTCCTTCCTCTTCAATAGGAGTCTCTGCCACTGAAACCTTGAAGACAGATCTGTATGATGAGCTGCTTCTTCTAGCAGAGAAATTACAGATGAGAATAATACTGAGGAAAATGAAACAAGCAGAGATTTGTCACTAATGAGACATGCAGAAGTATTCTCATGCTCAAAATACAATTATAGATATTTTTAGCAAGTACAACAAAGGATATCTCAGTTCATTTTTCACCTATTTAAAATACAGATAAATTAACCTCTAAGTTCCTGGGAATCTCCAATATCAGTCAAGACTTCTACTCACAAGGAAAGAAAAATAATTCTTGGGAAAATTTTTAATTTAAAAAAAAAAATCCTAAGCTTTATTTTGCATGTCAGTCATGTTATTGCAGGTGTTTCCAATTTGATGATGAAGTCTGAGTTTTGTCTGAATGTTGTGTCTATGAAGAGACAGCTCTTCCCTTTTTATAGTAAGGGATTTGGTCTCCAGTTCAAGAGAGAAATCAGTCTGGGAGGGTTAAGAATAAGAGCAGATCAGTGCAATAAAATCAGTAAGGGTTCTGATAATGAAGAAGGAATTTGATGCATCTGGGAAACCTTGAAAAGACATTACAATGAGGACAAAAGAAGGATGTAGAAATGTGATCCTCTTTGTCAGAATCTCCACTTTGTTAGATGTGGAAAGTAGTTAAATTATACATTGTGATATTGCCAAATCAGAGTCCAAATTCCTGAAATCATGAACAAGGAGTAGACTTAACGGGCTCAGAATAAGCATTCTGGTGTTCATCACCTAGGAACAAATCTGGGTTTCCTCTCAGCTCAAATTGAACACAGAGGTCTCTCAGTTGACTTCAGCAGTCTTGACCTCATGTAAGAATGTAGGGAAAGACTCATGAAATTATGGTTTGTAAGCCACCACTAATGCCTACTGAAGTAGACAAGCTGAGAGCTCTGCACATTTGCATCGATCCTCAGAGAACCTGCAGACCTATACAAGGTAGAATTATCTCTATGGGCTTAAAACTGGAACAGTCATCCCAGGACCAGAGAGTGCATTCCTAAGCAAGATCTGCCCCTCAAACTATTGGAAGGTCATGCTGAGGGGCAGACAGGACCATTACTATTGTTCTGTGGCTGCTGCCTGCAATGGTCAAGAGTGGGTTTGCTGGTTCAAAGAGGAGATACTGACTGTATCTTACATACAAAATAGTTATGCTCACTGTAAGAAAGCAAAGATTATGAGTTTTTCCTCTTCATCTGAATGTTTCATTAATTTATATTCTGCTCTAGGGCTTCCAGCTTTCTAACCTGATGAGTTATGGTCAGTTGTTCTTTCCAGTGTTAGCTGAATTCTTTTCTAATTATACATGTTCTGAATAGCATGAGGCAGACCTGCTGGTAGAACATTTGCTGCAGAGGGCATAATAAATTTCACAGAGAGCTTGACACGGCTTGCCATAGATGCAATATTAATTTTCATAGCCACAGAAGAGATGAGACACTGAGCCACAGTTGAAAAAACTGTCGTGCTCCTTTACTGGGATGTGGGGGTGAGATTAACATCAGCTTTTTGGTTAAAAAGCTGCCTTGTAGGACAGCTTCAGTAGAATTAATGTCAAGACATTAAAAAAAATCATATTTTATGAACCCAGAAGGATGGAAGATGCAATTAAAAACAGATCTATAAGATACAGAACTGTCACAATTTTAGTGTTCTTTTTATTTTGGGATAAAACTGAAAATAACACATAGAGATCATAAAATATGTCAAGAAATTTTGTCACATCATCTTCTACTCAAAGACCTTCTCTCTTGAAATTAGGCTGTAAAATGCTTACAGTAAAAAGCAGCTCTGAAAAGAGCATGGGTTTGTGGCAATGATTTACAGAACAAATATACTCAGATTTCAAGTAAAAACATTCAATTTTCTTCAAACATCAGGCCTTGAAATCTTGAAATCTTGGGACCTCCAAGCAGATTATTTTCTTGTTGCTTATGAATTGTAATAAAGTTTCTAAAGACCATCTGTGGGAAAAGCCCAACATATCAACAGACTGCAAGCTGAGTATTTGGATTTTGGAAAAAAGGTGCAGAACACATACACAAGTATGGGAATTACCCTTATTTTATAGATTACCCATAGCCCAACAAAAATGATAAGAGAATATTTGCAGGAATAGATGATATTTAAGGTCCCTTCCAACCCAAACCATTCTATGATTCTATGAAAAAATGATTCACTTTTGTGAACCATTGCATGTATGGCTGTGTGATTTATGTGGCTCTACTTTCCACATTTTCAGTGTGGCTTTGTGGTCAGGGATGTGCAGGGCTGGCAAACAGTTCCTTCCAAGACTGCTATCAACATGGAGGTAACAGCCACATTTCATCTTCTCCCAGACATGTTGCTTTTGTTCCCTCTTGCTTTGATGTTTCCCTTTATATGTATTAAGAGTCATTCAGAGTCAGAGAAAATGTTCAGAATAGTGAATGGAAAAATGTGAGAATAATTCTGGTAATGGAAGTAGAATATAAACAGAGTTTGAAGAAAGTGGAGAAGGAGAGGAGAGGTTTCCTGTTTAAGAAAGGAAAACGGAAAAATTAAAATGGCTACTTATGAAAACATAGAATAAACCTTCCAGAGTTTAATGAAAAAGGAGGAATTTTGACACAGACAGTGGCAAAAAGATAATCTTTATTTTACTGAGAAAATGTCTTTTGTAATAGTTAAAGACGCACGAATGACACCATAAGTACTTGACAGGAAAACACAGACACAAAGGTGTGTGCAGATTGCATTGCTCCAAACAGCACTGGAATGGGGAAGGAAAATCACCACATTTATTTCAGTTCTTGCTATTACTGCTGGAAAGGAACCTCTCAGATACAGGCATGAAGGCAATCAGTAACAGGATTCCTGTCATGAATCCTCCTGTCTTCCTTGGTTATGGAGATTAAGTCTTGCAACCAGGCAGGCTTGTTGGACCCTTGTTTTGGAGCATGGGACATATTTTAGAGCCTCACAATTACCCTGATATTTCTGGTCTTACTGCTTCTAGTGGGCTAAAGGAAAGAAGTTTTACTAGGATTATTTTTTTGCCTAAGTGTCTGTGTTGTACTTGTTATTTCAGATTTATTTTGTGTTTACTTATTACTGAATTCTAAGCCTCAGGGTAATGGAAACCTTAATAGGCTAAAAAGTTGGAGCCAGTGTCACCAAAACTTCACGTTCTTTACTGGTGCAGCATTGCCACTTTATTTGTTTAATCTGCGGGGCAAATGTGTTGCAGAATTTTGGCTGAAATCCTGATTGACATTTGCATGGGGCTGGGACTGAATCTGCCTGTGGGAAAATGTGAGGGAGGTGGCCATCACCCAGCTCCACAGAATGGGAGGGTTGTACGAATGTGTCACCATGAAGCTCCGAGGATGTGCTAAGTAAATTGTGACACGCAGCAGAACTGAGCCCATGTTGTCCTGACCAAAACTGGCCACTGTGATGATGCCAGCCTGGCCCTGGGCAACAGGGTGTAAGCTGCAGGGAACCCCTGTGGTGCAGTGGGGTCATGTGGAAAATCATGTCATGGCCCAGACACTCTTCTGGATGATGCTAGCCCAGGTGAGAGGAGGCTCAGGGGAGACCTCATCGCTCTCTACAACTCCCTGAAAGGAGGCTGTAGCCAGGTGGGGGTTGGGCTCTTTTGCCAGACGACTTTCAACAAGACAAGAGGGCATGGTCTTAAGTTGTGCCAGGGGAAATTTAGGTTAGATATTAGAAAGAATTTCTTTACGGAGAGAGTGATCCGGCATTGGAATGGGCTGCCCAGGGAAGTAGTGGATTCTCCATCCCTGGAGATATTTAAAAAGAGACTGGATGTGGCACTCAGTGCCATGGTCTAGCAGCCGCAACGGTGGTTCAAGGGTTGGACTTGATGATCTCTGAGGTCCCTTCCAACCCAGCCAATACTATGATTCTATGATTCTATGAAATGTCATGCATAGCCTGCAGATGTTCAAGCAGTCAAGTCAAGGTGAAACTCATCAGTTTTGAGGGCTGGATAGCAATTTTAATACCTGCTACAGGCAGCTGGTCAAGATTTCTAAAAGCCATAGGATACTTCCTTTTCACTGTTGCTACTGGTGGCTGAAGGCCCTTGGTTATTTTAGCCATGGCTGCTTTGATGAAGGGCCACCACAGCCTGAAGAGCTTTGGAGCAGAAGACCTCCCCAAGAAATGGTAGTGACTTCTTGCAGCCAGCTCTGATAAAAATAGGATGTGGCCTGATCAGTTTTTGCATTTCTCTGTGCTGCCTGACACACCTGAGATGTGGGTCTCTCTCAAGATATTTCACCCCAAACCATCATGCATGAGTGCACATGAAGGCCCCAGAGCCAAGCAGAATTCCCACTTGGCTACACACCCTGCACCAGCAGACCTGGCTCCCAGAGGGAGCAACACAAACTCCTCTGCTCATTCCTCACAGCAATCTGTTGATTTCCATTTGGTGGAGGAGACAGGGGGAAGTGTGTATGTACAGCCCTTAGATGAAAATTACTTTAGCCCAATATTTTTCTAACACATAATCCAAACTATATTTTCAAGCCTCTGTATTTTCATGTCCTTGCTAACAAGAAGGTCTTCAGATGAGCAGTGGGAGTGCTTGGTAAAGGAATTTGCAGACCAAAGGTGCTCACCATCAATTTCCTGCTGCCTACGATTATTATCATTGCATTTTTGAGTCACTTTTAAAATAAACTGTGCAATGATGTAATGCACACAAAAGGGATAGGGTGGGAGTGCAGAGAAAGGAAAAGAAGCAGCATCTGGATTTTAACTGGTATCTTCTATAGAGCATCTTGATGTCTGTAATTAGTGTCATGTTATGAGAGCTTAAAAAAATAAAGGCGCCAGAGTTCCAAATAAAACATAAAATGGCTTTGATAGAATAAATGTTACTATCATTGTTTAAAAATGTTGTGACCTGTCTGCTATAGTTTCTGAGAAAGATATTTTCCAGTGCTGCTGCTCTTGCTCTGACTCTTTTTAAAATTCTATTATTACAGATAAGGACAGAGGAATATCCTCAAGACAGACTTGTTTTAAATCTCTGTAACACAATGCCAGCATTGTCTCTCCTCAAGCTGAACTTCTAAATTAAAATAGGAATGATCTTTAACAGAGCTCTGAAACACTCTGTTCTACAGACAGTTTATCCCCTTTATTAGAGAACTTTAATAATTCAAATGTTATGGCTTATTTTAGGCAGACCTATTTGTCAGGTGCTGGAATAATTTAGCAGTACTACACTGTTCAGAGCTGTTTTGATACCCAAATTCTGCAGCTTCTTTGAAACTCATGGGAATTTTACCTTCATCTTGGCTACATATTGGAGAAGAACAGACACAAACAAGTGGTCCTGGCAACCTTTTTCCTGACTTTCAGCATGCACAGAGGACGTACAACATGCAATCCCAGTTCAGTTTTGCAGACTGCATAAAGCAGCGTTTCCATTTCAGCCAGTTGGATCTTTGCCTGAGCAAGGCCTGTAGTTTTGGGATCTAAAAGCTCTACATAAACACACTTGCAAAAACACATATTCAACCCACCTTAGCAATAAGATTTCCCCAAAGCTTTTATTCTACCATGTGTGAAGCAGGATTTATTCACTGAAGTGTGTGCACATACCTCTGAATGCATCACAGTTTCAAATCACAGGGTTTTATTTTGACTTTTTTCTAGGCTTAAGGAACTGACCCACTTTATATCTGCAGCTTAGATGTAGAACTCTTCAGCAACAGTGACTTCCAGGCCTACAGATATACAAAGTCTTTGGTTTAAACTTAAATGTATCAATATGTAGAGGCACTCAGATTAGTAGGTAAACACAGTTTTTCCAGTTGCTATGTGAATTTGATGTGAGACCAGCTCTATATCCAAATATTGCTATACCTGAAGTACTTACGATATGGAGCTGATCTCTATGGTCTGATCCTAACCAATGAAACACAAGGAATGCCCTGAAGAGATTTTACTTACTGTTTTGAGAAGAAACAACATGGGTGACAGATTAGGAAGAAATGGATTCTAATCCTATTCTACCCCTTGTCTGGGGTGGAAGGGCCAATAAAGCTCTACTATACTTGGTTAGCCACTACATAAGATCATATAAAAAACACTTCTATAAAATATTCAACCTTACTTTCTATTGACAGACCTGGGACACTGAGACCTTAATTTGCTTGGTTGCTACTCCAAGTAGAATAATTATAAAAAGGGCAAGACAACTATTAATTATCTGGACATAGAATAAACACAGGTTATATATTGCAGAATGTTATGTTGTAATTTATAATCATATGTTACATATATTTATTAAAAAAATTGTTGGACATTTAGCTCCACCTATGTTAGTCTCAGACAACATCATTTATCTAAGTGAAAGAGAAGCAATCAGATTTTTTTCGTATCTGCTGGGCTTCTACATAACTAAACACTGCAAGCACAGTACAATTAAATTTTTAAGTGAGGACAAGAGCAAAAGTAGGCACGTTTTTATTACTGCACTCAGTGAAGACCACCTGCAATGCCTCTATTCACATGGAATTTTCTCTGTAACTGCACGGTAGAAAACCCAGTTTGTGTTTAGCATGTTTGGCTGAGATATAAGAAACCAGTTTTCAGCTCCTTGCTCTCTGTCAGATGTAGAAGTGACACACAGGATGCCCTAAGGGACAGATTTTTAAGGAGCCTGAGTTAACAGTTGATTTCTGATGATCTACCAAAGTCCTGCTTTGATACCCCCTGTTGCTCTTGAAAATCCTGTCTGACATCCCTCTGCATCCTTAGGCAGTCAACACATTTAAAAATTGACTCCACATTTCCCTGACCTCCCATACTGAAGATACGACTTTTCCCAATTTCAAAGTTATTTTGCCAAGGAAAATCTGATGAAGTTGTCCAACTGTTTCTACCATGGTAACAGGAGACTTAGAGAAAAGCTCCTCAAAACACCAACGTCTAGTGCACAAGCCCCAGCAAAAACCCCACAGAAAATAAAATGCTTCCAAGTTACTCCCTTTCTGCGTGATTAAGCTCATTATTAAAAGCCTAAATAGTTTTTCTTGTCCTAGGCCTGGAATGGAAAGACAGGCTTTCTGTTGTAGTACCAAAACCAGGGCAGTCCTGAGTGTGTGCACCTGCCCTTTGTGGCCAACTGTGATTGACTGGGAGGGGTTGTCCATGGCAGAGCAATAGATTAACTAGATAAAGCCCCCTAAATGGACTCTAACTCTTATGTTACTTTTTAAGTGAGTGTGTTTCTGTTTCTCTGAAGAACTTCATCCCTTCTCCATCTGCTGATACTCATGTCAGTTCCTGGGGGTCAGCAGGGCTCTCTGTCTCAGTTGTGATAAAAAACAATGGCAAAACGCTCCCAGCAGCAGAGGGCAGCAGCCCTCGAGCAACTTTCGAGCTTTCCAGCTGCCCAGGTGTGCTTCCACCCTGCTCCTCACCACCCTCTGGTGAACTGGGAGCACTCCTGATGGACTATCACTTGCTGCAGTTACACAAACATGTGATACGAAGCTCTGTGTGAGGAAAAGTTGATACTGGCAGCAGAAAGAAGCAACTGAGACACTGTCTCTAAGACATGAGAAACTTGGGACATAGTTGTTGCCTGCTTACAGATTTCCTGGGCATGCCTAGACTTTTCATTTCTTTTCTCCATGACTTAACTCTTCAGGGACCTTCTGATGAAAAAAACAATTAATATATGTGAGGTGCTGAAAGCACATGGTTATCATGTGTAAAGCTAAACATAGAGAAAGTAGGAAAAGGAGCCTGGTACTAACATACATGGTGTATAAGTCTCACAAAAGAGTAAGCATATACAGTTCTACTAAATCATTGTGGCCTTCAAATCTATTTAAATGAAATCTTGCACAGTCTGTTCAGCTGTTCTTCATAAATCGTAATTATAGTTAAAAAACGAACTTCATAATTTTTTCTGAGGTTTTGCTCTCCCATAGCCACATTCTTAGAACTGTTGCAGCCCAGAGGACTAAGGGATTCTCCCCTGAGTTAAAAATCCTATCCTTGCATCTGATGACTCCAGAAAGGGCTCACAGCTGGAGGAGGAGAATGCTGGGGAGAGGAAGAGAAAGAGGAAAGACATGGTGTTAGAGCTCCCACACCAAGAAACTTCTGTAATCACCTGTCCAGTCTCACAAAATGCCTGTAAGTAAATGGTAAATGAGGTGATTTGATGGGAAGTAAGGCACTTAAAAAAAAAAAAAAGTTTGAAGCAAGCTTCTCTCCTGTTTGAAAGCATCAGGTACATTTGCCAACTTCTTCCAACAATAAATACAATGTTTTGCCCGAAATGCTGTGATTGTTTCCTGGTAGCTCTGTTTGCACTCGTTTTTTTTTCTCCTAGTTACTACTCTTAATACTCCCAATACCCTCAGTTTATTCCCTAACCTGAGAGAGACACATGGAGTCCTATGTGAATCCCATCTTGCTGATGAGAGACTCAATAAATTGACTTAACAGCCTCTGGAAGACTTATTCCTCAGCCACACTTAACAGGTTGCCAACATCACTGTGTCTCTCCCTCTGCTGTGTTGATGGTGATCTTTTGAAGAAGATGAGAGTATATAGAATTTTCCCTTTGGGCAGCCTGAGATCTTCAGTTTTTCTTCTTTCAGCCCAGGCTGTATGTAAAGAGATAAGTTGGTCCTTGTCCTTAGGGGGAATCAATGCACCTTGCATGGTGCAGGACCTCTAACAAAAACTTTCCAATAAAGCAGAAATTACTACAAAATCACACCAGCAAAATACAACTCTTGGGTTTTCTCAAGACCATGTAAAAATCCTGGTGTGTGAATCTGGTTTTGTATGAAACCCAGTCCTAGTTTCATAACCATGATGTCACTTTTCCCACTGGATTTCAGCGGGTGTGTATGTCAGAACTAAATCTGTGTACACAGGAACTGAAGTACAGGCATCCTTTGGAAGACAACAGCCACTCATTTAAGAAGTCCACATTTGTTCCTTAGTAGCATGGCAGGGGCTCCCAGAAACCCTAATGTGGCCCCATTCTTCCAGGTGCTGTGTCCATGTCCAAGAGCAGTCACTGGTCCAAAGAATTTACAACCATGATGAAGCAGCTGTTCCTCTGCTTCATGTCACATTGCTCATATCAAATGATGTTCTGTTTATTGTTTATTGTTAACCTAACTGTCCTCCAGACTCACCAATGCCTTCCAAGAATGGTTTCCAAAATTGTAGGTCCTCAGTTCCTGCTTGTAGAAAGATGGGTCCTGGTGCAATTGCACCAAGTAAGGAGAGCTGCTCAGGTGTCCTACCTGCAGATAAAGGCTCAGAGCACCTGCCAGAGGGGCAGAGCACCTTAGGAAAATCTAATTACTTACTCCTTTGAGAATCTTACAATATTACCCTTTAAGAAGACATGACTCTCTGAGGAAGTAGCATTCATAAACTATACAAATAGTTGAAAATGAACCACCTCTGTCCCAAGCAGAGACATTGCAAACATGACAAATCCTGCAGGTTTGCCTTCTTCTGCCATTTTCACAGGTCTTAATGTGCCTCCATGAACTCCTTTAGCTGCAGCTCTCCCTTGTCCTTCCTTTCAGGAATGTCTCAGTTGACAGGTCTTAGAGTTGTTTCTCTCCATAAGACTAATTTTTTGCTCTGTTTCTACTGTTCCCCATGTCCTTTGACCCCCAAACATAACTCCATAACATGAAGTACTCAGTCCACAAGCCCTCCTGTCTTTATGACTCTCTGTAAGGAGACACATGCTAGTCACCCTAGTGGTCTCCCAGTTCTCAGTCCTATGCAGCTCTTGCCATAGACCTCCCACTAAGCAAATTTACTCTTTATGTATTCACCCCCAAATACCACCAAATAGTCTTAATTTGGTCCATCTGGGAAGCAAATGTTCAGTTTCAGGGGCTTTGGACCCACATTAAAGACGCAAGTTCTCCATGACAGAAACTGTTACAAACCAGTTCCTTCATCTTTACAGGAAGAAAAATGATGAAAAGAAGAGCTGCCCTTTTTGCTGACAGTCAGGCATTATCTGGATAAATATATCCCACTGATATCAAATAGGATCAATATAGAGGAGTGAAAGGAGTTGGCAGCACTTTCTCTCTGATGTGCACAGGCTGTCTTACTCAATAACAGTTCTCCTGGTTAGTGGACTAACAATGGAAAACAAGAGCAAATCACAAAGGGATATCCATCTTGGAGGTTTTTTTGTAAGGATCTACCAGACTCTCCCAGTCTGTCTCAAATAATAGGTATTATTAAGGAGAAATATACCTATGCCTCCTGAGACATTATATGCTCTTCAGACTTCATATATTGCTAGAAAGGATTCGGCAGGACTGAACAAAGATGACAAGTTGGTACACAAGATCAGGAACACAAGGCCATAGAGCAACACCACTGATACTTCTTCAGCTACCAACTAGAAATACTGAACTGTACATTTTTCTTCTTCTGAGATATTCAGACTCATATTGCAAACTGCTGCAAGGTTCCAGACCTTGGTGCACACAGGTGTAAAGCAATAGAAAGACATACAAAGCTTTTTCCTCCTTACACTCTTGTGCTTTGTTTCTGTCAGGAGGGACCAGCGTGGAATAGCTAGAAGAGAAGCCATCCTGACCTAGACCATTCTTGATAGATGGATGGGAACAGAGACTGAGAGATTGGGTAGGGGCAGTCATCAGTCCTCAAACTCACTTTCTTTTGTCCACAGTTGACTTTACAAAAGCAGGAAGAGCGTGAGCTGAAGACACTAGCAGGAAACGTCATTTAAGAAATCTCTAGATTTCCGCATATATTGGTAGCTTAGGAATTTATTTTTTTTTAACTCTTGCAATATTATCATTTCCTTAAAGCAGAGGCCTTGACTATCTTTAGGAAAGTCTCTCCCAGTGGGATTCACAACTCCAGTGCACGTGCTCCCAGTTTCCTACATCTAGGGAACTTCTTCATGAAGAGAGACAGGCTGGATGAGAGCATGATTCATTTGGCCAGCTTCATTGTCTTTCTCAGAAAGATTTAAGTCCTGTTCTGAAAGTGCCTTTTTTTCTCTTTATGTTAGTATTATGAAGTCAAGACAACCTGTTCAGGGGTAGATACTGAACACTAGCACAAGTGTACCCTACCCTGACTTTCTGAGCTAGTTTTCAAGACTAGCAGGGTTGCATGGATTTCCTACACATTTTCTGGAGTGAGGAGTTATCAGGAATGAGCATCTGGTTTTCCTGACCGCCAATGCATGTTATAAAGCATCTCTATTTGCTTTGGCTTCCCTTGAAAATAAGAAGGAATGTGTCAGTTTTTGTGGGGCAGAAAGAATTTTTTTCAAAGTCAGCATTGGATCCATGTAGATATTTTAACTAAAAAATGTGCTTTGAAATGTCTACAGGTCCTGATTGGGGGTTCGGTGAGTGATCCATATATTACAGTTGTAAAATTCATAGCTTGATCTTGATGAGTTGTCCTATAGAGTAAAATCCTGATATTCTACCTATTTTTATCAGCAGAAGGGCCAACAGTATGTATGGCTAAGAGTCATTCACTGTGAGTTAGAGCTGTGAAATCACCTCACAGAGAAGTATGGGAGAAGCCTCTTGCTAGTCTACAGAACTTTACTCAGAACAGGTAGGAAAGAGGCAAGGGGAGAAACACCTAAGCCCACCCGCAATCACATTTCCTTGTCCAAGAACATCAGATTTTTGGAATATAGGCTGAAAAATAAAAACATCCTATAAGGAGACTGGGGCAGCCAAGTATGTGAAAACTCCTATGATCTTCTCAAGTCTTGTTGGGATTGGCAGAGCGGTTTCCGAAGCACATGGAGGTGGTCAGACACTTGAAAAGGACTAAAGTGTCAAGTGCCAGATGGAAAAAAAAATCAGTTAAATGTTATCACAGTATTGCTTCTTGGTGAGGTAAATTTCCATGTACTTGTGAGTTACTGTATGGCAACTCCATGTACTGGTTCAGGCTATAACAGCTTGTCTTTATTCAGTGTATTCATGATCTTAGCCAAACACTGCCTGCTTCAGGATTTTGTGCCTTTCAATGGGAATTCATTCCATGCAGCAAAGCCTATTAATATATGGGCTCAGCATCATTTAAATCAGCACATTGTGGCATCTTATTCCAGAGAATAATTGTGTAGCAGATAAGATCTTTCCTGTGCCTGCATCGCTATGATTTTTTTACCTGTCTAGAGGATTCCAGATAAATATGTAGAAGGAAGGCTCTCTACAGAATTTGTGGCTTTTTAAAAATAACCACAGGTTCCCTGAAACTGATGTTGCCTTATATGAGCTGAGCTCAGCAGTGCAATGCTCAGTACAGATGTGGTAGTACAGGATTAAACTCATTAATGGGGTAGCAAATTCCTCTTCACCGTAGAGTCTCCATGCCCTGCACATCAAAGGTCTCTGTAGCTCTGGGTCAACACTGGCACCACCAGGAAGTTGTGCTCTAAAAGCCTGAGTCCCAGTACAGGTACTACAGAAATATCTCTGTGACTTGATTTTATAGTGCTTTTTATTCTGAATGATCTACTTTACTGAGGCAAGGTTTCATTCAGGGAAGTCCTGTGGTCAGTGCATATGAGGAAAATAGCCTTTAATGACTACAGTTTATAGTTAATGGACCTATGACTGTTCGTGAGGTTGTCTAATAAGCTTGCAGCAGTTTTGGTGTTGGTGTTCACAAGCTGTTCCCTCATTTTACTGCAGTCTATATTAGTTTGCAGTTCTATTGGCAAGAGCACTGTTCAGGATACAGTTTTGGAATTATAATTAAAGTGCTAAGAATTAGCTTATGAAGATACAACTACAATAAGTAAAAAATCAAGAACTTCAAGAAGCTGTGAGAGTTAGTGGCTTCAATGCATATATAAATATATGTAGTGTTCTACAGTTTCACACTCT
Organism: Calypte anna; assembly: GCF_003957555.1. NCBI lineage: Eukaryota > Metazoa > Chordata > Aves > Apodiformes > Trochilidae > Calypte > Calypte anna. The sequence continues at coordinate 26,462,518 of NC_044246.1, forward strand.
TGAGATCTGTGCTAACATTTTTCATGCTATTCTTCTGGAGGGTGATGCCACCTTAGTGGAAAGATTGTGAGCAATATAGTTCATCAGGTTTTGAACATATACAGAAACTGTAAAAATTCAACAGTGACCTAATAGCATTCAAGTCACTTCATGCACTTTACAGCATTAAGTTTTAAGGTCTCGTTTCTCTGGTTCAGAGAGGAGCTTAAGAGCACAGCATACTTCTCAAGATACTTGTGCTGTCAGGATGATGCATAAACTGATCCTGCTCATAGAAGATAAAACTGGCTCCATGGATCACAGTAAAATTCACAGGCTTAAATGCCATTCTGGTATTCAGAGGCACTGCTGCTGGAGATCCAACCTTTCGATGGAAACTGGTGTTTGCTATATTCAAAAGGGAAAGCCTGTTCTGCCTAGGGCTTAAAACATCTGGCTTGTTGTTGTAAACCTTAAAATTCCAGAGCGTAAAAGCCATTTTCAGGTACTCAATCACAAATCAGATTTGAGGTTATCAGTGTGTACATGTAAGGTTTAGGATTCCTTTTAATCTGTGTAAACAGTGTGCTCAAGAGCTGCATGTATTTATGTAGAGATCAAAGAAGTGGCAATGTCCATGGAGAATAAGCAGCAAGAAAAATCATAGGGATAGTAAATGATCAGTTGTGAAGAAGAAAACTTAAAAAACTTGATTCTAGATATGGCAAAGGGGTTACATTCAGATGTGGCTCTGACATGTGTGCACTGGGCTGGCATGTCACCCACTGCTTGTAGCTCCTTATTACCAAGAAACACTGCATTAGGTCCAGGGAAGACAAAGGATCTCAGGCTCCAACCTTCTCCTGCCAGCAGCTCCCTGTCTTTTCACCAGCTGCTGCCTGCACCTGCAGGGTACCATGCGGTGACATGATGTGCTCCCCCATGCCAGCCTCCTTTGCAGCATCAACTTTAGCCTACTGACTGGTGAGCATGACCAGCCTTGTAGTCTCTTTCAAGACCTTCCACTTTTGCTGCTGTTCTGTCTTCTGTGCTGCCTCACACTTGAATTTGCCCAAATGTTTGTTGAAGTCAGTGAGTCAGAGTCAGTCAGTGTGGCCCTTGACTCCCTTCCCTGGTGGTTTTGGGCTAGCTCTGTTGTGGCCTGAGCATTTCCAACAAGACATCCAGAAACCTCCACATTCACAGAGATCAACAGGCTCCTCAGCTGCTTGCCTGATGGAACAAGAGTGGGAAACCAAGGCAGTCACACCTGGCTTAGCTCTGTATGGTGTATGGAGCAAGGATCAGGTCTGGCGACACCAGCCTTGCCCATCTTCACTCAGGCTGTCTACTTGTCAGCTCCAAGGGAAGTGTCAAGGTGAGGGAATAAACAATCTGACTGTGGAACAAGAAGACTTGGTTACTGACTGAGGCTGTCCTTACACTGAGCCTCTTCTTGCACCTACTAGAGTCAATGGAGAAAGACTTTGCTTGCTTTTTCATAGTCATTTGTGTCCCTCCTCCATGCTGTGCTGGCTGCTAGAAGATGTTCTTCTTCGGAACAGGTCTCAGAAAGTTGAGGGTGGCAGGACAGTGTGATGAAAAGCAGCTGAAAGTTACTTCTTAATGAGAAAATGAAGTGGTTTACATTGTGGTGTGATTTTTTTTTTTTTTTTTCCCTCCAATTCAGCAACAAAAGGGGAAACAAAAAGAGGAACATCTGTTCATTTGTTGTAACTGGAGTCTGTGAAGCAAGGTGTTCTCAAGAAAGCAACCAAACATTCATTTCAAAGAACACAGACATTTTGGCATCCAAATATTGTAGCATGTCCAGAATATAATTAGCTCCTGAAGTGGCTTGAACTTGTAAATACGTCTTTACATCATAAACTAATCCAGTAGCTAGCTGAGTTTTAAGGCTGACTCTTGGAAAAACAAGGCTCAGAAGGAGAGCTTAAGCCACAGTAGACATACTTGAGGATGCAAGAGAATTATTTTCATGCATATAGTTCATCTAGTTACATATTTTACTGTAACTTTTTCAAAAACCTTGTGCCTTAGGCAGTGGGATTACTATTAGAACAATGTAGGTAATTGTGGATGGTTTTAGCTGCTTAGCTGCCAGGATATATGTCATTCACAATTTAGTTTTTACTTTTCACTAGGCAAATGAGGAACAGTAGCTACTGTCTGTAGAGAGACAAGATAAACCAGGTGCCTCGAATTGCCAGTGAGTGGGTGTGAGTCCACCTGTGCCTGATTAGGACAGGCCCCTACTGGGCATGAGCAAGATCAGGGGACCAATAAAGGTGGGACACACACACCTACAGAGGGAAGCTCAGCTCATTCTGGTGTGAGGTGTGAAGAGGTCAGCAGCTCGTCGAGCCTCTGGAGCAAGAAAGGCTCCTCCCTCTACACTTCTACCCTGGAAGCGCTGTGTGGTGGCTGGAGTCCTGGAAGAGACCAGCCGCTCATCGAGCTTCAGGAGCAAGAATGGCTCCTCCTGCTACAACTGTCAGAGGACTTTAGATGTGTCATTGAAATTACAGCTGACAACAGGCCCACAAGTGAGGCTGAAGAACACGTTCTCTGTTGGGTAAGTAAGATAGAAAGAGGGGGAATGTTTTCCTACAAAAGAGGTTAGTGGTAAAAATTGAATGAAGAACCCAAAAGACACAAAGAATATTCCTGCTTATTTCTTCTGACTTCTCAAATACACTGTCTAGGCATAGGAGAACCAATTCAGATCAAATGAGCTGATCCAGACCATTGCTCCAAGCCTAAGCAAAGTCTGTGCTTTCTAGTGCTTTCAAACTATAAAGTACACTCTAAGTGCTAAGTATTATTACTACTTTGAATCAAACAAAACCCAAACCTGCTCCAGAGGTTCAAAAATATTTGCTTAACTTTTATGTATTTATTTTAAACTCTGGCTTGACTCTCTGCTTCCTGTTGTCTCTGGGGACTGAAAGTGCAGATACTCCAGTGCCACAAGGTGGCTGTGCTAGCAGTATTTCTGACTTGGCTGGAGACAAGGAACTCTGAAAATCCCTCAAGAAAGTCTTCTGTGGGACTCTCCACAGACAACTTAATCCACCTGAAAAGCAGTGGGTGAGGTGCTGGCTGCAGGAGAGGCCCCTGCTGAAGCCAGAGTGTCCTGCTGAGGGGCAGCCAGGATGGTATTATACTTTCCCAGCAGGAGATGACATTTTGGAGGTAGCTCTTTCCAGAATAGGGGGATGAACCTAGATGACTTAGGGACACGGCTACCTTCCTTGACTTAGGGGTTTTAAGACTCTCATGCAGGCTGTGATCAGCGACTTTCAGGCAGTCAGCATAACATCTCGGTGGGAAGAGTATCATCTGCAAGAGGCAACCTCTCCTGCAATTAGTCAAATCATCACCAAGTCTGTTTTCCTCATTCTGTAGCAGTTGGTTCGGCTCACCTCTGAGGTTTGCATTGCCATTTGAAGCCGGATTGAGTCTATTAACCTTTTAACTTCTTCTGGCCCTACCTGGCAGGACTGCACACTACATTGATTTCAGTGGAATGCCAGTAAAATGTTGGCAAAGGAACAGATGCTGTTGGGACCCAACAGAGAAGTGGTTAGCCGCATGTATGTTGTTCAGCACAGCAGCCTGAAAGCTCATATTGTGAGAAGCACTTTTCACCATGTGTAAAGTTTGACACATATTTCAAAGGAAGGCTTTTAATTAAAGTTGGCAGGTCTGCTCCCACGGTGGAAAATTGACTTAATTTTTGACCCCATCAGCAGAAGAGTCTGTAAATCAGGCTGCTGTTGCAGTATTAGTTCAGATAAAGAGCTGCAACTTTATTGCCTGCACAAGACTCCTACCTGTGCTGAGTGTGACGCAACAAAATGGTTGCTGGGCTACAGACTGCAAGGTAAGTGGCTTGAAACAAGAGAGCTTATGCTTGAATTTCCTCATTTGCAGAACTGGAGAAACAGTATGTCCATCTTTATGGAGTGCTGATGGACCCATGGGTGAAAACCCCTCCTCTAGATGTTATTAATTACAATGTATTCTGATGAGAGGGACCACAGCTGTAAAGCAGGGTCCAGGTTTGCATTTAGATTGTCTCTGAGTACAGATGTATTTCAGCTCCAGGTTTTAGTTCAGCCCGGTAATGTTGCAGCCAGGATTAAAACAAGAGTCTAAGTTACCCAAAAGGTGGCAAGTTCGGAGAAGAAGAATTCGATGCAGGATGTTGTTGCTGTGGGACAAGGGACAACCACTTTGCAACACAGAAACCCTCCAGATGAAGTTAGGTCTGTATCAAGCCTAGCAGTAATTGCCTTGTTGGCAGAAAAATGTGTTTTCACTCAGCTTGGCACCTCTCTGTACTTCACATTTAGAGTTCAGCAAAACACAGTAAGAAGTAGAGTTCTCTTGAATAGCACCACGCTAATGAAAACTCAGGCACTTTTTTTTTTTAGACAAAAAGGGAAACCCATATTTTAGATTATTTCACTAAAGTAAGCTGAAATTCATCTATTGGAAATTCAGCTTTTTTTTTTTTATTTTTGTTTCTACATCTGTCTTTTTCAAAGCACCACCTTTTTCTCTAATAAAATTAGAAGAATGAATGCTGACAAACTGAACTCATGAAGCAAGAAAACATTCCACGGGAGGGAAAAAATAAGGTGGAATAGCTTTTGAGAAAACCTTCGGTGCCAGCATCTTGGGAAGTAAACATTTTTTTAAGGTCTCCAGCTCAGCAAGCCAGAAAGTTAAGGGATTTTAGACAAGTCATCCACAGACTGACAGCTTGCTAAAACTAGCTTATGGTGTGCAAGGGCTCTACAAGCCCAGCCAACATTGGAGCCTGCACCAAGGAGTACTCAAGGAGTTTTAACCTGCACTCAAGCCAGTACTCAAGTAACTTTAACCTTGAGTCTATGATCACGCTCAGTGTTTTGTGGAAAACCAGGGGTAAGGACTGATACTGCCTGCCACTGAAGTTGATACCCAGCTAGTCCAGCCCTTTCCTGATCACTATGTGCTGCAGTGAATTATCGTGGCAGTGTAGGTACTCCTGGCCCAGGGATGTGCTGAATTTGGAGTCCTAATATGCTGTTGCCTGCAGAGCTGTGATTGATACTTTATTGCTATGAGCATTGATTTCCAATTGAGGATGAAGTACTGGGCAGAGTTGCTTTCTCCACCTTTCTTCCTTCTGTTTTTCAAACCTGTTTGTCAGTCTGACTCCAGAGATAAGGACAGTCAAGGAGTATTGTCCATCTGTGCTCTAGCTTGGCTTCTAATTCATACACAGCAGGGAGAAGCAGGCACCGGACCCCTTCTCTTACCCTTCCACATATTGTTTTTTGAAGAGAAGAGGAGGGATGTAATGTGGTAAATGCAGGGAGACAGAGCAGGCTGACAGACAAGGGGAAGAAAAATCCCTCCCAGTGGTCATCACAGTTGGCAGATATGGTTTCATTATCACCTCAGGAAGGAAGCAGCAATGAGCAAGACAAGCTGCCCAGCTGTAACACCTAGACACCATAGTCATTTTCATCAGCATTTAGATGACAAAGTGAACTCTCAAGCCACTGTTCCTTCAGACCAAGAGACTAGCTTTGCAAGAAGCCTGCTGGATGATTTTGCACTCTACGGTGGTGTATGTGTCCTTCTGTGTGCTGAACTATATGTATATATTTATATTCCTCAAAGATTTCTATAGATAACTCCCTGTCAATGTTCCTCTTGAAACGATGAGTTTGCACAAGCAGCACCTTATCTCACAACTGTGCAGAGCAGGGTGGGTGCCTTGCACACGTTTCCTGCAGCCAGGCTCTCAGAGCAAGATGGGTTACAGCACATATTTACTCTGAGGCTGTTTTATTTCTTCTCTTTTGGCTTTTCTCAGAACCACCATACCAGTAGGCACTACCTGGTCCTGATGGACTTCAGAAAGTGTCAGGAAGGAGTTGGATAGGCAGTGTGGTTTGTTTGTTAAGGGTAAAGAAGTGCCTATACCTCCAAATAGTTTCCAAATCTGTAGCCTGTGGAGATCTTTGAGCACATGACATAATTTGGTTTGCATCTTTATTTTGTAGCAGAGGTGCAGGCACAGAAATGTCAGAATGGTAGGTTTGTGTGCCAGATGTGGATCCTGGATCCCTTGCCCAGGATGGTGGGGCTCTAAGCTGCCAACAGGCACCACTGGCAGCCTGTTGGGACATAATCCTTCTTTTTTGATGCTTGAGACATTTTTCAATGACTAGGCCCAGACAAATTTTCTAGCAGAAACTAGAGTGCATTCCTACTTACTGCTTTCCTGAATACTATATACAGAAGCTGGAGGACACCATCATATTGCTTGTGATAGGTGCTGCACAGTACATGAGAAGAGTGTGAACTTAATTTTCTTAATAAAATGTGGGTCCATGTGAGAAAGAAAAATCTTTTCAGTTAGGAGAGTCCAGATCTGCCTGGTCCAGCTTTATTACCAAAATAAACACTTTCACTGAGTTGATTCCATGGTTTCCAAATGTGCTAATACTCAAACAAATGTTCTAAACCAAATCTACAATTTATACAATGCTGAAGCCTTTTTGCAACAGATGACAGCCAAAAAAATCCTCATTGAAAGGTTTCAGTAAATGTTCCAGCAAAGCAAGAAATAAAGGTCAGTGTGAACGACACTTTTAAATCACTGCATCAACTATTACTGTGGGGAATAACACCCTAGATAAGGTATGTGTACTGAAAATAAACCAGAGCTTCTCAGATAGCTGTACAGCATGTAAATGATTTAGGAGAGAAACTGCACTTAATAACTTGTTTATTGTAACAAATCCAGTATGACTTCATGCTAAAAAGTTGGGTGGGTGTAATTCTCCTCTAGCTGAATACTCTGAAGTTTATATGAGAAGCTGAGTTTTTTTGATTTGAGCTTTCATCATTTCACAACCAATTGTATCTATGCACTGACACCACAAGGACAATAACAATGATTTAACATGATAGGAATATATTCAAAGCATGATCATAATTTCCATTTTAAACTCTGTTTATTTAGAAATAATATTTCAACCAGTTAAAACTGCATCAAGCACAAGCTTGGCATTTGTGGTCAGTTGGATGCCTGGATGTAATTACTTTGTTTTATAAAAAGAAAAAAAAAGAAAAGAAAAAAGTTACTTGATTTTTTTCCCCATTATTTTCAAAAGCATTTTTTTCTTTGTTGTTGTTGTTGCTGCTATTGTCCAGATGAAAGAAGTTTAATCTTAAACAACATGGTTTTGCAACCACTTTGTCCATAAAAACACCAAATTGCTCTTGGCATTAAAAACAGATGAGCAATTTAGGCCTGCACAAAACTGATTCTGTGGCTTAGAGATCAATGGGACCTTTGTTATCCATGCTGCTGGATGTGTGAGCAGCCCTGTGCTGTGGAAGATGCAGGATCTGAGCTTCCAGTACACATCCCAATCCGCACATTGCTCCCGGGGGATGGAGCTGGAAGCACCATTCACAAAACTGCCAGCTGGAGTGGAGGGGGAACTCATCAGAGCTGGGTAATGATTTTGCTTCCACACCCCTAAATTCAAGTGCAGCAGATTGAGGCATGGAAAGAATTCCAGCTGCTCTTCCTGGTCCTGTTGAAGAAAATATAATCCCAAACTCAGGAATAAAGCTTGGAGGTGGCTTGGCTATGGGGTCCAACTCATGGCATTACTCAAAATTCTAATTGGGAATCAGAATTTGTTATTTTTTTCCTTTAAATTTCAGAACTGGCCTAACCTTTTGAGCATATATCTATGATACCTTCCCAGACAGAAAGAAGAACAAAACCTCCCATCAAAATGAAACCAATACAGAACATGCATCCATATTTTCAAAGGTTAAAAAGCCCACAGTGGTCATATAAATGGCCTAGCTCAAACATTATAAACCCCAGTAAAGGCTGCTCTCACAGCAAATCCAAATGCATTCAGAGAAATTAAGAACAACAAAACCACCCAGGCACCATTAATCCTGAAATCAAATCAGACTGCTATTTCAGAGTTTCTGATCTTAAATGAGAATGAATTAATTTTAAAAGTTTCATTGTTTTCTAACTTGCCCTGTCTTTTTCCCCTTTGGTGTGTCTGGACTTTAGGGAAGAATCAAGGCCCTCCAGGTGCCTTAAAATATTTAATACACCTGAAATATAACTTTAATTTTGATTTACCAGAGTTTAAAAAGTCAGTTTGGAAATGACTGCAACAATTGTGTAAGGAAATATACAAACTTCAGGCTCAGATGACCCATTTTTATGCTTAATTTGTGATTTAACGGCAGCATACTCAAGTGCTTCTGCTTCTAAATTCAACTGAATTATTTTCTTTTCATAGGGTTGCTTAATACATAGCAAAACACCAAGTGGATAGCTTGCCTCATTGATTTTAATCCCAAGAAGAATTTGCTGGTTCTGTGTTTTCCTAGTCGTGCAAAACCAATTTGCATGGAAGATAGATCTGACATACATGGGCTTTTGATGCTTCAGAAAAAGTGAAAATCATATTTTGGGAGAGCCTTTCTTTAGGAGCTTTGAAAAGTCAGTGGTGACCTTTGCAGTGGTGAAAATGTTTGTGAAAGCAGGCAAGCTCCTCAAATGCCTTTGTGGTCACAGGAGTGAGGTTTTCAGGAAGAACTAACCCAGCCCCTTTCTCTCACAATTGGTAGGTGAGACCTGCTGGATGAGCTGGGCATGGGCATGGGGGGAGAGGGAAGAACCATGGTTCTGTCCCCCCTCAGTCCCTCTTTGACCATACTTGTCACAGATGCAGCCAGGAGGGTCCTGAGGCATCGGAAAGACCATTTCCTTCTCTCACAAGAGACCAGCCCACTGCAGTGCTCTGAAATTTGGGATTAGGGATGAAACACTGACAAAAATTGCTGAAAATTTTACAGGCCTTCCAAGGCCAAATTTTCATAGGAAAAGAACAAATTTGTTCATCATCATGACATTGTGTAATATTGTGTAACAGTCTTTGGAAATCTTCCTCGTCTCAGCCCTAGATGATGTGGTTGCTGATGTGCTTGGTGATAATCACATCTTTCTGTGGACAGCTCTGGCAACAGCTACACTGCCACCTCTTCTCACCAGCACATCAGGCCCCACCCTGCTGATTTCTGTGGACCTATTTCTTCCATCACCTCTCTTTCCCTTCTTTCTTCATTGGACTGAAACATGGCCATGACTGTGCTCTGCACCACCAACAAATCTATGTCTTTTCTGGTTCCAAATGGCAGCAGTTGCCTCCTCAATTTCTACCTACTCATCTTTGGCTCAGTAAGGACCTCAGGAAAACACCAAAGCCCAGTGTAAGCAGCCTTCCTTGGGTACCAGCACACTTAGTCCCTTGGTCACCATGCTGGCATCACCCCTCACCACCTGCTTGACTTGAGTGGGAGCCCCAGGCTTGGTCTTTCACATTCCATCCCCAATCCAAGGATGTGCCTGTGCACACTCAGGATGTCAGCATGATCCTCTCCATCAGCTTTGAGGACAAGCCCACCCAGTGAAGTGAAGCTTTTGCTTGCAGAACTTGGCTTCTTGTCCACCAGCAGAGCTGACAGCACCACTTTGGATTTCCAGGGGGTAGTGCTTTTCAACAACTCTTCCTTACGTTGTAATGTTTTTAATTTCATTTAAGACTTAGGAAATGACACTTGTGTGCTAGATGGTGGACAGAAGCAGAAAAGATGGGCAGAACTTCACAACCTTTGTACTTCTTTCAGATTTGCAAGTTGATGAAAAACCCATAGGAGATTTTCCAGTATTGTTTTCATACTTTATGTAGCTGGAAAAGCAAAATTCTCCTGAATGAGCAAGATGAGGAAAATACTTAGCTCTGATGATGCTGGGAAAGCTCTGGGGTTATTTTTGTCCACACATATGATTTCTGGCCAGAAAAAAACCCTAAAAAATTGCTTTAAGTGTTCTGAGTATGTGAGCTTCTTATCGTCTATTAGAAAATATAAGTACTGGCAGGAGAGAGCAGGCTTTCTTCATTAGGTGCCAGAACATTTAACTTAGGTTCCTCAATACTGGAAAAAGTAGTCAGAAGAAAAACAAGAAAAGTCATTATCTGCTTTTTCCCCTTTTAATAACCTTTTCAGTAGCACAATGCATTCAAAGCTAGGCACATTCCCTTCAGTGCAATATGGTCTCAAGACATGATTTAGATGGAAAATTTAAGTAAGATTAATGCAATTTATTATCCACCAGGATATCCCTACAAACCACACTGCTTGGCTGAATTTTTGATTCTCAATCTAATATTTCAGATGAGATTTCCAGACGGGTGTCTTATTCCTCTATTAGTTTAGTGAGGGTGATATAGAGTTTGTAAAACAGGAGAGGTTAAGCTAGTTTTAACACTTGATTAATCATTTAAATTACTTTGTTACTGTTTGAATCCATTGACTTTTGTTTACCAAGCAACTCCCTGAAACCAAAAGCCAACAAAAATTGCAGGCAGGTTTCCAAGTTGTTAATTTATTCAACGAGTTCTTCAAAGGAGTTCTAAAAAGGGAAAAAAGGAGCAAATTTATAGTTGCATTGAAAGGGTAGAGCAATTCTTGTTCATTGCTTGCTAAAAATGTCTGGTTTTTATGACTCAGAAAAGAAAGCCAATATTCAAATATGCTGGCTAGCTCCTGGAGGCATATATTTTTTAAGCAAATCAAACAAGTACTTAACAGAGCCTGACTGAGTGTTCATGCAAATACTGATTGAAATAAAATAAACTCGTGTGACAAGCCACACTTTTCTCTGCTCTTTATGTGCAACTGTGACTTCATCTGAAGTATGATTCTGTTCCCCTGAAGGAAAATGTGAGTACTTTCAGTAGGAGCAGGATCAGGCCTGTAGGAAGTCAAGTCAAGAGCACAAGGACAAAGCTTTTTCAAAAGCAAGTATGAATGGGTGATTAAAAAGCCCCCTTCAGTCACAGAATGTACATGTGTACAGTTTGCAATTGTCCACTGGGGAAAGGGAAAAAAAAAAATCTCAAGCCCTAAATCATGAGAAAAAGCTAGCTTTCCATTCTGCATATTACAAAGTCTGAGTTTGGTAAATTGATTACAATTTCTTTGCAGAGACCTATCAGGAATAAACCACTAAGTCTTAGACATAAATTTGAATTCCAGAGTCTCCAGCTAACCCAGCTCATAAATGAATTCCTAAATGCTGACTGTGCCAGAAGACACAGCACTGCAAAACCACTTGGCAGAAGCCATTAGTTTCAATGAGATGAACTGCTCTATTTAGCTCTCATTCAAAACTTTACAGAAATGCCAGATTTCCATAAACACAGGTTTCCTTGAATTTCCAGGGCTTTGATTAACTGGTAGATGAGGGTGTCTTACAAATATAGATTTGTATGCAGAGTTCAGCTCAGAAAGCATGAGAGACTGGAAATGGACTATAGGCTTTTCTTTCTTACTTACTTTTTCTCTTCCTGACCCAACAGAAAGCAGGAAAACTCCTTTAGAATATTTTGGAACTGAGGCTTTAATAATTAATAATTATTCTGTGGTTTAACACTGTTGTAGATCATTTTCCTGTCACTTATATCATTGTGTGTTAAGCTTTTTATGACAGATAAATGTCCTTCAGTTTTTATTGTATGGTTTTAAAGACCTGAAGCAATGAAAGACTAAAAGGAATAGAAAAAAAATCACCCTCTCAATTTTTTTGTCTTAAAAAAATAATCAGTTTGTGGAATTTGTTAAAGGCAAAGGCTACCTCTATTGTCAAGGGAAAACATTTTAATTTTACTATTTCTTCTTCTACTTACCTGCACTTTTCATGACCCACCCACCCATCAGAGAATCATGTTGACCCCAGCAATGTTTTTACATACAACTGAATATATTTCTTACCATCATGCTGGTTAGATTAGGAAGAGTCTGGGTGTTTGTGTTTTTTTGAGGGTTTTTTTGGTCTTTTTTGTTTGGTTGGTTGGTTAGTTGTTTTTTTTGTTTGTTTTTGTTGTTGTTGGTTTTGTTTTGTTTTGTTTTGTGATTTGTATTTTAGGTTTTGGGGCACATTATGGACCAAAGCCTTTAACAGCCAGGATGTAGCAGCACTACAAATTAGAAGATCAAGTCTCTCCTCTCCTGTCTTCTCCTTCTCCTTTTTGCCTCCTCCATCTAATATTCCTAAAAAACACATAACCTTTATACTACTATGGTGATCATCATAAATCTATGAATTAATGCCATTGCTACTGAGAGTGCAAGAACTGCTCTGATAATAACATACAACTATAGTTTATTAACCTTAAACCCTCTTAAATCAGTCATAGAACCATAGCAGCCAAGAAGACTCTTGTGGTCAAATGCCATGAACTCTCGCTTGCCTTTAATACTAGGAATATCTTCCCTCTTCACCAGGTTTTATACAGTATCTCTGTTCCTAACCAGAGTTTTTCTAATTAAAATTATAGTTTATGTGCATGTTTTTTTGTTTAGGCTCTGAGAGTCTGATTCAGCATTTTTTTTCTGTGCTGATTTAAAAAAAGGACACTGGCTGTGTGGGTGCTGAGCCACAGAGCCTGTGTGTGGCCCCGCGGCTTGGCGTCCACACAGCTCAGTCCTGCTACAGCTGGCAAAAACTGCCAGGATTTCATAGCTGCAAAGCACCATGTTAGGCCTTTGGCATTACCCCACCCTTCCTGAACACTGCCTTTGAATAAGCCCATATCCTTTGGCCATCTATGGCTTTCAGGCTTTCCAGTGTATTCTGTTTGGCCAATGAATGAAAAAGGATCCTGAAGCCCGTACGTGCAGAAACAAATATTGTCTGGCTTTTCTTTGAGAATTGTCCTTGTTTACCATTGGCTTTTCTTGCTACCAAAGAGCTGAGTTTGAGTATAAGTGACTGATGGGCATTGTTGTGTCGACGGAGGTGAATCCAGACAGTGAGGAAAAGAATGCCTCTGGAAAATGTTACTGAAGCAAGCACAGCAAAATCAATGCAAATCTGAAGGGAAAACTGAAGAGCATTAAATAAGCAAACTATGCAGAAGATGTTAAGATGTTGAAGACATAAAGGGAGGAGAGTCCATCCCCCAGATTTTGCTAACAATGAATGATAGTGCTGAAAATGAGAGCTGTAATGTGAGGATATCAGGAACTCCAGAAATGAGACAAGCAGTTTGATCCCAAATAGGGTGGAAATGTAATGTTTATAGAGCACTTAGAGTCATGGCACACACTGGGATAAAAAATCAGTGTCTCAAATATTCAGACTTCAGGCTGTGATAACATTATATTGAGTATAAACTTCAGTTTGACTCCTTAAAATATATGGAACCATTTACCAAAGAATAACTGATGAAATAGGAAAAAAAAAAGCCTAAAACTCAAACCCCAAAGATAATTTACTACTGTTGTATTATTTCTCCTTACAGAAAAATGTAACAGGAAGAAACCACTGAAACATAGTTTAGGTCTGAAGAACCGTGTTTTTTGAGTATCTGTAAATCTATGAACACCCTGCTGCTTTGAGTGGTTTCTGTGAGCCCTAAAGCCCCAGCTTTGATGAAAGGCCACACACAGATCATCGACCATATAGAAGAAACCTTGATCTCTCACTTAGCATGGCACAGAGGCCATCTCTTCATTTTGGACTCAGTGTATGAAATCCAGCAGTAAACCTTGCCATTCATAAGAGAAATGGACCATCTTTTCTTCTTCTAAAACACAGTGTCCTGCTTTATAGCCAATGGGCTCATGTGTAGAGCAAACACATTATGGGATCTCCAGCTGAGTGCTTTCCTCCCCTGAGTAAGACACAAACCTTTTCCTCCTATAGCCCTTAAGAGCAACCTCTTAAGATGCAACAGTGAGATGGTTGGGAGCTCAAGAGTTAGGCTGATCTAGGAGCCAAAGAGCTGGGGCATGTAAGGGGAAAGTCTAACCCCTGCTCTGAGAGCTGCTACATGTTTTCAAGTGACAGTTTTGTGTACACTATACTGCTACTGGGATGTTTGAGAGCATTATCAATCCTTCATTAGTTGACCAAATTACTCTCTGCATTGTGAAAGTAATGGGTCTCAAGAGGGTCTTGGGAGGAATGTGAGAAAAGGAGTAAGTCATGGTCTCCACTGAGCAGAAATGTGTGGGATTTAATCATCACACCATGTAGCACATCATCTGTACCATCCACAAGTAGTGTAGATACTGTAAACACAGAGTGGTTTTAATTGTCTTGACAAGGACTTTGTGTCTCCTCAGGGTTGAGATGTTTGTGGGATGCTTGAACAGGGTGGAAAGAAGGCAAAATAAGAGAAAGGCAAATTGGACACATATAATGCCAAATGAGCCCTGCATTCTCTTTGTCCTTCTGTTAAGCCTTGTGCTGTCAGTGCCATGCCAACTGTAGTCTCTCCCTAAGTCAGGGGACCAACATTCACACTGTATGGGGTGCTCAGCACTACATAAGGTCAGAAAAGACAGAAGAAAAAATGACCTATCCAAGCAATCAGGAAATGCAGCATCACATTGCCCGGCTTAGCTACCAAGCCTTATTGGTCACCTCTGACTCTAGAAGATGGTTTACATATCATTATGTTTGTGAAGAGATGATGCTGATGACAAATAGGTTATTCTATTTGGTGCAAGGGCACCAAACTTGTGTGTGACACACACTATGACAAGCACAAACACAGAGACTCCATGCAGAGGTCCAAACCCATCAGTGGGGTATTTTAGACAGTGCCATGGGATCCACCTCACTGTTCAGGAGAGAAGCAGGGATGTTTTCACATGTAAAGCACACTAAGCAAAAAATCCTTCAGTAAAATTCATACACATTGTTACATTTAGAAAAGATTCCTAATTAAAAAAAAAAAAACAACAAAGAAAAAGCAAGAAAAACAATGTTATACATTTTTCTTGTCCCCTTGCATGTGAGTGAGGAATTCTGCCAAGAATTTTTATTTCAGATAATGGATTCCAAGCTCTCATTATCAATGTGGAAGTATTAATACCCTCTGTTCATATTTTTGCCAAGACCAACTATGGAAAATGCTCAAACCACACCTGTTTTGGTTCTACAGCACATATACTTCTGCTTGCCAGCTCTCTAGCTGATAAAATTAGTTAGGGGATTTCTGATCCCTTTTATTTTTTTTTTCCTTTTTTGTTTTTATTCAGGGCAGCTACAGGACAGCAGTAGCAAGGGTATGTGGTTAGCTCATAGAGATGTGAGAGGGAAAGCAGAAACACTTTAAATCTCCAGTAGCAGTTACTCAGAAGAAGATTTGGCTCTAATACCAAATGCTAGCAAGTGGGAGGGTGCCACAGCTGTGCTGCAGTAAGGAGATGTGAGGTTATGCTGCTGAACCAAGTGGGTTCTCTCAAGTTGAGGTTTTGTCTGATGGCTCTCTGCACAGCTCTTGAGACTGTCCATGTTGTCAAGGAGGACAGAGAAGCAGAGAAGGTTTCTTGAAAGAAAGGCTTTTAATCAGCCTAATGCACAGCGGAAGAGACTGCAAGGCTGATGACAAATGGTGTCATTCAGATGCTTAAGGGAAACATGCTTCTGGGTAGATAACTGCAATATTCATTTCAGGGCCCTCCTTTCTCCTCAGGAATGCAATCTTGAATTTAAAAATTCCCCCCTTATTACACTCCCATGTCCTCATATCAGTTAAGCAGAGAATCACCACATTAGCACCTTAGACTGCTACTCAGCAGTTGGCCAGACACTGACCTTTTGTGCTCCTAATGATCAAGGAAAATCCCTGCCACTGGATCTGAACAAAATCTGTACTATACTACATAACAGTCAGGACTTGTTTTGACCTGCCACTAAACATGTATACAAAATGTACACTCTCCTCTGTCTAAAATGTAAGCTACAAAGCAAGATTTTTATTCAGCAATTTTTTGAGTTATCTGTAGTGATTTTTGCCTTCTTACCACAAATTTCTTTTGAATTGAAAAACTCATGATTCAAAGGTTCTGCCAAACCATTAAGAAGAGATCTATTTCAAGGTATTTTGTGAAAGAAGTGTATAAAACAGAAATCTGTTTATTGTGAAACACTGGAGTTGAATTCAGGAAATGCAGATTTAAGGATGAACATTTCTAAGAGTGAAGCCCAAACCAACTTTAATTTTTACTCTTCTAAATAGAGGTATTTTCCTTTTTTTTAATCTGAGGAACTGAATTCCCAGTGCCTCTTTAATGTCTCTTTAAAATATTTAATTTGAAAATATTCAAGGGAGAGTGTAGTTACTGTTGTAGGCTAATGAGTTTGGGGTTGAGTGGGTGATATTGTTTGCACATATTTATAAACTGTATACACATCTGGATAGCTTTTTTTTTTCTTTCTGAAACACAAAGATTTCTGCAGTCACTCATTCCTCCTGACTAATCAAAAGATGATTTTAGAGCATCTAGTCTCCCTGTCCATGCCCACTTAATGATCTTTTTTTTTGTGCCCTGATGCTTAACTAGCTCTTTCTATTATACACCTCACATAGCGTATTATAGTGTGCAATTTTTGAAAGTCTAAATGTTGTTTAGTAGTAGTCAAAAATCTTAAAACATCTGTTAAATTTATGCAGTCACTTTTATCAAGCAAGTTTATAATCTCACCAGAGGATGAAATCAGATCTGTCCAAGGAGACTGATTGCTCATAAACCAGTGTTGACTAGTATTATTTCTTTCCCAGTCCTTTTACTTTGATTACATCTTGTGTCAGTTTTATTCCTGGCTCTGCAATTGGAAAGCCACAATAACAGTGCTATAATATTTCACAAATCTGCTCGTGGCCATCTCTCCTGTTGATACAAACTGTGAGCGTTCATCTTTTCCATCTTGTTTTTTTTTTTTTTCCTCCTTCACATTGGAAGAGAACACTTAAGTTATCCAAGTAATTTAGGAGTTCTCTTAAAAGCTGCATGTAGAACCAAAGCAGGACCCTATGTGCTGGCATACAGAGCTGAGTTAGAGCAGCATAACAATTTACCACCCACCCCTTGATAAGCTGTCTGTGCTTGACGTCTCTGCCTTGTGACTGTGATGGGACTCTCCTGAGGTTAGAGTTAAACCACATGAGCAGGATGAGCTCTCAGCTCAAGCATTCAAAGCGAGCTGGAGTGCTTAGGCTGAGGAGTGGCAACTTTTTATGGTGTTGCCATGGCAATCTGTTGAATCCCCAACAAGAAGTCACTTACGAAAATGGGGCACAGTCTCCTAAGTCCCTTAGGTCCATTCAGAATATATCCACTGTGTCTTTCAGTGATCCAAATGTGCACACACATGTCCTTGTTTCCATTGACGATCAGTCAGGCTATATAGCATAAAGCTCTGTCACTCAACAGGTATGTCCATGGCCCAGGCAAAGCATGCACTACCCTGACTGCACAACCAGATGGTTTCAACTGTGAAAACAGTGGTACACTTTTTTTCTCTCCTGTCTTCCTTATTTCCTAGCTATTTATGCAAACATTTTGAAAAACACATAGAAAACTATTCTTTACTGGCAATTTTTTTTTTTTTAATTTGCTGTCAGTTCAGGAATGCTTCTGCACTTAGCGCCTCCAGGAGCTTTTTTTGTGATGCAATATCTCATCTGGAAGGTCCATTCAGAGGTGGCTGGCTGGGTTGCCAAATGCAGGCTCCAAACTCTATCTCCTCCAGGTGCTAAATTACCTTTCCTGATAGGCTGAGCTAAATCTGGGGAGGTGTTTGGATTAGGCTTTAACAGTACACTCAGATCCCAGCCTTACCTCTTCCGGACACTCAATAGCCCTGTGAATATTCCAAACTGATAATGTCAGTCACGAAAGGGAGCTGCTCTGAGAAAGCACTTTTCACTGCATTTTTCCTCTGCAGAAAGCAAATGTGGATGTTCTATGGGGGAAAAATAAAGAGCAGAGATCCATGTGGAAAGCCAGGGCTGTGGATGCCCTCACCCCAGAGCTGCCAGTGGTGTGTTCTCCTGCTAGGATAGGATAACACATCAGTGTTCACTTGAGCACAGCCTTTGCTCTGGCACTTCATATGCAACCTGTTATGACTTGGAAGGGGCACCTCATGGACCAAGATGCATCACACAGGGGTGCAGCAATAACCCAGCAGAGGTTGCCTCGAAGAGGATGGGCTGGCAGTGTTTGTGAGTGGAAACAGGGAAGGGAAGGGTTAGCCTGCTAGGAGGCCTATGGAATGCTTTATCTTGTCCTTCGTTAGAGGACTAATGGCGACTTGTTTTGAAGAGGATGCTATCCGCCCCTCGTCTAAAAATTAAGACCCCCTGTTAAGGGGGAATTGTGTTGCTCTTGAAAAGAAACTCCACAACAAAAATTAAAATTAAAGGGATGTCAAATTTTACTAATGTCTGGCCTGTGAATGCATTGGCCTCTTTGCACATGAACCATTACACAATGTATTGTGAGCATCATACTGTGCCCAAGAAGACTACATCATGATACTGTGGGTGAGAAACTTCAGCTCCTTCATATTGACAAGTTACAGATGTCTAAGGGAGAGTAACAGCACATGTAACCCCATGTCTACCGAGTGCTTCCCCCCACCAACAGTGATGCCAGACCCAAGCTCATTATGGTATCCACCTGTGAACTAGAGCCACTAAATCCTGCCAAGCTCCCTCTAGCTTCACTTACCCACTTATAAGGAAGCATGGTGTGATGCTTGTTGAGCTCAACCAGGATACTTCTGGCTTCAGGAGCTCTGGAAGCATTCCAGTCAGGGTTCCCAGCCACCTTCCCCTTGTACCACACTGGCTCTCTGCCTCTGCGCATGGCTGTACTACCAATCCCTATGCTTCCCATTGCTGAGTACAGCACAACACTACAACCACCTCTTGCCAAATCTTGTGTAAGCTACCTCACCCTGGATTAACAAGTCATGAAGACATCATCAGAACCCAGCGCGTCTTGGTGGGGAAAGGTGTGATTGTTGCCCCTGAAACAACAGCCCGACACCATCTACCTGGGTATTTACCCTGATTGCCTTTACAAAAAGGAGGATGTTTTGCTTTCATTCTTTGTGTTTGGCTCTGCTTTTGTTTCACTAGTGTTTCATGCTCTGATATAGATGTATTTCTCAGGAAAAGCTCCTGTGTACCAGGATTTCTGTTTTCATTTATGACCTTAAGGGAAAACATCTGTTGCTGCTGCTCCCTTACCATTTGTCGTCAACTTTCCTTGTAACAGTTGTTTCACTTCTGATATCATCGCTCTTGTTGCATCCTCTCTATCTTTCTATACTGGTTCTCCCTGTGCCTGTGATGGGTCACATGTTGGTGTTAGTGTTTTCCAGGACAAAGTCTCATTCTTTATTTTTAGGAGTTGTCTAAGCTAATGTCTTGTCTGATACTGATCTTTGGGATTTTAATGTTCTGCTCTCTTGTTCGAGAGTAATTTTTCCCATCTGAAATAGTTCCAAAGAGGTATCTACCTCAAAATTAGAATATTTTCTTTTTTCCCTACAATGGACGATTGCTGGACTTTGGCTTGGTTTTTGCTTTTTCTTTTATTGGTGTGTTGGTGCTGTTTGTTGATGGCTTTTGTAGGGAAATACTAAATATGAAACAGAGGCCCAGTTTCATCTGGTTTATGCTGCTTCTCTGTCTTTTCAGTCTCTTATAGAGCCAGTGGAGACACAAAGAGGACAACTTGATCTTATACGAATGAAATCATCCTTACTTCTCTTTTGACTAAAACACCACCAAATTACATAGTGACACCATAGCACAACTGTGCTGCTAAGTGAGAAAATTCAGGAAAAGGGTTAAGGTTAAATGGGTAACAGTCAAACCATAGAAGGAAAAAATAACCCTAAAAAAGGGTGCTACTGAGGGGCTGATCAGCATGACATCCCGATAGAATCTCTCCTCTGTGTCTCCAATAAAAGAAAAGAAGGGAAATGACACAAGAGTATAAAATCACCAGTGGTACCAGCTTGTGGCAATTCTTTGTTACCTCTAGACAGCTCTTTCTTTGAAATTAAATGGTGAATTCAACCCAGTTCCTTGACACCTTGATTGCTATCAGTGAGACCTGAACAAGCCCTAAGCACTGAAATATCACCCAGGGTTTCAGTGACTGATACAGGAACTGATTTAATTTGCAAGTATGTAACGATGGACTTAATGTAATTTACCTACAATTTCCAGGCACATGTCAGTGCATGCCAAAATCTGATTCCCTTGCAATAAAAGTGAGAATCAACGGAAGAATAGTGTGGGCAAGCATAGTACTTCTCTATCTCACATAAAAAAATACAAGAATTTGGTTTCAGGTGCACAGGTCTTAGATGAGTATAAACAAAGAGACATGCTGTTTGGAATGGGCAATACTGATACCATAAATCTTGGCAAGATCAGGAGTACTGAAAACAAGATATTCCAAGACAGCTCATCTGTTGGTCTCTTCATATAGAATCATGGAATCGTTTTGATTGGAAAAGACCCTGAAGATCATCAAGTCCAACTGTTAACTTATCAGACTTCCAAGTCCACCACTAAATCATGTCCCTAGGCATTGATTAAAAAGGACATTTGTCCTCTTCTGATTATAATGTGCTTATATAAGGCTCAGTTTACAAACTGTTATACCTGTCATAAAAGGGGAATTGCTAAGTGTTGCACTGCAGTGGCCTTTCACCTCTGGCTGAGCAGTAGGATAAGATTTGGATTTTGGCTTTGAAACTGAGCAAACGTTTCACATCAAGTTTGAATTCCATCAGCACTCTGGGTCTCTTTCCCTGTGAGATCAAATGCCTTTCAAGTCTGGTCTTCATGTTACTTCCATCACTAGATGCTGCCTGCACTCTACAGGTTCCCTCTAGATTTGCATTGCACCCAGATTTCAAAGGAAAGGAGTAGATCCTGATCTAGAAGTGCTCATGTCAGTCTCCTTCTCCCTAAAGCAGTGGGGAAGAAAGAAGGAGAGATGCTGTTGTTAAGACCCACGTCAAGACTCTGATCTTGGTATATAAAATGTTTCTGGGGATCTCACATAGCATTTACACGAAGTGTTTTAAAAACTCAAACATAAGTTGTGAATGAAAATATTTTCTGGATTTCATAGACAGTGAATGGAAAAAAACTCAGCCTAAAGCTTTGACAGCAAGTCCTTTTCCCTCTTGTAGTTTTGCAAAGTTCTATCTGAGTGGTGCAATACAAAAAAAAAAAAAAATCCCAATTTTATCAAAACAAACCTATGAAACTCTTATAAAGAATCTGAAAATCTTTAAAGGATGGACACACTTGTATTCATTCAAAGAGCCACGGTTGAGCTAAAGGCATAGATTGTGTGCTGTGGAAACTCAAGCCAAGTAGTGAATGATTAAACTCTCTTCATTTAGTTTCTTGGCTTCTGCAGTCTTATCATAGTGTTCTGCCCAGCAGAACTGAGCCCTGTGAAAAATGTATAGCCTCAAGTTCAAATGTGCAGTGTAAAACAATATCTAAAAGAAGTTAATTCCATTGCTTGTTTCTTAAATAGTTTTCAGTGCGAGAGATGGTTTTATAATCATGTGTCTATGATCAGAGACTTTTGGATAGACACCAAATCAAAACATCAGCAAAGAGAATGGGGTGATGTGGAAAACTGATTTATTCATTCATATTCAATAAAATAAGCATGCAGTAGCTGGATTATAAATAGCACTGTGAAGAAGATTTATAAATCTTAACATTGGGAGACAGGTTTATCCCAGTTAAAAGCACATTTTAACTGGAAGAACTCTTCACCATGTTTATAAAATGAGGCCTTGGGTGCAAGATGAAACCTTAGGCCTGTGTGAATTTGAAATAGGCAAAACACATCATCTGCAACCATGTTTTTCATTTCTAAAGTAGAAAGCTAAAATCACTCTGAAAATGTAAAAATTTTAAGCAGAATAAGACTAGGTCTCAGCAGGAGTATGTACTGTGCTTAAAACTCCCCTTTGCTCCAAATGGCTGTGTTTATAAATCAAAATTATATGTGGGTAAAAGGGAAGTAAGACTGTTTCCAAATTAAAAAAGGATAAGTGATTAATTTCTATTAAAATCATAGTGAAAATGCAGAACGTAGTTTGAAAGTACAGAAAATAGAAAAATACAGAATATAGCTTGTGGTTTACTTTTGGTTTTTATTCGTGACATTTGTTTCGTTACAGACAATATGATCAGAGATTGAGAAAGTATCCATTTAACACTATAAATCTTTCAACGATTTGAAAATACACATCGCAGGCTTTCTTCACTCTGTAAAGTGCAGCTTCATCTTTACTAGGGATAAATGCACTTCCTTCGATTTCCTGATAGAACACACCACTCCAGTATTTCATTTATTAAACAAAAAATAATCTTATTGACTGTAGTGTATAAACAACTCTGAAGAAACCCTAGTGAAATCTAATGAGGTATTTCCCTTTGCAGCATGAGAAGGTTAAAATATGTGCATATGCGCAGTAAGGAAAACAAAATTGATTCTGACAATCAGATACCCCAGTGAGCTTCTATCTTTGCAACAAATGTGCTCTGCATTCCAATGTGCTTTGACAATCACCATTTATTTCAATGCATCCTCCCCAGACGCTAATTCTTACAGGCCAAGTAAAGGGGGAGTTTTGCTACAGGTATCAGTTTTGGAAAGATTTTATCCTAACTGTGTTCAAAAGCAACTGGATGGATGCAAAATGAAATTAAATTAATGCCTTTACCCCTTGAGTTCCAAGAACATGGAAAAATCATATAAGTCTGGTATTTTTATATTGAGTCTCTCACATGCTGACAGAATATCAGTTGCTCTTCACAGCTTCACAAGATGTCTCCTCATGGTCTTTACAGGCTATTTAGGGGTGCAAATAATTTTCTGTCTTCCAGTGTAACAAATCCAATTTGGCTCCTGAGTTAGGACATGCCCTTCTGATAGCAAAATATTCCTCCCAGGAGCTCATCAGTGTTAGAGCCTCTCATAGGGGTTTGGCTGGACACAGAAAAATGATACTTGGATGGAAAGATGTGCGTCAAACACAGTCTGTTGCACCAACAGGTGAGTAAGAGTTCTTTATGGATAGGAAAATTTAAAAAACAAGATGAGGACAGAACTGGTGTGGGCATCTCTGGGCACAAGGAGGATCATCCTAAAAGAGAGGTTCCGGGGTGCACATGAAATGAGTCCTTACAAAATTCAGTTACTTGTATGACAGAAGTTCTTGATGATTAATGGTCGCCAAGAGATAAGGTAACAAAGAAATTTTAATTTCTTTTAATCATAGGTTAATTTTTTTGAAACACATTTTGAATGTATGTTGAAAACAAATAAAGAATCAGATGTTAAACTCATTTAAGCATTTAAGGTGGATATCACTGGTCTTCAGAGATACACTGGAGACTGTGTATATCAGCAGGCCTAGGTCATGGGGTGAAGATAAAGACTAAGCAACCACATTAATGCCATATAATTAGTAATTCTATGACTGTGGGAAGCCATATTAATGAAGGAAAAAAATTTCAAACATGCCTGCAAATCCCTGTCTCTGCCTTGCAGGATCAGCCCTTCACTTCCCCTGTGTGACTTTCATGACTGATCACAGCCCGGCACAAAGGGATAAATCTTGGACCTTCCCAGTCCAGACAATAAACAAACAAAAAAAAAAGTAAATGTGAGGAAACTGTGATCTCCCTTCAGGCAAGATTAATTTCACAGATTAAAGAAAAAAAGGAAGATAAGATATTTACTGTATATTGGTCACATAATCCTTTAGAAGACCCTGTTTCAAATAAGAGAAACCTTGGATGCTTGAAGAGATGAAAAATAGAGAAAAACCTCATTTTGCCTTTTTAAATACAGAAAATGGGGCTTGAACAGCACTTGAAAGGCAATGGTTTGCTTTTGATGACTTATGATTTTCATAAAATCTGAAGTGACGGTCAATGTGTCTACTATCTCTGAGGCTTTAAGACGTGTAAATAAAAAGCATGAAAATAAAGGACAAAAGTCTCTTCCTCAGAGATCATGGTAGTACCTCCAAGCAGAATCTTCAGTCAAGATCTTATCTAGTTTTTTTCCTATTCTATCTGTTCCTCAAATGGATTGGTGGTGATGTGTGACTCTGAGGAAGGTTTGTATTGCTCCTCCAGCTGTTGGTTTTATTCTCTGCCTTTAAATATGGACATAGAGAACACTTTGGGTGGCATGGTTTCAACATGCTTTGTAAATAGACTTGCTGGGAGGTGTAAAGCTGGATGAGAGCTTCTGCTGTAATTTATGCACCAGTGCTTTCTAACCCAGCAGAATACTGCACACTGCACTGTTGGTCCCCTACACTTGTGGGTAGCTGTGTTACTACCACATGCCCGACAACACTTCCCATTTCCTGGAACTGCTCTAATTATAAGGAATTTTGTTTCATAAAACCAAGGAATATAACTGATTAAACTTTCATCAGGTTGCTACCAGGGGAGCAGGAGCTCTTGGGACTGGGAGCTCAGAACTGCATCAGTTCCATGTTGGTGCATGCAAGCTGCTAAAAATATTTGAGAGTGAGGTCTGGTCACTCAA
The DNA here is from genome assembly GCF_003957555.1 of Calypte anna. Lineage (NCBI taxonomy): Eukaryota > Metazoa > Chordata > Aves > Apodiformes > Trochilidae > Calypte > Calypte anna. Next base: position 26,487,058 of record NC_044246.1, read on the forward strand.
AGTGACTTAGTTACTGAGTGATTCACAGAAAGACAGTAATGAGCGTACTGTGGATCAGGATACACTCAGCAGGTGTGACATCAGAGAAGCTTTTCAAAAAGATAAACAAATAAAAATGCATCTTTTTTCACATACTCAAAGCACAGATGAGGAACTGAGTGACAAAAAAATTCCGTGACTTAGCTGGGGTCTTACAGGAAGACTTTGTCAGTGCTGGAAACTGAATGCAAAATTGTCAACTCCTACGTATCTCCTTAAATATTTGGTCATCTTCTGCCACAACAGGAAGATTACTAAGAGTGCAGCCCAAATAATTGCTGGAAAACTTGAAGGACGATTCCAAATGCACTAAAATACAATCTGAAAGTGTCATTTTTTAAAGAAATGTGCCAATAGCATTGTATTCTAATCTTTACTTCCTTGACCTTATCTTCATGTGGCTTAGTGTTGCAAAGATATTAACACTGCACATCAAAATGCATGGGTGGGTATCCAAACCCTTGGGAACACTGCTTTTGGTGTGTTTGGACTGAACACTGCTCTCAGTACATTTGGATTGTCCTCTGTAGACAATAATTTCTATCCTCATAAAATTGTGGTTTGCTTTTTATTTATGTGTACCAAAATCCCACAAAGGTGGATCTCTATTTCCCATAATAATACAAAAATTCTCACATTAATAGGCAAATCACTCAAAAACTACGAGCTTGTGGCCCTTCTCATGAGCTTTGTAGTTGAAGTAGTTAATGAAGACTCCTACCACAGTCAGCCTGTATCTTACATGTTACTTCATATTTCCTTTTTGGTGTTGCCACCATTATTTTTGCTTTGCTTTAACATCATTAGTTATGGTTTTTAAAGGTGAATCCATTTCAAATCTACTCAGTGTGGGTATGTTTAACATTTGCCAGTGGTTTCAATAGATTTAAAGTAGATTCAAGTACCATAAAACCAGAATGGATCAGTAGACCATATAGCCTGACTTTCTGTGCAGCCCAGAATATATGATTTCACTTACTAGATCAGCAGTACTTTAATTTTTACAGTAATTAAATATTTTTTTTTTGAAAGCCAAATAAAGCCCTGCAGATGTAGCCTTGTAGTGAACTATCCTACCCTATCATGTTGTCTCTTCTTTTGCCTTTCAGTTTCATAATTGTCTTTGCAATGAAAAAGCAATTAATAAATAATTCACAAAGGCAGGAGACTATCAGTCAAAAAAGGGTCACTAGCAGTAGGACTGTGATATATGATACTACTAAAAAAAAGTCAAAGCGATTTGGGAAAAAATGGTATGATGAATTACAGGAAATAGTAAATTACAGAAAAGTGTATTCTTTGCTACTTTTTCTTAAATCCCATGAAACTTTTGTCATGAGATGATGATCAGAAAATCCAGTAAAATAGTGGTAGAAACAGTCTGACTTGAGACACCGTATTTTTGGTTTTGTCTGCAAAACTTCCGTCACTGTATGTGTGAAAAGTGCAAGAAAGTGTATATGTATGAATTTACATTAATTCATGCAAGCAGTGAATAATTTTATACATTTTCATTTATCTTCAGATAAATTATTTGTAAATTACAAGCCAGATCCATGGAGCTGCACTCAGAGGTCAAATCTGGCCTACTATTTTCATTATAAACCACAGTTGAAGATAGCTGAAAATAAATTGTGTAAATAATTTACTCTCTTATCACTTCCCTTCAATCTGCAAATGTTTCCTTGAACACAATTTTATTGTATAAGTGTTCTTAGGATCTTGGGCTTCTAAGTACAGTTACCAATTAAGATTTCTACAGTTCTATTCATCCTAGGTCTTCTAATTTACTATGCTTTTAACTACAGTTGTGCTCACTTGCCAATTAACAGTTCAGCATTTCTTTATTTGATCTGCTTTACAGAAACAGACTTGAGCAAGTAAGTTGTTAACTTACTTAATTTCTACTGATGTCTTACATGGAAATTTCTGTGCTTTATCTATGTATTTGGTGCAAAATCCATTTATTTCCTTCACAGAGAAGCTCCTATCAGTGCACTCTGGGTGGGAGTAGATTCTTCGCTTTCCCTCTGTTTATTTTTGTGAGGATTGTATACAATGCCCACTGAGACTGACAGAGAGACAGCCCTGGACTAAACGGGCTTTCAGTCATGCTCCAGGAAAATGAGGAAGGCATATTGATTTTTCGGTTTGCTGTTAAGGCACATTTTGAAATCCTGTGGTTTTGGCTGGCACTAGAGACTTGGCACGGACTTAAACCTGCAAAATTAAAATCTAAAATCTGCCACTTCCCCAACTTACTGCTGTTCATTGCTCATATAAGGAGTGCTGTGGTTCTCTGACATGGCAGCTCTCAGCCACCCAAGGCAGATTTTCTGCTGCTGCCATAACTGCAGTGGATGCAGGCTGCTCTGTGTCTGCCTTACAGTGTCCAACCCCAGCGACATTGCATTCAAGATGACGGGAGCAAGTGTGTGGTCTGTCACAGACAAAACATAGTTTTGACACATTCTCCTTTTGTAAGGGAAGACTTCTCTGGTATGTCTCACAGAAAGTTTCCAACTAGCTCCTAGCTTCTCCCAAAGCATTTTCCTTCACTGGCTCTGGGGTTTCATAACTGAGCACACAACAATGTTCACATTAACATTTCCAAATGCATCTGCCAGTGCTGGGATCTGGGAAGAGGTTAATGGGAATTGTGACCTGAACCCTACCTCCAGTGAGACATGATCACATCACTTTCCTTTCCGCAGCAATGGCACTTCAATTCCATTTATGTCAGTTGCAGGCAACAAAACCTCAAATCCAGCACTCTCTCAGGTTGATGCTTGAATTAAAATTATGTGAGTGTTTTGATAACAGCCCTGCCATGACTCAGGACTCTCATATCACCCTAGTGTGTTAACTGTGTTGCTGAGTTGGGCCCTAATTTCAAAGTCAGGCAACCAAAGAAATTAGAAGCATGGTTTTCACAAATACTTTGGCTGGCTCCCTTAAAAATGAAGCTTGTCTAAATAAGGATTATGGTGGCCTGCTATAGGAACCCAAATTTGGAGATCCTGGCCTAAATTACTTGGATAAGAAGAATTGTTTTTTACGTGAGGTGTTAAATTAAACTCTTGAGTTTCAATAAATAAATACAGCTATTTAGGAAGTGGTGAAAATGTGCAATCTGCAAAATTGGGAAGCCTGGGAGGTGCTGTGGTAATAATGCAGTTACTTGAAGCACATTTAAGATACAAATATCTCTGTGGTTTTTTATTTGCTTCCACTCTTTGAGTCATTCTGAGAAACTTTGCAAAGCTGTGCACATTCCAGTTATGGCTGAAGCATGATGCACTCCTGACTCCATACAAAGAGCTTTACTCCAGAGAGCTACAGTGTGGGCTGGGAAGGTTTTTTACAGGAACTGGAAAATCCAGATTTGAAGCACAATATAATGGTGAACTCTTTTCATATGTACAAAAGAAGAAGAAAGGCAAATATTCTTGGCGTAAAGAGACAATTGCAAAACAGGGAAGTAGCTACTCTCAAGACTGAAGTATTTCTGTCATAGCATGTGCTGCTGAAGTCACCAAAATGCTGTGGTGATGGTGTGGATTTGTCCTAGCTGGGAAGAGGTTGGACAGTAGTATTCTGAATATTTATTACAAAACCATAAAGACAGCCAAATACCTCAGAGAGTTTACCTGAACCAAAATTAGTTGATGAAACAACAGTTCAGCATAATTTTGCGATCCTCTATCTTAATATCATGGAATGGATTCAATTACAATAATTTCCAGAAGCTATTTGGAGTGTTGTAGCACTGGAGTGAAGTTCATTTTGCTGTAGAAGAATGAAAGACGAGAGAAAACCAGATCCAAATGTCTTCATATAAAGGAAAAAAACAAACACCCCAAAACACCTCAAAAGATCACAAACTGAAAGAACCCCCACAAAACCAAAAACCAGCCAACGAAAAAAACCAACCATGCCTTATTGCTAAAGAAAGATGGTTTCTTATTTTTGCTCTGGTTGCACTGTGAAGCAGTTATCTAGTGGTCAGAATTGCTGGATTATAGATCAAGATCTGCAGCTGTCATCTGCACAAAATTGCTGCCAAATGCTTCCTAATGTCTCACTTGACTCACTCACAGAAAAGAGTAAATACCTATAAATTTATGCAGAATCTTGAATGAAATATTTAGCACAAGCAGAGATACTCATTATCATTATTAAGAGACTGTGTTTTCTTTGTAGTGTAGTGAGGCCCACAGCCAAATTTAGTTAGATTTGCATTAGAGGTCTGCTGATGCCTGTCAGTTATTTAGGCATTTTCTGGCGTTGCCAAGAGAAGCTGTTAAACAGTTCCAACAAAGTCTAACTCTTCCCTTACTTTTCTCCAAGCCATCCATCTTCCAGCAAGCTCCATGCTGATAGAACTGAGGTTGTGCACTCATTTATATATGCAGATAAATATCCAGTGTAAAGGTTCAAGATTTGCAGGGGTGTGTCTCTTCCTCCAAACTTTATTGGCAGCATTCATTCAGTGAAAACCTCTGAAACTTCTTCATTTAATAAACCCCAAGCCTAATTTTAAATGCTTACTGGGACAGGCCCAAAAGCTGAAATAAAGATCTGACCCCTATCACATAAACATGTGACCCCTTCCTCTAACTGCTCATAGAGGAAAAGATTGGAGGTCCTGAGCACGTCAACACTTACCTAGGCTCAGAGGGGAGGGTGCTTTCCCATAATTGGAGAGAAGTGTTGGAATGTATTGTTGCTGTGTGTTTTAAGACCTTTTGAAACTGTGGCCCTGAGGAAATGAGGGAATATGGATGATGAGGTTACATTGTTATTAGTATTTCACATTTTTTGAATACAGGACTATGGAGCTGGATTCATATTATATTAGCTTTCTAAATCTTTAAAAACACTAGGCCTAGAGTGCAGGTTCAATGCTTTATTCATTAAATTCTTGTCTTTTTAAAAAATCCAGACCATCTAGGAAACTCTCCTTTTTTGCTCTCTGTCTTTTGCATACTCCTTACAATATTCTTGTCTGAAAACATGTACTACAAATTTTCCATTTCATAAATAAAAGATTTAGGGTTTTGAGTAGTAAATCAGGTTTTCCTGCTTTCCTTAATTATAGACTTGATGCTCTCTGATCAGGGTCCCTGGTACCCTTGCACAATTAGCAGCCACTGCACAGCCTTAAAAAACAGGTGGGATCAGTCCCTTCAGACATGAAAAGTGTCATCCTGTTTTCCATGGAAGTGTTTTCCACACACAAATGTGTTTCCAGGTGCTTCAGGTAAAAGCTGTAAGAGGCAATATGCACATTTCCCCTGAGACTGGGAGCCTGATCTTGCACTTACATACAGAAATTTATATGATTGTCAAGTCTGCTGACTTCAGTGGAATAATTTATTTCCCCAAAAGTTAAGTGCATGAGTTGCATAGTATATAATACATAAAAGAAAAGAGATGAAGAATTATCACACTAATACAAATTAGCCAGCTGGCAAGGTTTCTCTTCAATGGAGGACCAGACTTGGTTGACTGCCTTGCATCATTTCATCAAATGTTATTGCTGTATCTTCAGGTAGCTGAAGTGATAAATGGAAATAACAACTAAAATACATCAGGTCTTTCTTCTAATGGTCTTTCAGGTCTTTCAGCTGATACAGATGATCACTTTTCTGCCTTCAGATGTACAGGCTCTTGTGGCCAGAAGCCTTGCCCACTTGGAGATCTCGTTTTCTTCCTTTCTCACTACTGTCTTAACCTCCTGACAGCTGCATTTGCCCTGATTTAACTCCTTTTCTCTCCTTTCCCAGCTGTCAGAGTTCTCTTTGTGTCATTAGCAAATTTAAGTTTTCTTACAAGAACTTTCTTCAGAGCAGGAACATATTTCTCTTTCAAAAACCATCATTTTCTTCTCCCACTTTCAGGGATGAGTAAAAGATAGAGTGCAAACTAATGAAATTTTAACTGGTATCACAGTATTTCCTCACCAATCCTTAGGCAACTGCTTTTCTAAAATACTGTAGTAGGAAAAGTAATTGTTAGGACATTATTCTGTATTTGAAATAATCGCACAGTACTGCACGTCCTGTTCCAAACCCCACACTAAAGATACACTCCATGCTGCTGAAACATGAACTACAGGCACAAATCAGTGCTTCTGCCTGACAGAATTTCCTTTGTAATACATGGGAAATTTTGCAACCGCCAGAGGAATCACTTCTCTACTCCACAGCCCTTTGAATAGCTCCTAAATAAACTCACAATTTTGAAGGGAACTGAGAGGATGGCTGAGCAGCTCTGGAGCGAACTGCACCCTCTGCTCTGTGTCACAATGGCCTCTAGTGGATTAGCAGCAGCCGACAGGCGGCTCTTGCCCTCCCGTCTCCGCTCTCCCGGGCCTGTGGCATGGCTGCCCAGCTTTGGAACCCTGATGGGATGGGGCCTGCAGCACCGACTGGTCCTGGTCCTGGTCCGGGTCCTGGTGCCTGGCCCAGGGCACTGCGATCACCATGCCACGTATTCCCCCTGGAAGTTACTGTTCCTGTTGGATACTTGTTGGCCAAGTTCTCTGGCAGCTGTTCACTTCACCCAGGGTGCAATCACCACCATCCTCAGCTCCAGAAAGCAACTGAGACTCGACATAAGTAAATGTTGTGTTATCTTATATGGATCAGTGAAAAGAATGACAGCTTTTCAGAAAAAAAGTCAAGACTGCAAACCCCTGTCCATCAGGGTCCAACCTGATCAGCTGCTGCAGTGAGGAAAATTTTTCTCCCCTCAAAGTGGAGTATGACATTCCAATGTATCTCATACACCTAGGTAGAAAGAGAACAAAGAAATCCTGGGTTTGTTAAAAAAATAATGCTTTATCATTAGCTTTAGTAAGGTCTGCATTTTTCTGCTCCTTGAAGGAAGGCATGGATTAGTGATCTTACAAAATAGTAATGTGTGTGACTGGGAGAGAGAGATTTAAGTTGCTGCTTATTCAGCACTTCTCCTTTCTTTGGACAGCTTGTTCTTGAAGTCCTATCATACAAGTAAAGGTGGGCCATGGTCCTCTGAAGAACTATGCTTGGTCCCAGCTACAGCACTTTCAAAAAGATCAAGGCCATGGATCTCATGCTGAGGGATCTACCATGGAATTAGAACAGTGAGTAACCATCTCCTTTGGGAGCTTGTGGAACTTGTTTATATCTTTTAGGCATACTCAGGTGGAGTTCAGTCCTATGCAAGGCCCTGTCCAATGTTCAGATTCAGGGGCTGACCTGCAGGAAATGGCAAGCTTTTAAGAAAAAATTATTTAATGTTTTTTCAGCTTGGCAACAGAAGCATGAAAAGGCAAACAGTACACTAGCAACTACTCCTGACCCACAGTGGTGGTGGTGGGCACAAGGTAGGCAAGATGTTCGCACTGACTCTCTTCCTTGTCAGTTTCACTGGCTTACAAAAGGTGATTTTCATTCCCCTGCAACATGCTTAGGAGATGTAGGATCCAATACAGGCATTTGGAGGTTAAGCTAAGTATTTGATATAGGAAACTTCATACAGGTAGTACATTGATAGTGGATAATTTCGTAAACCAAAGTCATTGGGGAACTTCTCTAGCACCTCTGTTCCTTAGTTCCAGATGTCCTGGGAATTGATAGGACCATATTGCCGTGAGTCAACACACAGACCAGGATCTGATCTTTGCAAAGAAGGCTGCTGTGCAACATAGCTCTTTTAGACGCCTCAGATTTGTTGAAAATGAAAGAATTTTGACTGGTCTTAACAGTTACACTCCCACATTTGGCTGATTTGCTGTTGCAACAAGTATCTGTGCCCTGCTTTACCAAGGAAATAAAAAACTAAAACATTAATTTTCTACTAGAGGGCCTCCACAGCAAAAAGATAGGAGAAACAGAGAACACACAATACAAAGGCAGGCTTGTGTCTTTGCTGAATATTTTCATTGTTTTCCCCAAGGGGCCAGTGGGTTTTTACACACAGCACTAGCACATTTCATTTTGACAACGAGTCAGACTTTCCAAGTCACTACACCTTTCACAACACACTGCAAACTGTCAGTGTGGTAACTTCCTTAAGTTTAATGAAGTTACCTTATGAAATCTCTTGGCAGAACTGGCCAAAACCAAAAACAACCAACTGAAAAAAAACCAAAACAAAAAACCAACCAACAAAACCATAAGGCTACTCAAAAAATAAGAGGACACCACAATGAAATTTGATACCTTCAATCTGGAAAACTGTGGGCAGAAGGAAGAGTTGTGTGCTGACAAATGGTGCAAACTTCTGGCTAAGATTAGATTTTTGAAGGCTGGATTTAGGTAACTTTCTGAATTTTCCAATGGGTCTGCTGAGTCCCAGTATTGGCCCTGAAGGCAACACACAGATCATTAACCTTGCAAATTCCAGGCACTATGTTTGAGCCTAAATAAAGCACCATGGCCAATATCTCAAAAGACTCTTTAAATCTCTGGAAGGTCTTTTTGCACTGCCCAGCCTAGAAAACTGTTCCTAAACACTCATTTAAAAAAAATCTAAGTCAGGTTTTTTGTTTTGTTTTGTTTTTGGGGTTTTTTGTGTTTTTTTTTTTTTTAGTAGAGGACACAGGATGAGCCTAGACAGGTAGCTTACGCTTCACTGTACAGCTGAAGAAATTCTAGGAAAACAGTCACCAAAATTAAGTCATGCCTGTCAGTGACTAAAAGCAGAGACACCCACTTAGACCAGATTAAAAAAAAATATGTAATTTAAGGATTAGCTGTCCTGCGGAGTTGGAAAAATTTCAAGCTCTTTACTGGGCTCAGGAGAAAATCTCTTTTAATATTTTATTTCATTCAGAAGTAGTCAAGGATTAGTGGTTTCAGACAAACAGGTCAATACTGATGCATGAAAACTCCGGGCAAGGTCAGCACTGCTTCTTTCAGGTGCTGTGGAAAGGGACAGAAATCTCAACTTTTTATCTGCACTGTTTGAATCCAAAGCCTGTACAACATGAGTGGGTCTTCCTTGCAAGCTTTGTTTAAGATGGATCACTGCTAGGTGTAAGGGAAGGGGAAGAACACAGAAGAAATTATTCATGTTTCTGATGTAAAAGCATCACTTTTCAAGCTCTATTGCTTGAATCTATGCATGTCTTTCATAGCAAATAAAACCTTCAGGTGAAAGGAAGGGTGAAGCAGCGTTCATACCTGCAAACATTCGATAGCAGCTCGGGTTTTCAGCAGCTGCTGATTGAGGTATTTTAAGTCCATTTTCAATTTCTAGGAACACATCTTCTTTTTGATCCTTTTCTACAGCTTGCTGGCAACAGCCTAGGCACAGAAAACTCCTAGGGGTTAGGGTAAAATCTCTTCACAAGCAGTTAGAAAACTGGCTTCACTGAAAACATTTCTGTGCATAAAAGGAGTTACAGTTTTGCTAATTAAGCAACAATGAAAAGACTGTCTATGTACCAGCTGGTTAATAGTTGAACAATTAGACTGTTTAAGTATCTCCTTTACTAAACTTGATCAGACTGAATTTGATGAAAAATAAACCCTGATGAAATATTGCCTCACTTGCTAAAAGCTTGTTTTAAGCATAGAAACAGCCTTTTCAAGTGGTCTTTAACCACAGAGCTGAACTCCCATGATACCATGCTAGCAATATTTAAAAGAACTTTTTCTTCCTATTTTTAATCAATATCCTCTACTTATCCTGTTTATTCACATGGGAAGGACCTCATTCTGTAACTCTGATTTTACACAGATGATCACTAAATTTGAAGCCAGTATCAAGATATGACAGAAATATGACACAATCAAGCTGTAACTCAACATGACACATAATCTTGAGCAAAAACTGGTGCTAGTACTGAAAACAAACCATAGAAAAAAGAAAATAGCAGCCCAGGGGGCTACTTGTTAGGGTGTGCAAGATTAAAGATTACACATCATATGGTACATAGCCCATCGATACTTCTGTGACTGGAATTGTGTCAAGAGTTGTGCTATATAGACGCTGGGACAAATTCTGACACTTAAAATACATTTTCTATAGGCTAGGTCCAGACACCTACAGCTTCCCTGGGTTCATTTGTAGTTTCTATTTTGCTTCACTAATCCTTCTATTTTCCTCTTTCATCATCCGAATGAAACCAGTCCATACTACTGAGGTCTGGCCAGATGGGTTAATTCAAGAGGACATGAAACTATGTATGGCTGTGTTTATTTGTGTGCAAAAGTCTCTGTCCATAAATTAAAACCCTCTCAAGGAAGCATGTGCAGACACACATGCACTTACACACACTTACAATTTTTCACACCCTGTATAAGGGAATCTCAAGCACTTTACAAATCTTTAAGAGTGAGTTGCACTCCCTTAAGATGAGTAATGGCTGAGAACACATTTGCAGGACCTTAGTTTGGCCTGCATCACACATCACATTTCTGTGTCTGCTGTAGGAATTGCCCAGAGGGATTTAAGCACAAGTTCATTTAGCCCAGTAGTCCATCTAATTGCTGGAGTATGATCCATCAACCCTTTTGAAGTATAAGGACATGCAAAGTAGAAGCACTCTTTATTCCTTCCATTAGTTTTAAATTTTTTTCTTTGTGTTTCTTGTATTAGCCTTCTCTGAACTGAACAGTTCCACACTTTTCTACCCTTCCTATTTAGAAGCTTTTCAGTAATCCCTGTTCTGCTCTGAAGAATGTTTGCATATTCAGCATCAGGGTTATCTTTACTATTATGTGAAGGAAAGATCACATTTACTAAAAAAACATTAGAAAGACATTTATTTGCTATTCAGAGTCAGTATTTATAGGGCATGCTGCAGAATGCTGTAAGAGCCATCAACTGAGGATGTACAACATCTGCATCTCATACTAACCAAGTCTTTCAAAATCAATTGGCCAAATATCTAATTGATGACTTCTAAAGCCCTGGACCCAACAAACTGCCTAGAGTGTGACACAGGAAACCTGTAACAAAACCTGAAATAGATTTCCAGTCTCTTCTATTCCATGGTTTACTGTTTCCCAAAGCATTTGCACCTCTGAAAGCCCAAGGACAGAATCCAATTGAACAGTCTTACCCACATGGCAGTACTTGACCATGGAGTCAGCCTCTTCAGGATGAAATGATGATGGAACAATATATCTTAGACTAAAATGGGACCTATTTTTTTCAATAAATATTTCCTTTCTCCAGCAAAAGCATAAATGGAAGTCTACCTCTGTCTTTATATATTTTCAGGATTTTCCATTTCATCAGAGCTGGTGGAAAATTTCTCAAAAAGAGCGTGGAGCTAAACCAACATATTTATGAGGTGAAAAAAATCAGTGCAGAGACTGTCACAGAGATCACTGTTTATTAAGTAAGTGCTTTCACACTCTCATGATACCTGACATCCAGGAATCACTCTAGGGGACAAGGCCAATTCAGAATCATGATGCACTCCTTCCTATTACAAGAAATCAGTTTACCAAGTCTTACATTTAAGAGAAATCCTGTTTAGTGTTCTTCTTGGACTCAACACGCCCTAGAGACTTAAGCAGGAATTTGTTCCATAAATGTCAGGAATGCCTTTATATTAAATCCAGAGGGAAAGATCACAAAGGAGCCAAAATCAAGAGAAAGTAAAGACAAATCAAGCCAAAATATATTTACTGGGAAAATGCCAGTGTTCTAAGACAGATTTTAGTGATGTAACCCAGAATTAGGTGCTAATAAATACATGTAAAACAAATTAGATTTTCTTTAAGATATTTGGCAGCACAAGAGCTTTGAATAGCACATATGGACTTCCATGTTGTATTTTGATCTGCTAGACTAAATGATGACATTTGTTATTGAAAGTAGTTTTAAGGAGCAGTTTTGTAGCACATAAAAATTTAGATGTGGTTTCTATATGCAGCTTCTACAGCAATATCTCCTCATGCCTGCACATGTGTGGTCACTATTGACTTTCAGTGAAAGTACCATCTGTATACTTGTGAGGTACCGTTTAGTTTACGCACATCACGTTACCATAGTTAGGGCCATGTGGTACACAGTTCTAGGCAACAGGAGAATTGGGGCCATTCAGCATTTTGCAAGAGAGAGTGCTAAAAATGGAAAGTTAATTTCTTTGCCAAATGGCACATAGTAAATCTGTGCTACAAAAAAAGTCATGCTCCCCTTGTTTTCAGAGCACTCTGAAATCACCTCACAGTCCTCAGATGTGCTGCACACAATGTGCTTTCGAGTTTGGATGCTTCTTAGCACCTGAGTGCAAAGAAAGATGCAACAAACACCTATATGCACTGCAGTGCAGAAATGTGAGCGAATTCTAACCCCAGAATCTACTTTACTGACTTTTCTCTTGTCACTTGACATTTCATACCCTATTTTTTGTCATTTTACAATACTACAGATCTTCTTTTTCATGTCACTTGCTGTAGTGTGTCATTTACCACAACAGTCTGTTGCAATGACATAAGCATCAGTATCCTCATGCATTTGTAACTCTACTTGCTAGCTAGTTTATGCTTGCAGATGCAAAAGAGGGAAATGACCCTTCATATTTACTATCAAGAAGCCTGAGAGGAATATCGTAGTCCCAAATGAAATATAAAGTCAAATAGCTAAATCAAGATCTTCATAAGAGATCTGTGGAGCAAGAGTAAATTTTTTTCTGGGGAAAAAACCATCCCTGGGAAATAAATAAGATTTCAAAGGAGTTTAGTCTCTCATAAAGAAAGCTTTCCTTTCTGATGAAAGATGATCTTTCTAGCAGATGTGTTATGAGGGTTTGTGAAGAAACTTTGAATTACTTAGTGTAATTTGAACGTATGTGGGTAGGTACAAAAAATGTTTCAGATCATGCTGACTACACATTTTTTGATAAAAGAGAAGACTCTCCTAAGTCTCAGTCTGATCTTCCAGCAGGTTCCCACTGATATCAGCTGAGCTACTGCTGGTTTTTGCTACTGTGGGAAATAATAGAAACACAGTCACAGAGCTGTAGCCAGAGCTCTGGAAAAAGCAAAAACAAAGCAAACAACCTGAAAAATTTCAGACAGCAGCTAAATTCATTCTATGGCCTGTATTTCAATTATTTTAACTTGTACAGCTGTATTTTGAGTCTTCTGGTTTTCCATTACTCTTAATGTTGTATGGTCTGGTAGTAAGAGAAACCATCTGAAGCCCACCAGTCTGTCAAATATGCCTCAGCAGTGCCCTCTCCCTTGTGAAGCACATGAAATGAAAGAGAATTTGTGGCTGTCACAAGAGTGGATCTTGTCATAGTTTCCTATAACTTCACCATCAGATTTAGATGTACTTCCATCAAGAACTGAAATTCGCAAGTTGCAGTTTACCAAAATAATTTTAATCTCTCCTATCTGATAACACAGTTTTCCTATATGCAAGTTCAATAGAAATCAGTTCCACAGCATATAGAACCATGTGGGGATTTGTTTTGGTATTTGGTTTGTTTTGGTTTGTTTTTTTTTTGAGTGCCATTTCTTACAATTATGTTGCCATTCAGTAAGAAGCAAAGATTCTTTAAGAACAAAATAAAAGCTACTGCATAAAAGATTAATCTCCACAAATGTTTCATCGTCTGGGATATCATCTGCTTTTCCTTTTAAAAAAAACACAAAACTTTCAGTGCAAACAGATGTCTAAGGAATCCCCTTTTTCTTAATTTTCAGCAACATGTTATAGATATTCTATGTGCAGTATATGGAAGAAAAGCAAAATCGACTTTTGGCAGGTTCAGCCTATCAAGTTCATAAACTTTACTGTGTCTGTCTTGTCCAAGATTACAGACAACCTGCTCCAAGTCAGTTTCCCATTTGCACTTAATTAGAGAGTTCATTTTAAAGGTCAATGAAAAATAGCAGAGTACGTTTTCATAATAACTCTCCTCACAATAAAATTATTTCTCAGGCAGTCATCCAATTTTCTCTGGAACAAGGGCAAGGAAAGTGGGGACACAAAATAGAGTTATTGGATACCTTATCTGGAACTACCCAGCATGTTGTTCATTATCCAAGGAACACATAGTACATTCTGGATCTGAGGAAAGAAGCCAAGCATTGCATCTTTTCAGACAGTTTTCCTAACCGTACAGCTTTTCTAACAACTGGGAGAGATATTATGAAAATATTCTGAAAGATAGAAGAGTGTCTGCACAGGGAGTTCCTCAGTATCATCTTGATATACATATATTTTAGTTCCTATGGATAACCAGGTGCCCATGTGGGAAATGCCAGAGGGGTATTTGGTTTCATGATGAAACAGCAGTGAAGATAGAGCTGAGCATCAGTAGGGCTATTTTACCCTGTATCAGCATGGTGGCATAATTTCCAGAAAAAGGAACATGTTAACTGGTGTCTGTCAGCCACATCATGAAGTTTCTTGGAGGCACTTTGAGCATGAATTTGCTGTTACCAAGCAGCTGAGAATGTGGCCAAGTTAACTATGTTGTAGAGTATGAAATATCTTTTCAGAAGACATTCCTAGCACTTCTATGTCTACCAGATTCCAATACACACGGAGCAAGTAGCATGAACAATACAGTGAAGGGACTTTGAATCTGATCTGGGCTCACAATTAGATCAATTTCTGGTTTATTATAAGCAATGATTGAATGGTAACAGATTCTCACACATGGAAGTTGATTTCTTGGACCAGAATCTGGCCAGGTGGATATAACCTTAACTTCATTACTATGTTTCTTGCAATCACAAAGAAACAAGGAACAAGCTGAGAAAAACCTGTTGGTCAACAAAAACCTCAGGTAAAAGTGAATTATAATTTTCACATATCAGGATTTGAGAAGACATGTTCGACCTGTGCAGAAAATTAACACCTTCTCTGACAATCTCCACACTGTCCAGTTTGCTGGCTTTTTCAAAACCGGGTGCCTGACCTCTCTGAAAGTGCACAATGTGACTATACCTGATTTCTTGTTTAAAGCTTCACCTACCGAAGGAGGTTCTGGGTCTATGTCTCAAATCAGTTCATTAGACAATGACAAAGACCACACCTGGCTTTTTTTTTTTTTTTTAATTCTAGATATCTTTTTTTTTTTTTATTGAGTGGGGGAAAGGTTCCTTGTTTTCCACATGACATCCTTGCTTTTGGTTATTGGTTATTTCTACAAGAAAATAGTGTGTTAATCCCAATGGCAATGGCCACCTTAGAAAAAAATAGTTGGGTACCCATCTCAACACTCTCTAGGAGGCACTGGTCAGATCATTTGCTTTTTAACCTTTTAACCTTTTCCCAGTGTACAGTGAACATGTTATAAGCACATTTCTTTGACACCTTAGATGATATGCTATTCTAAAAAGCTAGTTTTTGTCCGATACAGGTAATGAATCTTAATCCACTTAGTGGACCTCATTCTTTGTTTCTTTATGAAGACCCCAGTTGAAGGTTTCAGTTACCTGGAAGCACATGAAATGTAGAAATAAGTTTAACTTGGTCCACTGTCTCAGGCTACTGCCTGACAATGGTTTGCTCCAGGACAGAGACACAATTATATATATACACAGAAATTCCATCAGCTTGCAAAGGCCTTGTGGACAGATCACTTGGGATCAAGGCTGTCTAATAAACTGTGGTCAGAAGAACCAACTCTGTGATTCTTTGTTTGTTTTGTTGGGATTTCTTTTGGGTTTTGTTTTTTTTTTTTAATGTGTGTGTGGGTTTTCTGTTTGTTTTCTTGCTTGCTTGTTTTGTTAATACATTATAAACAACATAGTATTTTTATTCAGGACAATGAACCAAGGCAGGCCATAACTGCTTTAGGTGTTTCCCTAAACCAGATTTAATTTTCTTTTTTGGCTCACTCTCATCTTTCTGAAGAAAGAAAATTGTAAAGAGTGGTTCAAATCATCTTGCAACACTGTATTACATTTCAAATCATTTACACTCACAGTCATGTCAAGCAGAGAGACATTTCAAATTGATCAATGCAGTAATTGAAACAGCAATAACTGGAGGTTATTTTGTCAGCAATAGTGTTCTTTATGAAACTGAACAGTGATGCCTTAAAATGCGATGTATCGAGGGAAAGAAAGCTTCCTGAAAATGTTGTAGCCATTACTTTAGAATAATATTATTTAGCCTTCATGCTCTATCCCTTGTGGGTTTTCAATTCCCCAGCAAACTTTCTTTCTAACATATCTTTGATCCTGGTCTCAAAACCCTGACATATTCATTTTGCAAAGACTGGATATACAATGGACTAGTCAAGAATTAGGGCCAGATGCCCCAAATTGGTGCAAATGGGTACTGCTTCATTGTGCTCCACGCTGATTTACAGAAGACAAGGATCTGACTGAAAGCCTTGCAGAGACTTCCAGAGTACTTTGCTTTGTTTCATCATGTAAATGCTTACTTCAATTTTAGTCTTCCTAAGGAAATAGAGTTCAGGCAATCATAGTCTA
Organism: Calypte anna; assembly: GCF_003957555.1. Classification (NCBI taxonomy): domain Eukaryota; kingdom Metazoa; phylum Chordata; class Aves; order Apodiformes; family Trochilidae; genus Calypte; species Calypte anna. The sequence continues at coordinate 26,503,506 of NC_044246.1, forward strand.
TGTGTGTATACACATGCATGTATGAGTGTATGGGTGAGTATTTGTTTGTCCTTTCACTCAATTAGTTTTGAATCTGGCAGTTCAACTCAATCAGACTGGAGAGATCAGGCTGTTTAAGTGAGACAAAATTCCTGCAGGCATCTTGATAGTGTTCTTTTTGAGAAGAAGGCTAATGAGTTGAATCCTTGTAAACTACAGAAAATTTCCATTGACAAGGACTTTTAATGTCTGACTCCATCACTTCTGGCCCTCTTGGAGCCACTCTCTCACCCAAGTGTGTTTCTGGCATCAAAACTTGAACATCCAAAGTTCAGGCTGACTCTGTTTTTCTAAAGACCTTGGTTAGCTTGGTTTTTAATACTTGCTTCTGAGCTTACGTATGCTAATTATCTCATCAGGTTGAAATCCTTAATCCTCACCTGAGATTAATAATCTTAGAATCACCACTGAAGTTGTTCCCTTTCTTACAGCTGTTGAGGCAAACAAAAGCAGGCGCTGCATTTCCCCATTGATTTTGTTCTGCTCTTGCCAAGGGTGTCAGACAGAGAGGTCAGAGCACAAAGGGAAAGTTGTAGATGCTAATTCACAAACAACCTCATAAAAGTTTCCTTATTAGTCCTGTAAAAAAAAAAACAAAAAACAAAAAATAAAATTATATCTACTTAGCTACTTCACTGCTGAATCTTTGTGATAAATGAAGTGATCCTTGTGATGTATTTAGCAAGAGCAAAAAAAGGAGCTACAAAGAAAATTGTGTGAGGAAAAAGTCTTACCATTCTCCAAACTAACTAACTAAATTGTTGGCAAAAAACCTCACCACACCAAACAAACAAAAAATGAGCTGCTAGTTAAGCTTTGTTTGACAAATATGAGACAGCAAAGGTATTACAAAAGACACAAATGGAAGTCTAATATATGGCTGAATAAAATACTTTCCCCGTTAAAAACAGAAATGCAGGTGGTGTTCTTCAGCAATCTTTTTTATTTACTTCATGAGATAGTTTATGCAATGAAAAAAAACCCACTGAGAGCACCCTGACTCACAGTAGTACAAAAGGCTCTTCTGCTGTGTTCAAGGTTGGTCCTTTCTGTGTGAAGCAGCAGGTAATGAAACCAATGATCATTTCACATCCTGAAGTGCTTTGTTCAGCTGGGAATCAGCATCTTCTGGAAACAACCTCTGGATCACATGTATTGTTTTAACCTACAGACACCATTAAGTTAAAACCAAAGCACAAATTTGTCAACTTCTGGTGAGTCCCTAATAAGGAAATAGGTGGAAGATGGCCAGCTAGCCAGGCTGGGGTTGTCTCCATTGCACTTACCCTTCTATTGATTTAAGCAAAATGTGAACAGACCTTTCTCTTGCAAAGCAAGACTTGCTGACTGCTCATGATGACCTCATCCATGTGTAGTTATTTTGGCAGAAGTTAAGACTTTTTGAAGGGCCAACAAGAATAGTTTATGAGGCTGTTTGTGAATTAGTATCATTCTTTTGCCCTTTACCCTCTGGTCTCCTATTTAGTTTGGGCCCCTTGTCAAGTACTGGACAAAAGGAGTTCAAACCAGCATAAAACCCTGGGAAGTGCTGGGCCTGCCTTGCTCCTTGCTACAGCAATTGGTTTTCTGCTGGTTAACTGGTACAGATCCATGGAGAGAACTATGCCTGCTAACACCAGACAAAGAAGTAGCTCTAGAAAGTGTGATGCTAGTTTGTGAGTACTAATTGTCCTGTTTCTTTTGACACAAACAAGGACACAGAGAAAAAACATGCTATCTATGCTGAGATGTGTCAAGTAAAATTTGACTGCACTGTTCTTTCTGTCTGTAGGTACTCAACCCTTTCACAGAAGTTTCATCATTCCTACTGTGCAGGAAGAAAATTGAAACAGAGGGAGACGAAATGAGTCATTCAGCCTGATCTGTAGGTGTGCAGTGACTATTTCAGAAAGGAAAGAGATTCAATATAAAACTGAATGCAAATGAACCACAGAACAATTATACTGTTCCTTTTTTTTTTAATAGGGATGAAATCCAGGGGGAAAGTGTAGTGCTTCAGCCTCAGGCCTTTCTTGAGAGCTGGGACATGCTTAGGACCTCTATGAGTAAAGTACAGCTGATGCATGTTTGCCTCACCTAAGCTGGGTGCTGAGAAGGCCCAGGTTACTATCTGTCTTCAGACTTTCTGAGTAACTTCCAAGATCTCTTTTGGTTCAGCTCCTCAAACCTGGTTTGATATTAAGGGTCCTTACAGCAAGAGACTCAAGGGTGTGAGTTTTCACACCCCTGAATCTCAGCTCCCTTGTATGTAATAGACATACAATAGAACACTGCTGTACCTCACAGGCATGTCATGAAATACGTTAAACTTTTTTTTTTTTTTTTTTTTTTTTTTTTTAGCTTAGATTTGAGACCTACAAGAAATCTTGAATTGATAACAAATTTGCAACAGTGAGGGCACAAATTGCCACAGTTGACCAAACATGGTTGGATATCTAAGGGTCTTTCATTAGCAAATATCTAAATGCACACTAACAATGCAGAGTTGTTTTGATGTGACTAAGCTCCTTATGACAAAACTAAGAATATTTCTCCACAGTATCCAAATTACCTGGACCGGCAAAAGTGAAATATAACCTGTTAAATTCTGATAAACAAGCTTTCTTTCAAGTTGTCCAATGCTCCCAGGAAGAGGAAGCAAATAGACTGTTTCCTGCTGTGGTGGTCCTTGCAAGGCAAAGCAAATCAAATGTCATAGCAAAATGGATAGCTTGCATAGCTAAATACGTTGCATAACAAAATGGACTCCATCCTGCAGCAAAATTCTGTTTAGATGAGAAAAGATATGGCTTGAGTGAGTTAAAAATACACTGAAGAATGCAATCAGCACAATGTTATTCATTTCGATATTAAACAAGATTTATTTGACAGTAACACCATATGCTCAGTAGTGCTGTCCACAGGATGACAATTTCATTTTGCAACAACTGTTGAAGTTCAGAAATTGTTTTCATTCAGCTTTGGAATAAAAACAAAAAAGCCTTTCAGTTCTCTATGAAATGGAATTGGACTGAAATGGCTGATTTAAGATAAAAACCTGAGCCTTTTCTTCGGTGAGGCTTTTTTCTTCTGACGGATTCCTTGGTCACCTAATGGGCAGGGCTTTCGGAGAAGGCAGGAAGACTGGGGCATGGATTCTGTAACTTTTCAGAGGCCCAGATACTAATCTATAGCATTACTTGATAAAGCAATGAACCTGCCAAAAACATTTCCATCAGGACTACTGCTCAGTACAGGATACTGATTAGACTTTTTGTATTGATAAGGCATGATTGAAGTATGCAAGCTTTGTCAAGGATGAGGCAGGAGCATTTTCTGGTGGGTGAAAGACAAGCCAAAAGTTTCAACAACAGGAGAGCTTAGAAAGCTGACATGAACGTGGCAAATGTTGGGTGCTATGGTTTGGCCATAGCCAATGTCAGGTGGGGGCTTATGGATAAATTGCCTCAAAATGTCTGTGTTCGAAACAATCAGGATTGGTTTTAAATTCAGTAGATTAGAGACACACAGTCACAGTCCCTTTTACTTTCTCTACCAGGGGTTTTCTTTTACCTTAATTGTATTCTAAGACATATTCTAAGCCACAAAAATATACAAATACCGTTCTTCCATTAAAAATTGTGGAAGAATGTTTTATTTCGCACAGGTATTTGAAAATCTGGGTTTTCATCCCAAATGCCTCTGAACTTGATAACTTCTGGAGCTGGGGAGAAGAGGAAGGGAGCAATGTATTGATTAGAAAATGCTGCTATGACACCTTCTGGGGATTATTTGCCTCAGTTATCCATTTGTGTGTATGGCCATTTGAGCATGTTCCCAGCTAACTGACAGCTGTTGCTCACTCCTTCTATATTGCACACATTTCCTCTCTTGAAGGAAGGATGTCATGGTGCATCATGGAAATCCTTCCTGAGATGCATATTGGAGGTCTTTTTTAGCTGGAGATTCTAAATCCTTGAGAAGAATGAGACAGCCAAATAATGGTTCCTGTGAGATACCACAGTAGTATTTCTGAATCAAATTGTTGCTGTTTTCAGCCAAAATGTTTTGGTTTTGAGGATTTTCAGTGCTTCAATGAAAAGTTAAAAAGATTGTCAGAGAGCACACATTGTGACAAAAAGCATTGTTAACATGAAATTTCCTATTGAAAATAACATTTGACAGGAAGGGATTTTTTAAAATCAGGTCTAACAAAAGAGCTACAAACACATCCTTATAACACTGCAAATAATTACACATCAATAGTAAGTGAGTTTACTAATTCTTGTAGAAATTACACTTCACCAACATGTCTTCAGCCCTTTGGACTCTCACTGTTGTCCTTTATCTGCAGGATCATGCTCTTCCCTGCCTTTCTACTGCACTGATGTTGCACACGGTCAGACACAGAGGAGAGCCCAGTTTCCCAGTGTGCTCACATGTACATGTACGTGTGCTGACAAGGTTATAACCAGATCAGTTTGATATTCTTGACTTTCACTGTCTCAAGATTGGGCACATTTGGTAAATAGGAGACAGCACCAGTAGAAAAGCTGTATTTGCTTTGAACTGGCAGGTGACAGGAGCAGAAGTATTTGGCAAGAGAGACACTTCTGGTTGTTTTGTGTGTGTGTGTGTGTTGCTACTGTTTTGAATTTCTCATTGAAGCACGTAGACAGAGGAAGGTGACTGCATGGCCACCACACTGTGCTCCTTCCTAACAGGGAGCTGAGATGATGCTGGGCCCAAGGGCGTTCAACAGAGCACCCTCCTGCCAGTACCCAGGACAGCCCAGCACCTAAAAGTGTGAAAAAACTGTGAAAACTCAGTTTGGCTGGTGAAAAATGTGTGTGTGTGCCTATGTCCTCACACTGCCTAATATATATGTTCATCCAATTAAGAGGAACAACAATTCATTAACAAAACAGGTACTAAAAAAATACTCATTTAAGACAATCACTGCTACTTCCTCAGCTTTTCACTTCATTGCTGCTTATGCAAGTAAAAACAACAAACTAAATGGAGACCTTATGGGCACCAGGGACCAATTAATGCCATGTGACTTCCTCCCAGGCTTCCATGAAAATAACTGTATTATAATGGTCTGTGATATTAATACCGGCTTTGGGAAAGTTAGGCAGCAGCTCCATAGGGAGGGATGTAGCATGAGCAAGCTCTCTGGAATGTGCACTATTTGACAAAAGAGAAGTGGTGTCTCTCTATAAGTTACATCTCTTCTTGCTATTGAAACAGAAAAATCGGCAAGGGAAACACAAATGCCTGGGGGAATGTGAGAAGTTTTTATATAAGTGGATACCTTTTCAGTATATGACTGAGTAAAACTCAGGGCTTTTCAGCTTTTAAGACAACAAATATCCATCTACAAATTATGGCTAGGAATTAATTCCTGAGGTGAGACTGGGAGCCTAAATTTATACAGCCTCAGAGTCCACTTTTTACTCACAGTTTAAATAATGTAAAGGATTTCCTTTTAATCTCACAGCTATGTAGAACCCCTCCAAATCTTGCTTCAGAATATGTGGCCCAGGGCTGTGAAGAAGCATCACCTTGACATATACAACTGCTGCCTAAAGTCTCTGTAACAGATAAAGCTGTGTGGGGATGGCTTCACAAGAATTTGTTTTATTTCTTAGGCTAGTCGGGCTGGTTTGAAACAGTGTTCTTCTATTTCAAACTGCATCTGCACTCAGACATGCAAGAGATGGATTTTATTGCTCTCCTTACACTAATGATGTACAGATAATGTAGAAACCCCCTAGGCAGGACATATGGGTGCCAATGGAGCCACCCTGAGGTAAAAGCTACAGTCTCCCCATCCCAATCTGTCCCTGGGGCCTCACATTTCCTCTCATATTTAAACACCAGCATAATTATTAGGCACCATACCTCTTGCTTGTACCCCATGACAAAGGGCTATAACCTTCTAATGATGGACTTTTCTTAGAGTGGAGAGACACACGCAGACCCCCCACCTGAAGGGGTGTTAAAAGTCAAATGCACAGGGTAAGACCCACCAGCAAAGCAGAGAGACACCAGGTAGCAGGGAGATCAATGGTCTGGAGGGGAAAGCAGCAGTTCCAGCAGCCTGGGTGCTTGCAGCCATTCAGCCCACATCTCCCTTCCTGAGCTAAGTACCTGTGTGTAAACAACATACAGAAGTGTTTAATGTGCATGCCAAGCAGCCAAGTGGAAAGAGTACAAGGAAAACAAGTAGGAGGACAGCATAGTTTATTGTCTTTCACAATGATTTAGGCATCAATTTCTGCATCCCCGAAATAGGAATATTAACTCCAAAAATATATGTCAGTTAGCAAGAGCAGGCAGGGTAAAGACAGTCTAATAACAGAGCCTGAAGTTGGCTAACTTAGAAAGTGGATCTAAATAGCATCACATTTGGAGGAGTGGTTTGGGTTAGATGTTCAGTTCAGCTCAGCATTTGAAAGTTCATACACTGGTTAAACTTTGGATAAACTTTTGGCCCTTTTTTCATGTAGAAATCAGATAAGAATCACACAAACACAGACTCTCATGAGCTTTCCAATAGTGCCTGTTTTTGACTGAGTCAGTAATAGAACAGATCTCCTCACAGTGCTCCTGTATTTCTGCTTCCAAACTCATCCAGTTTTTCCTCTCCTCTCCTCTCCTCTCCTCTCCTCTCCTCTCCTCTCCTCTCCTCCTCTCCTCTCCTCTCCTCTCCTCTCCTCTCCTCTCCTCTCCTCTCCTCTCCTCTCCTCTCCTCTCCTCTCCTCTCCTCTCCTCTCCTCTCCTCTCCTCTCCTCTCCTCTCCTCTCCTCTCCTCTCCTCTCCTCTCCTCTCCTCTCCTCTCCTCTCCTCTCCTCTCCTCTCCTCTCCTCTCCTCTCCTCTCCTCTCCTCTCCTCTCCTCTCCTCTCCTCTCCTCTCCTCTCCTCTCCTCTCCTCTCCTCTCCTCTCCTCCCTCCTCTCCTCTCCTCCTCTCCTCTCCTCTCCTCTCCTCTCCTCTCCTCTCCTCTCCTCTCCTCTCTCCCCTTCTTTTCTTTTTCCAAATGTGAAATATTTTTCATTCTATTCCATAAATGGAAGGTTTCCGTATAAAGTTTGGATGACAGCTGAGGGCAGATCCATCACTTTCCTGAGTAATTCTTGTATCCCTAAGGATAACTGTCATCTTTGCTGGCCTTTTTCCCATCCAGTGTTAAATATTTTCATTAGTGACTGGAGACTTCGTCCAAGGACACAGAGACTGTATTTTCCAATCATCAACTGTTGCTCTCCTCCTGACCAGAAATTCATAGCCCTTGGTGGCTCTCAGCCTGGGCAGCTCTGCACTAGATGACCCTCTAATGTTTTTTTTCTCTCTCCCCTCATCTTCTTTGTTCAGTGACTGCCAGTCAGCTTTGCTCGCTTCCTTGTGCTTCCTGCAAGTTTTTAGTGTGAGTCCTCTCTCCTCATCACACAATTATATGTTCTTTTCTCCTCCTGATCCCTCTCCACCCCCACCTCCCCCTGCATTGCCAGCTGAAAAGGGGAAGAGGAAAGTATCTTCCGAAAACATCAGCATTTTCTTCAAGAACACTCAGATCATCTGTTTGATGACTCCTATCCTCTTGCTTGTGACCTCAGCTGTGCCAGACTTCTAGTTCTGTTTTCTTTATAGAGTTGATTACATTGTCAGCACTTAAAATATATCAGAATTAATAACAAAATTAATCAACACTTGGGAGCATAACCACCCTTAGGATTGATGGAATCAACTGGTAGGTGATAATTAGAACCAGCCAAAAGCTTTTTCTCAAAACTTAAATGTATATCTCCTCCGTGTTAGAAACCACACGTTGAAACACCCTCTCACAGCATGCAAATTTCCTTGTTCTTTTTTATATCCTCAGATCTTGGCAGATCCTGTACTGGCCACAAAAACAAACATGAGTATCTAACCATCACCAAATATTGCTTTCACATATTTCTGGCTCACACAGACTTAGAAAACACCAGAAATACAACTGAGCCTGAACTTCAGAAATTCTCAAGCCTGTTTTTCAGGCCCAAGAGGTGGAGGAAACATATCTGAACTCTTGGATTCTTTTTCCAGATGGATGTTTCTGTGGTTTCTCTGCCAGCGAGTGGATCTGCATGTGGACACGAGTATCCCTTGCACTGCTGTGTCCAAGTGGGTGGGGAATTCGAGGTCAGTGTTCAGCTAAGGGAACCGAGCCCAGCACTGTCCTTTGCACCCATCCCTGCTGTCACAGGCCAAATTTATCTGTGTTGTAGCAGAAGTTATTTAATGATTTCCATTGCATCCAAGCTGTATTTGCCTCCAGAGTACTCCAAATTGTTCAGCTGCACAGACGACCAATTCTGTCTAAGGGGATTCCCTTGATAGAGGTCAGGTGTAACAACTAGAAATGACTTTGATCTTGTGCTTCCCAGTTATTTTCCTTCCCTTCCTCTTGCTGTCTTTAGATTACAAAGGGCTCTGTGCTGCTTCTGTTGACTGGAGCAAAGATCATGTCAAAGTCCTGCAGAAGCAAAATGTGAGTACACTGTCCCAGGAAACAAGTGTAACAACTTTGCAGTTGTGCGGGTAACAACATCTTCAGAATGACTTGGTGTTGTGGCTATGATGATTTCTTCAGGCACTGTAAGTAGACTGACAAATTGACTTTCAAGTGAAAGGTCATTGAAAAGAATTGCTGATAAAAGCATCTGGATTTACAATTAGAAAGCTACAGAAGTTCAGTTTACAACTCTACTGGGTTCTGTGCGTAGGAGTTTCTATCATACAATTTGGCAGCTTCTTCTGCCTTCTGATTTGAGTTGTAGAAAATAAAAATTCCTTGTGGTTTCTTTATTTTTTTTTTCTTTTTAAACACTATGGAGAGCTGTGGTGTTTTGGCAAGGCTGATACAAAGAAATATTGTACTGGCATTGTCTCGTATTGTAGGTGACCTCAGGCCTGAACTATACATGGGAAAAAAATAAGTTTCTGCTGAATAGAGCACACATGTGCTTGAATCAGATTATAGAGAGAGTGTGAAAAGCAGAGTGCACACACACAATACCCATAATACTGATGTAGGCTTAAATGAAATACCTGACTCTCATCTGATCCTTCTGGCAAAAATCAGGAGCAGCCTTGAAGCATTAAGCCTCACTCTGCTCTGGTATATGAGGTTCTTTCTGCTGTTCCTAAGACCATGACTCATGAAAAAGGGTATTTGCCAGGCAATTAGGTGGTTGAGATTACTGTATATGTCCAAACACACACAACACATGATTCCAGTAGGTGGTTGCCTATCAGGGTATTTGTGAGAAGTTAATAGATCACATTTTTTCTGTTTTTTTTTTCTTCTCTTCCTTTTAAGAACGAGGATGAGAACTTTAATCCTGGACATACTTATCCATAAAGGCAAACATTGCACGTCAAAAGGTTCCCTCTCTCCCTGCTTCTCTGGCACTCCTTCTTCACTTCCCCTGCTTTGTGGGACATAAAACTAAACTAAACAGAGATTTGTCCCTATCAATATTGACTTGAGCGATTTCCCTTTTCCTGACTTCTCTAATCCTGTGGTAGATTTTCTGTGACATTTGTTTCCGGTAGCAGATTCTTATGAATGTTCATTCTAGAAACAGAACACTTCGAAACATCTATTAAAAAAGCAAAACAGTGTGGTCAAAGAAGATAATGGGTGATGTTTTTCTCCATAGTTTAATTTCAGCAGCTTCCAATGTTTGCTTTCTAGTTGAAAAAGTAGTTTTTCCTCAGTTTGTCAGAGTTCCTTTCATAAGAAACCAGAGTCACTAGAGGTATTACATAAAAAAGTGCACAAAGCATCCTTGTGCTGTCTTCTTTGTAGGAATTAGGTACTCAGTATGGCCCAGAGATAAAATGCCATCCAGAGATACCCGAAATCCAGGCTGTGGTTATTAGCAGAAACCTGATGACTCTCAGGCTTGTACCTGTGATGGAATTGATAATTGCACTGATTTTCTTCTCTCTACCAAAAGGTTGCTTTTTACACAAGAAAGAAGACAAGGAGCTGCCCTGGTTTTGATTCCAGCTGCTTCTCCTGGTCTTTAGGTGTCAAGAACAAGCCCTTGAGGCAAAACTAATGTTGTAAATATGCCCTGAAGTGGAACCCTCCCTATTTCAGAGAGAATGAGCTCTAGCACTCAGGACTTACACTGATAAAGGCAGCAGGGAGAATACTGAGATAGGAATTCTTATTGGCTCCTATGTAAAGGAGATGTCACATCCTTCTCTGCCAACTTACAATACTAGAACACCAGGCTGAGCCCATTTTTTTAAGGAAGCTAATAGCTAAATATTATGTTTCTGCTCTAAACCAGCATTGCTGTCAGTCAGAGTGAGTGCAAGCCCCCCTTGCCAACTGCAAAGTGATGTGTCCACTGGCAGGATGTAAACAAGCTGCAGAACTTAATGCTGGGGTTGATTCTTCCAGGCATGAAGTTGCAAAGGTTTCTGTTTCTCCAGAGAGTGGCGGTAACATTAAGGCCAAGTGCTAATCTGTGAAGATGACTTAGGACAGCTGACAAAGAGTTGCTGCTACTTTTTCTCCACACCACAGCTCTGCAGATCTAAATTTAAAGCATTGTTGCTGTTCAGTGATATGCTATACAGCCATGGACATGCTTTCATCAAAGACCCCAAATACAAATTAAAATTTCAGTGACTTCAGCAAAAAGGAGCTCTGCAGGTTTGGGAATAGCCCCTGGAGATGGAGGTGGCTCCTGGCAGTTTGCAAATGGATTTGGTTTCTGTGGGCCTGAGCAGCAAATGGAACCTGTGTGGGAGAGGTTATTATGGCACTAGGGCCAAGGGTTTGTCTCCTCTCCCAGCTGCTCTCTCCCATAGTATTCATGCAGAACTTCCCATCCCATCCTAAGGGTGGAGAGTCCAGGGAAAACCCCATCCCACTTGCAGAATAAGAGCTACTGAGCAAGGTGGGGAAAGCAGAAGGAACTTGATTGTTCAACTGACTTGAAAAGTTAACGCTTTTTCCACTCATTAATAAACTGGAGTATCAGTGAGATGGACAATTGCTGAGCTTTCTAATTTTGTTGATTTATCCCCATTTCACTAGTTTTCCTTCAATTCTGCTTTCCAGTGTCACTGAGTTATTGTTATCCAGATCCACATCTCAAAGTTCCACTGAAGGAGAACGTGTATTAAAATACCAGATTTACCAGAAAACATCTGCAACTTGCAAGCCTATTGTATTACTATTATATAAGCAAGCCATTGTAAATTCTTTTAAGTCTGTAACTTATTTCACGTTAACACACTGTGTGTTTTACAACACCATTTCAAAGTTTATGGCCTTTTTTCTTTAGCCGCTTGTTCCAATTGCATCTCATATTTCATCAAATATGGTAAAGAAACCATGAGAATAAATTGATGCTCCATATGAACCCCCCTATAAATGGATGCTGCCAAATTGCTGTAAAATGGTTTTCCTTTTCAGCCCTCCAGAACTGCTAGTAGGTTTCTGAGGCCAAATTCTACAGGGAAACGTTATGACCATTTAAGGCCTCCTAAGTTTATGCTTCAGTACAAAATGCCTGAGGGTGAGGATTTAAAATGGATGATGTGGAGAAATTTGCACTTCCTTAAGAAAACACAGAGCATTTCCTTCTGCGTGTTAGAAATTAAAACAGAAAATACAAACTAATTTGTCAGGAAATTGTCCTTCTATAATTTCCTCTTCAGCCCTTCCCCTCCAGCCCTTGCCTGCTCCCACACCAGCCCTCCGAGCCTGATTGTCTCCTCCTTGTTGCTGGCTCTACAGCCACAGGTCCCAGATCGAGGAATTGTGATGGACGATGCTCTGCTCTTCACCTCGTGTGCAAGAGCTCTGCTGTAATGTCTCCTTGTGTTCACAGCTTGCTCCTGCCACCCTCTTCCCTGCTCACCTCCCCACCCAGGCTCACGCCTGCAGACAATCCTTCAGGAGATAAGTACTGCTCAGGGACACCAGCGCAGCCGCGAATGATGGTTCATCATTTGGCTCTAATTGGACGCTGGTGTACAATGAAAAAAAATTTTGTCATATTTATGAGTTACTGTGAGTTAATAATGCGCTGGGATCCATTAGTTAAAGCACATTTGCTCCAAACATGTGGCTTCGGCTTTTTATTTTTCATTCAAGCAACATTTTTTCAGATGAAATGCTGTTGCCGTTTTTCTCCCAGGCACTCAGTGAGCCTCAGGGAGTTAGAGCATCAATTATTTTAATCCTCACATGTGGAACAAAAAGAGGGGTAAAAACAAAAGTAGAGTCCTAGCCAGAGAAGTCATAATTATTATCCAAAATAATAATAAAAGTATATCAAAATATCAAAAAATTAAAAGCTCTAGCCAGCTGAACAAATGTAGTCAAAATAGAAAATACAAGAAGCCTGCAGAAGATTCTCTTGCAAATAAGATGCAATCTACTCTCTCTGTATTTTCTGTAATGTCCTTTCCTTCCTGAGCCAGTACTTTTTCTCTTATAATCTGTCTACTGAGTAAATTTTCCTTGACTCTGTTTAGAATGATAAATTCATTAGTGTCTTGCAGGTGTATTTGCCTGAATTTACAAACTCCAGAAAGGACTGAAATGACAAGCAAAAATACAGCATGAACAGAAACTTGTTTTCATACTCTTTCTTCTGAAATGGTGCTGCATTTATGTGTAATAAAAATCAAGATGTTCATCTTTCTTCCTCTCCCCCTCCACAATATTTTTTCAGTGCTGAAGATGTCAAGAGCAGAATTTACTCTTCCCTTGATGCCATCTTTTTTCCCCTTCTGTTTCATCACAGCTGCATGGACTCCAGCCAACTCAAACTGTACCTTCGCACTTCACTGCTTAGGACTTTGCGGCTCGTTCAATTTGACAACACTTTTTAATGTAGAAAAGTGATCAGGCAGACTGAAACTTCATCTTCAGGCTGATTTCTCTCAAATCAGGAGGAGACAGCACAACAAACTTCATGAAATTCCACTTGCAGCTTAATGAAATACCTGCAGCTTAATTTGCAACACCATGCTTAGAGGTACAGAGCAAGGTCCACCTGCTCTTTGATTCAGGATGTATTTTGCCTTCCATTCCTAGAAAACATTTGTGGAACATTTTACATATTGCTGCTGCTCTGTTGGTAATAAGTTTTCTTTTATTTTATAAGCTTGAATTAAGCAAAAAGCTCCTCCACTGCTGACTTGGCCTCCAAAGCTGCACTTTATGTATGTCAAACAACATGTACAAATTTATTAGGTGAACAATGGTTGCATTTAAGTACTGATTTAGCAATCATGAACTTTGCTGGCAGTATCCTTTGGAAACTAAATCCATAAATTTTATTAGTATTAAATGTTTCTAATGGGAGTTGACAAATACTTGAACTGCCTTGCTTTTTTCCCCGCACTTGGCAAAAGGGAAGGGACAAAAATTCCTATTACACAATGAGAAATGCATTAATATTAAAACTCATTCATCTCAATTTTGTACAAATATAATTTAAGACCTTTTACAACCATTGGTGAAATTACAATGTGCTGTAGGGAAGTTGCAAAAATTTTATGAGAGTAATAAAATTGTCATTGTAATACCATTATAGGGTGCAGGGACAATATAGATATTTGAATTACCTATTGTCCTTACGCCAGGTTCAAAAAGCTACATACAAGTATTATAGCATGTAATGGAGACAACTGTTCAAACAAACCAGAGAAATTAAATCCACGTTCACTTTATCTGTCCTAAGACAAATCCTCATTAGAAACCAGGATTCAGAATACCCTTCCCACTTGTGTCAACAACAATGAAACTAAAACGGGTGGGCTGTTTTATATTTGTGTCAACAGTAGCACAAAGACTAACTAACAGAGATTATGTGAAATAAAATAGTCTTGCATCCAAAAAGTGATGTTTTTAGCTTCTGTGACATATTTCCTGGGGCTTGCACTCAAGCCTGACTGAAGGTGATCATGGTGGTCTCCCTTGCTCATAGCAAAAAAACCCTATGCATGCAGTTCACGGAAAACCCATGAAATTTTACCTGGGATTAAAATGGTGTTAACTTTCCAGAGGTGAAAATAACTTTCACTGACAAATAGTGATTCTGGGCTATATCCAAGGAAAGAGCATTGCTTTCTCCCTGCCTATCCAAGAGACGAACAAAAGAGAAAAAGAGAAAGGAAAACAAGAGAGGCAGTTTCAGCCTTGTACATTAGCAGCATTTCACTGGCTTTGTTCTAGAGAGTAATAAAAGAATTGAAATAGTTCAGGCATCTGCCCTTGGCCGAGGGACTTGTAATTATACACTACAGACTCCACTCCCTTGGAACAACTGTCTTTGATTCCTATCTCTTCTTTTATTGCAGCTGAAATGCAAACCTCCTGATGAAACCATTACATTTCCATGTGAAATTCACAACTATAAGGGGAAACTTCTGCAAACTTGCCAGACTCTTTGAAGGGGGGCAGAAACATATGGGCAAAGGTTGTAAAGTTCCCTTCCAAGTTTCAAAGGTCCAACCATGTGGGGCAGACTGCTCTGGAGCTTGGGGTTTATTCTCCTCCTTTTAGTAAACACTTTGGACTGGGAATAAGAAAATTAATTTTATTCCCTGTTTATTAAGAGTTACCATATTTTGAACTCCGGTGGTTCAGCTGATCACTTTCCTTAAAATGACTGACTGTTTAGTCCTCACCAGGATCATGAGAACCCTAGCAAAAACTCTCAGTAGACATTTTTGAACACCCAGAGACTGGATGAGACCTACTATGCTTTTAATACCCCTTAAAGTTTTTGTCCTGACTTCAGAAGACACCCTCCCACATACTCCAAAACATTGTAAGGACCCTCCAAGAGACAACTGGAGCTTTCTCTGGCTGCCCAAGTCTTCACCAGAAGAGATGGGCAGGGAGCATGAAAGACAAAGAAGAGAAGCCAGCTGGTGCTTAGTTCTTTCTAAGCAGAAATATGCATCCAGACATCTGCTTTGAAGTCTCCAGCAGGGTGCACAGCAAGTGGGAGTCCTGGAAAGCAGGTCCTGGTCAATGAACATGCCATTTTAGTTCTTCCTGGTAGAAGGACCCAGAAGATTTCATTAGTGACTTCTGAAAATACAGTTTGAAGTAGTGCCACTGCCTCTCTCAGTGCGCCTCTCAGGAGGGCAAAGCCACTGCTTCGCTGGCCACAGATGAAACATCTAAGTGAGTCCACCACCTCCCCACCTTCCCCTGGCAAGAGATATTTTATTAGAAGAAAATTCAGAGCACACTGTTCCATGGTCAGATAGCCTAAGCCTTTCTCCTCAGCTGGGGAAGTTGTTCAGCAGCCTGAGCTCCCGTCATGCTCATTCCCATGTTTTGCACGTTGCCAAGAGGCAGGAAGGTATTTCCCTACACCACAACCTTTTATTTTCTGTTCTTTTTACTTTGGCTAATATGTCTTCTTGGTAACCACAGTATAATAAATTTCATAGAGCATGACTGGAATACTTAGTTCATATTATTCATTTGCAGTCATTTATTTTTTTCAGCTCCTCTTCCCCTCCCGGTCCCCTTTCCCTAGCACTCACTCTGTGGAATGATAATAATACACACACAAGAGCACTGCCTGGCTGAGAAGGACTTAAAAAAAACAAGTAAGGGGATCTTTCTGTGCTCACACCTGTTTTAAGATTTGTTATCCTTAAAAAGGAAAGCTGTAGGGATTCACTCTCTTTCTTCCTTGCAGACCCCAGTGGAATATACCATTAAACCACAGGGAGGAGAGAAAGCCTTCAGTGCACTTAAATATACTTATGTCAAATCCATCTCATTCTTCCTGCCTTCTTTCCTCAATCTAGCCTCCATTCCCAAGGGCTGCAGAATGTTACAACCCATTCACTTTATATGAATGGGCACAGACAGACTTTTTCACCATTTCGATATGTCTACATTTGCAGGCATATCCTGTAGGCCAACTGGAACAGCCTTAATTTCAATTTACTGTCTCCCTGAGGAACATGCCATTCTCCTGAAAGTGGAAAAACCTCTCAATGGCCATTCCCTGCCCCCCTTCCCTCCACCTCAAGTCAAGATCTGAACTGGAAGGAAAATTTCTCCTAAGATTAATGGACTGCAGTTCTGATGCTTATAACAGGGCACATGATCTTTATTAAACAAGTAATGAACAACTTTCACCGAGGCACTGTGTTTGGAAGGTTCTCAGAATTACTGTACATGGCTCATCTAAATCCTTTTCCAAGTCCCTGTAGAATAGTGTTATACTAAGGAAAAGAAATGGTTCCTCAATGGTCATTTTAACTCTCTTGTTTTTTAGTGGTCCTATCGATAATGACAAAAACAATGTTTATAAATGGTAGCCAAGATCTTGACTTACTTACTTAACTTCAGATGCAGCTCAGTAAAGTAAAAAGGTAGGATGCTCCCACTTTCCTAAGACAAGCATTAGGGGTGAGCTATTAATGAAACAAACCATTAGCAGATAACAAACAAAGATTCAATGAATAGTGGCAGTATGAAAAAAACATCAGTTCTGCTTGCCAGGCCTTTGTGGTCACAGCTTTGATTTAGAGCAAACCAGCATGAAGAAATCTGGATTTAGGAGAGGAAAATGTTTCTTTGCAGAAACACCAATGCTGTACTGTCATTCAAGCTCTCCTGGTACACAGTACTGCAGTATTTCACCAGGCCTTTGTTAATTGCCTGGAAAAACTGCCAACACAGAAGTCAACATGTAGTACTGCTACAGGGTACTGTAAAGTTATAGTTAACCATTTATCATCTAACTGCCGTGGTACAAACCCACTTATATCTCACAGTGCTTTAAATACGATGCTATTGCAACTGGCTTCTTAGGAAAGTATCAGACATTGGAGCCTATGGCCAAACAGTGGTTCATGTTATTAGACTGATACAGTTCTAGTATTGCTGAATACTTAATTTGTTTTTTGTAGTCTCTTTTGGGTGGCTGATAGTTCATAGACTGATGGGTCTGGTTGAAGATATCCATATGGCCTAGTGCTCTAAATTTGCTCACAGAAGAGTTGCATTTAAGGAAGCTTTTACTGGTGTGCTTGCATTTCAGATGTCCAGCTATGAGCAAGCAAAGGTGGGCTAATAGGTGAGACTCTTCTGGTCAAAGGCAATCAAGAGGATTTGAGCTGGGCCAGAACTGCCATCTGAGCCTCTCACAGACCAGCAAATTACAATGACAATAGCCACCTTAATTTTGGAGGTTGAAGCTGTTCTTTTTTTCTGTGTAGAGAAACATTTTATTTGTTTTAGCTACACTGCAATTAAAAATAGCAGCAAACTGAGAAGTGGTTAGAGGGAACACACAGAAGAATCAGCCTCAGTGGAGAAGTGAGTTTTGCTTCCCACAGTTACAAACAGCCTCTGTTGTCTCTTGGATTTCTTTTCAGATTGCAAATGACTCCAGAAAAAACAAAGTCCCAACTATAACTTGAAGGCCAGAATTTAGTCTAAGTACAAGGAACTACTAAGTACTAAGTAAGGAAGACAGCAGACAGTGTTTTCTCCTCAAGAAAATGCCCATTTCTTGATCTGTTTTTTTTTTGGGTTGTCCCATTATCATGTAATGGGAATGGTTAATACTTCCAGGGACCACCCAGGGAAGTTCTTAGATATAGTCAGATGCAAGGTACAGGTCAAGGCCATCTCTTAACAAAATTAATAAATACTTTGCAGCAAGCCATGAATAGTCTTTGGAGCTACTATTTTACGTGGTTGTTCTGGTCATAGCTTCCATGTTAGCATTACACCATAGTTCCCTTGCAATCATAGATGCTTAAAGAAACATGCTAATGAGTTTTATACTTGGGAATTTTTTTTCTAATTAGTAACAAGCAGTGGGAATAGTACTCGTCTCCTGTTTTCTGATGGCTGTACAATTGTCCTAGATCATGGGGTTTTAAAAAGAGAAATAGTTAAAGGAAGGCAAAAGCTTGACATGCAGTTTGACAGAAAAAATTTTGGAGGCTGTTGTTTGCTCAGTTTGGTTTTGCTGAGGGCTGGAGGTGTTGTGGGGCTGTGCCTAAGAATGGCACAAGGAACACCCACTCAATCTCATGGCTGCATCTAGCAACCTGGACCAGAGCTGCCCTTTGCAGCCTTCTACTCATGGAGCAAAGCAGTGTCAGGCCCCTGCAGAGATGTGAACCATCTCTTTGAGTAGGGCTCTTCAACCTGCATAGCCAGACTTTCTAAATGATAAAGCATTTGCTGTTGTTGACTCAGGTTAATAGGCTTCACTCTTAAATGAGAAGCCCTTATTTCAAACACCCAGGACAAAACCTCTTGAACCTCAATTATGATGGAGACAGGAAAGGTACAGATCAGTCTGGAGTAATTGCCAGGCAGAGGTTCTTGTTAGTTCTTGTATTTTCAGCCAGATCTGGTGATTTTGAAACCTGAACTCCCAGCATCTGCCAGCTGGGCAGCTCACCTGCTTGGCAGAAGCTGCCCAGGATGGCTTTCCCCCCTACTGACAGCTCTTGGCTGTGTGCTGCACATGAACTTAGCACCGAACAGGCTAGTGAAGCTGTCACCTCTTGGAACTGGAGGGTGGCAAACAGCAGGACCCAATTGCAGGGACACCACTGACAGGAGGTGGTGAATCAGGGCTGTGGTGGAGCAACCTGTGAGCTGCTGTACATATCCTCTCCTCAAAAAAGGCATGCTGGTTAATAAAGACTGATAGGAACTGGGAAGCTTGTCCATCTCTGTGTCACAAGTGGGGTGCCTGCCTTGTCCCAGAAGACCTGGCGTCCCAGCACAGCAGTCTGCTCGCTCAGGCATAAGAAGACAGAGCAATGACCCATCTTCCAAGACAAGCTTATTGTATAGCTGGAAATTAATCTCAACCACTCCATGCTCTCTGGCTTCATACCAGCATGTGAAGATAGACAAAATCTTCTCAATCCATTCTTCACCCAACCTGTATTTGTGCTTGGGATTGCCCCAACCCAACTGCAAAGTCATGCACCTAAGTCAGGTTGGGCAGAGAATGGATTGAGAACAGCCCTGAAGAAAAGGACTTGGGGGCTTTGGTTGATGAGAAGCTCAGCATGAGCCATCAAAGTACACCTGCAGCCCAGAAAGCCAATCACATCCTGGGCTGCATCAAAAGAAGCATGGCCAGCAGGTGAGACCTTACCTGGAGTACTGTGTCCAGTTCTGGAGCTCCCAACACAGGAACATGGAGCTGTGGAAGTATCGTAGTTTGAGCCTGGCCAATAACAAAGGACCACATGGCCTCTCACTCCCCCCAACCAATTACGAAATGGTGAGGATGAAATCCACCTGGAACCTTGTGGGTCAATGCAAGGGCTGTGAGGTTTTCACTCACCAATTAAAGTCATGGGCAAAACCGATTTAACTTGGGAAAAAATCAGTTTCATTTATCTTTACTCAAATCGAAACAAGGCAAAGAGAAGACACAAACAGATCTTAAATGCTTTCCCCCCAATTTTCTCTTCTTTCCAAGCCCAAATTACTTTGTTCTCAGTATCTCTACCTCCTCTCACCCAGTGGCACTGAGAGCAGGGTTTACAGTTCGGGTGTTACAGGTTTTTTTGCACCAGTCCTTCCTCCTCAGGGCAAAGGATTCCTCACAGTCATTTCCTACTCCAACATGGGGTGTCTCCCACGGGTGAAAGTCCTTCACAAACTCCTCCAACGTGAGTCCCTCCTGCAAGGTACAACCCCTCAGGAGCAAACTGCTCCAGCACAGGCATCCCACAGAGCCATGGACTATGCTGGGAACAGCCCCTCCATGGCTGCAGGCCCACAACATCTGCTCCGTGATCTTCCACAGGCTGCAGGTCCACAGGGGCTCCACCAGGATCATTCACGGGCAGCGGATCCACAGCATCTGTTCTTCCATGATTCTTCAGGGTCTGCTCCACCACCGTGATTCTCCACGGGTGCAGGGGACAGGCTGCTGCCTCACCTCAGGGTGGAGAGGAAAATCTCTTCAAACACCTTCTGCCAATCCTTCCTCACCGGCCTTGGTCTCTCTGCTCTGGCACTGCTCTCCTCCGGCATTGATCTCTCTTGTGGTGATCTCTCTCTTCAGGTGTTGCTTACTGTCACCTCCCCCTCTCTTCCCTGCTGGTAATCAGTGGGTGTTTACCCTTCTGGAATATGTTAATTGCAGAGGTGGGTATCTTTTTTGTTCACTGATGGCCTGAGGGAGGGCGGGCATTTTGGAGTTGGGAGAGCTATTCAGAAGCTACTTATATGAATCATCCCTGGGCACCAGGGATCCCTGTGCTACCAGGAAGGCACCACATCAACCCAGAGCAGGAAGCAAATCTAAGAAGGGTCACAGAGATGATGAGAGGGGTGGAACACCTCTCCTATGGGGACAGGCTGAAAGCACTGGGGTTGTTCAGCCTGGAGAAGGCTCTAGAAAGACATTATAGCACCTTACAGTAGCAGAAGGGGGCCTACACAAAAGTTGGGGAGGGACTTTTTACAAGAGCATGTAGTGATAGGATTTGCCACAGGCCCTTTCTACTCCCAGTGACAAAGCTTTTGAAAATGTGAGTAGAAAGGGCCTGTGGCAAATCTTGGAATGATTAGGATGCCCCCCCAAGTTCCTCAAAATGATCAGAAAATCAGACACTTAATATTTGCTTAAAAAAAAAAAAAAAAAGAGAACATTTTGGTTTTACTGTTAAACCAGAATTAAATTATCCAGCACACGTTTGATATTCTTGAGCTGAAGTGTTTTGAATCTGATGCACAGACAATAAATCAGGTAAAGTAACATACAGCAGTAGGTGGGAGTGGGGAGGAGACTGAGGGTAAAGGTGAGCATGCAAAGTGTGCTGTGCCAAAACATCACTGACGCCAGCTCCCCAGTGGAAGCTGAAAGACCCAGGTACTGCAAGGCATATGGAAAACATGGGAATGCAGTTGCATCTGCAGATACCATTTCTTGTCATGGTTCTCACCACCTAGCCCCTTTTTCCCATCATTTCCTCAATGACAAGATCAAGGTGCACTGTTTGGATGGGTGAGTCTCAGCAGAGCAAACACGGCTGCTGGCAGGGAGTGTTGCTTTGAGAAATAGCGTAGAGAAATCAGGAGGCAAAGGCTTTTTTAAGCCAGTCCCACTAAAAGTACTTCTTTTCTCTTTGCATGGCTTAGTTCCTGTTCCACTGCAGTCACTGATAATTTCCCTCTTGACTTTAGGAGGACTGAACTTCTGGAGGGCAGTGGCTCCTGACCCAGTTTCTACTCCTGTTATTATGTTAGGCACTAAGCCTGAACAGCTTCTCTTCTGCAGGCTTAAATGCAGATGAGTGGTATTCTCTTCAGAACAATCTTCCCTGCCCTTTTTTGTCTTCCCTATCAGGCAGTTCAGAAAAAGAAACAGCTTGGGTTAAAGCTGTGACATTTCTGAGGCAAAAGGAGTCTGCACTACTCAAAGAGTGAGTTTGGTGCCAGGGCCCAAACTCAAGCTGTGGTGCAGGTAGGAGACCTTTCTAGGAAACAGAAGCTCAGTTGCTTCCCCTTTTATGAGACTAACGTTGCAGTTCTGCTATAAATGTAGCCAGCTACAGTGTACTTCGGGTTTTTTCTACTCTCCCATGTTTGTTCCAGCACTTGAGTTATATGCATATTTTGCTATGCACATAATACATAGCTTGGCAAGCAAAAGATAGGAAGGGTAAATGATGGTATGTTTACCTTAGTTCATGGTGATGTCTTGGTGGTTTAACCTTCAAATGTGGTGTGCCTAACTGTTCTCTAACCACAGGTCCAAGTCCCAGCTGGGCTGACTCAGCCTTTATCTTCCTCAAGATAAATTCAGTCTCCTTCACTTCACAGTGGGTGGGTGTTTCAGATGAAGCCTTAAAAATGAGAGTTTTGTCTGGTCTGCATGGACCCTAATGATCCCTTAGCACTTTTCATGAGAAAAACATTGGTTTTGGGCCAGGATTCCCATTCTTCACTGCAGTAGCATGCTGGGAGCACAAAGAAGGCTCTATGATGCTGATGTGCTTAGAGAGCAAAGCCACAAATGCTGTGGTGGTGAAGAAAACACAATGATGCTGTAAGCCAAGCTTACTGAACCCCATGGTCCTACTGGGCATGCTGGGTATGCCTTGAAAGAACTGGGACTTTAGGTCTCTTGCTGGTTAGGAAGGTCTTGTACTGGCCACTAAAGTGGCGTTGGGTAACTAGAGCTTTTCCCTGCCTAAAAGGTTTAATACTACTGTGGAATAGGAAATAAAAGCATTCAAAACACTGCATAGGAAGTAGAAGACAAGGAACAGCAGGCCAATTAATAAGACACTTGAACAGAGATGTGAGAAGCTGACATGCACAGGCTGAGTGTACGAGAAATAGAAGGATGTTAATCTGTCAGTGAGCAAATATAGATAAAAATTCCACCCTGTTCCTAAGAAAACTTGCCAACAACACCTCTGTCAAGTCCAGCATATTCCTGTTAAAATCTCCCTCAGGCAGATCATCATTTTGGAAATAAAAAATAATCCAAATTACCCCTTATTTTCTGACAGCATAGCCACAGAAATGCTGCCATTAATAAAGGATCAGGTTCCTTTTATCAGGTATGAAGGTAGCTGTCCTTACCCACATACCACAGGCTCAGGCAAGGCAGGTAAGCAAAATAAAATTACTCTGTGCAATTTTGTCAGAGCCCAAACAGTTGCTGAGACTAGTTAAGAAAAAAACAGGTTTTCAATGGCATTTTCCCCTTCATTACATCTTTCAAGCCTTGAATAGCTCTGTTCCTTGAGGACTAGAGGAACTACAATAGCAAAACAGAGACTAATAGCTTTGTATTCCAGCCAAAGCAGAAGGAATGGGAAGATAAGGAAAGATAACCAGTTTTCCTGAGATCTGTATCTGTTCTGCAGTCACAGGTAGTTTGGTTTAGCATCTGAAATGTTGAATCCTGAAGCAAACCAAAAATAAATTCCAAACCCCAGGGAGGAGGCCATAATTAGTACACAGAATGGACACTGCTGGCAGGTCATATGGGCCTTACAGGGGCATATTTCCAGAAGAAGGCATTTGTTAGGGTAGTAAGCACACTTTTGATAAGGAAAGCACATGTCAAGCATTTGGGCTTAAACAAACACACTGATAATTGTGCTGTAAGTGGAACATAACATTTCACTGCACTGAATCTTTTGAAGTGTTTTCAATTCTAGCAAGCACATCTGTGCAAAATGTTATAAAACCCAAAACCTTGAAAACACTGGAGATAGTTTGGAAACATCATAATAAAACCTTAAAATTAAAATTAACTCATGAAGTCAATATTGGGGAATTTTCTCCTTTGCTTTCTCACTGACTGTGTGGCCTACTACATGAGTAATTTGAATTGTTTTCTTTCAGATCTCCCTGGTATGGTGAGTGGAGTGGAAAGTATTACTTGCATGTGAAGGGAGTTGAGAGTTTGTACAAAAGTGCTACAGAAGCGCTAACTAGTATTATCAGCTGTGAATAGATATTCTTAATATCAGCAGATACTCTTCAACAGTCCTACACTATTATGTATTTGCAGCCAACAGTGAGCTCATTTAACACAGCAGAAGCCAAAGAAATAGGCTGGGTTGCTTAATATTAAAATGTATTAAGGGTTAATAAGCAACTGCTAACTTTATTATTATTATTATTATTATTATTATTATTATTATTATTATTATTATTATTATTACTTAAAAGGCTCATGGCTCAGTACATGCTTAAGTGAATTTGTAAACATGCAATATTCATAGAATCATAGAGTGGTTAGGGGTGGAAGGGATCTTAAAAACCATCAAGATCAACCCCCCCCCCCTGCATGGGCAGGAATACCTTCCACTAGATCAGGTTGCACAATCCAGCCTGGCCTTGAACACTTCCAGGGAAGGGGCATCAACAACGTCTCTAGGAACCTATTCCAGTATCTTACTACCCTCATGGCGAATAATTTATTCCTAATATCTAGCCTAAATCTACCCTCTTCCACTTTAAAACCATTACCCCTTGTCCTGTCACTACCCTCTCTGGTGAAAAGCCCACCCCAGCTTTCCTGTAGGCCCCCTTCATGGACTGGACGGCTGCTATTAGGTCTCCTCAGAGGCTTCTCTTCTCCAGGATGAGACATAACTCTCTCAGCCTGTCTTCATAGAAGAGGTCCTCCAGCCCTCTGATCATCTCTGTGGCCCTTTTCTGGACCCTCTCCAACAGGTCTATATCTTTCCTATGCTGGGGGCTCCAAAGCTGTACACAGCATTCAAGGTGCAGCCTCACAAGAGGAGAGCAGAGGGGCAGCATCACCTCCCTTTCCCTGCTGGCTGGACTTCTTTTGATGCAGCTCAGGATTTCTGGGCTGTGAGCACACACCAGTGGCTCATGTCGAGCTTCTCATCTACTACCACTCCCAAGTCCTTCTCCTCAGGACTGCTCTCTATCCATTCTCTCCCCAGCCTTTATTTGTGCGTGGGGTTGCACCAACCCTGGTGCAGGACCTTGCATATTACTATGTGGTGTTGTCTGAGTCCATTTTATAATCTAAATTGCTTAGCAATATAACCTTTAATTTAAAAAACATATCTTCAGAAGAAAAGTGAGAATGAAATTAATGAACTTTTTTGTAGTTTAGTTTTAGGATCCAACTGAGCTACTCACATGCTCACCTGCATTGTGAGAGCTGGCAGAAACCTAATGTAACTTCACAATCACTGTATTTACCTCACTCATATCTGGTGTAAAAATTCTAAGACTGATGTGTTCTAGATGATTACAAATAGAAGGATGTGTGTGCATGCATTAAAAAAGCATGGGAATGTGACTTGGAGGGCTTGACTTAAATCAAAGGGATAAGGAGAGGAGGAAGAGGAAGTGTTGGCAGCAATGTGTATCTCAGCTCATTGATGAGAATCCCCTTTTTTATTGTGCAGACTGCACCAGTAGCAGTTGGCAGAGTATCTTTAGTTCATGCAACTTGTCCTCCTTAACAAAAGGACCTCTTCTTGTCATGATGTTCTTGGAAACCCTGTGTACAGAGTAATGCCAGGCTTCCTTCCTTGGTCCTTCCTTGGAGTCCGCAATGTTTCAGTAAAAACCTATAGCACCAGAAGAAAGAGCCTAAAATTTTTTAGTAGATCTGAAGAATACAAACAAAACCCTAGAACTGAATCCCCCTAGAGCTTCAGAATTTTTGAAATTTAAAGGCTAGTGTTGTAGTTTGGACCTCTCCCTTATCCTGAGCTCCGCAACAACATCTTGCTGTGCAAGGACTGTAAAAAGGAACTTCCTTTTGGGTTATGTCACCCTTAAACTCAGTCTCTTAGGCTCTTGAAAGAATCATTAAACATACTAAAACTGAATTTAGGATGAATTTGTGAGAGGTCACAATCATCCAAAAAGGAGGGGAAAAATTAGCACATTTCTTTGGTGGTGTCTCTCTTAAAAGCACGTGACTTGGGCTGTGAATGCTGGTTTCCGTAGAGTTTCCACTTCCACTTAAATTTTGAATTATAGAAAAGACCACATTATTTGACCTTCCATCTTCTCTCCCAGTAAAGCTGGGTTTGAAAGGCACAAGAAAAATATGGCTGTCACAAGCTGAAAGGCTGCATTTGCAGAAATTGAGAAATTGAAACAAAATCAAGTAAATTCAGGAGTTATGAGCTGATATAATGGGAGATGTTTTCCTGGAAACACATTCCTAGCTAGCAATGGTGTCTTCCAAGCCAACAGAAAGCTTCTTAAAATGGATACATTTCCTTTGGAGCAATCATATAATTTGTAATATACCTTTTGCTGCCATTATACAGCACAAGAGACTGGAGTTCATTTACTCTGGCAGGATCTTCAAATGATCCAAAAAAGCCAACAAATTTGTTTTCATTACAGTAGGGAAACCTCTGGTCTATTAACAGTAGTAAAGATAAGGTGAAAATTCAGTCTAAATGGATGTAATGTAGTTGAAGTAATGATCATAAAGAGCAGATCTTCAGCTTGCCTTGATCATCCTATCTCTATTGACTCGACATTCTTAAGCCTTTTTACAATGTCCTTTCATTGCACAATATCCAACTATGAAAAGCACTTTTGCACTCACTACTTCTCAGATGTGGTTTCTGTCTTGTCTGTAGGCAAGTAAACTGAGGCATGAATTGATGGAGTAGGAGGCATATAGATGTCTTGTTGATTGATGGCTGACTTAGGTAGAAAGCCAGGCAAGCTGGCTGGATGACTAACTTTTGATCTTTTTAATACTGAGTAATATTAATTAAAAAAAAAACAGCAGCAAGCCTGGCTTAAATGAAGAGTTATTGATTTGGTCCCAGAATATATTTGAATATTTTATTGCACAGATGGGACCCCTACAACTTTCTTTTCCTTCATCCCATAAAGGCCCTTTTTTTATAAGGATACTTTCTGCCCTTTGGGAGGGCTAGTTCCTGTTTCCATTTATGTGTACTTTTTGGGGGGAGGTGTTGGGCTCATGTTAGGAGAATTGATTACTCAAGTGCAGGACCAAGCAGCTTTCATTTACCCAGCACCTGAAACAGCTGCCCTTGCTGTACTCCCACCTACTGCTTTTGGGGCACAACTGTCCAAGGGGTGTTTGTTTGGCTGCACATTTCCCTCCCACCTATGCAATTCTGGCTGTACCCCTGGGGAACCTGCTGCCACCTTCTAGAGATCTTTTGTTTTAAAATACTTGTTAAAACCTCTGCCCCCAAGATTCATCCCTCTTGGGCATTTTTGCTTAGTGTGCCCACTTCTCTGTCCCAACTTAAAGAAGGATAGGAGATTGCAAGGGAAATTAGTATTTCATGAATCCTAAGGTTTTTCTAAGAGTGAATCCTAAGGTTTTTCTAAGAGTGATTTCTCATTCTTTTGGAACCTGACAGGTCTACTAAAAACCAAAGTGCAAAAGACAGATCCCCCATTCCCACACTAAAACCCATATTTGTTTATATTTTTTTTAGTCAAAAGGCCATTTTTTTAATGGTTTCCATTCAAGAAGAGCTCAGAGACTGAAATGGATGGGCTCCACAGACAAGAGGCAAGACATGTGGGGAGTGATAAGTTCTAGCTGGCTTGCGTAAGTCAGTGAATTTGGAAAGCTCTCCCCCTAGCTTCTAGATAAGAGGTTTCCTTTTGAAGGCAGTGACAAACATGAACCAGCCAAATTGTAGCTTTCTGCCCAGCAGCACATCACTTATAATGACAAGCAGCAGACGGAAACTCTTCCAGAGAGTATCACTGTTAAACACACTGTGTATCTCATGATCTGCAGGGAATGCAAAGTCTGGACACCAGCCATTAAAAGGAAAAAAAAAAAAAAGAAAAAAACGCAAGAAGGAAAATATAAAAACATTAAAGAATTTTAAAAACCTAAAAATAAACAAAAATTTACCTTACCTTTCAAAGTTCTTAAAATACCGACAAGTGACTTGCTAAGAGCACAATCCATCAGGAACAGGAAGACACCCCATATTTAAGAAACCTCACCAAAAATGCCATCTCAGAAGCCACCAGCATATTCTGCTTGACAAGGATATAAATTATTAGCTTACGTTCTGCATTCCAGAGGGCAAGGATAGCTTTTCCTTACTCTCTAATTCTTCCCTCCTTTTTGGAAAGTACAGCAGGATCTCTATTGAAGAAAAGGAGTAGCTTTCTTCAGTGTCACTTCATTGCATGTTCCTCACATGTTGTGGGATCTTGATCTCATGATTATATACGTTTCATGCTAGCTTAATAATTTCTGGTCTTGTTGCACATTATGGACCCTCTGTAGAGTCTGATACATCCTACTTGGGAAGCAATGTGTTAAATGACCAAGTAATCCTAGGTATGCTTGAGCTTTCTGTGCACAGGAGAAAGACTACAATTTTTATGAGAGTGTCTCACACCATTATTTTGTGTACTATGGTATCTGTCAGAAAGCTTTTACCAATCAGTAGGACATTTTTGTTGTCTGTCCCATTAAAAACAACAGAATAAAGGAATAAAGTGGTTTTCCACTGGTGGCAATAAATGTCTAAGTGTGCGGTTCTGTGAGGTATGAGGGAAGTGCAAGTAGATAAGCTTCATCATTTTGTGGCCCAAGTAGGTGATGAGAATAAAGTAAACTTGTTTTACCTACATTTAAACTTGACTGTGTCACCATTACAAAGTCACTTTTTGATCAAGCACCTCCAGCTGGAGAGCAGGACAGATATATCCAGGCTATGTTATTTTAATTTTAGCCTCCAAATCATGCCCCCGATTTTACACCAGCGTAATTTTTTTCATTGTTGGGGTCTGGACATTGGGTCCATATACCCCCAGAAATATGGAGCACTGTCCCTGTGCTTTTGTCCATGGCAGAGTCTCTGGTGACAGGAACCATTCATGGTGGCTGTTCTGGGGTTTTTACTTGGTGACAGAACTATTTTGGGTCCAGTATGAATAAATGTGAACCTTCACCCATCCATGACACTGATGGCATTTAGACACAGACTAAATTCAGTTTTTCTGAGACAGCTGAAGGTGGAGGAAGGCAGAACTGGAGTTACTCCCTATGAAATGTAATATGTGCCTTATGAAGGCAGGACCTGTGCAGTACTCTGGAATGGGGAACGCCACAAAAAAAACCAAAACTGCTTCCCACTGAGACAAGAAAAATGACAGGATTTGGAAATGCCTGGACATTCTCAACAGAGTTTACCCAGAAGTATATCAAAGTTTGGGTTGGAGTAACAGCTACATGTCATTGAAAAATTACTTTCTCCCCTAAAGATAATTTATAGATTACCCAGGAGTGACCTGTCATCATGATCTCTGCCTTGAAAGCAAAACAAAAGCAAACAATAAGGAGTTCTACATAGATTTATGCTGAGCTCCATACTTAATTAAGCTGTCCGGGGGCTGCTGAATATCCAGGCCTCTCTCAGGCTTGATGACATAAATCCAGAGCAAGCCAACTGAAGTGAAAAGTGCAAGTCCAAAAGGGAGTGGGAGAGACTGTTTCTTGAGCAAGGAGAAGAGTCACAACATCAAACTCCACTGGAAACCAGAGCACCTTGCTCATGGAGGGTGAGGTGGGACATTCTGGATTCAGCAGCAATGAATTCAGCTCAGTCACTAAGCCGTGATCACTCAGTCTGCAGTGATAATGTTTGTCTTTCAGGAAAGTTGCAAGTCTGCTATATGCTATACCTTGCATACATTTCATGGAACCATTGGATTTGTGCAGCACAGAGCAATCCATCAGAGCAGACTCACCCTAAGAAAGATCACAGTTGAGAGGAACAAACCCCAGTATAGCCCAAGAGTAATGGGTGAATTCAACCCTCTGATGGCTCTGCATGCTTCAGATGGCAGCACAGAGAGAGGTAGAGGTACTGGCTCACTGTAAGATGCTACTGTTGGTTTGAACTATCTACCTTTGAAGAGGTTGCACTCACTTGTGTGATGCTCTTGTTCTAAAAAAGGATCTCAGTATGCATCCTAAGTTCAAAGCCTTCTGGGGGAATCCCATAAACCCTACTTTTCCAGGACCATGGTAGGATAGGCTGTGTACCAGAAATTGGGTTTCTGTCTAGCTTCATTGCATCAGCAGAAAAGTTAATACTGGTTTCACCAGTGCCCAGGCAGTGACTGACAATTCTCAGGTGGTCTCAATGGGCACTTGCAGATAACCACCTGAGATAGATCAGCACAGGAAACCATTTCCACACAGCGTGAACATGCAGGTGGTGAGCAATGTAAGGCACATGATTATTATCCCTTTTCTAGCTAACTGTTCTGGGCCCCCCTGCATGACGTCTGCATAGTTGAGATGTCATCACTTAGCCAGATGTTGAAGTCACATCTATCTAAATCCAGTTGGATGTATGGAAAATATTGTCTGTTTTGTAGGGCATAAATCAGGGGACATTTCTATGAATAAGGGATTATTACTAAATCATGAACTTTCTATTAATAGATCCCCATTAATGCTGCAGGTGTTAGTAGTAAATGCTCTTTGAAGCATTACTTAATCACCTCCCTTGCAAATCCCTGTAATCTAGCTCTCATAAAAATACATGGATTATTGATTGAGAGGACCTTTGGGATCCCTAAAATGAGGTTCAGCTCAGATGCCTGCGCAGTGCAGGAGACGCACTACAGATCGCTCCCTGGAATGTCTGCCAGGTGTTTGCAGTTTCATGCATAGCATGTCTTGGAAATAATGAAAGAGGTGGGGGTGGAGGGGAGGTCATTCCCATCCAGGAAGACTAGGCTCAAGTAGAGGAAGTAGAAGAAGAATGAGGAACATTAGTAATAAATGGAGAGGTTGAAGGTGCAGAGATTATAGGGCGGGCTAATTCTTACCCTCTGAGAAACAGTGAAAAGAGAGACCAAGCTGATCAATTATATATACATTATCCTCAAAACTAATGTATGGCATGTATTCAGGTGTGTGGCACACAAGCAATCAGGACAAGCCTTTAGAAATGTGCTGGGTACGGGGGTAGACAAGAGCTGACATTTGAGAAACATGTGGAGAGCCCCAAATAAAATATGATACCTTCACTCCCAGCCCATTTAGGATTATCTCTGCAAAGCTTAATGCTGGTGAGAACTGATCAGGTGAAGCTAACAGCCCTTCAAGGCTGAGCTCTGTGTGGCTCAGGTCTGCAGAAGGCCTTCAGAGCTTGGGCAAAATGTGGTCCTTTAAAGGTCTGCTATATCAGTGCTGTGTAGGCTAGAAATCCCAAGACACTTCAGGTGCCAAGAGTAAAGTAACATTATTCACAGAATAAAAACAAAGCCAATAAGAAATAGACCCCACAGAGCCCCATTCCCACAAGACTACCCTGCTGCCTGAGCTGTTCAGGTAATGCTGAGGAACCCTGCAACCATAAGCACTGAGAAGCTTAAGAAACCTTGCTGAGACATCCTTGAAACTGCAGTCCCTCCCATTTCTCAGGCACCTTTGGCAACCCATAGCCCTGTGAACATATATTTGTCAGTTCTCTTCTTCTCCTGCATAAGCCCAAATGCTTCCCACCCCATTCTGTGGGGCTGAGCAATGTGGTGCCTTGCATCCTTCTGCTGCTGCCTGGACTCTCAGAACTGGGTGTTTGCAAATTCCCTGTCTGGAGCAAAGCAGTGCAAGGCTCTGCTGGTTGGTAATCAGGAGTGGGACAGGATCTGCACCCATCCCTTCTGCCAGGGAGGGCTGAAAAATGTCGCCACCGCTCTGTGGAAAATACATAAACAGGACCTAAACCAATTAAATCACACTCTTCAAAAAGTACGAGAAGGTGAAGAAAACTTCTCTATAAGAAGAAAGGATAGGAAGAAATAATAATCCTCACAGCACTGCCTGAACTTCACAGAACTGATTAAGCACCATTTTCAGGGAGTCACCATCTGTTCTGTGTTACAGGGAATAACCTTGATATTCCATTACAGGATTATTATTATTATTATTATTATTATTATTATTATTATTATTATTATTATATTAGTGTGTTAAATCTCAACCAAATGTAACAAGTAAGAGATAGATACACATAATATCACCAATGGTTGGAAGAACACAGTTCATGGAAGTGGTTCTATGAGGGTACAGAGCTTGTTAAAGTGCTTAGAGGTAGCCACGTTCCCAGCAGCTCTGCTGGAAGGGCTCATTTTCTTTAACTGTAGCTCTGATATCAAAATCTCCCACCTCAGCTCTCCAGCCTTTCAGAGGAAAGGGGTGTGAGGGCTGGAACTCATGTATTGCTGAGCTGCAGCTGGTTCAGCCAACCGGGACCTTACTGACCAGGCAAAGCACCTCGTGGCTTTTCTCTTTCAAGAGGGCAAGTCCAAATAAACAAATACTTTCTACAAGACTAGAAGCAGTTGTTGCTCTACTCTGCATGTGTATCAGGTATCTTCACATGAGGAGGAATGAAAAAAACATGAAAGTTCTTTCACACTGTGCTGTGGTATAATTTTTTAGGAGAGTTCAACTCTTTTTCTCTCCGTGTGTGTGTGCGCGCGCGCACTGTAATATAAAAGACCAACAGAGAAAATGTGACAGGTTGTGTTACTGTCACCCTAATGTTTCTGCTTTTCCTATTTACTCCTGGTGTGGGACTTTTTTCCTGTTCTCTTTCTGTTTTTGCCTTGAACCTTGGAAGACGAACAGCTAGGCTTTCTCTGCTAACTTTTTCAAGTCATCTTGGAGCACTTGAAGGTTTTTCCCTGCACGTTCTAATTAAGGGTATATCAATGTCCCTTTGGGACTGAAGCAGTTAACGAATGCCATCCGGCAGGTCACTTATAAACTATTTGCCCTGAGATTGAGGGCAAACTCTGGTGAATTCCCAAGGAAAGAATCAAATGAACCTGTTAATGAGTGGAGCACTAGGAAGAAGAAAAAAAATAAGACAGGATCTGAAGTCTTAAGGAAATGTAGGAAATAAAGGTTTGTTTATCTAATAGCTTTACTGGTGTCAATGCACAGGACGCCGCCTCCATTTTAAAGCAGCTGCAAACAAAGATTCAGTTGCAGATAAGCCTTGGGAGTTTGCTTTATCATGAGACACTTGTAAACATTCCTCAAAGATGGAAAGGAAGAGGGACATGATGCACAAGAGGCACATTAATTTCCAATAAAACCAGGCAGCAGGCTTTTCTTATATTAGTGTCATTAGCTGAAGCACCAAGATAGGATTTAGCCACAGCTTAGCCTGGTTACACCTTTGGGACATTGCTAGCTTATAAGAAATCTCATAAGAGCCTGGTCTGGGGAAAATTTAATAGATGAGACAGAGATCCCCAGTGTGTTTGCCTGTCAGTGAAATAATTCATGGATGAAAATACCCTGCTTCCATGCCCTCCTCTACCCCCTTCAAAAAAAAACCCAACAACAACAACAAAACCCAGCCCCAAAATGAGGCTTTTTATTTGTGCCTATGTCTGTGAGTGGGCTAAGCCTTTACTTTGAGCAAGTGGATGGAGTTGGCTTCTTTGAGTTAGAATTCCCTGTATTTTCATTATGTGCATTAAGGTCTGAAATATGGCGCAACTAAAAGCTATATTGCAATAACACAAAATCGTTCCAAAAATAGAAAATATTTTACTTGAATACAGTTTCACAACTGGTGTTCTTTCAGCTGAGAATGAAAAAAACAGCTGCTTAAAAGAATTCAAATTATCTCTTAAATAAAAAAAAAAAAGCTTATGATAAAATATATGTGAAATAATTAAAAAAAATCATATCAGAACTTGTACTGAATGCAAAGGAAAGCAACTAACATTGTCCTAATATCCCTTTCTCTGCAGAAAAGATGACAGAACCTTCAATGGCACTCTGTTTTTGCTAGAAGTAGACCAAAAAGCACCATATACTTTTTTTTATAATACTCAAACAGCAATGCAGATGGGAGCACAAACTGAAGGTCAGAGGCTTGGTAGTGAGGCAGAAAGAAAGGATATAAATGGAATACTCTCCTTCATCTAAGTTCTTCTGACACAGAACATGGGAAAATTTCTTTGATTCCTCATGCTTGCCTCATGACACTGGTGATAGAAAACACATCTTGACTTTTCTAAAGCTATAGCGTGACTAGTGAAAAACCTTGTTTATTACTTTTGCCAAAATCAGAAGGTCCTCAGAGAAAATGTAACAAAGAAGTCCCTGGAATGGTTCTCTATGATTTGGAACAAGTGAGTATCAGAACATTGCAACTGCTGTTTCTGATAACTTTTAGAGCCAGAACACCCTGAAAGTTTTTAGTTTAGCTGTTTCCCCTCCTCCAAGTGGATGTTTTAGGTTCTCAGTTCTGTTGAACTTTATTGGCCATTCTCTTCTCCTCAAAACAGCTCCTTGCATTGCTCGCAGTGTCCCATCAGTGGAGGGGTCACAGACACTGAAGGTGTTTCATCACCTTTTAGCCATCCTAGGGGAGCAACAGTGACTAAAATAGAGGGAAAACTAAAACAGAGGAGGGCCCCATAGCTGCTGTTCCCTGCTAGGCAGTAAGGAATGGGTGTACTATGTTCAAGCAGAAGACTGTAAACTTGACTGAATGCCTGCACCTGCAGTCAAGAAAGGTGTCTGTATCCCAGCCAGAAGTAGTGAAGGAGAAAGATGACTGCCATCTGTTCCTGTGGGGTTTTTTCTGCTGTCCCATGAGGAATGAAAGAAATTGAATTTGGGTTGTATCCCTGTATGATAACCTCCAGTCCCAATCTATAACTCCACGTGGGACTGTTGTTGTGTGGTCCCTTCTGCATCCCTCTGGCATGGAAGCCTCCATGAACTCAGGCAGTCACTTCACAAACAGCATCTTTCTATGCTGATAACTGGCCCAGTTCTTTCCCTGCCTATTAAAATCAGTAAGATATTTTCCACTTGCTTTTTTGAAACAGAGAAGAATTGCTTTGGCTTGGGACACTATCAAAACCAGTAAAAAGTATAACGGATGAGGACAGCTAGCTAGCAAACAAGAAAAGGGAAACTGATGAAAGACAGGAAAATAAGAATTTAATAAGAAGCACAGTTAAAGGTTCCTGATGATGACTGTCTCCTCCTTTTCAAGGCCTTACCTGAAATACAGACCATGCAGCACTGAGGTCCAGGTACCAACTTTTTAAGAGATTGGTGGTCCTCACTTGAGTCTTCTATTCTGTAGCCAGGGGATCTAAATGTCTAGATGTATATGGTCCCTTATCTCCCTAGATAGCCCATGCCTCCAGTTTTTGAGCCACAATACCATGTTCAGCTCAAACGTACCAGCCATCCTCACAGAGAAGTCATAAGAAGTTTCTAGCCATTAATCCCATCTGAATTGCTCTGTATCTTCTTATGACCCTTGTAGGACTATGCAAGTTGCAACACCAATAAATGAAAATAAGCCAGCTGAACCCAGACAAAACTACTCAGATTCCTTTATGTCACAGTGGCCAGACCTCTGAGGAAAACTTGTTTCTACCACAAGCATGTTATCTACAATGGATAAGTTGCCCCCACAGTTTGATACACTACAGTGGAGATCCAGGAGGATTTTTTTGCTTCCTCCCATTGTCCTGTTCCTATTTCTATACTTCATAAACAATTCAAGATACCAAGGGAGCTTTCAAAACAACTTTCTCTGTTTCACAATGTCTTAGTTAATCAAACATATGTAGACAGAAATCTAATAAAAAAAACCTATGAGGACTTTTAATCAGGAGAATATATTGAAACATAGATAGTAAAACAGCTGTAACTAACTGCAGATGCTAAAGAAACTATAAAGCCAGAGTCAGCATGAATTGCCATGTTACTGTATCAGAGCAGAGAATGACTATAGTTTTACTGTTCAACTTAATAAACTGGCATTTTTTTATTATTATATAATGCAACAAGCTCCTGGAGTTTTACTGTAGTAAATTTAATTCAACCATAGTTTAAAGAGAGATGCTATTTTCCTTTGCTTTTTAAATACACACAGTGAAGCTGGGAGAAGGATTTTAGCAACACTGTGCCCTTCCGTTAACTTTCACATCTCACAGTTGTGTTTGAGTAAGTTATTTCTATCTTCAACTATTTTTCATTTTGTTTGTATTTGCCTTGGAACAGGGAATCCTCAGTGATTTTTGCAGCACAAGTGTTTGGTACTTGAGACAGAGACAATTGACAATATTTTATTCTAATTTCAATACAGATAGGGAGGTGTCTGTATTTGAAATACAAGCTATTTTGCACAATTGTCATTCTGAAGTTTCTGCATGAGGTCCTGCTGTGTAGAGGTCATTAGGTCTATGTGGAAATCACCATAGTAAAGGACAGAAGGATGGGATACAAGGAAAGGGATGCCTGTTTTCTTGGTGATGTTATATTTGTACACTCAGCTTCTCTCTTTCTCTCTGCATTTACTTTCTTTGCTTTTATATACCCACCTGGGCAAGAGCAGTGTGGTGTTCTCTGGGAACTGTACACTGGTGCCAGACAGACAGACATAGAAACCATAGAAGCAGAAAAACATGTAGATCTTACTTACCTTCTCCCAGAGGGTGGGATGACACAGATCCAGCATGGATGGGGAGAGAGCAAGTAAAAAAAGAAAAAAAAATTCACATTAACCATCAAATTAATGACAACTGACAGCAATTTTCTCCATATGTAATTTTTAATTGTATTCTTACTGCTTTACATATGAATATACATCTCAGCAGTCAACCCCTGAAACCAGGGAATATTATAGCAAAACCCGGGCCTGTGGTACTCCTTCAGGCTGGCATTCAAAGGATTCACTTTTATTGTATGTGTGTGTGCATACACACTCACATGTGCTAAAGCTGTAGCCTTTGGAATCATGCAAATATATTAGTTCTTCCTATTCTCCAACAGCAATTCACAGTGGCTGCCTGTGCCCTAGGACCAATGTCTGCATTTTGAGACAAACTGAGAGATGACTTGACTGTTTTCCTCACTATGTCTCCCTAAGAATGTCACTGCAAAATTTTCTTGTTGGTCAAAAAGCTAAACCCCCAAAATACTTCCTTTATTTTGGCTGGTTTGTTTTATTTCGTTTGGGCTTTTCTTGATTGCTTTTTCATTTGTTTGCATTTTGTTTGGGTTTTTTGTTTTGTTTTAGTTTGTTTTTTTTCTTCGTTTAGGTTGTTTTTTAGCTAATTTATTTGGTTTTAAATAAATTAACAGAGAGATCTAGGAGTTTATAAAAAAAATTCTACTTGATAAGTGTGATTTGTTGACAGTTCAATGATGGTCAGAAAAATTGAGTTAACTTTGTTTTAAATTAAGACAATTGACTTGAGGAGTCAGTGCCATTGTGCTGGCCCATACGTGATCTCTGCCACTGAAACCAGATGTAATCACTGTCCAAATGTGAGCAAAGGATCAAAACATCTCTGAGTTTTGGATACAGGGAAATTCGAATCCAAATGTCAAGCTCCTGCAATGAGGGAAGCTAAAACACTGGAGCAACCATTCCCCTCACTCCTTTCTACTGGAATGTTTGGGGTAATTAATCTTTGGACTTTGAAACTGAATTTTGCATCTTATGTCAACTGTGAGACCTGGACTTCAGATCTCCCCTTTAAACAAATGAATCCTGTGGTTTCACCAAGTCACTGTGACTACTGAGAGGCACACTGCCGTCAGCAGCAAAAGCCAGATAGGCACTAAACATTTAGCCATATTTGGTCCATCTTTGTGATTTTTACTTCCTTCCTCAGCCATCCTCCCCTTACAGTCCAGGAAAAACAGGCAGCTATTTTAGGTGCCCCATCATTATCACTGAGATGCAATCTCTGCTAAACGATTTCCAATGCCTCGCCAGGCAAACCCGGGGCTGACCTTTGACTTCATCATCTGAAATATGACCATAAAAATAATGAGCCTGTAAACTGCTTTTGGCAATTATGCTGCTGCTGGAATGAAAGGACGTTGTCATTAGCATGCAGCTTATGAACCCCAGCTTGCTGGTCCTGGCAGGCAGCCAGCCTGGGAAACTGAGCTGATCTTAAAGCTGACACAGATTCAATGGGATAATTAGGCAGCTTTTTTGTTCGAGTTTGTTGATATAAATGTGGTAGAGATTAGCCTTTTCCCTCTCAGCTCTGGGTAATGGTCAGGGCTAACAGGTGTCAGGCTAATGGTGGTGTGGGAAATTAATACTTTGTTTCCTGGCACCTTCCTTTGTTGTTTTTCCCTGCAGAGAAATTCCTCCAAATCTTCAAGCACTTTGCAAGTGCCTTCCCTCCCTCCCTCTTTCCCCCTTCTTATTTAGCTTTGCCCAAAACATTTTATCAAGAGGAGCATGCTGTCGAGTTGCATACGAATGAGCTAGGAAGTGCTGACTGGAAAATGAATTACCGTCAATCAAACTGATCTATCGGCCTTCTATTTACTAGGCTCAGAAATAAAACTTAAGTTTCAAAACAGCAATAGGCCAGATATTTCTTTTTTTTTTTTTAAGTTAGGGGGAAGTCTCTGAGGAAATGAGCCAAAGCAGAAAAAAGGACACCCAGAATGTCGCACAGCTCTGAACAAACAGTACCACTTATAAAAGTGTTTAGGTCACTTAGATATCTGGTTATCTTAAGCAACTTGGGACAGGACTCTTGGTACTTGGGAGGAATTAAAAATGCCAGATCAGCTAACAGCTCTCTATAGGTCCTCCAAGCAGAGTCTATTTGTGCTTAATGTCAACCTAAGCAAGGCAGTAAGAGAAGCAGGGAGTGTGCCTTTACACAAGCTGTAGCTATCTGAAAACTCTAAAAACCCACGCAGAAATCAATCTCTCATACTTTTGCATCTACGTGTTGTGTTTTGTCTCCAAATTGCCAAAGCACTGTCAAGGGAAGGCTAGGACATATACCAAAATCACCCATCCCCAAATGCAAGTATTTCTGGGAAGAAACCTGCTTAGAGGTGCATCAAACACATGTGGCGGCTTGTCCTGGAGAGGAAAAAAAAACCCACAGGATATTTTTTCTGATAGTATGCCATTGTTTATGCAGGACACAGTAGTAGGTGGTCTTTCAATTAAAAGAAAATGCATCGGGGAGGTTAAAACCCCTGTTGTGCCCAGGCGTGGTGGGGGGGAGGGCAGATGAGCAGACACCCAGCCGCACGTCGCCCCTCAGCTCCTCCAGCACCGGCACCTCAGCTCTGATCACAGCTGCAAAGGATCAGGGGCAGCCCTTTCCTCCCTGCAGAGCCTCCAAAGGCTGCAGCACCATCTGCTGAACATCATGGTGATCTCAATAATCGTGCAGGCTTTCCCTTCCTTTTTTCCTTATGCTTTTTCTCCTCTGCCAGTATTTCCCTTCTCCAAGCCATGCAGCCCTTCTCCTCCCAGTCTCACACCTTGTCCTCTTGTTCCACACTCTGCACCCGCTTTCTGGGACAAAAAGGCCATTTGATTTCCTTCTCATCTCAATAATCTGATTCTCTCCTGACCCAGGCTATGCCTCCTCATCTCTATGTTTCAAAGGAAAGCCAGCCTACTAGTCAACTCCTAGGAATAAAGGTCCTATTACTCTTTTTTTCCTGCTCCACATGGAGAAGATGAGACCAGGATATGACTGCTCAGAGTCCCCCTCTTTATTCATCCCTTGCTTTTTTCACACCAGGGAAGCAGGGCAAAGGTGCTGCAGGCATGCCTTCCCTCTTATCCTCTTAATTTAAAAGAGGAGGTTACCTCCCTACCTCCGCAACTCTCTCTGATTTACCACAGCAGCAGAGGTGTGCTTAGAAGTGGGAAAGGATGGGGACTGCTGCAGTCCAACTTCAGTCCTGCCTGCTTGCAGCAGAGAAGGAAGGTGCCCATCCTTTACAAAGCATCTCAACATTCCAGAGAGGCTTCAAAGAGCCAGCAGAATGATGTTGTACCTCCCTTTTCAGTAAATGTATTCCTTGCAAACCTATTGGATCTCACTTGAGCTGCTGAAGCAGCAATGGAGACATGTAGGTCAGTGCAGTATTTCCAAGCTTCACAGGTCTGGATGCAACATGTCACAGATCAAGGCCAGTCCAGTCCATCAGGCTGAAAGTCTGACGTGATGACATCCACCTGCAATGTTGTCACAGCAATTTAAATCTACCTTAACAATGAGAACCTGAAAGAAATTAATAAATAGGCCATGGGAAAGAAGGA
Source organism: Calypte anna (assembly GCF_003957555.1). Classification (NCBI taxonomy): domain Eukaryota; kingdom Metazoa; phylum Chordata; class Aves; order Apodiformes; family Trochilidae; genus Calypte; species Calypte anna. Next base: position 26,543,204 of record NC_044246.1, read on the forward strand.
ATTAACAGGTAACTTGTTGTCTTGACCCCAAGCACATCTCTGCGAGGAAGAGAAAGTTAATATGAGACTCTCTCCTTTGACACTTTAAACTGGAAGATCCAGTGGCTGGATCTGGGAGTCAGCAAATGTTTCAATGTTAGATAAACTGTAATCTTATAACAGTGTAAATACATCACTTGGAATGGATTAGCATGGGCTGTGGTAGATTCTCCATTTGCTGGAGTGTCTGACTGAAGAACAAATGTATTTTGGAAGAGATATGCCCTAGTTTGAAAACAATTTTTTTTGGCTAATAGCTGGAATCACTGGATTTAATTGATGGCTTTTGTAACAGAATAGGTCATACTAGACAGTTACAAGGGTTTACTGTGGTCTAGAAGTCTGTTGATCTACTTATTATAGAAAACTGCAACGAAAACATATTTTGTTTTAGGTCTTTAAAAAATCCTTCTGCTTGCAGGAGATAGAACTTTGTTTGCATACTATAGCAATATTGAAGTTGACTCAGCTTTGGGTCACTATTTCTCATATACCTGACTATAAGAGATTAAAAAAAAATTAAAAGGAGCAAAAATTAATCTTCCTTTAGTAGTTAGCCAAGAAACAGCAAAATAGAGGCAGCACTCATTTCACAGAGAGTACGTGACACACCCTTTCCTTAGCTTTCTTACTGTGAACAGCCTAATAATCAATTTGCCATAAAAGTCAAAGGGAGAAGTGTGGTACTCTGACCTAGCAAGAGAAGATGAGACAGCCTGCCCCACAAGTACAAAGCCTCCAAAACACCTCAAGCAACATTCATTCCATCATCCATTTTGATTAAACTAAAACCCCTGCTTGTGGGGCTGTTCAGAATTTTTAGGCACAAACCTAATTTATCAGCTAAGGCAAAATGAAATGGCAAGACTTCTGTGTGACATACATCTCAATCAGATAGCTGCCAGTGATCAAAGCAGAACTCCAGCAGAGTCCAGTCTGACTGCTCCAATGCCTAGGTTGGTCCAAACTGTTCCTGGTTTTGTTTTGGGAAGAAGTGAGTAGGGTTTTGCAGTCAACAGCATTTGCATGGAGACAAGGCAGTGAAGTGGCTGCCCAGTCACTTTGTTTTTAAAAGAATCAATGTCAGCTAGCCAGTATTTATTTGTGTGGCAGTAGCATCCAGAGGGTGACCTGAGGGCAAGCTGCCATCTAGGCAAGACCTGAGGCATCCCAGCCCCTCCACTCTGCTGGCTTCCCACTCTGACAAAGCAAGAGGGAAGAGAAGAAGTTAAGAGGGAAAACACCTTTGCCAAAGGACATCTACAGAGTCAAGGGGCAGCAAGGGAATAAGCCAAAACAGAAGACAGATGACTGAACATACAGGATGTGGGGATATTTCCCTCTGATTCCTAGAGGATAACAGCAGAAGAGCATTGGCAGGGAAGTGTCTCCACCATCAAGGCAGAGGAGTGGATGAATTAAGTTGGAAGCCTGTTATATCACACATACACTGTTTAATACCTGGGCTGTAACCCTGAGGATCCTGAAAACCTGCAAGCACTGTGGGTACACAGTGACATTATCTCACACATAATCATGACTCTCAAAGTCTTCCCATAAGAGAAATCTCTTGCTACAGTTCACAGTGTGCTCTTCATGCCCCGTGCATGAATCCTTCACTTAAGTCAATGTCCTGATCCAAGGAAGCCTGACATTGAATTCTACCTTCTGTAAAGGCCCTTGGCTACTTCAGTACTTAGCATATAATTTTAAATCAGAGCCAACAGACAAAGAGAGGCATATGTAAGGCAATCACTTGCAGGCACAGTTAATATATAATCTCCATAAAATAGAGAAGGGAGATGAGGAAGAACAACCAGAAACCCAATATAAAGATTTAACTCTCGTTTCTACTGATTGAAGATGAGAACAAATATTAAGTCTGCATAAAGAAGTTAATTCCAAGGGGTAAAATAAAAAACATTCACATTCTGAACTGTAATAACACCACTTGAATGTAGAATCTGGAGACTGGAGAGGTCAAAGATGATTTAGATCTTGCTCTGTAAAAGTTTGTTATCACAGCCAGAGGGGAAAAAAAGTGAATACTGTTTCTCCTAAAACAGTGTCTTTCAGAGATCTTTTAGAATCATAGTGCAGGGGAGTGTGGGGTAGGATTTCACAGCTTTTGGCAGCTGTCTTTTGCCTTCTTTCTCCATGTATGGTGACAGTAGATTGCTTTCTAAAAGTATTGGGTAGTTCCACAGGGAACAAGAATGTCTCAGGAGGAAACTCTTCTGTTGAACTACCATTTGCACCAGTTCTGTACTGATATCTGTCCAGTTGACTTTGTTGGTATTAAATGTCATCTGTACTAATTTAACAACAACAAAAAACACAACCGCCCCCAACAGCCTTGCAAAATAATTTGTATCTTCCCTGACCTGGCATAACGATTGGTGATTTTTTAATCTCAGTATGTAAGAAATGCATTCACTTCAGTAAAAAGCTAAGGCATCTTCCTAGTGGGCCCTTTAAACACATGACAACTGCCTCTCTCTAAGCTCCCACAAAATCCACAGTGGATTTTTCCCTTGCACTACAAAAAACCGTACAATTTTCCTAATTTCACAGAAATCTCCTTGCAGCAGTCATAAAGGAATAGTACACCCACAATCAAGGGTTAAAATATTTGCAGATGAGTTCTCACGAGGGTAGCAGTGGAGAAAAGTCTGCTACAGGATTATGGATACAGAATATGCAATATCAGTAAACTAACCATCCAGCAAAGAATTCAGTGTTATTGCAAGGGCTTTCAACATCCACGTCAATTACAAAAACACAAATATGCAAGAAAAAGATCAGGAATTGCTTCTGAGATTTAGCTGGGGCTGGTGATGAGTAATACACTTGTTATGGAACATTCTACAATTCATTGCCCTGGGGGAGGCAGTAAATCTTGTTATCTAATCTTACACACACATCCCTAACCTGCACTTTCAAAAGGTATGCTGGGCACTTTCTATGCATGGAGGAAGCCAAAACCTGTATGGTTTTCTGTTGGGAAGGCAGCTGAGGTATTTCTGTTGGAAGACAGCAGAAATTCTGAAAGGTGAGAGCAAAACTCATATAGAATTACATTGCACAGGCATGCCTAGAAGTCTGAAATGGAGTGAATTTTGAATAGGACCTCATCTCATCATCATATGAAGGCAGGCAGCATTACTTCTCTCTTTGTTGGAAACCTGAGAGAGCAGATTTTCAGCCAAGAGTAAAGACTAAAAATATTTTCCATAGGAAAAAATCTAACAATAGTTACAGCATGATCATAAAAAACCGAAACACTTCTCGTAATTCTTTGAGAGGAAAGTAATGTTCATGTGGAATATTCTCTGAAGAGATGTTGGACATTGTTGCAGTCCATTTGATAATATACTGCCTAATAATTTTCTCTTTTCTCATGTTCGTTTCAGTTGCAGTGATTCATGATGAATTCATACTACATGATGAAGTTATCCTATGATCTCTGAATAACAATTATACATTATAGTGCTGTTTGTTTTTCTGCCTCAAATGCAAGAAAGTTATAACATATCACAATACTGAATAAGTACTGTGCTCTACAGCAACAGGTATACACAGGTGAAAAATATGGAAACTACGTAAGAAAGAGAAAAGCCATAAATAATAAAACACAGTAGGAAAAATACTTGCATTCAAACACTGCACATAGCAATGTCTGAAAGGTAATATATATAGCTTTAGGTGTTTAATCTTTATCTAAGATTTTAGTCAACAACAACAACAAAAACCCAACAAAAACCAACCCGAACCTGAGCATATCTGGGCAAATGAAATGCAAAACTCACATAATCAAGGAAAAATTAGTGCTACTTCTTACACTGTAGATAATGTGCAGATGTTTAAAATTTGGTGTATACTAAAGCCGTATCTCCATACCCAGAAGACTGAACAGATACTAACTCTGATTTTGTTTATTCCTGACATTATTTTTCCTGTGGGGAGGAATTTATTTTGCTGGAAAACAGCTAACCTGTATAGCTGCCCTTGTGGAATGCCAACCACTCCTAACATTTGGAAGGGGGAGTGTTCCAGACTTATCCCTGCCATTGTTCCTACTGGTTTTTTCTTTACTAATAACAAAGGGCTATATCATTCAATCAAGCATAAGCAGAATATCTGTGTATGTGAGAGAAGAGAATCTAAACAGTCCCAGACTACGAAGGACAAGAAGCTTGATAAAATACTGCATGCAGACAGAAAAAAACCATAAAACTCATATGCCCTCAAAAATAAAAAAGTATCATCGAGGCATATTCAATTTCCACTTTTTCAGAGTACAGCATAAAATACAGAGAAACTCCTCCCTCACTTTTATTCATTAAGATCAGCTGAAGCCTGTGCTTAAAGTCCATTAGTATTTAATGTAGAAATGAGTAGTAATTAAATGTTTGTTCTTTAAAAACTCTCACTCTGTAAAGGGAATTCAATCTGGTTCTCTTTAGATCCCCATGTTAAAGGGCCTTATGGTGGGTTTCTCCTAAGCAACCTTTAACTATTCCAGCTTGCTGAAACTAATGTGGAAAAAAGCACATTTATTTGAAAAACAAATCTTGAAAGTTTAGCCATTAGCCTCAATGCCTATAAAATCTTCTGGTTCAGTCTGGAGTCTCTCAGGGGTAAAAGTACAGGTGCTAAGTGCTGAGCAGCTGCAGCAAGTGATGAATTTAGGGAATGGTATGAAGTTTAAAAAGCAAGATGACCAAATGAGATACATATTAGAATCAAAGTCCAAGCTCATGTTAAAAATTAGAATGCCTTTATACGTGGCTTTTGTTTTTCCCCTGAGCCTTCTAAAATCAGCATGGCAGTTAATGCAGAGCTAACAGCAAAAGTACTGAGTGCTTCTTGCAAGCTCTGGCTCAATAAAAAGCTGGAGCAAAAAAAGTTTGTGGATTATGATTATTTTTAATGTGTGTGGTATAATGAAAAGCACAAGATCAACGCTCAAACTCTACTAATTTACAAAAAATCCTCCTCATTCTACTCAGGCCACCCTACAAAACTACACAATGAGCATAAACAAAATTTTCATGTGTTTCTAACTGCTTTTGCCTTTCCAGATTGGTATGAAGGGGCTTTAAGGTTATTCACATTGTGATCCTGTGAAGAAGAAATCATTGGATTAATTTATGTCTATGTTAGTGCATACAAGGTGATGTCAAAATAACCTTGCTTCTTGTCCTGAAAATTTGTGGATGTAAACTTTACATTATCACACTACATGCATCCGCACAGACACTCAGAGCCCTCTCACCATCCCCACTGGTCTGCATGACAGGGATTCCTTCTGCTTGGTTTATGCCACTGGAAATGAGGAAAGGCTCCCCAGTAATCCTCAGTGTTTTACAGGGTTTTTTAACGGGAACACAATGCAGTACAGCAAGGCCTGTGTGGGAGGGCAGGAGCCCTGGCATGGCACCTGGTGTGGAAGAGTAGAATCCTGTTCTTGGACAGGTTATGAGGGTGGAAAACCACGAGGTTTTATTAAAAAAATCAAGCTGAAAATAAGATGTCTTTCAAGCAGGCAGGAGCAACTTGCTTTTGTCTATTTGTTTTGTCAAATAACTATCCCCACATCACCCTCACAGTAGCACAAATGAGAAACCTAATAGCTTTTTCCCTGCTTAAACACCTGCTCCTGTTACCTACATGTCAGGCTTCACCCTGAAATTTCCTCCAAGCTGTGTGTGGCCCCTGGCAATACCACGACATGGTGAAGTTAACAGAAGGGTTCTTTCAGCCTTCCAGAGAAGAAGGAACCAGGCCAGTCTTGAAGTAAGAACCATGTATTAAAAACATTAGTCTTCCTTTAAAAATTATCAGCCTCGATTTACATGTTGGACCGACCACTACCAATAAGTTTTGCTTTTATTTTTCTTACAAGAAAAATTAAACAGCTTGTTTGATGAATCAATTATTTCCTCCTCCATCATTAAGTCATTTCTAGAATGGAAAAAAAATACTCCAAGTTTAACCTTATATTTATCATGTTTAGTGCAAAATAAATCCCATACCAGTTCTTCTATCATAGGCTTCTCAAGCTCTTGTACACGCTTTATAAACACTATTAATCATGCAGAACCTGTCAGCAGTGTTAGCAGAACACATAATGTATTTGCAACATTTGCAGCATAACAGCTTTGACTGTAAAGGTCACCATCTCCACATTAACTCCATCAAAATAATTGGGTAATTTTCCTTTAAAAACACACAAAACAGCTTCTCTCAGAGGTCCCACGTGGCAGCTGAGTCTGACATCTGTGAAAGCAAGCATGGAGCTGCACAGAACATCAAAAGAATGTGTTTGATTATGTTAGCTCACAAACAGGGAAATGTCAAAACCAGGAACTATACCAATGCATCCAACTCAAGCGCATGCAAGCAAAGAATTTTTTTCAGGAATGGTACAGCCCTTGTCCATCAGCAAGTGTGATCCAGCTGGTCTGCAGAGTGCCTGAGTACTGTAGCCGAATAAAATCCCCTTCCTTCCTCCTCTTCCTTCTGCTGGAAGAGACCATGGGGATCTGCTCTGCTGGGCACAGGAGCAGAGGCTGACCTCCTCTGAAGATACACCAGCTCTACTAACCAACTAGCAAGGAAACTCAGCATTTCTTCCTTGCGTCTCCTGCAGCCCCTTCATTCCCACCTGTCCCAGCAAGCAGGGATGCCCTTGTCCTTCTACTTCTTTCTACAAAACCGAGTCAGGATAAGAAAAAATAAAGTTGTGCCATTTTAGTGACTGGAATCCAGTCCTTGTTTTTGCAAACCTGGTAGAATGAAACTTTCCATAGCTTCATTATTAAAGCTTTTATGAAAAAAAAAAAAAAAAAAAGAAAAAGAAAAAAAACAAAAACAAAACCAAAAACGGCTGCTTCAGGGCTTATTACCTAATCATTCTCTACCATGATATGCTGACTCAATGTTAGCCCATAGTTTTGTAGGATGGAAATTGGAACTTTTTCACATACCCAAGATTCGTGTCTATCTGCTCAAGATTCATACATATTACAAGTAGACAATGGAGTTATTGCATCATATTGCAACCATTTGTTTCTAAATCACTGCAGGAGATTACAGGGCCTTAAATGTAAAGCCAAGGAGCAGGTATATTTTTCTTCCCATGAATCAATGAAACATTAGTTTCATCAATGTCCAAAGTAGTCATAACAACCAGAAACTATTGCTTCTTCTTCATGTATAATCATATTTCAAAATAGGATTTGCAGATGGAAAGCCACAAAAGACCTCCAAAAAGAATGAGGAGAGAAACACACATGTACTTTTATCTACCTGCTAAGACCATTGCTGCAAATGCCGAGATTCCTCCAAATAAAACAAGTTGGAAACCAACAGAAGCTTCTCTGTACTGCACACTTCTACTTCTCAGAAGATATAACTGCTTTACGAAGTTATGCATAAAAGCTACATCATTTTGTGTAGTCAGCTGTAAATGTTATAAATGGATCCCCACCACTGTGCTAGTTTTGGACTTTCCTAGATTTGTTACCCTGGAGTCTGGAAGATGACTTTCTCCCTTTGGGGCCTGCTCTCATGAATGGTTTCCATATGCTGGGTTCTTCAAGGGGCAGTGTGAACCCTGGGTATCTCCTTCAGAATCAGAAAGCATCTTCTTCTAGCTTTAAAATAACTCCTTTCATGAGAACTTTTGCAAGAACACACCAACAAGTGATGCACACCCCTTGGAGTCAAGTTAGCATATGTGTTACCATGGGCTAGAGCCATGGAGAGATAAATCTTCCACTATTTGTGTCCTGAACTGAGAGTTTTACAGCACAGGGAACATAAACCTGTCCAAATGACCTGATGTGAGAGAGGAGAGTCAAAACACCCAGCCCATCAGGACGACCAATGCTACTGATAGAATACATCTTCATGGAAGTACAAATAATAAAATCACTTAAATCTGTCCAAATGGTGGACTGGAAAATTCAACAGGTCTTTTGTACCCAAGGAAATAACCAGAAATAAATTCCTTCATCAGCACTGGATTCTCATCCATAGGCAAGCTGGTGTTTCTGAATTTCCTAGTGTCCTCATGCCTAGATAAGGTCATTGTGTCCTCAGCATTGCAAATCTTTCCCTTCTTAGTTATGACCTAGGCCAGGTTGCTCTCATGTTGGTTTTACATGGCATAGTGGGAGAAAAATTGCTTTAGTTTTAATTGCTGTGATTTCTAATGAGTGTAAATAGCTTAGATTTTGCAAAGGAAATAGCTGCCTAATGTAACATACCTTTGGCCACCAACTAGTTTTCAAAGAGCATTGGCTTACTCTGACTGTTAGCCAAATCCACATCCCAACAGAGGGAGGGATGGAGTTCTGCATTTTACTGTTCATTCCTTGTAGCTTCCTGGGACCACTTTTAAGCCATAAAACTACACCAACAAAGGAAATCAGATTTGGAAGCAAGCACATAGACCAATGCATTGGCAAGGAGGTAGCAAGAGGTCCAGGAGATTTCTTTCAAAGGACACATGGCAGCTGATGCTCATGCTATCAAAGTTGCAACCAATGCTGCCATTTGACCTCCTTATCAAGCTTGTGCTCACACAAACACAAGACACTGAGCACAAAATCCTGTAGCTGCAAAAGGAAACAGAAACTATTACCTCCCAGCTTCCAATCCACAGCCTCAGCTCCTGCTTTTGGCTCTGCTGTTAGCTCAGAATGTTACCCCCAAAACCACATGCTCCCATCATCATTCCCTGCTTTCCTGCCTGCACAGAAGAAGGAGTTTTCCACCCCAGTGTGAGCTGTTTGGAGGTGAAGGGCTCAAAAACCTTGCTGAGCATCCATGGCTGCTGTTGGGCGCCTCTCACATTACGCAGAAAGGAGGGAGCTGAAGCCGGGACTGCAGGGCAGGCTTCTGATAAATACAATAAAAGCCACCCCAGCAATCAGTAAACAGTGGTATAATTAGCAAATGTTTTTCTATTTACTTCCTTTAATATGCAATGAGGGGAAATGAAACAAAATGTCAAGGACTTCATCAAACAGATGGTTCTGCACTTACTATTTTTCTCAGTGGTATTGTTTGCGTCAACTAAAGAAGAAACTCCTTTACGAAGCGTGACTCATGGATTCCTGGGAAGCTGCATTCTCAGCAGGGGGAGGACAGCAGGGGAGGAGAGGAAAGGGGAGGGAAGAGGACTCAGCTCATGAGCTTTTATTAGGAGTATTATTATGTCTCATTAATTAATCTGACCGCCGCTTTAGTGACGTCTCGGTCTCATTTCACAGGAAAAAATTACTCTGGATTGCCAAGTTAAATAGACAATTACAGGAAGACCAAATTATGCCTACATTGCATTCCCTCAGGGCACCAGGCCAAGTTCATGTCAAATCCATAATAACTAGACTACCCTCACTAAAAACAGCTCCTGTGAACATACGTCACGAGCCATTTGTAATCTACACAGAGGATGTATTGATCGTCCTTGGGCTTCCTTTCTCATAAACTCATAATAGCAAAGACAGGATTTTTAAAGTATCTAACTCTCTGCAGCACATATGCAGAGCATAAGCTGTGCTAACTCCAATAAAGCCTAATTAAAGCATAACCATTAGCTGTTTAATTTCCTTTTCCTATCCCATGGGGCAGCTGCCTAGAGAGCAGGAGGAGAAGCTTAGTACATTTCAGAGGAGGAATGAAAAAAAAAACAACAAAGAGCTTGTGTTTTCCTTGAAGAAGGCACAAAGGTAAAATCCAAGAAAAGTGTCTCTTTACCCAGTGAACAAAACCAACTTTCCAGATTTGCTTAGACTACAGAAGAGCTGGGAGATCCCTAGGAAAAGAAGGGTTATGAATGAATGTGTCCAAGAGAATGCAATGCCCTTTAAAACCCGTTGACATCAGAACTAATACCTCCAAATCCCGCTATCATAATTCCATCTCCCACCAGCAAATCCCATCTCTATTCTTTCTCTCTTCCCAGCACGTGCAGGTCTGTCCTTCTCTTCTCACTCCCATCCAAGGGATCCCAGCTAGATGGGCCACATTGTTCCCAGTCTCGGTGTGTTCCCTTATTAGTCTTCTCAACCGTGGTGCTTTGGACCTCCCACCTATGCTCAGGTTTCCTTATTCAAGGCAATGATTGTCAGTAGCTCAAGAGAAACCGGTGGTGACTGAACCAGAACACCAAGAGCCTGGCACAACCACAATGGCACAAACCCTCCTTCTTCCTCTCAGTTCCAGTTCTTCTCAGCTCTTCTCTCAGGCCAGTCATAATTTGCTTATTTGCTATTCCTTAGCTTAGTCTCCATATATGAAGAAATTTTTTGGATGATACTGCACCATCCTCATCACTGAAACTTTCTTATCTGCCCTGTGCACACACCTGGCCTGCAGCTCTTGCACAAGGCATGCGAGATGGGTGACTTTTCCTCCTCTGGCATGCTGCTTCTTGTCAGAGGAAGCACAGCCTCTCATTCCCTTTCTCTCAAAAATGGAGGTGAGCAGAGCTCCATGCAGCTTGCTCACCACCCAGACCCAGCAGTTCACTGCCACCGCTGGCCTGCCCAACACTGATGGCCACAGATAAAGCCATATTCAATGCAAACTCCAGCAGATTCCAACTCACATTCAGATATAACTTTCCTCCTCCCTCAGCTATGGATATGTACTGCTAAACACACCATGGACTATTCTACTCTGCTCCACACACCAATATACACATTACATTTCTTGGTCTATGCTCCTATCTCCTCCTTCCCCCACAAGAGAGGGTTTTTTCCTTTTGTAAAACAGTGAGAACAACTTAACTGCAGGAACAGCATCCAGATCGAGTACCCAAAGAGCAGCCATGAATGTGTCTGTCAGCTTGGTGTAAATTTTAGCATGGTGTTGTATATCCATTCAGTTGTTCTTAACAAACACGGATGGCATCTTCACACCCATCAGGACCAACACAACAGAAAAGCACAACTAGCGTGCTGGAAATGCCTTTATACTGTGGGCATCGTGGAAGGGGCTTTGCTTTCTCTTTCTTGCCTTAATGCTGCACAAATCAGCCACGAGTGTTATTAAATCTCTGTTCCTTTCCCAGGCTGTAACGCCCTGTCCCTTTCTCTCCCTGGTGTCCTGGTTTATGACTTTTCATGATCCAAGCCAACCTATTCAAGTGACAAAGCAGATCACTTTGCAGTGTGGCCTTTAGCCAAAACTGTGACCTTTTTAACAACGAGGTGAAATGGCAGGATTATCACGGTGCTTTTGTTTTGGAGCAAGCAAAATCGTTTTTCCTTCTTTAACAACTAAGCAGCTTTGTATCTTTTAAGCAATTGCTTGGCCTAAAAGAACAGTAGTAATTTTACAAAATTGTCCAAAGGTGGTGACAAGATATTCCCTGTTTTTCTCTGGAATTCATGAAATGTTCTATCAGTTCCCCACAACTTCTGCTAATTTTTCCATTTGAAAACTACTGCTTGCTCTTCAAATAGCACTGTTGAGAAGTACAAAAATGTCTGCAGCACCCTATGCCTTATTTGGAGAGGCATGAAGCATTCTTTCTTCTAACTCTAAATTGAAAATCTATTAAAAAGGGAAAATCTCAACTAAAAATGAAAATCCCAAGCAGTTTTTGTGGGATAAAAGCTTTCCTGTTCTGAAATAGCAATAGGAAAAGGTTGAAGCATCAGCTTCTTGTTTGATTCTCAGCTCCAGCCCTAACTTAAGGCATCCTGAGCTATTTTGCACTCTCCTTTATTTTGCTGGCTTTTGCCAGTTGAATCTTAATGTTTCTTGCACAGAGTCCACCCATTCTGCAGTCATCTCTCTGCAAAATACCTGAGGTATCATCAGCACAAAGGAGATTTTCCAATGAGGCAAAAGGAATTCAGAGCTAAGAAAGGAACACAGCCGAGAGCCCTGCCTCTTGATTTCTTATGCAAATATTAATTTATAATAATGCCTTGAGAAATGCTATTTCACCCGCTACAAATATCAACAGGAAAACAAAGGGTCACGTTATACAAAAGTTCACAAAGGCTAACTTGCAAGATGAAAAGTCAGAGTTTTCATTTTTCTACCAAAAATAAAGCTGTCAATTTAGCAGCAGCTTAGGCTATCCACAGACAGGTATGTTACAGTAGCTTTACAGAAACTGAAAACCCCCCAGCAAAAATAGTAGCAAAAATTTCTTAATGCTTAGGGACTTCTCTTGGCCTTCTACTCTGGAGAGATTTGAACGCAAGGAAGAAAGGTTTGGGCTTGGGAAAGTGTGTGTTACCCTTTTCTTAAGGCCCCTGAATTGTTCATTAATGGAGGTACAAAGAAGTGCAAGAAGCCCTAACTATCCAGGCACTTCAAGCCCACCCAGAGCATTGTCACATGTAGGAGCAGAGCTTTGTCTGCAGGTGCAGACATTTGTCTCATCTTCCACTCTGCTCAAATCACCTTCAGTTCCTTCATTATTTTCTATCTACTAGCTGGTGGAGAAGGTGTTTATAAGGATGGCAGCTGCCAAGCTTCACTAGTCAATGGTATAATCTTCTGGTGCATGTTTTCTCCAAAGAGCCTTCCCTCTTTTTATGATCCCCCTGCCAATCAGAGGTGCTACAGAGAAGGTGTTTACAGGCAGAGGTGCTGCAGCACTTTGCCTCCCCTGGCAGAGTTACCAGTTGTAAAAGTCATCATGTAACATCTCACTTCTCCAAAGCAGGAGATGTCACGCAGCACGATTGGAGATGCTGTCTGGTGCTACTCCTCCAGCAGGCCAGGAAGAACATCTGCCACCAATATTTCTGCTTCAGCTTCACCTGCACCTGGTTGTTCTTTCTGCAAGTTTCTGTGTTATTTTTCTTCCATATACTCAGACACCCTGCAGTGGGTGTGTTATCTTACATGGATTGCTATGGTTAAAACATTTGTTCAACAGACCCAAGAAAAAGTGAAGAAATTAGCACCAAATAACAACTCCTTTTTTTTTTTTTCCCAGAAGACACAGCTGCTTTTGTGGCTCACAACATATTCTACCTGGTGTATATCTTGATGTTTTTTCTTTTACAAGGGTATAGAAGAAAATACTCAACTTCTGGCCCTTCAAAAAGAGCCAGGGTAGCAGAGGGTGGTAGGACAAAATGAATACACATTCTTTTCCAGTTGCTGTCAAACACATCTTAGTACTGGGGTCAGGAAGGAATCATGCTGCAAATAATCTGAAAACAGGGAATAGGTAAGAAGGCACCAGAGACCAAGGATGGGATATCAAATTTGGCTCATGATGCCTACTGCATAGGACTTCTCTTTTTCTTTAATCTCTTTCTATTTTGGTGTAAAATAAGATTTGAATGAACACTGCTCCCCATGGAAAGGAGGAGTTACTAAGATGTTAAAGGAATAAAATGTATTGTGTTTACCCTGTCCCTGCTTGTTTAACCCACAGGAGAATGTTCCACACAGTCCAATTAATGCTTTATCATTCATGTCCCTTATCATGCACTGAGGGCACATATTGTGCATGAGTCACAATTAGCTTGTTTATATAATACTAAAAGGAAAACAAACAGCCCCATATCTCCCTGTCACACTAACAATAAGTTGACACATACTTAATCAAAATAGAGGATGCTGAATTAATTCAAAGAGATTGACTTTCAAGAGGGACAATTGGAAAGTTCTCCCAGAGCAGTTAGTCACACCGGCTGAGTTCAGCCAAATGCAAGATGAAATTTGTCACATTTGTTACAGAATTAATCATTTCTCAGAAGTTATTACAGTTTGCTTTAACGTATTTCCAGACTGTGCCATGAAGCACATGATGAATGAAAGGCTTACGCATCCAAATATTAAGAGGCTCAGACGCAAGAAAAAACATATCTGCTGGCAAACATCTTTGCTCACACTTCTGACAAAGCCAAGAGCACCTTCCCGTGCCCTGGCAAAGCCTGCATGAGTGGAAAAGTTTAGGAGGAAAAAAGACAGCTAATTAACTAGTTGCTGAGAAACAAAATGTCGAACAGTACCATGTGTCAAAAAAAATCTCATTTCCACATCTGGCCCTTTGTTGAAGCATTACAGAGGCTGGGCAAGCAGGAAGACAAAACTTCCAGCCCTTTGGGGTGGGACTAGCTGTTCTGTACAGCTTTAGGTATTCCAAAAATCCTACACCATACATTGAAGCAATTCAGGACATTTGGGTGGATTCTACCGGCAGCACTGTCAGGTATAAAACCAGGATGAACAGATCCAGACATCTTATCAAAGGATGGCCCAGCTTGGCAAAAGCCTGGAATATTTACCTGAACCAAACAAAGGAGATGTTCCATTTATAAGGCAGAAAGAGAAGGAACATCATGTTCTGCATACCTACCTAAGTCCCTTGTGATTTTTTGTGCTCTTCAGGAACTATGATGTGCCTTCCTCCTCTAAATGCAACACTTGGGTACCCATAGGATCAAGAGGAAGAACCATTTGAGGCACAAAGACACACCCAGAGGCAATGCAAGCATCCAGTATGTATACATCTAAGTTATGCATTAAATGTGTCAAAGAGCAAACATCCCCTTGTTTTACCTTCAGTATCATTCTCTATTTTCAGGCTCATACCTGGTTACTTGCTTGTCCACTGAATAGTAATGTCATTGCTCAGCAATTTATTTTCCCAAAGAAATATGCAGAAAAAGGATTAATACTTTGAGATCTGATGGGAGCACCTATGATTTATTATATTAATAACAAACAAGTTTTTTTTTAAAGGCAACAGGGGAAAAAAAAGGAAGGGCTTGTATCTTGGCTAGAGTCACTCACATGTCTCCTAATTTAGGTGAGTAATAAACCTGTTATGAAATGCATTTGGAAAAAGTAACACTGCACATGCCTGACAGTGTCTTTTGAAGCTTAATGCTAGTTGTCCTCAATTTTGCTTCCTTTCAGACAGTCTGTCTTTTCCCTGCCAACTTGCTCATTGGAGTTCTGCTTGTGTTTTCAGCACCACAGTTGAAAACTTGCATGGACTGACTCAGAAATTACCATCTTATCTCTATGAGATATTCTTAAGCACAGACTAGCCAAGTCTTTGGGCAAAGAAAGAGTTCAGTGTCAGATGATTAGTCATGTTAGCTTCATACCTCTGAGCAATGAATTACTGATTTTATATCTGCAGAAGTGGGACAAAAAATAGAAAAATAAAAAAAGAAAAGAATGCAAGTCATGACTTAAATGTCTGTCTTGGAGAAGGCAAAGATACAAATTACTTAGTGAGTGAATCATGAAATGTCATGAGTACTGGATGCTGGTGCTTTTACTTGAGAGGCCAGCACAGTTTTAAAAAGATTAAATGTGATGATTAAGCAGTCTTTTCCAGTTCTGCTTGAAAAAAATATTTTTTTTTTTGTTTTTATATTGCAGCTACAGAATGTTAATTTATTTGACTTCTTCAGCTTACTGAGGAGGTTTCTAGCATCTTTAAAGCTGTCTGATCTGCTTCTATAGAATTAATTCATTGCCCAAAGGACATTCTGAATTTTGGAGGATGGTAATTTGTGATCAGAGGAGGACATTTTAAAATTTGCTGCACACGAAGCTCATCTCACTTTGTGGCCATCACCTGACAAGACCAAGTAAGTCACTGTGTGTCTGACTACCATTTGGAAAAAGCCAGGATGTCCTGCTCTGAGTTATGGCCCTACACTGCAGGAATTCCATGTGTTTCCAAAGGTAAACCTTTAATTACTCAAATATCATGTGCAATAGAGTATTAAAAAAAAAACAAAACAACACCAACAAATTTTAAGTAGACAATTAAAAAAAAAACTTTGTCATAAAACTGTTTATGCAAAAGTGTTTCATAAAAACAGAGCAAAAGCAAATTCAAGGAAGTTTTAGTACCAACTCACTGCATCTGCACCAGAAATGTTTTTACAACCAGACTTCTGTGGTCATCACATGAGGATTACAACTCAACATTCACATACTTAAGAGAGAACCAAGAGCAGCAGCCACCATGCCACAGCAGCCCAAGCTGTTTGATTTGCAGCTTCCCTTGCACACTCTGCCCCCACTGCCCAGCTCCTTGAGTGCTTTCAGTGTCATTTGGGCTGACAGCACCAGGATCTTCTCCTCACAGGTGTGATCCTCATGTGCAGTCTCCCTTACAATCATCAGGATTCAGGAACAAGCAGCACATGGCTCAAGCAAACTCATTTAAACTTCCCCTTGTGTGCTTCCATAACCCAGACTGCTGTGGGATGCTCTTTGGCAACCCCAGTCCTGAGGGTATCTCTCTGGGCTTTGTCACCAAGCCAGTGCAAAGGAGAACAAGCAGTATGCATAGCCCCATTACAGTGCCAAAATTTCTTAGCACAGAGGTGGATGTCATCAATTACATAGCAGCTAGGGAAGCTCATCCTCTCATCACAAATATTTATATGAGGAGCCTCTGTCAAACGTCTCCATTTTTGACATTTCTCTGTATTTACATCCTTAAATAAAACTCCTCAATAACTCCCCAAAATGAGCCATAGCAAACACACTGTCAAACTCACTGTTAATGTCACTTGTAATCCTTCTTCTCTGAAACAAATCCTCAACATCCATTAAAACTACTTAAAACTACCAAACCATACTTAGACCAGCCTTTAAAGCCTGCCCTCAAACTCCCTGTCCCCCTAGCTATTTATTCTTCCAGTGATCCTCCCTCCTTCTGACCAGTAGAAATCTCTTGTAAGACATGCTTGAAAGCCTGGCATTAAATTACAACAGTTTCATACCAGTCCCATTACTCTCATGTACATCCCAACACCACCACCTGGGCTACACTTCAGACAGCTGCTCTTTCCTTCTTCCACAGTCTTATTAGAATCCTTTGGAAGACTACGTGGAGAAGAAAGAAGGGGGAAGTAGAACGGGGGAAGAATATTGCATCAAGGTGACGTAGCAGGATTCAAATTCATCTCCACAGTGAAAAAAATACAGAAGAGAGAGAGAGAGTGTGCGCCCAGGGAGACGACATGAGAAAAAACTAAACCTTCATATCAGGGGCAAAAAGTCTTTCAGAAACTGGTAAAACAGAGGTGTTCCCTGGGTGAGGCTCTGCTGACCAGTCTGTGAACACTCATATACATCAGGTATCAGTTGATGGCATGCCCTGCACAGAAGATACATCTGTAACTGTAAGTCTGAAACATAAGGGCCCAGTAGCATGTATAACAAGTCATAGCAAAAGTCTTGGAAGAAACCAGAGGACAAGAAGGTCACCAGAACCAGTACAATGAGAGACTGCTGGCTTCTGACTCAGGAAAGCAGTTCCTGTGGCCCTTCACACAGGGCAGATTGGTTTCTGCAGCTGGCCACCAGACAGTGAGATGTAAAACATGAAAAAGAGGAAGGAAGAGTTTTGTTTTGTTGTGTTTGCTATACAGGACAAAAGCAAGCTTGGCTGAAGAGTTATGAAAGTTAGAACCACATCTACATGGCAAGAATTCATGCATTACCTGTCTGTGCCTGCTTCCACGAAACAGCTACTCTTGGTCAGTGGTCCACAAATTTGGACTCTCCTGTTCTCATACAGGCCACTCAAGAAAACACATGGAGTAAAACATGGGGAAAAAATAAAAGAAAATTTGAACAGGTAAACATATTTTTTTAAAAAGGTGGATGGTTTGGTTTAGGTTTTTTTTCAAGAAAAAAGCCAAAAGTTTGAAACCCTAAATTTTTTTAAAATCTATTTTTAAAAAATTATCTTTTTAATATTTTTTTGTTTATATATATATTATTTTTTTTTCAGAAGCACATCAGGTTCAAGTACAATTTTGGCAGCAAATGCTACATAATTCCATGTGGGAAAAAGTGAGTCAAAGAAAGAACTAACGTTTGGGGCAATAACCAGATACAAGACGGTCCCCCTTTTATGTCCACCTCAACAAGAGAGTTACTGGTGAAGAACCAAGGAAGCATTTTGAAGCATTCCCAAATCTCATTCTCTCTTTTCTTTATTTTTTTTTCTCTTCCTTTCTTCCTGTTTAATTCTCAAAACAATGTGTTGAAAAGTTACAGCTTTCTTCCACAAGAGGAAAAGAAACACGCTTTGAAATCTCAGAATTTTGTAGGACAGGAGACCTACTCTCTGTTCAGCTCAAAGATCAAACCACATCATCTACAAGATCTGTACCCACATGTTCAGGAAATATAAATCTACCTAGAGCTTATTATTGCAACTTACTTTGCTTGATGACTTTGTCTTCTATATTTCAAGCAATAAGAATTGTCTTCTGTATTTCTTTTCTTGCATTTTCTTTTATTTCAACTGAAATATTTTCCTGTGTTCATTCTTCATCATAGATACTTGTCAGAATTCAAAGAAATATTTAGAGTACCATATTTGTAATTTTTCCTCCCATATTCTCCGTCCTGGTTCAGCAATTGCAATTTTCCAGTCTTAGTAATTTTTCCTATTCTTTAGAAAATGTTTCTACAATGTTATTTTAATTCCTCTTACTTAAAAAAAAAGAAAAAAGAAAATCCACAATAAAGTTCTTCACCTTTCCCTTCCCAAGAGATATAGTCTAAAATAGGAATATACTTGCTTTATATAGTGTCCTAGCTTAAAGATATATTGGAATCAGAAATTTGGTTGGTAGAATTTGATTCCTGCAGCTGTTTTCTCAGCTGCCAAGGGAAGAAAAAAGTTTCTATGTGCAGCACAGAAAAGACTGAGAGCATAAGGGCAGAGACTTTCTCAGTCTAAATGAAATCAGGTGAAATGTCTCTGCTAGAAGCCAAAACCCAGCCTGACATGGGTCCATAATCCAGGATCTGACCCATTCTCACTGACAACAGATCAAACCCTGGCAGCAAAACAGGGAGAAGAGATGTGTCAGCACGGAGCCTGCCAGGACACCTCCTCACCATCATCCTGCTACCCAGGGGCTGATCAAAACACTTGGAGTGCCCTGGGCACAGACAGCATCACATCACCCACACCAGAGCCAGGGAAGGCTGACAGAGGGGCAGTTCCTTCTATGCAGCCTGTGCCCAGACATGGGCTATCTACACCTTTCACCTGAGAAAAACAGCCATCACTGTCCATAAGGAACAATCTCCCTTCCCTGGGGCCATTACATGGGATGGAGGAACCTTACAGGTGCAAGGGAGGGAAGGGAACCATTCTGAATTCACAAATGACTCTTCTGTAAAAGTAACTACCTTTGGATTGAAGTATGGTCAGTCAAGAGAGTAAACAACACAGCTGAAAACAGAGAGATATTCAAGAATACCAGCAGCATTTCTGTTGGAATCTGAAAAAAAAAAATCTTTAAATGACAAAAAACAGCCCTTGCTTCAGTATGCAGTGTGGAACAGCTTAAAAAGAAACTAAATAAGTAAGGATACCTGTAAGTGTAAACACACTTTATTCTGCTGTTAATTACAGCAGAATAAAGACATTCTGAAATGGTTCTGTTTATCCAATCATCTCTGAAAGAGGAAAAAGAAAAGACAGATTTGGGTAAGAGTGAAACCAGAGGAGAATAAAAAGACATTGCTTGCTCATTTTTACAGGAACTCTAAGTGGACACAGCAGAAGATGGGATAGCTTACAGTTTCATTGGATAAAAAACATTGTTTGACAGGAAAGATGATGATGATTAAGAGCCAGATTGGGGGCAACACTGAGATGTGGCATCAAATGATATCTTCTAAACAGCCCAAGTGAGATTATATGGTTTGCATCAGGCCAAAAATTAGAGCCTGGCATACTTTTCATTGCATCCTTCTGTTTCTTTCTAAAGACCCAGAAGTATTGAAATCTAGGCTGACATAGCACACTGCAAGGCTGTCCCTTCCTAAGGGGAGGAAAGAGAGGGATTAATCCAAACACAGATTCTCTTTTACCTACCCTTGTAAATTCCCAGTGCTTTTCTCTTTTTTTAGTAATTTTTCATGTTTTGAAGATGATGGATAGGGCACAGAGATCACTTTTATCCCACTGGGAGTTGTGAGGTCCCAGCCTGCAGCTCAGGTGAGACCACCGGTGAAGGCAACTCCCTCCAGCCTGGGAAAGGATGGGGATGCAGGATGAAAACAAGGTGATGCCAAGGAGACTGGGGGGCCTCTGTGAGGCTGCGACAAAGCATCACTGCCCAGCTCAGCCCATGGCCCCGGAAGGTGCTCCAAGGTCATGAGTTCTCTAAGTTATGTAAAAAAAAAATTATAAATAATTAAAAGACCTACCCATGGACAATTCTTACAGGCTATTTAAAGCTCTTAATAAGGAAGGAAAACAGGAGACTCAATGCACATAAATACATCCCTCCAGCTGGAATTTATGCTATAAAAAGGAAGTAACTTAAAATAGGAGTTGGGATACAAAGACATCCAGCATCCAGCTTCTCAGGCTCTGTGCAGGTCCAGAGCTTGGACTGCAATAATCAGTACTATTTCTGTAGCACCCTGAGTACCTGAACCAAGATGGTCCAGTGTGTGATGGCTTCCCAGTAGTTGCTCAACATTTAGCATAGGAGAGTAGGAGCAGAGTAGGAGCAGTACCTACCTTCTGGGATCTCCAGCCCCATTTTGTGCATGAAACAGAGGGGCCAGGGCACCCTTGGGCAGTCATCTGTCCATTTTGGGATGTTTAGTGGCTGCCTACAAGCATTGGGGCAGTTTCTGTTGCAGACCTCCAGCTACTCTGCCCGATCCTTTCCCATCTGCAGAAAAAGGGAGAACACAGAACCAGAATTTAACAGGCAGGTTATGCAGGTGCTCCATATATTATGATGGAGTCAGGAGGTTAATTATGGTCAAATGTGTTTTGGTTCCATTCACCTATCACTCCCCTCCAGGGTCAGTCAAAATAGCCAGGGTAGCTGAAGTGGTGTGAAAGGTCCCCTGCCCTTTCACAGCAGAGAATTCTGATGCTTTCGCTTCACGGGGTTTGATGAACAAGTACTTCTTTCTGTTTGTGGTATTTCAAAAGAGGAAAAGTTGGCTGGTATTGGATTGGAAATACCAAATGACTGAACTCACACTAAACTTCCAAGGAGGTTGGACTCTTTGAGTCCACCTCCACAAACAAATAAGGATCTGGAACAAGGCAGGAGGCACATGGAAGAAAAGGGATAAACACACTGTTGGCCTCAGTTCTTGTCAGCTATCATGTTATGTGCTTATGGTAAGGGGGAGAAATTTTATCAAAAGTATCCAAGTATATTTACTGTACATCCTGAGACTTCAGAATATCTAAAGCCTGCTGTACCACATCTCTAATTAATTTTTTTTAGAATATATTTAAAAAAAGAAAAGAAAAGAAAAGGAAAAAAAAAGGTGTTTTGCACCTGGTAAAAAAATGTGGTTTGGAGATATTGAAATTAAGTTCTACTAAAAAATTGAATCAAGGGAGCAAACAAGAACATGGACTTAATTAAAAAAAAACAAACAATTTTTTTAAAAAAAGGTAAAAAATAGATTAGTTCAGTAGGGAATCCTTCGATTTTCTGTGTGTTTTTTACTCAAAGCTGTCTTCCTTAGTGTGGTCTTTCTGCTCAGAGGTGCAGCAAGTAAACCTGAGAAAAACAAAAAATTCCTCTGTATCATCTTCTTTCCTCCCTTGGCTGACTCTCTTACCAGAAAAAAACACAGTAAGATCTGTTTGAGGTAGCCTGGTCATGTTGACAAGCTAGTCAGTAACCAGAAGTCACACAAGAATTATAATCAAAACCACACAGGACTATTTCAGGAAAGCATGTGGGCTACTGGAGTGAAGGATCTACTGTAGATGGTAAAATTGGTCTCTCTCCTGTGTTCCTCCAAAACGACACATGTGTCTCAAATAGTCTTCCAGAGTTTAGGAGTGAAGATGGTTGTTTTGGAAGATTTATTTACATTCAGCCCTTGTCTGCAAAACTAAAAGCTTGACCACCCCTTATCTCAACATCAGGGAGAAGATATTCTGCTTTCTTTTACCCAGTTGGGGAAAGTGGTTTCTCCTGAATAAACACAGTCAGAAAGAGCAAGCAGAGATCTCATATAGCCTCTAGGCTACAAATGGATCATTATTCATGCAATGCTTTGCTCCCTAAAACCCACACATCGTCAGAGTTATTTACAGGACTCCTCCCAGCAGTAGCAGTTCACAATATAAACAGCCAGTAAATTTCAAGGGTGCACTGCATGCAAAGATAATTCTGGTTTTGCACTTTCACTGGGTATTTTTGGAGGTTTTGTCTATCAACTTGGAGCCTTGTGGGACCTTCAAAGCCAAAATAATAAAATTCATGCTGTTAGATGTTATTCATGGAGCTGAGAGGCTGCAGCACCGTGCCTGAAATGGTAGGTGGCATTTTAGCTGCTGAACAGGGGGCAGGCACCAAACTAAAGCTTGCCTTACACCTTTGTGAGGTTATGGCTTTGTTAAGAGTGAGTTTTCAAAGGTGTTGCTGAAAGGTAACTGCTCAAGTGCCCCTTGGTGCCTTCAAAAACCTTTCCTGCTTTATGAACCAATTAGCAGGTCCAGCCCCTCAGAACTTCCCAGCAGCCTGCAAGGGCAGAGAGGATGCCCTGGCTCAATGGGTACAACTCAAAGCAGCCCCAGTGCCCCAAAGCATCACATGCCCCTGGGCTGATGTCTCCAGCAGGCAAAGTCAGCTTTGCACCATTTGCAGGCAGCTACCAGAAGACTGCAATGGGGCCACTTTTGGCAGAGGATGTCTTGTGATAAAGTCTAGAACCATCTTCAAGATTCCTTTTCTCCATGTTGCTCAGGAGTTCCCAGAAGTCAGCTGCAAATGCCTCATGCTTCTTTTCCTCTCCCCTCAGCTATTACATGGGAATGAGTAATTTTAACACTTTAGCCTTCTTCACAGTATTCCTCAAGAAACAGAGTCAGTAACAATGCCTTAAAAGCTGACCATGCAAACAGTAGGACACAGGACTGGGAGCCAGGAGGCTAAGGCTTTCAATCCATCTCTGCTTTGGATTAGTGTTATCTGCAGGTCACTTTAGCTCTCATTTCCAGGCCAAATATTTGGACTGTGAGCACTTTGGAATAAGGATAACCTCTCCTTACAGTTTTGGAGAGCCTCAGCTTTGGCAGAACTCTAATTTTAGGTGAATCCAACTACAACAGTAAAAGGCAGCCCATAGACAAAGTCCCAAGATAATTTGCATGATCGTGGCAAAAGACAAATATTTTTCAGATGAAGACACTGAAAACCAAACACAGTAAAGCTATTGAAGATCACGTACAACTCAGCAGCTTGAGTTTTCCTTAACGTTTAACCAAGTCATTCTCTCTAACATATCTATTAAAGATAAAGTTTGCTAATTATACAGCTATGCAGCACTGATACTAAGTTAAAATATCCAAGCTGTATAAATACTTAGGCAATAGTTTTACTTGCTACTTTTGGGATATTTAAAGAAGCTGCTCTTCCTGTTAGTAGCTAATATAAAACAAGCTGATGAATCTGTCACCATTCCTAATGGGTGGATATCAGCATCACAAATCAATTCCACACAGTCAGTCTGTGTTAGCACCTTGCTAGAAATACCTCTCTGAAGAAAGGTCCTTGCCTGAGTTAGGAAGAAAAGATTTTCCTTGACTCTATCACCTTCAGAAATGTAGGTATAGGTAATGCAGTCAGGTCAGTTGGCCTGAATCTAAAAAATGAATGGGAAACTAGTATTTTTCTGAATGCTCCAAGAAGCACTGTGTCAACTCAGCACCTTGTTCCCCAAAATCCTATCATGTTGACTCAAAATCATGTGACAAGCAAGACTCAAAACAGGAAACTGAAAAAGGAAATACCATGGTGATAATGAGGCCAAGCAGTAAAGGAGCAGCACATTTTCAAACCATTGCTTATTTTTGATAAGTTTTCAATATAAAATAGGATTCACCTTTCTCCCTGATCTCACATCTTCTCCTGCTTCCTGGCAGCAAGTATTCAGGGCTGATACATGGAGTTATTTGTATATCTGTAAACGTAACTTACTCAAGATCAGAAGCTGCAAAAACGTGAATGGAAAGGCCACGGCTGTGGCCCAAGCCAGGACACAGCAAGAAGCTCAGTTGTGTAAGTCCCTACCAGAGGAAAGAGAACAGAGTAAGGCCTGTGGGGACACAGGGATAGGTAACCTTTTCTTGGGATGGATGTCAATGGCACTATCTAATGCACAGAATATACATTTATATGCTTGTTTTCCCTCAGTACATTCCTGGGCTTTATTTGCTTGGTGAGCAGAGAAAAAAAAAATCCCTAAAAGAACAGGGAGGAAAAGTAACTTGCTTCAAAGTAGTTTTTAATTATGATCTACCTCTTGAAATAGAAAACATATAAAGGAAGTGCAAAATTCAAAATTATAGCTATTTAGGATACACATGTGTGCACTCACATTATAGGTAATGCTCAGATTTGCAGCTAAAGTATGAGTACAGAAATATGGGAACCCACGTACAATGCTCCTGTGAGATTACAGACACACTGAAAATTTGGGAGTAATATGTAGTCAAGATGTTTACATATTTTTCACAGATGGACTGAGAATCTTTTAAATCAAATAAATATGTTCAATGAGAGCAATCTTTAACAATTATTTGCTCCATGGCATTTTTAGACAGCTTGGAAAAGAAGCGTCAAGTCCTGTTGTCAAATAGATGTTAAGAGGTGGTTGCTTTCTTTTGAAAACAGGTCATGTTAGAGGGGTGCAAGTGTTTGGAAATCATTGCATAGATTAATTTTACCTGTGTTCAGAAGCACATGAGGTGTATGCTTCCAAATGAGACACACATTGTCATTTGATTAGAAATCCAACTTCATCTAGAAGACATGTCTTTTGGTTGAGTTCCTAGAAGTATTTTTCAGTCTGAACAGTAATGAGCCAAAGTAAAAAAAAAAACCCAAAACACCAGATGAATAAAAGTCTTGCAGGATCTTGCTTGATAAATATGAAAATGTATTTGCAAAATGAGGGGTAGATGTCACCCTGGTGGCTGTGCTAGAAATATTCAAGGTGAAGGTACCAGTGAATCTGGGAATGAGATTGACATGACTCCTCAGTGACAGGCAATTGACTTACTATGGCTTATAATTCATTTGGCTGGCCCAGTTCTAAACTAATTAGCCTAGGTTTTGCAGGTGGATGAAGTTTAACTGAGTGCTTCTAGTTATAACAGCTTAATTCATTTTAATTTGGTTACTTAACAGCTTTTATCAAGAGTAAGCAATATGCTCTGGGCAGAGAGGCAGATAAATCTAATCTAAGCACCTTCATTATTTTTTCAGCAAAAGGACAAGTCACATTTGTTTGACCTTTTTTTCCCAAAGTCCAATCTTTGCCCAGTCATGTGCAATCATCACAGAAGTTCATTCCCTGCTGTCAGCAGGGCAAGCAATACTGAAATAAATGCATGATGCCATTCTACTCATGTTAAAAATAGCAAAACAAAACAAACAACCCCCCCCAAATTAACCAGCAACAGCAGCCATGTTGTAAAAACAACATGGTATCAGCCCCTTTAAACGCAAGAGATTTAAACCTCTGGGAGTCTCTGGGATGAATCTCCCAGGCTCTTGCAGCAAAAGGGTCTCTCCATCACTTGCTGCTTTCTCCTTTTCCCTCCATGTGCAGACTCACATTTGTCCCATGTGGCTGAGCTCCAAGGCAAAATCACAAGCCAATTGCCTGCACTGTATTCTCCTGGGTGGAATAAAGAGCCTGTTAAAAATAATTATGTTTCAAAAATAATTATGTTTCTGTTAGGAGGGAGGCAGAGGGGTGTGCTAGACCCATACACAAGGCTAGAGAGCTCTAGCTAGGGAGAAGAGCTGTTCTGGTCTGTTTGTTTGCCTCTTTGAATGGCTGCTTTAGGGTCTGGCTCCAAGTTCAGGATTTTCCACACTGAACCTGATTTGAACCTGAATCAGAGCCCAAGTTCCCTTTGGACATAAATCAGTTTAGGGACAAGATCTGTCCAAAGACACATGTGAGCAACTCCCAGTGAAGTTAGGGGTTGATGTGTGCGTGCACATGTCTGTGTAACTGCAGGAAGGTCATGACTATGTGCCTATTTTATAAACTGTGGGTACTTGTTTGATGGGGGTTTTGTCTTTCATTGCCTCGGTACTCAGTAGTGATTCTTGTTTCTCCCTGTTTGGAAATCAGAAGGCTTTTCCTGACACTAGCTGTTGCTCTCAGAAGATATCATGCATAAAATCTTGATGATTTTCCAAATTTGCTAAGCGTTTACAATGAAGTTCTAGAAATGAGAAAGTCAGGTTTATGTCCTTCTCCCTGGCATACACATGCTATCTCACTGTGGCTGATTAGAGCAAGTCAAAGCTATTCAAGATGTCCTGCAAGATTAAAAACTTTGAATTAACTTCTCTGCACCTTCCACACTGCTCCATGCTATCTGTGCTCTCTGTTGGACTGCACACATTCACAAGTATACAGCAAGCACTTAACCTGGGGCAGGTAGAGGTTTTTAGTTTAAAAGAGAGCCAATTAAAGCATTCCTCTTAAGCAGACCCAACTCCCCAAGATGTTATTATTTGTATTCATGCCAAGACTTTTTTTTTTAATGTGGAAAGAAGCCTTCTAAATTTCTTTAAGAGAGGCCTTAAAGATCCCGTTAACCTGCAGACATATGCTTCTTCCCACTGCGGGAGCCATATGGCTCATACAGGGAGCACAGGGGAAGTTTAACAGAATTTTGTTTTTTCCCTGTCAAAAAAGACTGTCCAGGAATTAAAGACCACGTTCATATGGCAGTGGCACTCTCATACCTTGAATAAAGCAAAGACCTGAAGCAAAACCAGACTTAATTTCTTCTCTAACCATCAGATGGAAAGTTATGTAGTATAGGCATGTCACCAAGTAAGCACCAGGTATGCTAAACATGTACTAGATAGCTGATCTATACAGATCCCTCTCCACAAAGGGCCATCATGATCTCTACTAGAAAGTTTCCATAGCAAATGTAACTTAAATGTAACTTAGAAAATTATGGAATTTACTTTCTGGTCATGATAACCTTAAGTACTTCACCTTCATATATTGGATTGAAAAAACCTTTTTTTTTTTAATGTTTGTTTTTCTGAAAAAAAATAACAGAAGTCAGATTCACATCAAGTCTAGAGTAGCTCTGTAAATGGAAAAAGCCAATAGCTCCAATTACAGCATAGCATGAAGTGGATCTCCATACCTTCAACCTCTCAGGAAGAAGGAAAAAAACACTGGATAAAATTTACCTTTGGCATAAGCGGGTGCCATTCCCAGAGGGATTTGCACCCGCTTATGCCAGGATCAAGTTTGGCTCATGGAACTTGCAGGGTGGTCATGTAATTAAATTTATGGTGGTTCAATATATTTCTGCAATGCCAAATGATGCAATATTTTTCAAAAAGGGCAGCTGTGCATTCTTTAAAATGAACTAGTCTACTACCTTCATTACCAGCTTGCTCTCAAGATTCAGCAGTTTTTCAAACCATCACTGAGGCATCTTAAGCTTTTTTCATTAGACAGAAACACTGACAGTCTGAATTATATGCTGCTTCCTCCTTTTTAGAAGCTGCTTATAAAAAAAAAAATACTGCCACTGTGGTCTACAGTTCAATGAAGTCCATTGTAAACTCCCCAGTATAACATAAACCTCCCTAAAACACATAAAATTATTGGCTTCCAAGACCCGTCTCACTGAAAGAAAGCTCTGTATTTAGTCTTTACTTAAAACACAGGTATTTGGTTTGGAATCCAAAATCCCAACTCAGTTTTTAAAAGGTTGGGTCCAAGGAAAGTTGACACGGACCATGTAATTTTAATTAAAGAAAGATTTTGCTCCTTTATGGCCAACAGGGGCATTGTAACATTGACATATTGATGCTAAATAATTACAAGTCCATAAATAATTCAGTATATAAAAAGACTGTATGGCTGGTGCCAGGTAGTGAAGGGAAATAGCTTTGAAATAGCTGACCTGCCAGGTTACTACTACAATGCCAGGGGATAGACAGGTAATGTGACTTAGCAGCTATCAAAACAGTGTAGCCTGTGGTGTTCACAACCCACAGAGAGCACTTGAAAGTGGAAAACCAAGGACTGTCCAGTTTTGTCACCTCAGTATTTTAGCACCACTGTCATAGCAGAGGATAAACTTTCAGAAGTGATACCAAGAAGAAAGGCAGTAGGGAAATCACGTGCAGAAAGAGAAATATTAAAAAGAATATTAATGATGAATTTAAGAAGGCGCCTTTTTTTTTTTTCTTTTTCTTCTTCAGGAGCTGGGCAAATACCACAAACTTATTTCCATGGATAACCATTCAGCCTTTTAGAGTGAATACAGTTCAGATGTGCTCCTTACCCTTTGTGTTTGCTCTCCATGATCTTTCCATTTCATTGATGTAGGCAACTGGGGAAAAGAAGCTTTAACCTCTCACTCCAGATTACTCCATGCTGGCCAGGGCATATTTTAAGGAAGATTTAAAAATTCTATTCATTTTAAAGCTTAACAGGGAGTCTTGCTCTATGGATCAAATGAAACATGTTACATAAGTTTGTGATAACCATAGGCTCTTTCCAAATAACCATAGGTCTTTCCAAATAGGTTTCTGCTGTGTGCCATTAACAGTGATTAACACTTGCAAATGCTCTGCCCATGGATATGTTGTAAGATCAATACAATTTATAACCAATGAACATGAGGATGACAGAGAATCAGAGGCTTCATGCAGAATCCATCAAACAATCTGCTTGATTCAGAAAGCTTCAAAGAGACATGTGCACAAATGAACATTGCATTGAAACTTTCCTCTTTTAATTAATTGAAAGATAACAAACTGTTATCTTCTCTTTCCCCTTTGGGAAGGCTTCAAGGAAGGTTTCAAGTAGTCCCTCTGATTAAGAGAATTATTTTGACTAAAAGGAAAAAAATTGAATGCCTGTGATCAGCAAGACAAGCAATGCAGCTCCAACAGTAATATCCACTAGGGAAACCCTTGCACTGGATTCAAGTAATGAAGCAAAGAAAATTGTTAGCATTTGCATAAGGAGACTATCAATTCAGAGCTTGCTGGAAGAGTAAGTACTGAAGAGGGATAAAAAGGAAATGCTGGAGTAGTCCTTGCTTCTGACAAAATTAAAAGAATACCTCAAACCATTGCAGTCCACCAAACTGTATGGTTTTAGGAAATTTCTCATGAATATTTAGTTTTCAGTATTTGGACTTGATTCATTGCCCATCTCATCCATACCTTACATCTGTACACACACTCCCAGCTGCCTCTGTGAATACAGTTGTGTTTGATTTTCATTAGCAAGTTCAAGCAGAAAATATAAAGAAACTTTCTTCTTTAATAAGATAGTCTTCACACACCTGTGTGCCCAGTTCTATGTCAGCATACATGTGGCCAAAGATACAACCAGTCATACAGGAGTGGAGGTCCAAGCAGCACGATGGCTGCAATGGGAGAGCCAGGTCTTCCTCCAGATCCACACCCAGGCTGATGGGATGCAGGCAGCCTCCTCTGCCAGGGCCTGGAAACTGCAAGGCAATGCAAAATGAAGCCCAGGGATTTCAGATGCCAATCCAAGGCTGCTGAGGGTTTTTTTGTTTCACTTTCATGAAATTCTTGTTACATCTCCACAACAGGTGCAGCCCTCTTTCATCCTCTAAACAAAAACATTTTCTTTCCCATAGCTGGGGAAAAGAGTAGGCTCCTCTAACTCCTTCCAGAATAGCAACTCCACTGAATGATTTCTTTCCTGGTATTCCTCTCCCTCCCACAATGACATCTGCCTTGTGGTTGCTGTTGCAAGGATCAACATTACAGGCAGAACTGGCAGCTGAGTAGTGCAGGGCTGTACTTGTTCTACTCAAAAACTTCATTCCTCCTTTCTTTTTAACAGAAGTAATACATCTAGATCTCTGCCCTGGGTCCCCAGCTCCACTTCACAGGTGGAACCCACACTTCAGTTTTGGAGAAACAGAAGACCCTGCTGTCCACTTGTGGAATGGCTTGACAGAGTTCTGGAATGTTCTAGACAGAGGCCCACCACCAATATGTATGCCTGAATTTTCATCAGGGCTCATGAGAATTTACAATGATCACCTATCACCACATTTATTTAGAAGGGGAACTTTGCCAAGACCTCAGCATTGGACAAATTCTGTCCCTTCCAGAACAATTTAGACTTTGGGGATGTTTTCAAATTCAGGAGGACCAGAGTAAGTCCCGGCCTGACGGAACAAATTCTTTGTCTGCTGCAAAAAAGACACAAGCCATGCACTGCAAATTCACAAGCACAACAAGCATTGGGAATTCTCATAAAATTATCACTCTCTTTTTTGCTGGACCCTGCCAGACGATAGAAAACCAAGACAAAAGAACTTTGGCTTGACACAAATCCATAAAGCATCTCATGGGTAAAGGATGTAGGCGTCTAGTAATGACAGACACAAGCGTACAGAGAGGAGGCAGAACAATTCACTGATCCTACTTCAAAGGCTAAGGAGAAATGGAGACAAAGCTTAATACAGAGAAATCTAAGAAGGACAAAAGCAAGCTGGATAACACAGTCCACAGCTGACAGTCACAAAATCAGCCAGTGCTGGCTGAGAGGTACCTCTGATTTCTGAGTGGCTTTCCACCAATTCTTGGCTCCATGTGCCTAATGGAGCAGGGAATTAGGCATATTCCTATGGGGAAGTTACTGATATGGTCATCACTGCCACCTTGGTGGAGCCAGCTTTTACAAACACGTGTTTGTGCACATCTGTTAACAGGCCAGAATTAAGTGGCAGAGCTTTTATCTCCTTTAATAGTACCTTTCCTAAGAAGCTCTAGGATCCCATGTAAATAAATAAAAAAATAGTATTATTTCCATGACTGACAGTCTGATGCGCTCAGTCCAAAATAAAGAAAAATGTGTGCCTGTGTAAATGGTTTACTTTCCAAGAGGCCTTTGTGATTTGTCAAATTAACACCTGTAGAATGAGAAAAAGAGGAGTTTCATCCCCACGCAGAGTGGGCCATCTCCCAAGTTTCCTCATGACCTCTTTTGCAGAGGTGGTTCCCAGAAGAGGTAGAGAGTGAGTTGCTGTGTGTGGCCTTGCTCCTATTCCCAAGCTTTTGGCTGCTTAATTACCCTCCCTCCGAAGAATCAAGCTTTGGCTAAAGAATACCCTGCCTGCACTCAGTTATCCCTCATCCCAATGAACATGAACAAAAAGCATTTAGTTGACTAATGCAACATCAAGTCTACCCTATTTCATTGCATGTGCTTAATAAGAACCTCGTTTAATATCAAATTACTGCCTGCTCAGCCAAAGCCTTATATTTGTGGTAGCGAGGCTGCAAGGCAGGAATATCAAGAGCTGCAATATGGAAATTCCTCCCTAATATTCCTTTGCAGGGTGTATGATTACTTAATTCATTTAGCTGAGCAAGTCTGATGGCTTGGCCAACTGTTTCACAACAGAGAGCACAATGCTAGGCAACTGGCCTCCCCATGGGCTGGTCCTGTGGTATTGCTTTTCCTGGGACCCAGCTATTAATAGTTGCTTGGGGGGTTTCAAAGAGGATTGCAGACAGTGTTACCAAATGAATAAGCTTGTAGTAGTGAACATGAAATCCTTCTTCTTCTGATTCAATCAAATGCTAGCCAGAGGATTCCCAGCAAGACACCAGCCACAAAGAAACAGCATGGTTTGGGTTTTAACCTCCATCTGCTCCTATTGGGGAGCACCAGCACATGGAGGATTGCCTGCCTTTAAAAACATTCCCTCTTGCAGTTCTAGAGAAACCTGCCCTAAAATTCCACCCTGACCCTCCTCCTCCCCACAGCCACTCAACTCAGCTGGCTCCTGTAGAAAATCAAGTTCTCCATAGTGCACATCAGACCTTTGGGGGAAATTTCAAAAAATGTAAACAGTGATAATTCCCAGCTTCCATGAACAATCACTTACCAGAACCATTTTCACACACATTCTTCACAGCTTTAAACAAACCTCAGACAGTAATGTTCTAGGGGAAAGGATTTAGTCAGTATACTTGAGGCAGCAGAAGGAACCATATTAAGAAAGAATGCTAAGTGTTACCATGCATATCCTATGGGTTTTCAAAACAATGAAAAAGCATCCTTTTATGATTTAACTCTGTATAGAGTTTTGGAAAAAAACAAAATACTGAAATATTTTGTCCGATCCTGGTTTACATTTGTAAAAGAGATACTGAAACAGTGGAGGGGGTGTAAGAAAAACATGCCCTACAGATGTGATTCACCAGCTGCAGAAGCTGCTTAATAGTGGAATTTAAAGTATTTGATTTGCTTAGTTTAGTAAGAAGGGACTAGACTATGGAATACGTGTCTACACAGGAGGAAAATGGTCCAAGAAATGTGATGAACAGAAGTAGAAAAGTTATCTACAACACTGAAGTCAGGCCTGTCAGGCCAACATGTTATCCCATAGAGAGCACACACTAACAAGCAAAGCAATGGCTGTGCCAGTACCATTTTCCAAACAGACTGTCATGGAGATACAGGATAATCAAATAAGTTATTGAGCTCAGGAGGTGGGAGGCAATGGTCTGCAGCAGGTCAGGTTATGAGCATTCATAGGGAATGATAGAAGTGCAGATACTGGGGAGGGAAGAGTTAATAAAACCCTGAGGACACCCACTGCTGAGAGAAAGCTGCCCAGCTCAGGTGAGAAGCACCACCGCCTCACCACCTCTTGGTTTTGCTTTCAGTGCCAGGTTCTAATGGATTTATGATGTCACTGTGAAACTCTTAGAAAAAACCCTGAAATAGTTCAGATTTTGCTTAAAGCTAGAGATGTAGTTCATGGGGAAGGGCAGAGTTTGTGGGAAGAGCCCAACCCTTGTTCATCCATGGATGCACAATCAATGGTCAAAATGCCCTCTTTTCTGACTCAATTAAAGTCAAACTTACTCCACTGTTAGCCTTGCCATTCTTCAGATTCTCAAAGCCAGGACATTTCTTCATCTGCAAGGAGCAGCATCAGACCTAAAACCATCAGCCTTGCCAGTACTGAGCATCTAGTATTAGTTATACACATGCTGATAGGAGATGATGGGTGGTTATCATCATGAGTCCTGTGTCCAGTTCTGGGACCCCCAACGTAAGGAACAGAGCTTGTTGGAGTTTATCCAGGTGAGGGCTATGAAGACGATCAGAGGGGATGGAGTACATCTGCTGTGAGGACAAGCTGAGAGAGTTGGTCAGCCTGGAGAAGAGATGGCTCCAAGGAGAACTTATAGCAGCCTTACAGTACCTGAAGGGGCTACAAGAAGGCTGAAGAGGGACTTTTACAGGGGCCTGTAGTGTCAGGACAAGGGTTAATAATTTCAAACTGAAATTCAGTAGATTTAGATTAGATATTAGGAGAATTTCTTTAGTTCGAGGGTGGTGAGACACTAGAACAGGTTGCCCAGAGAGGTTGTGGATGTCTCACCCCTGGAAGTATTGAAGCCCAGGTTGGATGGAGCTTTAAGCAGCCTGGTCTAGTGGAAGGTACTCCTTGCCCATGGTTGTAGGGTTGGAAGTAGATGATCTTTAAGGTTCCTTCCAAACAAAACCATTCTATGGTTCTGTAATAAAGAGACCTACCCAGTTGCACCCATATGTGCCTGGGGGAGAACATTACAGTTTGGCACTAATAAATGCTTTGGAGGAGTCTAGCAAAGCAAGATGTTGTGTGCAGTGAGGAAGCAGCTTGCAGTGTGGCTCCAGGACACCTCTGGTGTAAACAAATTGGAGCTGCATTACATCCCCCCCAGCACACCAGCACCATTGCTGCTTTACGGTCACACACTTAACAATCTGCTTACAGGAAAACAACCACGTATGGATCAGCCACCACCACTTCCTAAAATTCATTTTGCTCATGTACTTCGTAACTCCCTTGGACAGCAAAAGGCATAATTTTAGAAATTTCTGAGGAGCTCCCTTATTGTAATGCAAAATAGCAGATTGAATCAACAGGGTTAAAAAAGGACAAGTCAGCAAGCCTTGTGAACAGAGGAGAAAACATGAAAACCAGCACAGCCCAGCAGTAAAAGACAAGACATCCCTGGACTTGTGCTCAGCCTGGTATCTAGCATGAGTGCTGGCAAAAGCAGCAGCATCAAAATCAGAGACCTAGAAGGAATGAAATCCACACAGTGGACTGAAAAGGCAAAATCTAGAGGGCCTTTGGACAGATGTGTGCCAAAAATGTCCTTCCTCACCCACAAAGCACTTAGGCGAGTCCCTTCTTGTCCCAGCCAGCCCCAGAAGCCAGAAGGGTGTTGGGGTTTTGTAGGACGAGGGACAGAGTAGAGTGAAGATGGACAAGAGGCTCCAAGGCTCAGCAGATGGCGGCAGAG
Organism: Calypte anna; assembly: GCF_003957555.1. Classification (NCBI taxonomy): domain Eukaryota; kingdom Metazoa; phylum Chordata; class Aves; order Apodiformes; family Trochilidae; genus Calypte; species Calypte anna. Next base: position 26,577,607 of record NC_044246.1, read on the forward strand.
CTGCTCAGACATGGAAGATCACTTGGACCTTTCTCAACCCAGGCACGATGGGACCACCACAGGCAGTGGCATCTCTGCCAGGCAGCCACAAAAAGGGGCTGCTGCCTCCGGACCGCAGAGGAGCGAGCATACGGCAGGCCACAGTGTCCTCTAGAGGTGGAAAAATGTAAGTTGGTGACAGAGAAAAACAAGAGGACTTTGAAGATCGGGATTGCTCCACCAGGTCAGGAGGGATTTCTTCAGGCTGCTGATGGACAAAGGCTGAAGAGTACTGCTGGGAAAAGGCACAGGAGAGACAGAGTGGGTTCACACCACCTGGCTCCTTTCCAGGGGATAGAGCCCCAAGCACAACAGAAATGGTCAGAATTTAGTTACGCAGATCAAAACCACATAAATAAAACAGAATCTGGTGGCTTTGCTGTTCATCTCACCTCCTCTTCTCCTAGCCTGATGCTGGATGAGACCGTAAGAAGAGCGCCCCACATGGTGGGTGGCTGCTTGATTTGGGCTCTCCAGGTTAGGTAAGACAATCTTTGTGAGGATAAGGAGAAAACAATAGATGCAATTGCTCTGTAAAGTATTACTTTGGGCAAGAAACTGTCTCTTGTGTCTCTTAAACATGAAGAGCCCGAGTCTGAGTAGTCCTGTGAGGCTTCATGCAAATGTGGAAAATGAGACTTTTCAGTCCCCTAAGAATTGCTTTCAACTAGTATCCTTATAATACCAGGAAACCCTCCTGTGTATCTTTCAAATATAGCTATGATTAAACAAACAAACAAACAACAAACAAACAAAAAACCCAATATGTTTTGATGGGGGAGAGAGGAAGAAATTTAAAATCCCTGAAATAGGCTTGATACTGTCACCAGAGTCACTGTCCCTTAAAAGACAGATGCTCATACAGAAGATTCCATCCTTTCTGTCTGTACTATTGCAGTGTATCTGCTGGCAAACACCAGTCACCACAGGAAACACAGCCATGCACAACCACCACACAAGGAGGAGCACACTGAGGAAAGGCAGGAACCAAGTACCTGGAGCAGCACAGAGCTGAGGGGCTGCCAGACCAGCTGGAGCTCTGACTCATTTCTTACTGATCTCTCCTACTCCTGCCAGCAGTCATTCCAAACTCAAAACAGTGTGGAGGCTCTTCCAAATCTAATTTTATCCTTCTGACTGGAAATGCTGTCTCCTTGCAAGCAGATGCTGTGGCATCCAAGTCCGTATGAAGGCCTGATGTCTGACAAATCAAGAATCAAGTGGGAGAGGTGCCCCCAACATAAGCTGTCAGACCCATCACCTGAAGCTCTTGTTTTCCCTTCCTTACTCTCAGCTGTAGACTGCTGCTGCTTTTCCCTCCAAATAGTTACCACAGAGCATCCTGGCATTCACTTGCCACCAAAGTCCCAACAAAACCTCTCTTGGTAAGCCAGGTCTTATAGGTCCCTTTGAGCACCAGACTCTATTATTGTAACTATTACTAAACAAAAGAGCATTCAGCAACTCCCTTTAGTCCAAGGGGTCGGAGAGCTCTTCTTCCCACCATCCTTTGGGCTTGGCCTTAAGCCAGTCCAGATCAAGCTGCAATACAAATAAGCTGGTGAAGTCAACTACAATATAAAGAATTATTAATGAACTGGCTGCAGAGCTGCAGGTGCCAAGCAGCCCTGCTTTGTGGAGGGAACAGCCAAAGTGCCAACATCCTGCTTGTTCACCCACCAGGGATCACGAAACCAAATGTCCACAAGAGGACAATTCTGGCTTCGGAGAGGGAAGAGAATGAAAATAACAGAATTTTAGTGTGCCTTTTACCAGGCCTGACTAGTGGCCAAGCTTGACCATGTATGGCACTGGCTGAACTGGTAGCAGAAGTTTACCCTTTCAGTGCATCCCAAGCAGCTCCAGGAGGTCCAGTGGGGCAAGGCAGTGACCTCTCTGCTCCTTGTGTATTATCCGAACATGCTGTAGGATCAGCTCTTGGATCACCACCCTGGGCACCACGTACTGCACACATTTGTCAGTAGCAAAATGTACTGAGAAGTAAAAGATAAACATATTTTGTGCAAATCCTGCACAGGCATGGTTCCTGAGCATGAAAATTCACACACAGTAACACTAAACCAAGGTCCCTCAGGACTGAGTTCTCCCAAAGACGTGAAATTCCAGACCAATCCAGCTAATCAATATAACTTCAGTAGAAAAATCAGTTACTAAGCCAGTAGACCGAATGCTTTACTAGAGCAGAGAAAAGCTTTTTTACTCTCTAGAGATTATAAACTGCACTGCTGCGGCGTGCCCAGCAGGTGGTAATGTTTGTTAAAAGTTTAACCTATATAGTCCCCGAACAATAGTAATTTGCATTTCAGCATAAATAAACAATTCCACTATTTGAAATTAACAATATTGGGGGGGGGAAATAATTGGGAAATAATTGCTTTGAATTCAGAATAACCTGGCTCTGCACAGAGCAGCAAGTACTGCATACTGAAGCAAAACTCATTTTCATCTTCTTGTTCATGTGTGTTGAAAGCCACAAGAGTTTTCCTTGGGGTAAACTAGTATTTCTGTGAATGGTTTTGTATCTTTCCCTATTGATCCCCATTTCCAGGGATAGGAGATACAAATTCATGGCTTCTTTCACTTGGCCTCCACATGACTTTACATTTCTGGTATTTGTGTTATCATCCACATAGTCAAAACATAGTTATCATCACATAGTCAAAAACAATCACTGAAACAACCTTTCCTGAAGAGCTGCTGCACTGCAGAACAAGCAAGTCCTGTGTGAATACACAAGGGAATTTCTGAGCCCTAAGCTGTAATCAGAATGGGTATGTTGCTCACATGCCCTTCTAGCACTGCTCAGTGAAGTAACAGCATCACCCTGGGGGGTCAGGCTTTCCTCTAGCACAGCTTACTACCTGAAATACCAAGCAACTGGAAACTAGTCCAAACACTAGTGCTTAACTATTCCCAGATGGTGAAAAAGTCCTTCACCTGCTAAGGATTCCCCACAGAGAAAAATCACTTTCTTTTCCCAGACAGGTCCTTCCTGAATTTTAAAATGAAGTGGAAGTCACATACCTCTCCTCAGAAAAGTGTTAACACATTACACAGAATAACTCAAGAAGCAGGCTATTGTCCAGTGAGAAAGGTCAACAGGAAAGTATTATTATTATTATTTAGAAGCCCTAGAATAGCCATGTTTTGCACACTTAATATTGATGTTAACTTTTGACTCTTTCACTTCTTCACTTCTCTTTCACTTCACTAACCAGGGATTTTAATGATTTTGCTCTAAGAACTTCATTAGTGGCAGTCAAACGGTTTCTTTGGAGGTTTTCTACCTCCCTCATAGAAATGTGGTATCCTTGAAAAAACCTGAGAGAAGACCAATGCCAGTAAGCTTTTTTTTTTTTAAGACTCTCTTTTGTCTACATCAGTAAATGGAGAGAATGAGTACAATCACATTAGAGGTGCCACATCAAATATTTTGCTCAATTACTCACAGATTTTGTGTTACTTTACTTACTTTCTTGGAGGGCTTGAAAGTAACACCAAGACTGGATGAACTAAGACCATCTAGTAACCTTCAACCATAAGACCAAATTTCAAGACTAGAAGGAGCTCTATTATAAGCTGTCATTAAGCTACTCTGATCCTCTGCATAACATAAACTGAAGAGGTCCCCCACTTAACTTGCCTCAAACTCTGAGATATGGCTACTGTCAACCAGCCAGAGAGGACCACAAGGATACTACACATACAGACCTCAATGTTATCTTAGTTTGACAGCTTGGTTTATTAGCAACAGTTCCTCCCTGCCACCCCTCAATATCTTTTCAGCATAGGTGTCAAGTTAGCCCTTTTTTTGGTGTCAAGTAACCTAATAGTTTCCATTTAGTTCCCTAAGAAAAGAGAAAATAATCTAATTGTAGCCTATAAAATAAAGCAGATTGCCACGTCTCAGAGGTTACATTGTACTCCAACCCATGAAGCCCAGCTCCTCCACTAATAGCTAAACCTGATACAGAAGACTTCTGCTCCAGATTCTACAACAGGGAACAGCTTCTCTAATGAAATGAAAGACCAAACCTGAACAGCCTCCAGCAGCAACCCTTACCATCCTCATGTAGCATCAGTCTTCTGCCAGGTGTTTTGTTTAAGACCCATCTACCCCTATAGTAATATCCTTATAATCAGATCCAGCTGGCTTCCTTCTCCAAACAGCTATACTTTACCTTCAGCTTTTCCCCAATTATACCTATGGTTTGTATTTTTCTCCCTCCCCATGGGGAGCATGCTGAGACAGCATCTCTTTGATAACATTGCAGGTGTTAGACAACTTAGGAACAAAAAGATCTCCTAGCCACATGCCCCCTTCCACCCTCCAAAGCTCTATAGAAAAACACAGCTTTCCTGCACTACTGTGTGACTGTTACTCTGTGTGATTTGTGTGAAAGGCATTGGGTGGGTTCTCTCTTTCTCTTTGTTATCTCTGCATATGTGCTGCCTGTCCAAACACACCTGTGGGAGGAACCTGCTGTGCAGGAGAAGGGATGACCTACCTCTGTTCAGCATTTGCAGTTTTTTCTTCTCCAAGGGATGAGGACTCTTTTTTTCTCTCCTCCTACGTGAAACAAGAGTCACTTTTCTTATGATGGGATAGGCAACAAAGCTTGTCAGCAGAATTCCACTGGAAGAGGGCATTAAGACCAGAGACAAGAAAACTGTTCGAAGAGTTTTCTTCCAAAGAAGCAGCTCTATGTTGAACAGTTTACTTAAATATCTATCAGTTCAGAAGGACTGAAAAGCATAACAGTGTGCCCATGACATGAGGGCCAGGGAAGTCCTGAGGTAGACCACTTGAGGTGAATGTTGGACAAAGATCTCTGAGATGGCTGCCTCCTTGGACACCAGTACTACTGCTCTCTCTAACTTGAGTCTACTGGAAGGAGACGGGTGAACTGAGATCTATCTCATACTGGAAATTTTCCTTGCACTTGAGTACATAAGCTCACCTTGAAGCTTCCCGTGTTAGGCAACCATTCCTCTGATTTTGAAAATCAACCTCTGAGAGCTCTGGATACTTTTTGAGCTCCCACAGAAACTAGGATTCAGAGAGGTGGTTTGAGGTAGGTAGGAACTACTCCGGGATCCAAAACATGAGGGTTATGACATTTCAGAAAGGAGCCTTCAACCTTATTAAGAAATCAGGAATCCCAGCTCTCCATAGGTGATGTGGCAGGAATGAGTCTGATCCAAGCATGAATATCCTCCAAGGAAGTAGATTTGGCACAGAAGCCTTTTGGAAAAGACCCAGAAATCCCACCTGCTAATGGGGAAGGGGGCAAAATCCTGTTTACAACAAGATGTTCATCTTTTGCAAAGGAAGGTGATGACAGCTGGGATGAAGGAAGACGAAAAAAAAAATTAGGGCAGCACCCTGTGTGGGAAAAGATTGCTCTCCTGCCTGTCCCAAAAGCTTGTACTCTGAGCCAGCCAAACAGGTCACCAGCTGCAGCTACCTCACACACCAGTGTGTCTCAGCAAGTTCCAGCTATCTATCTGTGCTCTGTACTGGCTCTAGGGATAAAAAGCAGCTCTCTACTGGGAGGGGTAGGAAGAGAACATAGAAAAAAGTGGGGGAAGGAATGACTGCATCTGCCTTTTTCCACTGCTTCTGGGCCAGGGCTGAGACTCCTCAAAAGCAGCATCACTACAATGCTATTGCATCAACTTGGCTCAATGTAGCTACCTCTATGAAGGTTTCCTGCCTGGTTTTAACAGTTTCTTTGTCTCCAGCATTAATGTCCTTCTCTTCAGCCCACAGCAAAGTCAGGGGTAAATTTGCTATTGCTGGGTGGGCTCAATGGCTCCTTACAATTGAATTCTGTAGTCACAGCTTTGTGGAAACTGGGACGATTGAGCTGCTGTGGGTTAACCCATTCATGGACCCATGGCCTCAGCCTTATGCAAACACCTACTTCTCTTTCTGCAGTGGTTACAGGACACTAATGTGAAACGCTTCTCAGGAGAGAACCAGCCCAGTTTCTCAGCCCCCAAAGCTCAGAACAATTTAACAAAGACTTCAAGAGCTCACCTGACCCAGCCTTTTACATCCTGGGACTTTAAACAGTCTCAGCACCAACTGATTTCTCCTGTTTTGCACCTCCAGAGGACTTGTCCTCTAAGCAAACAGGATTCCCTACAGAAATACAGGGTGTAGGAAAATACTGTCTCACCTCAGGGAGCACCCTGGGATGCACGAGTGGCACATATGCTGTGGGGCTGGTGACAAGGCCTGAGAAGGGCTCGCTGCAGCCTGACTCCCTGTTCTGGATTTTCCTGATGTCTTTGGAAGGGAAGTGAGGGGCACAGACAAGATGGTCCCAGAGTTCGGTTGCTGCTTGAAGCTGAAAAGTCCAACTGTGAGACCTGCTATGGACCTCATCAACCCCATATCCATCTGCAGCAGGCTGTACATCCTGGGGCCTGCACAGCTGAAATGCTATGGGACACCTGTGGGTCTGCTCTGACACAGACAGAGGAATCAGCTCTGAGATGTGACTGTCCAACAGCACCATCCCACCAGATGTCATGACAGGTCCAGTCCAAGGCTGATAGGATCAGGTGATCTGACACACATCTCCAGCAGATACACTTCCATCACCATATCTGCTGCTGCATTATCTAGTCATGGGGTTCATTTCTGGGCGTCACCAACTGTTTTGTGTACTACTACTTAGAAATTGGTTCTTGCACGTTTGTACACTGCAAATAAACTCTTAATTGAAGCTTCCCAGTCTTCCAGGTTGCTGCAGTTGACACACAGCTTCTCTTTGGTGTGTGCCAGGAAATGAATTGTCATGTTTTATAAGACAATGAAAGACTACACAAGGAGGGTCCCAGCCAGGAAAGGAGGTGACCTACTCAGCATGAAAATCACACTGGTCCCTGTTTTGATTATGCATTCAATGCACATATTTTTTACAAATCCATACAGCCAGGGGATGCTGATAATCAGAAGCTAGTCCTGCTTCTTTAAATAAAATAAGCAAAGGGAGACACCATCTACCCTTTGCATCAAGCACTGACTTCATGGTTACATTGTTCTCCAGAATTCAAGCCAAGGAGTCTCTCAGCATCCACAATAAAGATTAAATTGAAAATCCACAAGAGCCCACATGTTAACCCCAGCAAAGCCTGCCAGTGTGTGTACTCAGCCTGTGTAAATTTTAATTCGGCTGTTTGACTGATACCCATGGGATGCTCATTCTTTATTGCTCATTTATGATTTCACACAGGATGTTGCCCTCAATTTATATTGTAATTTTCTTTGCAGGCTGTGGAAGATGATTCACAGAACTTACTTTATGGTACATGTAGTGAGCATCTTGATACACATGCTATTATATAACATGAAATAATATGAAAGCTACAGCCTGTTATGAATCACAATGAACAAAGGGGTCAAGAGAGGTCATATTAGACCAAGATTCCTGTGTGTCTGCACATCCTAGATAATACTCGAAACAGGAATGAACTGCACCCCACTGGCAGAGAATTTTTGCCCAAAGCCCACCTCCCTGAGGCAAGAGGAGGTGCCAAGGCCTATCTGTGGTCATATATTTTCAAAGGTGTATGAGCCAACAGGCTGTTAAGTAGCAACATGACTTCCCTTGTTGATTAGCTAGCCTCTCCATGTTAAGGCTCATTTCATTAATCATAGAATAATAGAATGGTTAGGGTTGGAATGGACCTTAAAGATCATCTACTTCCAATCCCCCCTGCATGGGCAGGGACACCTACCACTAGATCAGGTTGCTCAAAGCCCCATCCAACCTGGCCTTGGACATTTCAAGGGGGGACATCCACAACTTCTCTGGTGCTGGTCAACCTGTTCCACTGTCTCACCAACCTCAAAGGGAAGAATTTTTTCCTAATGTCTAACCTAAGTCTTCCCTTGTCAAGTTTTAAACCATTGCCCCTTGTCTTCTTGCTGCCCACCTGTGCAAAAAGCCCTACCCCAGCTTTCTTGTAGGCCCCCTTCAGATATTGGAAAGCTGCTATAAAGTCACCTCAGAGCCTCCTATTCGCTGGCCTGAACAACCCCAACTTCCTCATCCTATCTTCAGAGGGGAGGTGTTCCAGCCCTCTAATAATTTTTGTAGCTCTCCTCTGGACAGGCTCAAGGAGTTCTCTGTCCTTATGTTTGGACCCCAGAACTGGACATGGTTGTCCAGGTGGGGTCTCACAAGAGCAGAGCAGAGGGTAAAAATCACTTCCCTCGACTGGATGGCTACACTTCTTCTGATGCAGCCCAGGACATGGTTGGTTTTATGAGCTGCAAGTGCACTCTGACAGCACATGTTAAGCTTGTGTTCCACCATCACCCCCAATCCTTCTCCTCAGGGATGTTCTCAATCCTTTCTCCTTCCAACCTGTATTCATGCATGGGATTGCCTCAACCCATGTGCAGAACCTTGCACTTGGCCTTGTTGAACTTCATGCAGTTTGCACAAGCTTATCAGGGTCCCTCTGGATGGCATCCCTTCCCTCCAGTGTGTTGCCTGCACCACACAGTTTGGTGTCATCAGTTCCTGTTGCCCCTAACCTTCCTAGCAAGATCCAATTCTCTGTGTGATTTTGCTTTTCTAACCTGATCTCTTGATTCTCTGGCTACTTCTCTGTACTTCTCCCAGGGTATCTGTCCTTGCTTCCATCCTTTGTCAATTTTGGTCTTACCCCTAAGTGTATCCAGGAGTTTCTTGCTCATCTGTGCATCCTCCTGGCACTCCTGCTGGCTCTTAGTGAAAAAAAAAGACCATTCTGAACCTGCTTGGCAGCTGTACTGATTCAAGGGTCCAGCAGTGTTCACAGATGTACTAAAACCTCTGCATCTCAGGGTCTTCAAGGAATGCCTTCTGATTAATTTCATAACTTTGGGTGTGGTGGCTTTAACAAAGAAGGCACATTGAACAGGGTGTTAAAAATAGCTGTAGGAGCTAAAATTCATCTTTCCCCCCCATCTTTCCCTGGTGTCTCTTGACCAGGTATCCCAGGTAGCTCAGAGCTCCTCCTGGTGTGATTCACGAATTGATTGGTTTGGTGTCTCGTGGTGGCCCAATCCCAGGTCTGGCAACTAGAGCTCACTGGCTTTCTACCCTGATGACTTACCAGTAAAGAACCTGTGACCCCTCTTTCTTTACCCCTCATGTTTTTCAACTACAGCAATACATCCCATGCCTAAAAGCATAGGGAAACATATTTGTGCACTTTGCAGGAACAGCTGAGTTTGTTTATGCAGCTGAGTCCATGTGTGAAGCTGTGGATTTGAATTATTCACTGCACGTCTCAGACTCTGATGAATAAGTTGGGATTTGCTGATTTATCTTGCAAGGAGAAGGGAAAGTGGATGCTGAGGGGGGAAATGTCTAACACAAAGAGGCCATGCTGTGTCCCTCTGCCCCATTGCTGGGAGTGCTGTGGATGCTATAATTAACCACCTACAGCAAGCAAAAGCCAGGCTGTACCACAGGAATTACACTCAGAAAATCTGTTATTAAATAGTAAAGCATGGAGCTACCTGACATATCTCTCAGGGTTTACCTTTTTAAATAAAAAGGAACAAAAACTCCCAGGCAATTTCCACAAGATCATAACACATCTGTGTTAACCATCAGCCTGGAGCCTGTGGATTAAAAAAGGCAAAACACTTTTGTGCTATTGGCAAGATGCTGTGAAGGGAAAGGCCTGGTTATGCACAGACTGTGATGCACTATGGTGGTCCGTGCCCCACAGTGACTTTGGGGTGCAGACAGAGACTTCTCTATGGAGCTCATTTGCAGATGGGATAAGATTTTAAGAACCTTTAAAAAACTGAGTTGCATGAATATGCAAAAATAGTAGTGTCTATGTCATCCAAAAGCCCTTTGGATGCTTTTGTATCTTAAACATGTTTCCTTAGAGAGGTTCAACTTGGTACAGTTAAACTAAAGTACACCTGGTTTCCCACTCCTACTCTGTTTCACCCCATAGAGTAAAATGCAAGAGTAAATGCATAGAGTAAAATGGCAAGGCTGCTACTTGTGTGAGAGGAAAGAAGAAATCTGTAACACCATGTAGATACTTGCTCATTGTCCAGACAGAGAACAGTGATTTTGTAGAAGATTTTGTACTATTTCTGTAAGTTTCCTGTGTAACCCTCAGCTTCCTCATCTTTTTTACAAGCCATTGATGTACACTGACTACAAGACAAAATGGGTTAAAGTCTTCAAGTCTTTTCTGTAGCAGAAAAGCAAAGTCTGGATATATGTGCACTTAATTGTGTAATCTAGAAGTGGAACAGCCCTTCAGGATTTGAAGAGGTAATAACCTAAGAAAATTTTTTTTTAAATCTAAGAAAATTAGAAGTCTTAGTCTCTAGATATCAATTTTTAATATATTCTCACTCACACACCCCATTCCTTCTCTCCCCTTGAGTGATATTTAGAGAAACTGTGTGGGGAAAAAAAGAGCTTAAGAAGAGATCAGGAAGATAATAGAGGACCTGAGAAACACCTTGGGACGCCCAGAAGAGGACCAGGACAATTGATGACATGACTGAGGGCTGACAGATGAATGTTTTACAGATATTCACTCCTCTTCCCAGAGATATACTTCTATTATCAGGCAAGTAGTCACCATGGCATCCCTTAGGAAAGCTGAGGGGCCTCGCCAATGGCTTAACTGTCCACAAAGTCTGCCCTCCACCAGTAGAAGGGTACAGGTCCCTGAGGGCCCAAGAGCTGCTCCACTCTGTCATCCTTTTGCCAAGGCTACACCAGAATCTTGTTTCAAAGGTTATCTGAGGGGCCATGGAAAACCTCCTTTTGGCCAAAAATTCATGGTATGTACTGCATGTATGAAAATACACATCCCTCAGAGTGGGAATGAGAGAAACCTTGTGAATAAATGTGAGTAAGAAAGGAAGATAAAGGAAAGAGAGAAACCATCAGAATTATTCACATTTTCATATCCAACATACAATAGTCACTGAAGCATTTGTTTTCTTGCAGCATTACCAGACTAAAAAGTGATACAAGTGCTCACTACACCAGTGCTAATTCTGGAGTGATGGATTTGGGTAAATGGCAAAACATACATTAAGGAAGCCTATTTGATTCTGGGCTGCTTCCAGCAAGTCCCTGCAGCGTACTATAAGAACATCATTAGAAAATTTTACTACTTCACTTCTACAAGATTAAAGATATCCCTCCTTGTTCTGGGCAAAGCACTAAAAATTACCACCCAGCCACCCCATTTCATTTATTGATAAAATAAATAAAGCTGTCTGTTGTGTTTTTTTCCCTCTCTGTATAGTGAGCATAAACCAGTTTCACTGTTTAAAGCTGTAAATGCAGCAAACTTTACAAGTCTACCTTCATTAACAATAGGCACTGTCTGAACAGGTTGCTTGGAGAGTGTAACTCTTCATTTCAACATCTCTTAAAAGGTTAATGAGTGTGAGGAAAAGACATCCTCTGTTTCTTGCTAGGGCTTAGATGCCAGTAATATGTACTTAAAGTTTACATATGGACCCACAAGCAGCATTGTTGGTCTCCTGAGGAACATTAGTATCTTTCTGTATCAGCGTGTCTTCCGTCATTGTTAGGATCCTTAGGGTCATTTTGCACCCCACACTTAATTCAGGTACAAGATCAGGAGAGGCAGAAGCTAAATAGACTTTTTGTCTCACCTTTTTTTCCTTTTCTAACTCTTACTAGATTCTTGAGTCCATTTGACAAGTGTGTTGCATCCACAAAGCAGTCACCATCTCCTATAAAACAGTTCAGTATTGCCTCCTGAGACACACATAATATTTTGTGGGTCCCATCCATCTCACAACATCTTGGCAGGATATGTTATGGAGAGACAAAGCTTTATAAGCCTCAAGTCCCACATCAACAAAGCAGTCAGCCAATCTGATTTCTCTGGCTTTTTCACTCCTTCACCAGACCATCTCTGTTTCATTGTCTGCAAGGACACCTGGAGTTTACCCCAGGGAAGCAAACAAGAGCTTGTATTCCCCCTTCCTCTCTTTCCTGTGTGAAGTCTACAGCTGTTTGAGGCTCCATGTGTCACACTAACACACAAGCTGCTGCAGACAAGCTGGAGTGTTATGAAGCAAAAGCTGAAAGAAAACTGGAGATGAGCTGGAAGGGAATGCCTGGGGAGATCTTGTTAATACTTCTGCCTGGATGAGGGGAGTTTTAAGGCACCACTGGTCCCTGCTGAGGTCTCTGTCAAAGATAGTTGTACTACAGATCCCAGTAGTGCCCAGTGTCTGCTTTGGTTTGGGATGTTCTGCCTTTTACCAGAGACCATAGAAAGGATTTCCAAAGTATTCACCACAGAAGCAAAACTCAAACTGCACAGTTAAACTCCATATTTCCTATCAAAGTATTTTTCTTTTTCTCCATATGTAGCTGCATACACTCCTGCAAGGTGTGCTATAAGATGTTTCCTAAATGGTGCTGGTTTTAGTGTTTTTCTATAAGGAAGAGGAGTTAAAACCATTTTCATGTAAAAGGCACAAGTAAACAAATTTTTCCATCCTTATGATTGTAGAGCTCAGAGTTTACAACAATGACATTTTTAAGGAAGGTATTTCTTAAAATACTAGTGGTGCATTACCTGGAGCCTTCAGAAGCTGCTACCATTCACTGACAAGCCCCAGATGACATTTCAGTTCCCCAGTGTATGCAATACCTGCCTTCTTACAATACACACTGTCAGTTACACTACAATTACCTTCAAAATGAGCAGTCTTGAATAATGAGCCACGTTCCTATGATTAATTCTTTTATGCTGTTCATCAACTTTCTCCTGCTTGCATCCACCAGTAGTTACATCACTTTCCTCAGGCAGTGCATACCTCCTCAGGCTAATGCCTTTAATATAAGGCACATCTTGAGTTAAACATTAGCTACACACTAACTGTGGCTTGCTTTCCATATGAATAATCAGCTTTAGAGGAAAAGATTCTCTATAGCTCTGATGAGAAAGCTGCAAATGAACTGCTTAGCAATCCTCTTGAAAGAAAGCATTCAGTGTTGGAATCCAAGTTCTATTTTACCTATTTAGACTTGTCACTAGTAATTACTTAAAATTTCTACCATCTTCTGGCTTTAATGATGCAGTAACAGCTACAAAAGTAGCTCTTCTTCTTTCTCTCAAGACAGAGCTCAGCACTCAGCAGGAGAAAGGTTCTGGGGTCCTCTGAAGCTGACCACAATGAATAAACATTCCCTCACTCTATCCACATCTCACTTCTGCCTCTGTTCAAGAGGGCAATGGGCAGGTCTGGTACCTGCAGCTGTCTCCATACAGTGTGCATGTGCTTAGGAGCACTGGGCAGTGATGGGCCCTCAACACTCCCCAGAGCATGGAAGGAGAGAAAAGCAGAGTGCTGAGAGGAACAGGGCAATCTACCTTCCCCTCTGCTAATCCTTAGCAGTCAGAACTGGTGGGACTTCCTCAGAGATTGTCCATGACTTTTACCAGTACCAATTGGAAAACCCTGTCATTTCCTTTCACATTATTTTCCATGGGAAAAATACCCATCTGAAGCACTAGAACCAATTTTGCAAAAGTCAGGAGAAGAAAGCACTCAAGTCAGGCACAGAGGAAGAAGCAGACACTGCTGCTGATGGCTGCATCACCACATTTCTCAAAGTCTGTCCAAGATGCACTCAGATTAAAGGGACTCTGAAGTGGCAGCTACATGCAGAGATCAGAGCAACTTCCCTGTAACAACCAGCACAGAACTGGTGAAACTCCTTTAAGATAATTACATAGCCAAGAATGAGGCCAAAGCCTTTTGCTCCATACCACTGTGAATAATTCACCAACTATTAGCTACATCTGAGATGCTATGCTGTTCTTCCAGTCTTCTCTTACAAAACACTTTTGAGGCAAAACCACAAGGAGGGAGAGCAGCACAGAGTGAGTGTGGAGGGGCTTGTGCTTTCCCAAGCAAAGTGATTTTCCAAGAGGCTGCACAGCTTGCTCTTCCACATCCCCTGTGGGTCAAGCTCTTCTCAAGGTGGATGGTGACACATGTCACAGAAGCTTTCTGCAACCAATTAGGAGTGAAAACGTCTTACGAGCTTTTTATACAGTTCATCAATTCAGTGAGCACAGTTTGTGCCTGGCTACCTTCCCTCATCTAAACCAAGGCTGCTTGAATGGGCCAAATCTGGAGCTTATGTAAAAGCTATTAAAATTTTTGTAATGTGAAAGGCACAGTGGGATTTTTTTTATTGTTATTATTTTTTAAAAAGTGGCAGTCACTTTGCCTTCTTTCACAGCAAACCAAATGTTAGAAACTCCTGCGCAGATGGTAATTTTTAATGGATTTTTCTGTCCTAGAAATGAGATTTGTCCATCAAATTCTCATCTACTCTCCCTGTTTCTGTAATTTTCTGTTCCCTGCCGTTCCCTTCCAATACAGGCATTCAAGTGGCCTTTGAAGATACCTTTTTCTTACACATCCCGCTCCTGAAGAAGGGACATTGTACTTCCACATTCCTGGGCAACCTGGTCGTAGATGGTCCTATGAAAGAAAGCAGTGTCAACTTTGCGTTTTAGCAGAGCTGTGATCTCACAGAAATGGATGCGATTGTGCTAATGTCCATGTTGCTCCAAGGCCACAAGACCTGTTTTCACCATCTCCTTCCTCTCATGCTCCACTATATCCCAACCTTATGAGAAGAAGGAACTCTACTTCCTGAACCTGTTCACCATTGCCATGTACCTTTATGCTGCTTGCCTTCTTGAATTGCAGCTCCTTGCCTGTTGTCTTCCCTTTCTGATATTTTGCAGTGAAGAAGACACTAGTGATGCTGCATTGGCAGGCAGTGCTTTCTTTTCACAGCACACCTGGCTTCTGACTACAGAAGATGAGGGTAGGTCACCCTTCAGCCACAAGTACAATGTTATTCCTATCCCTCCAACTACAAGCAGGTTATTCAAAGCCTCCTTGCATGCTGAGGGCTGTGCTGCAGTCTTAGATCCTTATTTTCCCTACCTGATCTGTCTACACATGCCACTGAAGACCCAAAGAATCATCTAAGGAGGATACATCCATCAAGGCATTCCCTCTGCAGGAATTGTGTGCAGATGTCAGGCCAGGGAGAAGGATGCATCAGTGGAGTACTCTGTTTTTGGTATAAGTACGTTCATACAAACCACTGATGTTTCTGTGGGTGTCAGGTGTTATCTCACAAATTAAGGCAAATCTGGTACATCTCTGTTTGCATAGAATCATAGTTAGGTTGGAAGGGACCTCAAGGACCATCTGGTCCAGACCTTCTAATATATCTCTCAGCACCTCATGGAGAGGCCTCCTCAGCACCGTTCACTGTCTCATCTGGTGGCATTCCAAAATCTTTACCCTCTGGCCAGTTTGTAATCACCTCCATGATGCCCGGATGATCAGGGCCCCCTGTTTGACCTCACTGTGTTATCAAGGCAATCCACTTCAGGTGGCATCAGTGGCATGGTGTGTAGATGAGATCCTCCCCTTGAATATTCACTTCAGAACTGGCAGATGGGGTACCAGGAGAAGTATTGCATCAGTACCAATCACTTCTGAAGTGGCTCAAGCCCCTTCATAAGCAGCCAATATTTCTCTTTCAGTGGGAGTGTAATTTGCCTCTGAAACTTTATACTGCTGACTCCAAAGCCCTGGGGGGTCAACCTTGAGTCTTATTGGGTGCTTTCTGCCAGAGGCACCAGATGGGACCATTATTACCAGCTGCAGTGTGTACTGCCAATGATGTGATGTGATAGGTGCAGTTGGTACCAGCTGTTCCTCTACCCTCATCAGGCCACCACACAAGGGTCATCTGAAAAGCCAGGCAAGGAAGACTATTGGTCATTGCCCTCAGTTTCCACAGTTGCTACACTAAAGGCCCACTTATACCCTTTTGGGTCCTTGAAATGCCCTTTCTGGAGAAAGTCTATACCAAGGATGAGAGAGAGCATCTGGGCCAGTCACTATATGGTGGATCTCCCAGTCATTTCTGGTCAGGCTCATTTCAGTCTCCACTGCAGTCAGTTCTTGAGACCCTCCTGTGACTCCAGAGATGGTAACAGAGTCTGCTCCTTTGTGATTCAATGGTAGCAAAATGCACTGTGCACCAGTGTCTACCAGGGCTCTGTATCTCTGTGGTTCTGCTGTGCCAGGCCACCGAATCCACACCATCCAGTAAACTCAGTTACCCCTCTCCTCCACCTGGCTGGAGGCAGGGGCCCTCTACTGCTGAGTACAGCACTCACACTGAACAGAAGGGTTTGTGTTCCAAACTGGACCCTCACTGTTAGTTACTTCCTTGACTCAAAGTTGGGTTGGAGACCCATCTGCTGGGGTCAGCAATGGGAGTTTCTTGAGAGATTGGAGCAGCCATCCTTCTGGAAACACTACCCCAGTGGTATTACCTTGCAGCTCCTGTACTCTGGCAGGCAGGGTAGCAATGGGTTTGCCATCCCATATACTCATGCTTTCACCAAGGTTACGTAGGGTCAACCACAGAGAGCTCCGTGTCGAGTTCTGCCTGCCCTGAGCTGCCCTCCTAGGGAAGCGCCTGTGTGCAATAGCGGGTACATGAAGCCATTCAGGAGAAAAATGAGTGTTGCTCTCTCTCTCCATCTTGGATAACTTGGATCATCCAGCTTCTCAAAAGAGGTTTTTAGCTCCCCAGCCACTTTTTCCACAACTGACACAAGCCTGTATGGGATTAGAGACACTGTCTTCATACTGTCTTAGCTGGCTAATAAATTCACCAACAGTTGGTGGTGTTTCATCATCTCCCTCAGAGACCCTGCCCCCAAAATGTGGGAGTACATAGGAGGGGCACTCTGTGTGAGCTTTTTAAATGGAGGCCTCCTGCAAGGCACCTGTTCAGGATCTTCAGGTGTTTCTCCATCACCACAGATGACCTCCAGTACTGCCAGCTCTCTCAGATATTTGATGCCTCTTTCTATACAGTTCCATCTAATAGGGCAACATTCAGTGACTGACCTTTATCGGGAGCATAATCCTTTCTTAAATTTCCTATCTCTTTCAGAGACATGGATTGGACAATTATCTCAGTTTCTGCCTTGGGCCAACTCTCTCGCTGATCAGGGTTTTCTGTTGTCTCTGTCTCTGAGTGGTCATCATCATCATACCCCTCCCCGGGTGGTCCAACTTCTTTAGATGCTTCCCATGGGTTGTGAGAGGGGTGACAAGGGCCTGCTGGGAGCCACAGAAAGGAGCAGAATCATTTTGCATAGTGAATGCATTCATCAGACCCCCCAAACTCCCCAAATTCCCAACCAAACTCATTTCCACCAAAATCACAGTTTTAACAGCATAGAAAAGTAAAATCGCTGAGAGATGTTAAAAAACATGGATATATATAAAAAAGAACATGCATGGATGAGTAAATTCACAAAGGCAGTATAGAACAGATCTTTCACCCATGCCATTTTGAAACCCATTTTTCTTCTTTCTATTTCCAGCTTTCTAATATTTTCAATTAAAAGAAAAATTTAAATTCAAGCCCCATGTTGGGCACCAATTATCCTGTCACAGCTTAGCAGTTTGGGCAGACCACAAACCTAGGACAAAACTACTCTCTATTCCCTCCTGCCACAAAGGGAAGATAAAAGGGTAGTAAAGAGTGGATACTTTAATTTGGAAACTAAAAACAATTCAATACAGATTTACTAACACAGAGGAAAGGTAATATTAGGGATAAAGTAACAAAGAATACAAATATATACAAACATATATATATATATATATGCAACCCAATAGATATAGGCTCTGATGAGCACGTGGCGAGTGGTGGTAAAGGACAGCAGTGTAGCCATCTGCAAGTGGAAAGAAAAGAGGATGGAGTTGCTGACTTTCCCAATAGAGTATGACTGACTTTTAGAGTATGCTGACTTTCTCATATAGAGTATAGAAGGAAATGGGAGGGAATAGATCCCTCCCTTTGCGTTCCACCCCTCTCAGAGTCCGAAAGCCCTCCTGCTTTAGTTCCTCCTGTTCAAACGATGACACAAGGCTTGAGAAAAACAAGTATGTGTGGTTAGGAGAAAAACTGATATTGCACATATTGACCTAAATACTGACCACGAAATAGGTCAGCTTTCCCACTGGATTTTGTCTAAATTAGGCTTTAATACATTTTCCACCTAAAATGACTAAGCAAGTACTCATCTCTGCCAATCCCTTTTAAGCAGTTTGTTGAAATGATGGCAGCCATGCGATAAGAGGGAAGGCAGGAAGAGTCTGCAGCTTGACATCTGGTGTCTTCACTGGAGAAGTATAAAGGCACAATATACTTCCAGTAAGCAAGAAGCTATTGTGCCATTTAACAGCAAAGCCCATTTGTTACTTGTGCTTGGACACATTACTGCTCTTTCTCAGCTGTGGATGTGAGCAGTGATTTAAAGAAATCATTAAAAGAGAAGAAAAAAATAACAAGCAAGGAAAAGCCTGCAGCATGCCTATGGAGGCACTAGAGCATTGAGATAAATTTATTTGATCATTTTCTGCAGCAGTGGAAAGACACCATCTGAAATTTATACAGTCATTAAACTTTCATGTACAGTGGCCCAGTGAATCTAGAGCAGTGACACAAAGCCTTCAACCCCAGAAGAATTGCTGTTGTTTATCAAACTCAGAGCTTTTCCCCAAAAGTGTGTGGTGGAACAGGGCAAAGAGGTTCACAGCTGAGGACTCTGGCATTGATTCTTGTATGTAGTCTACAGCAATTGCAGGAAACAACTTCATTGTTCACTGTTACACTTTATAAAAAATTAAAATAAAACTGATCTGGGATGAAGATGTTCAACCACTTACAGAGTTCTTTGTGTCTTCCAATGCAAGTTCGCTGATTCTCAAGGACAGCCAGACATGGCATGTCACCACCTGAGCCAAGAGCTGAGATGAGTCAGGATGGAGACCCTATCCCACTTTTAGAGAATGAGCTTCCAAGACAAACTGTGGGGAAAAAACCATCCTGACCAGGGAAATCTCTAACCTCAAGCACCTCTCACAGTAAGAACTCCTTACTCTTTCAAATGTTTTCTTCATATGATCTGCCACTGTTTTATTTTACCCATAACACATTAGAGATTAAGGTGTTTGGTGACAGAAGCCAGTGTTAGCAAATTCCTAAAACCAGTGCATAACTTTTTCTGAAATGGAGATAGACAGAGACATGTGATACATTTTGGCTCTATTCAAGTGTCCCCAGTGCACTTTTGGGAGTGAGGAGCAAAAAGCAGAAACTCACTCTGGATCCTTAAAATAACTTTTACCACCATCTGTAAAATGGTGTGAACAGGGAATAAATGAAAGGAGGGTGGTGGATGGGAAAAGCAGAGTAGATAAAATCTACAGTTTTACAAAGGGAATCTAGAAAGGGCTGGTGAGCAGTTGAGTAGATCCCAAAGGACCAATAATCGTCACAGAAAGAACCAGAGAGGGTAAAGCTAAAAAGCTCTGACCTAT
Source organism: Calypte anna (assembly GCF_003957555.1). NCBI lineage: Eukaryota > Metazoa > Chordata > Aves > Apodiformes > Trochilidae > Calypte > Calypte anna. The sequence continues at coordinate 26,597,162 of NC_044246.1, forward strand.
GGAGTCATCTAAGGTGTCATCTACAGTTTCGTAACACCCAGTGAGTCTGAAATACAAAATTCAGAGATCAGGCTCGACAAAGGCTCTGTAAGGTGACTCATTTGTCAAGATCAGCTGATGCATATGTGGATACTATAAAACACCTTTGTTAGCAGGCCAGGAGAGAAAACTTCCCAGGATTGCACCTACTGTTAACAGCTGTGTTTGCCAGCACCTAAAGTTACATCAACAGAGTACATATTTAGGAAGTATCTCCAGGTGGTTGCTGGGAAAAGTCTAGGTTATAATTTAGAAACCTGTATTTCTACCTAGTTTTGTTTTATATAAATGGGTATGTATTTGACAGTCTTGCCTGATGACATGAGGTAAAAGTCCAAAATTTATAAGCTTATCATTTCATGCTTATTTCTACAGTGGAGCCTCAGGTTCAGCTGTCCCCAGGCATTGTCACTGACCTATGCCCCTGAGGATGCTCTTACTAGTTTGTGCAAGACAGAGACAGTGAGAGTATGGATGGAAATACAGGAGATGCAGTGTGCAACCTGACCATTTCCCAGCATAAGGGGGTACCAGGAAAACATATTCTCTCTGACAACAACTCAAGGTAAGGCTCCTCATAGTAGTGCTACAACACTGTCTTGGCATTCAAAGGGGAGGGACAGGATGGTGGCAATGACTGAAGAGAATTAAGTTAAATCAGATGCAGCGACACACATTAGAGGTCTGCTTCTGATCAGGATTTTAAACTAAGAGGTTCTCGAACAATCCCAGCAAAAAAATTAGCATCACACATTTACAGGTTAACATTTTGGCTATTGCTTGTTAACCTGCCACATAACTACTGTTGGTTTGTTCGTTATATTAGCTTAATGGCTGTAAGCCTAAAGTGCCTGAATCCATCAAAGTTAAAACAATAGAAATATGTTTTTTACATAATCACATTCAACTAGAAAGCAAGCTGTGCAGAAGGAGGTTTCACATGATGTTCTCAAATATCTCTCCAAAGGAATGATAATTAATTCTGCACTACTTCTTCTGAAGGGAGAGAAAAGAGATGGGAAAAGATAATGGTCGGTGGTTGTTACATAACCCCTGCCCATTTGGTATGCTGCAATGCACTGATAAGGAACCATCTGAAGTGTAAAGCCCCAGAAAATCTTAACACAAGCATTAAGACAAAACGAACATCTCTATTTTCTGGACAGGAGTTGGGTGATTCTTATCCTGATTCATAAAGACACCCAGGCCATTTACAACAGTTCTGTGAATCTGAGTGCCAGCAAGCAGATTGCCATGTGTTTCCATTAGGTCCAAGATTCAGCAAGAAATCACAAATACAAGCTCCTTATAAACAGTTGTTAGAAACAGCTTTACTACACTATCCCAACTATAAATATACAGATACAAATGACTTACAATATTGAACACATTGACAGGATTCACAAAACAAGTTTTCCCCCACTTCGAACTCAGAATAGTTGAAAGAAAAGTTTAACAGGAGTCCTTCCGTGGAAAAACCACAATGATCCTCTGGAAGTCATTCTCCAATCTCCTTCTGGTTTTCTCTCCATTTTATGACTGGGTCATCCTGTCACCAGCAATCAGTACACCCAGGAGGCTGTCCAGGAAGCAACTCTGCCTCACCTGTTAACCTCTGCTATGTGCCCACATGAACAATTGGGGGGGGTGCAGTTCAAATCTGATGTTAAGTTTCCAAATTCACATAAAGCATCTGCCCTCTACAGATCAAAATTATTTCCTCCAACACACGTTCCAGCACTGGGTGAGGATGATTTGCCATGCACAGCAGACCAGAGATGAATAATCAGCTCATCATGCCCAAACCCAGGTTTTCCATCCAGGCTTAGCACCTTAACATCTTGACATTTGCTCCCAGTTCTAAAAATGGGTTAACTACATTATAGGTCCTGATGAACAACTGATTGTCTTCTCCTCACTCATCCTTCCTCTCCCTTTAACCCACAAAGGCCCTATCATCTCTACAGAGGTGAAAATTGCTCAGAGTATATCTTCTTGTGCACTTAGAGGAGTACACCATGTTCATACTCTCCCTCATTCCAAGCTCATTTTGAAAAGTGGCAGAATGTAAGGAACCAGTGATGTACATGGAAGAGCATGTTACATACTTAGTGCATGTGAGGCTTCAGTAGAAAATCCAAATGTTCTGGAAATACTCTGATTTGGGAGATTTCTGAACTTCTAGTGTTTCTGAGCAAATGCAGGTAAATCTCTCATTCATGATAATGTGAGAAGACAAATGAAAGACATTTGATCAGCAAAAATTAGATGCAGCTCTGAGCTTTGCCCAGTCCAGGAGTGTTTGGATTCAACACATCAGAGAAGGTTTTGGGGACACCTCTAGTCAAAATAAGGACAAACCTGTGGTTTTATATTGACTCCAGGCAGAAAGCAGCAGTTATAACACGTAGAATCACACAATCATAGAATTCCAGGTTAGAAGGGATCTCAAGAATCATCTTGTTCAACCTCTCTAGATAGGAACATGATTTAGATGAGATGGATCAGGACTTTGGAAAAATGAGTCTTAAAAATGTCCAGTGTTGGGAAATCCATCCATTATTCCAGTGTCTGTTCTCATAGTGAATAGTCAGCCATTGTGTGGTGTGTGGGAATGTAGGTTTTAAATACTTGTATGAAACAGAAACTAGAAGATGCTTTTTAAAAAATGCTGAGGCTGGATTAAGGTCCCAGAGTGACCTGTCTGCTGTTTTATCCAAGTTACTTCACTCCTTTCCACTTCTGTTGCCATCCTTCCTCTCCTATCATATGGTATTGTACCAACACAGCAAATGACTCCGTAAGGCATCCAGTGAGGGCAAACTCATGCAATGCTCTTCAAATTACCTGCCATTAATTCTAATGCAACCCAGTTATATTCTTAGGCAGCTGGTTCATGAATCATGCACAGAAATGGGTCATTTGAAAATACATGGAAAAAGTCTTGTGAATCTACATTGTAACGTACTCACATATATATTATAAATTATATTTTATCCTTGCTGCAGAACCTGGACAATGAAATGTCTATTTTATCTAGTACAAGGTTTCTCCACTTTAAATTGATTTAAATAGAAAAAAGAAACTATTTAAATTTTTTAAAAATGAATGAATTGTGGAGGTGATGACACTACTATCAGCAGCACTGAAGGCTCTTGATGAAAGTGACTACCATTCTCCAACTGCAGCATGTTCAAAGAAAAAATTGCTTTGATTTCACAGGACTTAAGCAAATTGTTTTCTTGGAGTTAATGCCTTTAGTGACCAGGTCAGACAGCCTAGCTAGCAAATTTTCATCTGAAAGCCACCTCAAAGTTCTGTATTACTCTGTCACAAGAATAAAGGAATAAACACAGAGGTGCAGTGAGGAACCTTGCTGCAGTCAGGAGAAATGAATGTAGAAGCTCAGGCAGACCTAACATTAATGTGGCCACATCCACACATTCTGAAGCTTCATTCATGCATTGACAGCAAACACCAGCACATCTCCAAGGACTCCACAAAAGGACTTCATTGTCCCAACCTCCATTTCAAGGACAGGGCATATGAGGCATATATGGTGTCTCTAGGTACCACAGCAATGAAAATCACATTCACATCATGGCAGGAGAAACAAAGAGGGTGTCTTGCAATAGGAAAGTTTTTTGTCTTTTTTTTTTTTTTTTTTGTCAGAAGGAGCTATTTTTCTTGAACCCAATAAAGCTTTTAGGAAGAAGGGCTTACCACAGCCTTACACATACTTTCGTAGGCAGTTGCTTTTGTGGATTTACAACAACATGATTAAAAGAACAGAAATGCATCTACATAATGTATATTTGTTACTGTAGTATGTTCCTCTTGTAGCTTACCTGCTATTCACTTATACATGTGCCCCAGCTCACATATACTTGATAGATTTTTGCCATTCCTAACACAGACCCAAAATACATACTGCCACCATAGCAATGCTAGAAAAAGAGTAATAAAAAAGAATTTGTTAAAAGTACAGAAAATGTTCTAAAGAAAAGTCTAAGTAATTTTGGATTTCAGTATTGGTACATCTGGTTTATACCATCAAAATAGTAGAAAAAGACAGAATATCATTCAACACATGCAATTCCTTCATTTAATATCTGACACCACTGAAGTGCAAAGAGAGTTCTGGTTAGATCTGCATAGTTTTCTTCCATTGTTTTTTGCCATATGCCATTATCAATTTAATAATCAGAATAACAACCACACCAGAGAAAACATTACTCCTGACTAAGGATTTCTGCCACTGTATCCATCCATATGGAAAGTACATAGAGGAAAGACCTATGGAGGGTCATGGCTATGGGAAATGAACCATATTCTTCCCTTTTCCCTTCCCCAGACTCTTAATGGGGGTCATCTTCTGATGCTTCCCAGGAACATGGGAACCACAACACATGGAAATGCATCTCTTCTTTCTGTAGATGGAAAGAGAACTATGACATCTCTGGGAGGAGTGACTACACCAGGGAATCTCATGGAAAACCCCAATATTCATCTAAATTAGGTCTCTCATGTAAGCCCTGAGGTATTTTAATATTAACAGATCTGTGCCTGCAGTCACAAGGACTGAAAAAGGCTGGAGCAAAGTGACTCTCAAATGCATTGCTCCAAGTCAGGTGAAAGGAATGGTATGCACGCCCTGAATTTTGCCTGGCTTACTGCACTGAAAATTTGTTTTGCTAACCTCTTAAAAGGGAAAAACAGCATTTCAAGTGATGAGGTGCCACAGCATTTTCACAACAATAAGCTAAGAAACAGCTTCAGCAGTTCAGGAATTTTAATATCAGATTCAAGTGGAGCAAAATTGAACTTCCAGGTTGGAAACCTACACAGAAATTCTTTGTTTGCTTTGTCCTTTGCCATATTTTCAGCTTTTGGAACATAAAATGTTAACAGTGATTAACGTGGAGCTGGCACAGGCCAAAGCAACTTGTCATAATTCAAAATATTGCTCTTATGATAAACTCCAGGGACAAGCGGATTGAAGACAGCTGGCTTTGCAAATTTGCTCCAGAACTTGTCTCAGTACCATGAGAAAAATAAGATATTCATAAAACACTCTAGAATCTCCAAATCTACATGAATTTTTGGCAAAAACTCATACAAAGCAAAATCATTATTCAATAGTCATTAGCCTTCTGTTTATAAAGTTTCTGTTACTGACTGGCAAACAGAGGTAATAGCATTTGACTTGGAAGACAAATAACAAACCATGGAAAGTGGAAAATGAATTGCAAGTCATGAGCCTGAGTGTGATGCAAGCTGAAAAATGTTGGTCCAAACTATTCAGAGAATCCTTAAGAATAACAAATACATTTGAAGAAACCCAGATCACTTCATGCACAGCTCAACCAGAGAAAAACAGGCTAAATTTATGAGCATCACTTACAGTAGACAAACTGATCAGCTCTGCAATATGCTCCAGCTACAGACAGAGGAAGTATCAAGCATGAGGAAAATTTCAAGTGGCATTCCCCAGCAACAAGCTGCAGCTCCTTTAGTGCAGTTTCAGGTTCACTTTCCTTTCTGGGGATGAAGTGGTAGAGATGAGTTGCCCCAGCTTGTTTGTATGAACACATAATACTGCTGGTATTGGATGGGTTCTCGAGAATGTGTATTCCTCATTCCCCTTTGTGAACAAATGGCCAACAGTCAGGAATGTTGGCAGGATATACCACAAAGGGCAGACCACTATCAGAGATGAAAATGGCATTAAGGCAAGCATGATTTATGATGGTGACTTTGGGGGTTCCATAGTTCTCTTGGCTTATTCTTGAAACAAACACACTGACTCAGAGGAGCTAAAAGCTTTGAGTTGGAATAGATACTGGATGTTTGGCTTCAGGCCTGGCAATCTTGTTGTGACCTTGGCAATGAGAGCCAAGGGAGAAGAGATGAAATGGATGAACCAAGAAATGGAAATAGCAGCCCAATCAGAGCCCCGCAGATATCCCTCTGGCCCATGTGGGAACACCATGCAAAGCATGTCCAAGTCAGACCTCAGAGTAGTATTTGTGAAGAAGAAATAAATCAAACTAATTCATCATGAAGTGAATAAGAGTAATCACAGAATAATACCACCAGAAAAAAAAGGGTCCTGCAACCTTAAAGACCATGAAATTTGGGAGCTATTTTCACTCCCATCCCTTATTGTCTTCACACTCATGGTCTCAGACCTTTGCCTTCTCCTCACACAGTATGTTCCTGACCTGGACCTCACTGTCCACAATTTCTGCAAAATCTCTGGCTTTTGCTTCAATAATTTCTCTCTTCCTCTCTCCAGATTAACTTAACTTCTTCCTAGTTTATTTGTGTGACCAGTGTCTACTCAGGCTCCCCATAGTGCTCTCATCTTTCTTTCTGTTACATGATAACCTGGAAGCTCTGCAAAATGTTCAGCACCATGTCCCATCCCATTGCCCCTATTCCCTACCACAATATGCTGACTGGGGATGCTGGTTCTCCTCTGGCCCATCTGCTCCTTTCTTTTGATCTTATCTCTAATCTTTGCTTAGGGGAAGAGGATGCAGAGGAGGTATATTAAAAAGAAAAAAAAAAAAGACACAAAATTCCCATTCCACAGTCCTCAGCCCTCACTTTTTGAAGAACTGTCCTGTCAGCATGCTTCTGCAGGAGCTATATGCCCGTACCTCAAGATCACTTCAGCTACCTTTAAGACACAAATACAGAAATGCAAACACTGTGAGGAAAAAAAGGTGTCAGAACCTTTGGTGTCTTCCCTCAGACAAAGCAAATCGTGGCACACAGCCAAATGAAACCAAGGTCAAGGTTGTTTTGTTTAAAATTGCATCATGCAAAAATGACCTACCAATACCCACAAAAAAAGATGCACAATAAGATCACCCAGGAAATTGAAAAAGAGACAGATGGAGAATTTGTCTGGTTAATTTTCTCCCCTATGGCTACTGTGCTGTTTCTGCTAGAAAGGATGCGAAAGTAGGCAAAGTGAATAAATATAAATTGACTTTGTGGGATACATAGATAACTGTAATATTTCCTTAAGTCCACATGAAAAAACACCACATAAAAGAACAAAGGATTGGTAAAACCCAGAGAAGAGCCTTTATAATTCAAATTAACAGCAAAGCAGAATTTGCTTTTTTATTCTGGTAAAGTTCCTTGTTCGGTTTTGAGAACAGGGAGTGCTTTCTGTTATTAATTTAAAACCTTTGAAGGGACCTAATGTTTACACTTGAAGCAAAGTTCATGAGAAAGCCTTTTACCAAAAAGAAGGAATTTTAGTGTTTCTTTCAATAAGATCCTTTGTATTTGCCCAGTATTTGGCTGTGAGCAAACTCAGGGGCTGCTCTGTCCTGCTTCACAGAGTTCGGCAGGTGGTACCAAGGGGACAAAATGTATTAGGACACATGAGGCACTGCATACATCAAATGACTCCCAAACCTCAGCACTACCAACCACTGCTAGCTGGTGATGGGCTCTTTCATCTCTGAACCAGAGCAATAGGTATGAAATATTGGTGGCCACATCCCGTGTATCACATAGCCACAGGTAAATTTATTTTTCACCTCATTCTTGGAGCCAGGCAGGCAGAGGCGAGGTGATGCAGGCCAGATAGGTGTTGAGGAGGGGAGGTGGCCTGGGGGAGTATGCAGGCTGCACAGGGCATGAAAAGAATCATAGAAAGTTAGGGGTTGGAGTCCAACCTCCCTGCCAAAGTAAGGTCACCTACAGCAGGTCACATAGGAACACGTCCAGGTGGGTTTTGAATTTCTCCAGAGAAGGAGACTCCAAAACCTCCCTGGGCAGCCTCTTCCAGTGCTCTGCCACCCTAACGGTAAAAAAATTCTTCTTTATGTTTATATGGAACTGCCTATGCTCCAGTTTATAACCATTGCCCCTTGTCCTATTGCTAGTCACCCCTGAGAAAGCTTGGCTCCATCCTCCTGGCACTCACCCCTTACATATTTATAAACATTGATGAGGTCACCCCTCATTCTCCTCTTCTCCAAGCTGAAGATCCCCAGCTCCCTCAGCCTTTCCTCATAAGGGAGATTTTCCACTCCCTTCATCATCTTGGTCGCTCTGCACTCTCAGTTGCCCATGGTTAGTACTTGTGTGATCACTTATTCTATTGCCCATAAAGGTCCTTTGCAGGTTATCAATACATACAACCTTTTCGCAGTGTCAGATTTCCATATCTGTTGCCATACTGTGGCACAACATCCCAGAAGGGTCTCTCTGCTCAAGTCAGTGCCTCATCTGGAGTACTGTGTCCAGTTCTGGGCCCCTCTGCTCAAGAACAGAGAACTGCTTGGGAGAGTCTAGCACAGAGCCACAAAGATAATGAAAGAAGTGGCTGAGGAAGCTGGGTCTCTCTAGATTGGAGAAGACCTCATTAATGTTTACAAATATGTAAAGGGTGAGTGTCAGGAGGATGGAGCCAGGCTCTTCTCAGTGATGACCAATGATAGGACAAGGGGTAACAGATGCAAGTTGGAGCATAGGAGGTTCCATGTAAATATAAGAAAAAGATTTTTCACTGTGAGGGTGACAGAACACTGGAACAGGATGCTCAGTGAGGTTGTGGAGTCTCCTTCACTGGAGACATTCAAAACCTGCCTGGACACGTTCCTGTGTGACCTTCACTAGGTGGTCCTGCTCTGACAGAGGGGTTGGAATCAATGATCTCTTGAGGTCTCTTCCAACCCCTAACATTCTGTAATTTCTGTGATTTTCTTCAACTTCTATAAATTTCAGTTCAAGAGTGCTCTGTAGAGGAATTGGTACAAATCTCTGATATTTTTTTCTGACCAGACATATTGCAGCAATGGCTAAACTGCACAGAATCGGGTTTTTCTGTTCCTCTTGCACATCTCTGCTTTTCCAAGAGTCTCCAGTTTCTTTCTCCAAGTTGCCAAAGGCTGGGACAGGCAGGATTGTGTAGCAATGGGAATGCTCAGGAGCTGGGCTGGGGGCAGTGAGACATTACCTTGGAGAGGCAAGATCCACCTGCACATAACACAAAAAATCTGGCCTGTCTGGAAACCTGTCTCCTCTTTTATGGGAGAAAACAACACAGTCCATCTAGTGTGCGTGCACAACACTGAGTCAGAGAGGAGCCATCTAAAAACAAAAGGAGAACAGTGTTTTGTCCCAAAATGAGACCTCATATGAAAATTTTCAAGCAGGAGTACCCCTCTCTAGCCTTCCCTACTGTTTTTGAAGCTTTCCATGGGGAATGCTTCATTTTTCCACTGTAGCAACAAGTGCACAACCTCAAGGTGATGGTGTCCTTCCATCACCTTGGTGTATAAATCCCATTTTAAATCCCATTTTAAAAACATTCTAATTTATACTGCTATTATTTTGGTCAAGGTGGCACAAACAGTCAGACAACTTTGTACATCTCTGCTTCCCTACAGGATAAGGAGCAGCGTGTTACTAATGATAATTGCAACATCTTGCTTAGTTTGCTGAATTAAACATCAGGAAAAACTTCATATTTTTGCAAGGGCTAGATAGGCAGGTAAGCCCCAGAATAATTTTTTGCCTTTCCCAGTGAGAGCCTCACTCAGGCATGTGGTAGGGGTAACATTTTTTCACTTACTGCACAGAATTTCTTCCATTATCTTTTTGGTGAAGTAAAATACGCTGCATCCAATTCATAGTATTTCCTGAGTATGGCTGGTGTCATGACCCAGAAAGTGGATGCAGCACTGTCAAGTCTCACACAGTGAGCACAGCTCCCCAGATGTGGGGGCCAAACCAAATATCACCTCCCACAGAGTGGGTACAGTGTGGGTGTTACATCCCACAGAGTGGGCAAGGGTAGAGTTCCCCACAGTGGGGGTCAATCCATGAAGATTCGGACTGGACCCTCTTGCTTTCTAAACCCCTTCAGAGAGGACCCCAGGTGCAGCTGGGCCCAATCCTCCTCCTTCTCTAATTAATCTCTTTTAACAACCCATTCAGTGAGATTAAGTTAAGGAATTCTCTGCACAGTACTCAGGAATAAGATTATTACCCAGGAGGTTTGTATAGAAACACAACTTTACTTAAAAGTGAGTAAAATGATAAAGCCTGTTAGATTACAACTAGCAGAATTAGACATGATAGTGCTTTCAAGGTAACAGATTACAGTTTAGCAAAACTTAAGGAAATTTTCAAAACAACAGGTTACAACTAACAAAACTTAAAGTTAGAAACTGTGTTACCCTTGTGTGCAGAGAAAAGGTTAGAAAGGGAGACAGACAGAGAGAGAGAAAGATAAAGGAGAGACAGGAAAGACATCACCACCCTTGGATCCAGCAATGGTCTTGGTAGGGAGTTGTGGTCCTTGGATGACGGGCGCACATCCAGCATTTTGAGTGTGCCTCCTTTATGCTGCCTGACCCCATCTTTTTTTGGAGGGCTTTGGTATATCTTGCACAACCAGGTGTTCACTTGGCCCCTGCAGATGGGATGGCACAGCAATAACCCTTATTTCTGTGCATGTGCCCTCTCCAGTGGCTTTACCCGGGGCACACACAAGGTGTCACTCTGCCTCCGCAGGGCACAGCTTCCCTGCCCCTGTCCCTTCTGGAATAAGGACAGTGCCCTGCCTGCCAGGGTGGCCATCAGACAGAGCTCCCCTTGCAAGGGCAGTGTTCAGCTTATCGGGATGGCCACTGAAGGAGGGGCTGGTCTTGAGAGAATAGGCCCCATTTATCAGGGTGGTTACACAATGGGGGTCTCTCCTTGAGAGAACAGAGTCCAGATAGCTATTGAATGAGGCCTCCACCCAAGCACAATGTCCATTTTGTCACGGTGGCTGTTTTGAGGCACATATTCTTTTTGGGATTCTACAGCTGGTAAAAAAATATCTTCCCTGTTGTGATAGTCAGCTCAGGGGATAAGATGCCAAACAGCTTTGCATCCTGAAGAAGTGGAATTTACATGAAGAACGGAACAGATTTGTGGCTTAGGCACTGGGTTAAGATGGGAGAGAATTTAATCTAATTCCTAACCATAGGCATTGCCTTTATCTTGCAGCAATTCCTTAACTGTTGGTGTGCTTCAGCTCTTTATCTGCAAAAGTTGCCTCGAGATCTTCAAGACACAGGGGTTCTACAAAGGTAAATCCATTGCTTTTGAGTGCCACAGAAAAGCAGACACATGAATAACTTCTGCAGCTTTCACTTGGTTTTGTGCTTACTGTGTTACACCCAAAGGGACTGAGCATTAATCATAGTTGAAGATAGACAGGAGATAGATAGAACAGATGTATCTTTTCATCACAGAAGTATGCATCAGAAATTGTTTAAGCAGCAAGATCCTAAGGTAGCTGCAAATTCAGCCAAATGCAGAATTTTGGATGAAAATTTCCATAAAGGTTGGGGTGTTTGCCTCCAGGGTTGTATATCTGGCAGATGTCATACTTAACCTATTGTGTCAAACACACAGCCTTATTTAGGGACTGTTATTATAAGGTCTCAGCCCGACTGGATCACAAGGGAATGCACTGTCTCCAGAATACTAATGAAAGATTAGCTCCTCAATTCAGACCCTGAATAGTAAGGAAACTTTTGGTGTGTTTTTAGCTTAAATGATTTGCAGAATATGTAGTAAAACATGCAGATGAGGCACTGTCAAGAGAAAACAATCATTTGTTTCAATACAATAAGAAATCTTATTTGCATAAAATGAGAAATAATTAAAGTGGAGCTGAACTATCAGTTTAATTGAACCTCAGCTACATGTCTATGAGTTTTTTATTGGGACTGGTTCCTGGAAAGCATTTGTTATTAACATTTTTTGCAGCAAAAAGATAAATGAAGACTTCTTAACTAAGCAAGAGAAGTCCTACAATAATCTCCTGCTGAGCACCAGAGATCAGTACAGACAATACTGATGTGCCAGTAGAGCTCTGGAGAGCTTAGTCATTGAGTAATATAACATATTGGTGAAGAAAGCCTTCTGTATATACTTGATGCCAAGGAAGTCACTATAGCTATTCACTCCAACCATTTTAACAACCCATGTCATATGATTTCAACACATAAGGCTTTTCCTTCCTAAGTACTCCCTTCCTACATTAATGAACAATATTAACCCATTTAGACTCACATAACTTCAAGATTGGACTTTCCCCATCCAGCTGATTTCTCTTCAAAAACTGTTCCAGAGCTGCCTGGCATTAGAGATTGTGTTTCTCTTCTTGTTTGTTTTTAATTTAATTTTTCATAGAACTGTAGAATAGTTTTGGTTGGAAAAGAGCTTGAAGATCAACTCCAACCATTAACCCAGCACACTGCCAAGTCCACCACTAACCCAGGTTCCTAAGCACCACACCTTCGCATCTTGTAAGTACCTCCAGAGATGGTGACTCCACTACTTCCCTATTCCAGCCCTTTCAGTAAAGGCATTTTTCCTAATATCCCATCTAAACCTTCCCTGGCTCAAATTAAGGTCACTTCCTCTTGTTCTATTGCTTGTTAGTTGGCAGAAGAGACTGAAACCCCCCTCCCTACAGACCACTTGTAGAAAGATACAAGTTCTCCCCTCAGCCTCTTCTTCTGCAGGCTCAACACCCTCAGCTCCTTCTGCTGCTCCTCATAAGAACTGTGCTGTAGACCAGATACATTGCCCTTGCTTTGGACATGCTGCAGCACCTCAGTGTCCCTCTTGTAGTGAGGGGCCCAGAACTGAACACAGTACTCAAGGTGAGGATTTATTGGTGTTAAGTACAGAGGAATGATCACTTGCCTGGTCCTGCTAGCCACATTATTTCTGATACAAGCCAGGATGCTGTCGGCCATCTTGGCCACCTGGGCCACTGGCTCCTATTAAGCTGGCTGTTGACCTATACTCCCACTGGGAAGCTTTCCAGTCACTCTTTCCCAAGCCTGTAGTGTTGCATGGGGTTGTTGGGACCCAAGTGCAGGACCTGACACTTGGCCTTGTTGAATCTCAAAGAATTTGCCTTAGAATTTCATCCATTTTTCACTCACTGGATGGCCTCCTTTTTTCCTGTTAAATTATAGAAGCCCTCAAAATTTAGATGTCTTGTCTAGAAAAACAAAGACCATCAAAAACTCTTTTTGTCTGTTCCCTGTAGAAGTCTAATAGATGAAAAACCCTGCTTCCCTTTTGTAATGCACATCCCCTAGAGATTTACACTATTTTACAGGCTTTTCTGAAATCCCTCCACTTAAGCATAGACACCTTAGTTACACAGCATTTACAATTGGGAGTTGATTTAACCTCTTTGTATACTCATGTCTCTTTCAAAGTTCATGAGCTTCCAGGGCAGAGAACAACCTGGCAATACCCAGCTGCTTATGAAAAGAGCTTTTCCATTTCTTGAGATAAGGAGCTCTGTTCCTTTTTTCAATATCCCCAATCCCAACCAGGTACACCTGGAAAATCACCTTTTCCCTGTCTCTGTTTGGTACAAGGATTCTTCTTTCATTACTCACAACATTTCATCAACAAATCCTGATGAAAAATACTCCAGTTATGATCTAGATATGATCTAGCCTTACCAACAACAGCTGAAGTACATTGGTCAAATGGATCACATGGTGCTGTTTCAAAGTTTGGTAAGAATGAAAGCTTAGCACCCACCAGATTGACTAGTTTAGGAGTGACTGCAGAAGGATTATTTTAAAAAGGATGAAACCAGTGATCTCACTCTGTATTTCATCAAGCCTTCCCAGCTGCAAACACAGTTTGTTCTGCTGTTGTACTGTGTTCCTTACGATGCATCTTTGGAAATCTATGTCTCAACCTCCCACTTGCAGACCTCTGCTTCTGGTGTAGTCTCTTCTTGTGTCAGAGCTGAGACTGGAAGAGAAGAAACAGCAACCTACACCACTTAGTATGTGCTTGCCTAAGGGATTAGGGGAATCACAGATTTACAGTTTGCACAAAAGAAAGCTGTGCTCCCAGCTTCTCAGCACAGCTCAAATGTGTGTTTAGGACTCAGACAAAAGAATAGAAAAATTGGTGGTATGCTATCACCATTGTGCAATAAATGTTTTAAACAATCATTAGAAAATAATGCAAAGAAGTATATTTGATGTGCTTGAAGCTCTCAGAGCTTGAGTGGCCCATTAAAACCGCAGAGGAAGTCTGGGCAGAGTAGAAAATGGAGTGTACCCCCATGCAGTACCAAACTCTCTTGACCACAAGAGCAATATTTCCAAAAGTTCACAAATGTTATTCAAAATCAGTTAAAATTATCATCTAAGGACACAAATTTAAGGCTCAAACATATCATCTGCTGAAAAAACCTAGAGAAACCCTAGTGAGTGACTTCATGTGAGTGACTAACCTAGTTCCACATGAAGTTTACTGTCAGAAAAAGACTAGCACTTGTGAATTCTTGGCTTCTAGTCTTATGATTAATTCATCACCTAGACAACACATTCAGGTCCAAAGAGCACTATTAGGGAAATAAGCAACAGGTTCATATGCGACCAAAGGCATTTTTTGACAAGAGCTTGGAGGAAATTTTTGTCTTCCACGGGTTTTTGAAATATGTATTTTGGGTGTTGAGTGGCCAACTGTCTGCTGTAAGCAAAATGCCAAAGTGTCCAACAGAAACATTTTCTTCATCAGCTCCTCCGTGGCTTCTCTTTCTCATGAAACTTATTTTATTTGGGGAAAAACATCTGTGACAGCTATCTTTTTATTAAACCTAGTTGATAATGAGCTGTGAAAAGGCAAGTAGACAATACTCTCTGTTAAGCCTGATTTCCTATACCAACGTGTTTTTTTTCAAAAGCTCTTGAAAGAGAAAGAACAAGGAAATTTGAGTCTGAAAGGAGCAAAAGGGAAAACAGACAGGAAAAAAATAGGGTAGTGGGAGATATGGGTGGCAGGCTGTAACATTTCCCCAGTGCTTGGCAGGAGAGTTCCTCTGGAAAACATTTGTGTAGTGGAGATGGATTTATGCAGAGAAAAATAAACTTTACTGTTTTTTGCAAGGAACGATGGCTGGAAGATGACTTTTCCAGAAGCTAATGTGCATGATGAATGAAGAATACTTGCAGTTTCTCTACCTTATCCAACTCCAAGCTGACCACAGCTCTGAGAGAAGGAAAGCTTACTTTGGCTATCCTCTGATTTGTTGTTATTCTTTTTCTGAAACACCTTTTCAGGTAGAGGACCTGTTTGTTCTTTGTATTTGAAAAATTCTACCTTTCCTGCTCCTTACGTACA